>NC_135265.1:137273532-137951448 GCF_051311805.1 Agelaius phoeniceus
AATGTAACTTCAAAAGGAGAAGGCTCCATTCTACAAGAGCCCAATACCAACAATGAATTCTAGCAGGCAGTGCTACAAAGCACAGGGAGCAGTCCCCTGGCTGAAGGCCAACAGGCTATCCCCTAACAGAGAAAGGAGCTCACAGGGGTTGCAAAGACCATGGTCTGTATCTGGGGCATATTCAGCTGCATGGAGGAGCCTGCCATGCTCTTTCTGGAGGACAGGAAAAGGTATGGAAGGCAGGCAGTGAGACCTTGCAGTGGGACAAGCCTCTGAAGCTTGAAGGATATAATAAGTTTATCATTCCTTCCACTGACACTCGAGGTATTAGAGCCTTTGTTTGGATTCAGTGGTGCTAGGATACGAAACAGGGCTGTAATTTCACAAGGTGGCTGCAGGAGAGCTGCAGTATTTCAGGCCAGCATTGTCCCTGCACAAATGCTCCTTGCAGGGCACAAGGGCTCACTCCATGCCCCACTGAGCACCAGCACCCTGGGACAGCTGCCAGGGATGTTGCTGCAGACACACAGCCAGCTGTGCAGTGCATCTGAGGGCTGCCACACCTCGCCCCTCTGAGCAAAGCAGCATCAGGCAGAGGCAACCACTTCATGCTTCACCTCTTCCTCTCCTTTTGTGTAACTGATGCAAAGAATTAAGATAAAATAAACAAGTGAGCTACTCATGCCTTCCACAGCTGTAGTTACTTGGGATAGTTAAATACAAAGACTACATAGGATTGTATATGTTAAACAAATAGAAGAAAAATAAAGAGAAGGGTAGGCAAAGAGTTCTGAATTTGAACTAATGCAAAAATGCAAATAATTTCTACTACAGGAACATGATGATTTATTTCAGTTTGTTCCAACAATCTATTAAATGTTCGCTTTTTGTAAGCAGCCTACATGAAAGGTACAGCTTGAGACAGCCATAACCTGGAAGGAAAACCAAATTTCTTTGCTTAATAGTACAATTACCTTTTGCTACTGAAATAAAGTTGAAAGGATAAAAAGAAAGAACAGAGATTATAAAAAGTACTCCTATAGACATGAATTACATAAACTGCTCTTTCTCCTTGACAGTGATGTACCCACTAAACACTGTGTTCACTGACACCATTAGCAGCATTTATCTTTTGTATGGCCTTCTGTATGAGTCTTTTAAAACATTTTCTTAACTAACAAAACAAGATGCATGCAAACACATATTGCACTTTAGTTCCCTCCAGGAAGCAGGGTCTCTGATCAACTGTTTCAGTAGGTATGCATCTGCTATCTTAATCTGCTATTTCTGCTGCATATATACACATATGTACACACTGCTTCCAAGGACTGCAAGAGAACCCTAAAAATCTAGCAAGTGACAGAGCTGATGCCGTTTGCATAAAGCTGAATCAGCACCCCATACATCTCATGGTCTTCAGTTATTCTAGAGGCTGTTTACATTATTCAGTGCAAGGAATGGACAGCACACACAGATGCTATTCAACTTCCTGCTTTTTTCCCACTGCTCCACATATTTACCTAGGACTTAGTATACTACCCATGGCTTGAACAATAAAGAAACTGCTCTGGAGACAGATTTCATTACCTCTTGAAATTTTCCCAAAGGCCTGTCTACAAAACATAAAT
Organism: Agelaius phoeniceus; assembly: GCF_051311805.1. Classification (NCBI taxonomy): domain Eukaryota; kingdom Metazoa; phylum Chordata; class Aves; order Passeriformes; family Icteridae; genus Agelaius; species Agelaius phoeniceus. Next base: position 137,275,161 of record NC_135265.1, read on the forward strand.
GCTTTACTAATCTTAATGTATTTTCAAACTGTACAAAAGATACCAATGTACAAATCTGGAGCTATGAAACCAAAGCTTAAGATATTAGGGAAAAAAAAAGGTCACTTCTTCTGAGTGTCCAATTTCAAATGTTTCCAAGTTGAAGTAATTGTTCCACTTTAAATGCTATTGCATTTTGTATGCCCAAACCACAGTTCCCATGAACACCAGCAGCAGATTCACCACTACCAGCTCCAGATGCCCAGGAAAGGGCCTCATTTCACAGGAAAATGAACAGCACAGCTACATAGGTATTTGACTTGACTACCCTGCATACAATTCAATCACTTCTGTGAAATTCAACTACTTACAACAGGAGTTCCAACACAAGCTGGGGCCAGTTCCCAAGCTGAGAAGTTTAATCCTGACATTCACTAGCTTTCTGGTACAGACCTTGGAATCTAATTATCTTTTAAAAATTTCACTTTAAAAAGAAATTGAGAAGTTCCTCTCTGACACTCTAGCAGTTATCAGTGTGATACCTTCTGCCAGGTACATGGATCAGAAATTAAGTTCAGTCCTCCACATAAACAATTCACTAATAATTTAAATAATTAAAAGAGCTTCCTGACACAAATCTGCTGTCAAAAACACTGTTAAAACTCATATCTTCTTAGCTTGTGTAAAGAAAGGGACATCTGCAACAAAGGCCCTGCTAACATGGATGGACATAGCTTCCACATCCAGAGCTCTTTTATAAAATCCTTCTAATGTTAAGCTGCTGAACTCTATCCTTATTGCTCTAATATCTCCTTATACTTTGATTAAGTATGTATTCAAAACAAGTATTCATGAGAGCATAGACAGGTTCAGAGCTGGAATAAAGTATCTAAGCACAGAGCTATGGTTCTGCGTACATTCCAGTCGTGCAGCTCCTGGAATACAGAAAACTCACTGTACAGCACAGGTTCAGCTGCAGGCAGGCACACATGCCCGGAAATAACGAAGAAAGGCCAGGAAAACTGAGAGCTTGTAGCCCCCCCACCAACTTGTTTGCTCCCTGGGAGCTGACAAAAGGCAGCAGAAATCATCAGCTGTAAATGTGCTTGATTAGCCCTAGAGAGAGGAGGAACTCGATAGAGCACCACGGCAGAGTCCTTACTGAGAGCCTTTACAAAGCACAAGGGCCAGCACTGCCTGCTTGCTCTCTCCATGTGTCTGTCTGTCAAAGGAAAGAGGTCCTGCATCTTCTGAACTCTGCCTGTACCACATGACAACATTTTCTCCCTAAGAGGGCTGTCAACAGTTTGGTGAAAGTTTTAAATTGAATGGTGCTCTTGCCAAATTGCATGTAGAAGTACTGAATGTCATTGCAACATAAAGACTAAGGGACTGTAAAATCTAATAGACAGGCTCTTTCTTTTTCTGTGGAGTACAGCAAGTGTACGGCAGTTATTTGCTCCTGACCACTACACTTCTAAAACAAGTAGATTTTAGTTTATCTCATGTTTTGCACTGATGATCAGAAACACCATTTAACCATCAATAGAGCAGGGATGGTATGCTAGAAATGAAGCCCACTTTAAAAATTAGGGCACAAGTATCGTACACTATGAACAGCATCCATTCAGGTAGCTTATCCCTTATTCACTCATCTTGCTCTTCTTCTCTCTTCCCTGCAATTCATGGGCTGCTGCAGATAGAAATTTAGTTTTCTTTCCCTTCTATATCACCCCTTAGCGTTTTACACTTAATTCCATAACTAGATTTCTTTATGTAGGGCTATTCCATGACAAGTATGTCATTATTTTAGAACCGCTGTTGGATTTTAAAGTAAATACAAAATTCAAATTTCAAGTGAAGAAAATTCTCACTTCCATTCCCACAATTTCACAGATGCTACCAGTGCCCAGCACTAAAACATTTTCACAGCTTCCTCTTACACCCTGCTAAACTATAATTATAGAGGTATTAAAGATCACTAGAAAATGTCCCATAGAACAGATTTTCCTTCTCAATTGCTAAATCACAAAGCTGGAAATCTACCTGTTTTCAAAGTTTATTTTCTTTCTAGTGATGGTTTTGCTACAGAAATACGAATCAGCAGCACAACATCAGACAGTCAATACCAGCCAGCAGGGAGACACTTAAAGGTGTCCACTGCACAAATAATTTCTTGGAATGCTCTGTTCCATTTCAAGGCTGTCCTGTTCTTCAGTTTCCTGAGCACACTGGCTTAACACAAACACACAAACTGGTCTTCATTTTTGCTTAGATATATGGATTATTTAGGAGAAAACCAGTTTCAGAAATTTAAGTTCTGACTCACTGCTTATGAAAGTACCAACAGTTTATGCACAGTTAGTATTTTCTTCCAACAAATTGTAACATTTAATTCAGAAACCAGTCTCCAATAGGTCTTGAGCAGAAATGGCTGTGATTGGCTGCAATGCCCACTTAACTCTTCTGGGGCTATCAACTCTTTCATTCCCTGTGAGCAGGTACATTTCTCACTAAAGAGAACAAGAAGCATTGCTCCATCCCACTACACAGACCAACTTTATTGTTCAAGTCAATCCTCTTTGGCATTTAAAACCAAGCTTTTGGGCCTGATGTCTTTCAAACTGAAGTTTTGCTTCTCAGATTGACCTGGAACATCTCTCAGGACATGACAGACACTAAAGGAAGCTATACAACAATCCCAAAGATCCAGACATCTTCATTCTCTTTTGCTAGATACAGAGACAACTAATATTAAGGGGTTCATCAACTTGTCCAGACCACAGCATAACTAAATGAAGAATATAAACCTATCAGCATCCTTCCCTGTTCACCCTGAAGTTTCATTGGCCAGAGTAACATCATCAAAGTGCATCCGCTCTTAACAGGGATGCACAAAAAAAGCTCTGAGAACACCATTCACCTCCTGGGGCCTATTAAGAGTAATCAAAAAATAGGTCAGTTTTCCAGAAAGGACTTCAGGCAGAGCACCAAGCCAGCCTCTTGCTGCACTTTGCTGAACACTTCACCACTTAGGTTAACACCTTTGCTCCAATGCACTGCACACCCGACAGCCCAGAGGGCCCGAGCTCCAGGGAACTGACACAGTGGCAAGGATCCCTCCTGCAACACTGGGCCCCACCAAGGTGGGCTGGTGCCAGGGCATCACTGCAGAGGCTCCAGACATTGCAGCCCAAGGCATGCCTTGGAGGCAGCAGGCTGGCTGCAGAGCTGGGTGACAATGATTTGTCACTCCTATGCCAATTCAGCTTCTTTCATTCACACATAATAGAAAGCATAAGGCGGCAATGGTCTGTTTTTCAACATGGTTTTCTCTTGCTTAAAGGAGGCAGGTGGGCAAGAAACAGGTTTAAACAGCAGCCCATGCATTGAGTCAGTGCACGGAGCAACACAGGGCAGTCAAAGAAATCACAGAATTGTTAGGGCAGGAAGGGACCTCTGGAAACCATTTAGTCCAACCCCCACCAAGGCAGGGTCTCCCGGAGCAGGTGCACAGGAACTCATCCAGCTGGGTTCTCAATGTCTCCAGAGAGGGAGACTCCACGACCTCCCTGGGCAGCTTGTTCCAGTGCTCTGCCACCCTTAACACAGAAAAGTTCTTCCTCATGTTGAGGTGAAACTTCTGTGCTTTAGTTTATGGCCATTGCTCCTCATCCTGTAACTGGGGACTACGAAAGAATCTGGCGCCGTCCTCTTGGCATGCACCAATAGGATATATATATATATACACACACATATATATATATATATGCATTGATGTTTTCTTTTCAGACAAAACGGGCCCAGCTCCCGCAGTCTCTTCTCATAAGAGATGCTCCAGACCCCGCACCACCTTTGTAGCCCTGGGCTGGACCCTCTCCGGTAGTTCCCTGTGTTTTTTTCGACTGAAGAGGCAGAACAGGGCATAGTAAATAAGACCACTCTCAGTAAGTTAAACTTAACACACGGTGCCCCTTACACCCCTTTATAAAGAGCCGGAATGCGTGTTTTAGCCGACCGCGGCGGCTGTCAGCCATCACCGGGCACCCGCAGCCCGTCAGCGGCCGGGGGAGGCCCCACCACGCCGGGCGGGCGGTAGGGAGAGAGGGAAGGGAGGAAGGAAGGAGGGAGCGGGCGGCCCTGCCCGGCCCCAGCGCTGCGCCGCCCCGGCTGCAGCGCGGCGGGCCCTGTGCCCGGCCGGGCCCGGCGGTGCCGCCGGCCGCCCCCCCGCCCTCGCACCGCTTTGAGGTCCAGCACGCCGTCCTTGGCCTCCTGAAGCAGCGACACGAACTTGGTGGTCAGCAGCCCCAGGCTCTTCTCGTGGCGGCTGCTGCCGCCGCCCGCCGCCTCGGCCGCCGCGGCCATGCCGCCGGCGGGGCCACGTGTCGCGACCGCCGCAACGGCCCGAGCGGGAGCGCGGCCCCCGGCCCAGCGCGGCGGCGGGAGGGGCGGCCCGCAGGAAGTGACGCCGCCGCCGTTGCCTGGACACCGGCGCGGTCCGGCCGCGGGGCTGGGGCTGCGGCGGGGGACGGGCCCGGCCCCCTCCGGCCGTGGCGGGGTGGGCGGCCCCACGGCCTGCGAGAGAGGGACGGCAGCCCTTGGCTGGCTCGGGCCGCTCCCGGCTCTCGCTCAGGACCCCGGACAGGTAGAGCAGGCCTGGAGTCGGCCAGATACGTACCGCGAGTCTGCCTGTCCCCGCCTCCATAGCTCCTTGTCGCTCATTTCACCGTTTGCATTTGATATAAAAGCACTTAGATTAATTGCAGACGCTGTTCTCACACTTCCCAGACCAGGCACAAGACATGCTGATGATCTGGCCAGGGGAACAGGGAATTTTGGATCCTTACCCAGCCCTTTCCACTGGTGTCCTATATATTACTTGGCCTTAATTCAGGTACACCTCTTTCCCCCAGAAAGGAGCAGACCCACAGCTGCCCATCACACACGGCAGTGGGGCACGGTACTCCGGGTGTGCCACTGCACGCAGGAGCTACACCTGCACAGGCAGTCCCATGTTCAGAGCAACATGTGCATGGTAACACACTCTGCACCTGGAACCACAATCCTCCTGGTCTCAAGTAACACAAGGATTTCTTGATTCCATACTCTCATTGATTGAAACAGATCATTCTCTAGTCGGGAAATGAAAACAAAGTCTAGTAATGGAATTGATTTTAAATTGTCATGATTAATGCATGAGAGCATGCTTTGCATCTGACAAGATCAGTGTTCACATTTTGTTATATTTTTATTTAATTAAATTTATTTACTATATATTTTATTTTGTTATATATTTTATAAGTTGTCTTTCATTTATTCATTTACCCATTTGTGATTAGGTAAATTTGGTGCAGCTTTCACCTGCCCCATGTCTTAATTATTTTACCATTTTGAAGGTAAAAATCATTTCAACACTTATTAAAAAGTTTTAAGGAAGCCATGCAAACATAAAAAGGGAAACAATACCAAAGATGGAGTCATCTGCAAGAAAAACAAATGTTCCAAGCACTACTAACACATGCATGTTCCCAAGTACTGTAATATGAAAGTCCTGAGCCAAGAGCAAGGAATAGAAAGAATTAATCTTAAAACTGTTAACAACTCCCTATGATGAAATCAGAAAGTTTCAGAACAGCTATTTTGGAGTTAAAACTCAGAGGAGATATTAAGAAATTGAATCAGGGCAAAAATAAGTTCTTTTAACTTCCTGGTGCATTCCAGGTATTCAATTACTTCACCCACAGCATAGCTTGGTCAAATAATAAGCAAAGAAAAAAAGAAGTTCCCCAGGAAACACTTGACCAACATGCCAGAAAAGCACTCTGAAGTGGTGCACGATTTCTGCACCAATGATAACCATGAAAGTGTTATTGAACAGCTTTCCCAGGTGAGCATTTCCCTCACATATTGTGGATGGAGTAAGTTAGAGTTTGTTCTTACACCCTGCAAACCATTACCAATATTTCTTAATTTTTACATATTATGAACCAATGGCACAGATTCCAAGCAAACAGTCCTTAACAGCTCTCTCCTACCTTCCCTGAGAATACCACAGTGCAGGCACCCCATTATTGCTGATGGCTCACTCCTGGTGTTTTCATGGGTCAGGTGTGGGAACTCCATGCAGGGAGTCAGAGCTGAAGCAGGTGTCTGCTTTCTGTCCCCTCCACAAATTTGGAATTTTACCCTTTTCTAAGACAGTGCAATCTCTAGACAATTCCCAGCCCTACACACCTCCCCCTGTGCAAAGCAGAGTGGGCAGGCGTTTTCCCAGGCTCTTGCAGGCACCTCATTCTGTTGTCAGGCTGCCTTTTTTAAAATTTTGCTTTGCTATTGCTATTTCCATTTTTAAAACAGAGTTTGTTCCCAGATTTCAATGTTGTGCTTTGTTAAAGACTAGTAACTGATCATCAGGATGTTGTTTTTGCTGCCACGGCTTCTGCTTTTAACTTGTGGCCACGTTTTCAAGGCCTTTGTCATCCCTTAAGCTGCACCTCATAACAAGAAGCAGCTGGTATCAAGCTCTGGCTCACACAGCAAGCTTTCATTAACAAATTAATAACAAACCCAACAGGCCTCACACATTTACTCAAAGGCCAGGGCTTTTTACTAGCACTAAATAAAGTTCTTTTAAAGGGCTGCTGTGCACCAAAATGCACCATGAGTTACACTGTGCCAATGTGCTACAGCCTGGGTTCTGAACGACTGATGGCGACGTCGGCTTAGGGGCTGCTACGGTCACTGGAGCAACAGGACTGAGCTGCAGCTACAGCGAGGTGCAAGGGGAGAGCAAACAGCTCCACCTGGTGTAGCAGCGTGTTCCCGTGATTCTGCTGCTCACGGCTCCCTTCACTTCTGCAGCATGAAAATGCTTGAGGATGGGGTTGTTCAGTAGCAGTTTAGGATCTTCTGAGAACAAGCAAATGAAGTAAACACCTGAGTACTGTGGAGATAGTAAAAACACCCTGAAATAAGTGTAATATATTAACATAAGGGTTAATTTTTGCTTCCTTAAGAAGCTCTTAGGTTATTATCTCCTCTATTTCAAAAGCCTGGTAGGGAGCCTATTGCTGTGGAGAAAACCAAACTACACTGCCAAAAAAGCCACTCTATAGTGCAGGAGTTGCACATTCTCCAGCAGTGGCAAATTAAAGATGTTTTCAGGTACAAGGAAGATGGAGAGAGTCTATTTACAAGGGCATGTTGTGACAGGACAAGGGAGAATGGTTTTAAACTGAAAGACAGGTGTAGATTAGCTGATAGGAAAAAATTCCTTACTGTGAGGGTGGTGAGGCACTGGAACAGGTTGTCCAAAGGAGTTGTGAATGCCCCATTTCTGGAAGTATTCCAGGCCAGGTAGGATGGGGCTTTGAGCAACCTGGTCTAGTGGAAGGTGTCCCTGCCCATGACAGGGATGTTGGAACTGGATGATCTTTAAGGTCCCTTTCAAAACAAGCCCTTCTGTGATTCAACATTTTTGGTTCTCTCATTACAAGAATCTTTACGTCACTGAAGCAAAGCTTCAAGCTTTTGACTTAGAACTTTCCAACTTTCTTTTCTCTTATTAAACATGCTAATTCCTAATTTCATATGATGCTTTTCATCTATACATGTTATGACCCATTTTGAAAGCAGTTAAAAATATACAAAGGTTAGAAATAACTATTTATTATGAAAATAATGTAAAAACATTTGTCTGCTCCCTGAACTATCAAAATATACAATGAAGACTTAATTCTCTAGAAAACAAGGAAAAGTGCTTTGTAGTGGATGAAACTTCTTGTGTAATATACATTTTCAGCATAAATATTAATAATCTTCAAAGTCTTGCTGAATATCATTCAGTGCATTTGTAAGTCGTCGTATTTTATTTTCCATGGCTTTTTTATTGTTTGCCATTTCTTGCAGAAGCTCCCGCATTTCTTCTTCAACAGAGTAGACCTGAAAGAGCACAGAGACATGAAGTAGAATTCTTGCTTTGTTTAATACACCTAAACCCATATAATCTTGGCAATTTTTAACACTGGTAAGCAATGCAAGAGTTACATGCTTATGTTTGAATATGCAACACATTACTCTTGATACTGGATTCAGAAGCAGAATTTCTTCTTTAAAAAATGTATTAATCTGCTAGGAGGTAGCAAGTACTGTATCAATACAGAAAACTTACTAAGGAAAAAAGCACCAGTGGTCATGTTAAGGAAGAATGCAGTAGATGACAGAAACAGTAACAGTTAAGGTTGGCATAGGTGAGTTAAATGGATTATCTGGCATAGTCAACATTACTCTTGCCTGTATGGATAAGGAAATGTTTAGCTATTGATTCATAATAGCTGTATAGAATGGCACTGCACTTTGCTTGAATATAAAACATTACAATGGCACAAGTCTAGGAATTTTCTTGCTGCACAAAGATTGAGTACTAAACCAGGACTGTTTCCATCCAGTCAGCCCAACAGAGTCAAACAGGAGACTTCCAAGCACCACTCTTGTAGCAGCTGTAGAATAAAAATGCAAATACAATAAATGTATAAATTGAGTGTTAAAATTACTTTTTCATTTGCTGCTTCAATTTGTTTTTCCTTTTCATTTTCCAGGTGCAAGAGTTCTTCCTGATGTGCTGCCAAAACTGACTCAAGTTTTTTTCTGAAGGCATTATCCATTTTATGAAGCTTTTCCACAGCAATCCTAAAAAAATTATTGAAAAAAAAATCATAGTCCTGCAAACAACTGAAGTATTTTGCTCTGTCCAGTTCTGCCTTTGATAAGGTTTTAATAATGTAAGCATGAAGACAATTATATACTGGCATCAGAAGTGTTCCATCTGCTCAAGTACATTTTCTCAAGTACATTTTCTAGCTTTTTTAGGACCTCTGGCATTCTCTAAGGAGAGGCATTTAATATCACTAGCAAAGGTTATGAAGATTAGGGCTTGCTACTGTCAACATGGGCAAGAACTCCACCTATTTTCAAACATCTTATGCTTTTGGTTCCCAAGAAGTGAATGAACTGTGTGATCCTGTGAACAGCCTGTGAGCCTGTGTCTCACAGAAATAGGAAAGTGTCTCCTTCACCACAAAGAAGCATTTCTTTAACTGCAAGCAAATTCTGCTTATAAGGGATAATTCTTAAATATGCAGGAACAAAATGCAAGGCAATTTAATACAATTAATTTACAACAAAATTTTGAAACAAACCAGAATTATTTAGAACAAAAATTTCAGTTTCACTATTGATCTTCTGACAGTTTCAAACCCCAATACTATTGACTGTTTGAGGTGGTTTGTTTTGTTTGGCTTTTTTGTTACTGTTGTTTGTTGTTGATTTGTTGTGGTTCTGTATTTTCTTTTTATGCAGTCTTATTAACTAGCTGGTATTTTCTCAAGAATAGTTGTGAGGAAGGAAGAAAAACATGAGAAGGTGGCCAAAGAATAAAGTAAAAATCATCAGTTTAGCAAACTTCTCCATCATTCCAGAAGCATATGAAATAATTTTTCAGATTATGAGTACTAGTTTCTGTATCATCTCATATTTAACTATTAATTGATTGAAGAAATTGACAGTAAGAGGAACAAGAAAATAAATTTTAAATCTTGCTATTTGTATGGGAAAAGAATGACAGGTAATTTAGAAACAGTCTGTCACAGACTGAAACAGTGATTAACAGACAGCAGTTGGGCAGGAGTGTTGATCTGCTGGAGGGCAGGAAGGCTCTACAGAAGGGATCAGGGCAGGTTGGATTGATGGGACGAGGCAAAAAATAACCTCAAATATGAGGTTATTTTCAAGGAAAATGGAAATAATGATGTTCAGATGCCAAATGCTCTAACTGAATGCCAATTCCATAAAGTAAGTCACCTCTACAGCAAGAAATCCTTCTAGGCCCAGTTTGTAAATGAGCTCACCAAGTAGTTAAAAAGGTATTACACATTCTTTCATCCCATAATCAAGCATTTCTGCACAGTTATTAATAGTGCAACTCTACTGGAACTGAGTAGTCACAAATAAATTATTAAAGTGTTTACCTTTGAGTTTGAAGACTTTCATTTCTCTCTTCAATCAGCTTCTTCTCTTTCAAATCAAAGTTCTCCTTCATTTGTTTAACCTGCACCTCCAGCTGGCTTAACAGCTCTCCTTTACCTTGCCACCTCTTTTTCAGTGCACTGAAAATAAAATGCACATACTTACAATGAATGTAAATACTACTTCTTAGGAAGGCAGAAGAGTTTCTCATGCTTCCATTTTTCCTCATTTCTGTGGGGTTTAATAGCAAGCAAGAATAACTTCAGAGCAGTATTGCATACAACAATCCCAAAGAATTATTGTGATATTTATGTATTACCTGTGTGCATTCTTAATGTCATCAAGTTCTACTTCTTTTTCTTCTAGCAGTTGCTTTAATTCCTCTTTTCTTTCACTTTGCCTTTCTAATTTTTTCATTAGCCTTTCACATTCAGCAGCTTTTTCATCCAACTGTATTTGAAGCAGTTTCTGAGCTTCCCGATTTTCTTCATGGTGTTTTTTGATTTGTTTATCTTTTTCTTGTAAGCCCTTTAGAAGATAAATATTTTAGAACACACAAACTCCCTTAACTTTATTGTTACCCCTTAAGAGTATGTGTTTAGTCTATGATGGAATAAAGCAGAGAACAACATAAAAGTTTACTCTTCTGAATCTATGAAAAACACTTAGTAAAGTGGTAGTCAGTTACTTAATCTTCATCTGAAAGAAGTCTGAATTTAAAAAAAGTCATCAAAACATTAATCTGAAGTTGAAAGCAAGATAAAAAAGTTATTTTGCACTCTTATTCTACATAAGAGCTGAATAAACAACTTATATGTAAGTCACTGAGCTCACACTCTGTAACAATGACTAATGCATCTAACTGACTGACATAACATGCTATAAAACTTCGATCATTAAGCTGAAGTTTTTCTAAATGAGACAAATGGAATTATTGGGACAAAACATATTACTTCTGCTGCCAAAATACTATTTTACAAGAACAAAATAAATAAAAAATATTTATGTTGTAAAATAAACGTCAAGCAAACTTTTCAAAATTATTTTTCCTTTTCTTTTAAACACTCAGAATTATGCTATCCTACTTTCACCTCTTGCAAAATCATTATCAAGAATACACTGAAGCAAGGCAAAGAGAAGGTCTGTACATAAATATGGTTCAATGAGAGATGCAAATAGTATCACTGTGCATCTATTTAATAAAAAGCCCTCTTCTGCTCTCAATGAAATGGTCACTGACAGTCTGATTGTGATTTTTGAGTCAGAAAACTCTAAGTGCAGACCCAGCTTTTATCAAAGGGTTTGTGATAGCTAAAATTAACACTTGCAGTGAAAGTTAAGGACAAAAATTGTCAGATGTGGCACTTACTTCTTTTAGTCTCCTAATTGTTTCTGTCTGATCATCCACTATTTTGTTTTTAATTTTTATGGTATCACTGTCCTGTTCCTTTTGCTTTTTTAATGTGTCAATCTCATTTGTTAAAACTTCAATTTTTGCCTCCAGTTTCCCCCGATCTTGTGCAAGATGAGCTCCTGGACAAAACAAGATATTGATTTCAAGATGTGGAATGTTGGGAGATTGGGCTGGGGGAGGCAAAGGTAAGAACCTTACAAACCAAAGGTTTGACTGTTTTTCTCACTGTAGGGATTTAATCTATATAACATTTAAGAGGAAATGCAGAACTGAAGGTCTCTGTTTTATCCTTTATGAAAACTTCTCTGAAAAACAGTTGACAATAATTCTTACAGACCCCTAAAGACCACAAGGTGGTGCTGAATCACAGGAATGAAAAATGCCCAATTTTTTTCTCCTAACATTTAACACTGTTTTAAGATATATACTGAAATTTCCATATTAGATTTCCCTACCAGACAAGAAGCATTACATAACATTATTTACAGATCCTTGTTTTTCTAGTTTCACGTTTAAAAGTTCTTTGTACAACTTCATGGCATTTTCACATTTTCAGGAAAGAGATTAACTGTATTCACAGCTGACTCCCACAACTGCTGTTACAGATCCTGTATCAGCCCATGTGCCACAGAACATTTATTGTTGCACATCATCTTTACACTGGGTAAGATCAGGAAGGCATCCAAGGACCGTGTCATCATTAAAACTCTATTGGAGTGTTTATTTGACATGTAAGATATTGAACACCTTTTTTTTTCTTCTGCAAAGGAAAAAAAAAAACATTATTTTACCCTGTTCTGCCAACTCCTGCCCCCATATTTTTCTTTCCATTTTTAATCCATCAATCACAGATTCCTGGGCTGTCAGCTGGGAAATAAGTTTTGTATTTTCCTTTTTTAGAAGTTCAACTTGAATAGCCTTTTGTTTGTCCTCCTCAATCACAGTTTCAAGTTTTCCAGTTTGACACTGTACAAACAAACATTGGGAAAAGACAGTAAGATCATTTAAAACAATATGCAAAATTTCAAATTAATACTAAGGGGTAATCCCAGAAAACTGTAAAGCTGACTTCTAAATACCCACTCTAAAGTATTAATGTCATCATAAAAAAACAGTTTAGAATTATAAATGCACAAGTCAAGAAAAGCAAAGTAAAGTAAAGATATTAAAAACTGAATCAGAAGAAGACAGAAGCTGGGATATATTTTCACTTCCAATGATAAATATGTATCTTCAATTATCCCAGCTACATTTTGTTTTACAGATTACAGCTATTTCATATAGGTATTTTTCAATTTTATTCTTAAAAGCGTCAGTGACTGCCAGAATCGTATTCTGTTTAACAACAAAATGTTTGGGCACCCTAACAACAACAACATGTAGAAGGGAGATTAGAAACAGCTGTGTAGGGGTTGTATTCCACCCAAGTTTTAGCACAAAGCTGGACTGGATCACACAACCATTCAGAAGTTAAGTCCTTTAAATTAAAAAAAAATATTTACAGAGAATAGTATTAGAATATGTTACCATAAAACAACCGTGCCCACAGGATTTAAGATTAAAATCTGACAGTAGATAACAAATAATACTAATATTATACAACTAGGAGATACTAAGCTGCGAACAACTACACTGCATTATTTGTTCAATTACTGTTTTACACTTCATGTAAGTGACCAGTGCAGAAGCATGTTCCATTTCTTTGAATTTATAAGGGGTCAGGGCTCTTAATGTAGTTTTGATTGACCAACTGATATGTAAAAACTGCTACTGCTCAAAGGGCAAGGAGTGCACTTTCCAAAACATGAGTGAGTCGACATTTTTCTATATGGGGAGCAGTGGTTGTGAGAAATAGAAGTGCAAGATGCAAGAATAAAGGCTGACGTGCACTACTGCATTTCAGTGCAATAGGAAACCTGTATCTTTTAGTTAATCAAGCTTGTATGGAATCATTAACTTTTATAGAAGAAACATCACCAAAAAAAATCTGTGTTGTTGAAATGTTTTGAAACAAATACCTTTAGGTTCGCTGTAGCTTCTTCATTTGATTTTGTTAATTCTGCAATTTTTGCTTTCTGTTCTTCCACTAAATTTGTCAGGTCTTGGATCAGACTTGCCATGTCTTTTTCCCTTTGTTCCAACTCCAACAGGGCTTGTTTGTGTTCAACTAGATCAGCAGAAGCTTTTTCAAACCCCTGTTTTACCTAAAATTTTATAAGACAAGACTTGAAAAATGCTAACATTTGGAAAAAAAAGTGCATATATAAACATAACTGACATTTGAATTTCAAGTGAGGACACAGAAATTCATCAACTCTATAGGAAATTAGTGAATATCTGAAACTGGTTTTTTCCTGTTTATTTGTGAAACTACAACTTGAAAAACTGGTTCTACCCAGCTGCTTATTTGTAAAAAAACCCCAAACCCAACAAAACATAACAAAAAACCCCAAACAAACAAACAAAAAAAAAAACCCCAACACACGGGAAAAAAAAATATGGGTGGATGGGAAGCAGAGCAGAAAAACCATACTTGGGAGCTAAACACAATGCCTTGATTTAATGTCATTGTTAAAATTAACATTAAAATCACAAAAGAAGGACAAAGTTAATTCAAGACTTTTTTTCTTGTAACAGAAAGAGTTGAACGGTAAAACCCCTGTCTATTCTCTCTTCTCCCATCTATTTAAAACTTATTTAAAACAAAGAAAACCAAGTTTAAGGTAAAGAATTTAATATTTTATTTAACATATAAAAAATGTAAATACTAGCCACAGAAATAAATTCCTTGAGGAATTTAGCAGGTAAGTTTTCAATTTGAGTTTCAAAATATATATCCAAAATTCAATTTTGAAAATTTACACAATAAGGAACTATATTACTAAATACATTTGTATATATATATTTACGATAACCTTATTAAAACACAAACCAATAAAGAGGTTTTACTGTAATTAAATATATTCTAATTGAAGTCAACATATTTTAAAAGAAATCAGTAACATCAGACAGAAGGGGTTTTTAAAATTTCTTTTGATTAAGTGATTAAGTTCTACATATGAGCAAAAATGCTGGGGTTTTTGAATGCTGACTTGGCATTTGCTGTCATTGTTCTAATGACTGATATTTCAAACCTTTATACCAGTATTCTTGCATGAATCCTTGGAGCAAAGATCATAGGGATAAAAAACCAACCCAACAAAATACCAAAAAACCACACCCAGAATATCCACCCAAACCCAACACATTTAAGAGAACTACAACCCCACCTAGTGTGAGATTAAATGTTCTCTTAGTCTTACCTCTTTAAACCTTTTTGTTTCCATAGTTAAAGCTAAACGAAATTCATCTTCTAACTCTCTGTACTTCTGGTTTGACATGTTAATTTTCTCCTGCAATTCTCTAACACACTGTTCATGCCTCTGCTCCTCTTTAGCCATTTCTTTTGACAAAGCATCCTGAAATTCAGGTCCATTTAAAGCAACTCGGGTTCCAAGTTCTTTCCTGAAATTACCAAGCATACACTTGAGATATGAACTGCAGGATCTCACAATGCTGTTTTAATTCATTTCCTTGGTCTTACTGAACAAGGATAATGAATTACATAAAAAATGGGATCAATTCCTTCATCTCACAGACAGCCTTCAGTCTCCTCTGACAATGGCCCCAGCATGAGGAAAATTCTGTTGACTACTGTTAAAAATACCCAAAGGAATATCCTTACTTTTTAATTCAAACATTTGTAGAAACTATTCAATTGTGCTTTTGCTGTGGTTTAGCACTTGTATGCTTTGCTGTTAACAAACATCTGGAAGTGACACTGGAATCAAGGAAAAGCCCCATACAGCCAGACATCCTATTTTGCAGTCAGTCATTCCTTTCACCTTCACCCAACAACTGCTGCTATTCACTCAGACCCAAAACCTGAAAAGAGCAGCAACAGGGATCTAAAAGGACAATGTTGAAGCAAATGTACCCCATACTTCAACGCTACTTTAAAGCAAAAAAAAAAAAAAAAAATCCACTGCCCTTCACATTATATCTTTTGGAGCTTTATGAGGTAATTATTTAAAGTTCTCAAAATAAAGCGGTAAGATTCTTCCCATCTAAACCTGCCATTTTCTTGGTGACTGAATACATTTTCCCTTGTACAATTTAGCAAATTTAACTAGCTTATTTTATTAATAACCTTCCTTATATAATACTATACCTCATGGTATTCTTGATATAGTTTTAACACATATTTGATTGTATTAGCTGAACACCACCAGAACTTAGCCTCAAGTATTCTCCGAAAAAGGGAAATTTTCAAAGAGGAAAATAGCCAGGCAAGTAACTCACACACCACCCAACAAGCAAGGTTCTGCAGAGGCTGCAGAATACTTTGTGTTTTTGTAGCACATGCAGCTCTTCACTCAGTAATTCAGATATGATTTTAATTTTATCTGATTATTCCTGGATTACAGATCAAGTATTTAAAATAAAGACTTTGGCCATATTATAAGAGAAAAACCTTTCATGTGAAAGGCTGGAAGTTGCCTACACGAACTTATGAGTCAGGAATCTACAAGATATTTCTAAATGAGCAAGAAAATGTGTGGGAAGACATCTACATTTTCACAATGACCATCTCTCCCACTCATCAAAAAACCCAAAACAAACCAAACCCAAACAAAAACGCATCCATACTTTAGAACACATTTTAAAAACCATGATGGCAACACAAGCATCTCTGCTAACTTGTGAAAAGAAAATAATGACTCCATACCTTTGCTCTTGCTCTCTTAATACAAGAAGTTCATGGAGTTGTTTTACCTTTTCCTTCTGTTGTCGGACAGATATTCGAAGTAACTGTACTTCTCTTTCATTTGCTGATGCTTTAAGCTCTGCTTCTTGCACCTGTTTCATCTGTATCATAAAGACAAGAGCAAGATTTTCTTAAAACTGTATCTAATTGTCATGTTTTATACTAGAACAAAAAGGAACAGGTGCCTTCTAAGAGTTTTTGTTTGGGGTTTTTGTTTGATTTTATTTTGTTTTTTTCTTAATATATTGTAACACTTGAAGAAATTTAAGATAAGATGTTTAAAGTCTTAACTTCCTACAACTCCAAAAGCAACCTTGATAAAGAACCAGCGACATTTACCTAATTTGTAAAGAACTTCAAGGCGTCCTGCAGAAGTGGAAGAAGAAGGGTATTGGCAGAACAATTTCTGCAATTAGAAACTCTATTTTTTTTAGTACTTGTATTAGTTTCAAACAAAACATTTTTAGATGTATTCAACATCAACTGCATTTTTTAAACACTCCACTTTTGTCAAAATCTCCATCTTTCTGATTAGTACAGTTTAGAGCTGCTGAACAGAGCTGCTTTCTAATGATTTTACAAAAAATGTAGAATTGGTATAAACACCAGATGGCATACTCCACTTTTCCATTCGATGCAAGCTTTTATGAGTAATTCCATTTTATAGACTTAAGCCTTTTAAATACGAAACTCTTTTGTGATTCAACATGAAGAAAAAAGATATGAAAAAAAGTTATAAAAAAGGTTTTGATTACTCATTAAATGGTAATTCAAAATCAGGACAATTCAAAAGGCTAAATTTTTATGTTCTACATGTTAAGCCTTTTCATGAATAATTTAATAAGTAACTTAGACACATCACACTGTATTCCTTTGTTTTGTGGAAGAAGTGAAGGAATTCTCTCCTAAATTGAAGCACTTAAAAACGTCAAGCAAGAACACATTTTGACGAAAATGTCAAGGAAGAACAAGGGAATAGGGTACACATTTAGAGGCATAGTAAACTTACTCATCTTGAAACCCTTCAAGAAGTCATCTGCTAATGCTGACTGAAGGCCTTAAATAGTGGTGGCTACATGGAGTAACCATAATTTACCTCTGAAAGTAATTGCTGGGATGTACAATGAGAAAGCTCTATGGAATATTCTAGAATTTCTTAATCTTGGAATTGATAGAATAGGCCAAAGGTATATTAAATCTGAACATTGAAAAACAGGATTTAGTTTTGAGAGCATCATGATTATTCTTTGAAACATAATTATTAAGGAGTATTTGCTACAGGATCTTAAGGACAGGAACAAAGACTTTCCCTTAATAAAAACAATGTTGCTACCACCAAAAGGGATGACTTATTTCTACAAACTCATCGAAAGAAAAATAAAAAGCCTCATACATCAATGAGGTGTTTTCATTCTTATAGGATAGAAAAAACCACACACACACTAAATTTAGTACTTTTTAAACTGACAGGCAGATATCTGATCTAAACTGAAGATCACTTCTAGATTCCATAATAGCTCCAGGGTATCTACAGCTAAGGAAGAAATGGAAGAGCCACTCAAGTCCCCAACCAGGAGCCTAGAATAGAGGGTACTTGGATGGGTTTGTCAGGACACTCCCTGATTTTCATTCCTTTCAGGGAACCTAAACATCAACACTTCCTAGAGCACCACACTATCAGTTCAAAGATTTTTCAGGATGGATATGTTAAGATTCATTTTCTCTAAGTTAAGTGACATAGGAATGGACTATCATAGGAATATAAACGAACAAAAGGAGTATATATTGGAGGACAGTGAAAATTCAACAATTAATTTCTCAGAAAGAAATAGTGGCAGTATCTGGTCCAGCATCTTGATCTTATATATTTGTATACTCAACAAAGAGCCTCTGACTACAAAAGCATCATTATCTTCTCCAGCTGTAAAAATAAAACCAAAAAAATCCCAAACAAACAAAAAACACAAAACATCACACAAACTAACCAGAATCTTTCATGTTCTCAGCAATTACTGTTTTGTTCTGGTTGCAATTAAAAGCATCTAATTCTTTAGACCAGTGAAACAAATAGAAACACCAGATTTCCATCCTAGTAGTAAGATGTCTGTGGATTTTAGCAACTTTAAAAACTTGTCTTTATCACTCAATGTTTTCAGAAAATATCAACTCCCAGTGTTAAAAGTACATAGGACTTGTTCTCCTTTATCTTAAGGCCACCATAAAATTTATATTTAAAATTTGTATTTATAAAATACATTAACTGACAGTTTAAATAGATACCTGTTATTAACTACAACTATGCAGGAAAAAAAGCCCCAGATTTTATTGTGGAAAACTCAGACTCAAGGTTGGTAAAATCTAGTATTTCTCTGTATTCAGGACTATGGTAGCCACCCTGTTGCCATTGCATAATTTACTCACGAGAAATATTTACCTCTGCTGCTCGCTGCTGCAACCTCTGTGTCTCCATCTTAGATAGTGTTTCTTCTAAAGCTTGCATGGCCTTCTGATATTCTGCTTCTTTATTTCTTGCCTGATTTAGCTCATTAGTAAGTCTTTCAGTTTCACCTTTCAACTGTTGGACATCTTCTTGCAGTCTTGCTTTGGCATCTCTCTCTTTCAATACCAATTCCTTTAACCTGAGAATAAACGCAGTGAAGTTGTATTATAAATGTTTTACTTGTAAGTTTCATGCCAAATACATTGAGAAAAAGGCATTAGTAGCTATTGTAGCTACACATCTTGTTTTTTACTGTGTTTTACTATTTATAGCACTGTCATATAAAACTGTTTAAAGAGACATAAACTATTAATAAAGTCATGTGTAGCATTACTATATGGAGATTCATTTTAAAAATCCTGAGATGGAGACAACCTCATAGATACATCTTCTAGGAAATGACATTCCAGTATTACTTTGCTTTACAGGAACATAATAAGCCTCTTAGAGAAGATGGTATAAATGTAGATGGGTATAAAATAAAGGTAGGAAGTGAACCTAAAACAAAAAGGGAAAAAAGGGAAATATTCACAGTCAGTCGTGGATGGTAAGTCAGGAAGCACGTGGCTTAGTTCTTCCTAAAAGAAAATGAGGCTTTGATAAATACAATACAGTTAAGAAAAAGCCAAATGGAGCAGACATGTCCAAAAATAAGGAGATCTTTGGAAAAAAAAAAAAAAAAAGCTGCTGCTCAGAACACACAAGGATGATGACATCTTCCTCTCTGATGATGTGCTAGGCTTGCCCTGCACAATACATTGCCTATGGGCCAACTCTAGCCTGCCAGAAACATTTTTGTTCTAATGTGCTGTGCAGAAAAAAGCAAAGAATGCTCTAGATGTATGTGGAAAGGGAGACTGGGACACAGAAGGCAGAAGTATGATATGGGAGTGCTACTAGAGCTTGAACTGAAGGTCTAGTTATGATACAGGTTGTTTGGAAAGTAATGGCTAGAAACAGAGGAAAGTGGCATACTGATACTGTTCTGTGACAAGAACAGGAAGAAAGTTGCAGAAGAGAATTTCACTAGGTAATACTCAGAGAAATTTTAGCACTACTTCTTGATGCCTTATTTTCCAGTATATTGTTTAAAGCTGTCCTTGTTTCTTAAGCCTACAAAATGAATTATTGGAAACTAAAACACCCACCATAACAAACTCTTAGACTATAGCATTATTTCCCTACCTGTCTCTAGTGAATAAAGCCATACTCTGAATATTCTTTTCTTCTTTTGCATGCTTCTGTAGCTCACTGACACGCTCTAATAATTTCTTCTCTGCTTGCTCTGCCTTCCACCTCCTTTCTTTCTCCTGATCCAGTTCTTGAATCAGTGCCTTAGCAAGAATATGATAAGCATCAACTTACTAGGAAACATTCAAACATAGCCAAAAATGATAAACAGTATTTATAATTGTAGAACAAGACTTTTTTGTCTTTCTGGAATTCATGGATGACAGAAAAAAGTGCCAGCAACCAGGCCAAAAACTCCCATAAAGGTGAAATAAAATACATCCTCTCCCAGCTGGCACTACAAGAACTCCACTACTTTTGATAATATCTACATGCAATTATTTTTGTCACCTCCAGTTTTAGTTTGACCAGGAGACATATGTTTGGCTTCAGATGAAGATGTATTTAACTTGAAATGATGCAAAACCTACTCGGTATGTTGATTCCTCTATGTGATTTGAATTACATTCTTCTACTTTTTCCATATTGCTCTGTCTTCCAGTTATTATTTCAGCTTTTCTTCCCACTACTTTAAAATGAGAGTCGTTCTCACTGGAGCACAGACACTTCAAGGAACTCTTCTTCTCTTCCTTATATGCAGAGCTTAAAAAGTGAATTCAGACACTTTTAAATGAAAAAAATGTACAGTTTAGTGCAGCAGCTAAATACTAGAGAGTATTTAGAAAATAATTTGCAGACCACAGAAACAGCTAAATTCAAATATTCAGCTCTAAAAAGATACTTACAACTAGCAGATGCTACCTAAAACCATCTCATGATCGCATAAACACAAAATAATTTGAGAAGAGTACAGTAGCTGTAGAGCTGAAGTGGCTGACTGAACAAATATATTCCAATTTGTGTTGCCTTCTACTCATCACTTCTGATATTTACTATACAAATCAAAAATCACTATGGCATCCTCAGCTTCATCAAAAATATTTATTCTTGAGCATTGTTCTGACACCATGAATCTTTTAATTACTCAGTTCCATCTGTGGAGAATTCTTTTGCCACCACAATTTAAAATAAAGATGGAAACATAAGCTGTTAGGATTTTGAAAGTGTTTGTTTTGGAATCTTCAGTTCAATTTCCTTCTCACCTGAAGAAAGAAACAGCACATGTTTCTCATGTGGAGAAACAACTGAATGAAGCCTCAGTAGCTACTCATTTTCAGGGTACTATTAATTAACTTGATTTACTCAACCTACCACTTTTAGTGAAATGCTTCAATTTAAAACTATGTTCATGTTGACAATATTCAGTTTAATTAATTTTGGCTTTATATAGTAAACACTGAGATACCTGTCAGTAATTTTCTTCTTGAGATGACTTGCACGACCTTTTGTAGATAAGGCAGTTTTACGGTAAGTGGGGATCTTGCTTCCTTTCATGACCTTTCTGTTGTTCTCTTTTCCACTTTCATTGTCACTCTCAGAAGTTGGATCTGTGTCTCTCTTAGCTTTGAGAGCACTTGGAGCAGCTTCCTGTCTTGAACTATCAGATACCTAAGAAGACATCAAAGTTTTAGATACAAATTTTACAATTTCTGATTGGCTAACACTTATTCGGGTGCAACTTTTTAAAAAGTTCATACAAAATAATTTTGACAAAAACTAAACAACTGCTTCCAGTTCTTTACTTTTACAATCCCTTCCCTCCTTGCTGAAATATTTTATATTGTTTTGAAACTAAAGTAAACCCAGGATGCTTGAGAACGTATAGTTGTTTCCATTTGAAATACCTGAAGTTTGGTAAAATCCTTAGGCGGTTGGGGAAAAATGTAAAACAAACACAGCACATAAAACCAAAAAAGCCTTGCAAACACCAGTACCAAGCAAACCTGACAAAGTTATGTTGTCTACGTTAACAACACAAACTAATATGTGACAAGCGTATCAAGTTGACCTACTGGTGAAATTAATTTTCACCAACTGTATAATCCAGGCACTTTGGTGCATTTCATGTTTTACTCTGGTTCAGCGAGTACATAGATGGTTTCAGGATTAAAATAAAAAACAACATAAAAAGGATTTTCTAATACAACATGATTGGATAGCTCTGCTAGTCCCATACGCTATGGTTTTTATTCTGTATGGAATGATTTATGATTCATGATACAAAGTGCAATCTTCAATTTTAAAGACTCATTTTTATTTTATTCCCAGCTTCTCAAAATGATTAAGAACACATTAGCACAGTCAGCCCATAATACCAGTAGAAATGCTCTAGTCTGGTTCAGCAAATTTTTCATTATCAGAAAGGCACATCTTATCTTACAAACAAAACTTGCTGTGCAAGCACGGAAATAAAAAAAATCACCTTTTGCAGTATCTGTAAAATCTGATCTTCTATTTTTCTAATCCTCATCTCACTGTGTATTTTATCAAGCTGGGTCTTTTCGGGTTCAGAAGATGAGACAAGCTCTGTGGAGGAGCTGGTGGCACCTTGCACTGGTATCATTGAACGCTGCCGAAACTGAGCCAGCGCCTGGTCAATGTGTGGTGTCGCCAGCGGTAAGGGAACATTGTTCTATCAGAAGATAAGACAACTCTGGTAGCATTAATACACTGCATGCAATATAAAAATAGAATGTGTCAATTTTAAAACTAGTACACACAAACTATGGCACCTGATCTTGGGTGGAAGGGCACCCACATGAAACCAAAGAGCCCAAAATGTCTTCTAAACACTGCAAATCTGAACAGTTTTCTTCTGCCAGGTCCACTGGTTCACCAGAAGTATTTCTTCCATCTAGAACTGTTAGCTGGGGCAATGACTGAAGAACAGTTTCTCTATAACCTTAAGAAAAAGACCACATTTAAATTGAAATCAACTTTCCAAGAAGACACCTGGTGTATTTTAGGTACCTCATCATCTTAAATGATTCATTGCATTTTTAATGTAATAAAAAAAGTAGTGAGTTATCTACAATTGTCTCACCTTTCCCCTCCCAAGGCTTTCAACAGACAACATTACAAATTATATCAACTGGGAAGCTGCCTGCCTAGTTCTGATCTACACAGGGATTTCCCAGCCACCATCAGCACACTGCAATTGCACAGACATCAGCCTACTGCACCCAAACAGTTGTACCAAGTGGAAGGGTAGATGAATGTAATAGAAAAGCCAGTTTTGAAAGGGCTTAAACAACTTCATCCTTTGTCAGTGAATGAAGTAGTTATGAAACCATAAAGCACAGAAGTTAGCACTTTTCATTTATTAGAATTTGGGCTGCTGAACACTACAGTTTTGAAAGTGCCACCAAAGACATAGATATGAAGAGGTACGTTAACACTTGCAGAAGAAAAGTAGTGGCATTTTCTAAGTTAATCAGATAACTTTAATAGTCCTGTTACTGTTTCTGTAGTGCCTGAATGTATTTGTAAAACCTGATGAGTGCATTTAAAAACATTACTTAAAACCTTATTTAGCTTTCCTCAGTAACACCTGGTGTTTCTTTTTAAGTGTACATACATTACACCTGTATCAATTGTATGCTCATGATATGATTGCTATTTTGTATGGCTGTAATTCCTACTGTCCTACTCTTTAAATTACGTTTGAACTCTTGCAAAAGCATCAATCCTCCACTTCCACCTTCCTGTAAGAGATTTTCCTCTCTTACACACAAAGAAAATTAAAAAAACCTACACCAATATAAAATGCTACAATTTAACTTGTTTGAACTTAGACATTTGAATGAACCATAACATTTTAATGGCCTGAAAAACCTACCCCCAAACCAGAAGCTCAAATGCAACTGAAAGTGATGCATCCACATGCATTCTCTAACTTGTCTCCAAGCTGCCTAGTGAAACACCTGACACCTATTTGGATGACAATGCTAATTACTGCAGAGGATCCAGAGTCTGTCACTGCTAACCGAAGCAGGGGGAAAAGAAGGAAAAGCTAACTGTTACTTATCTTTCTCTTGCAGTCTCTAGCAGTAGCAGACTACCTATTTGTGTCTGCCCTCTGCCTAAAAGTTCAGTATCTCTACATACATTCTTTGAGTTCTCCACCTTTCCAGCTTATAATATTAATACTCCTGTTCTTTCACTAGACCACATGGCTCAGGGCCCCCTCCAACCTGTCCTTGAACACTTCCAGGGATGGGGTGTCCACAACCACTCTGGGCAACCTGCTCCAGTGCCTCACTACCCTTCACAGTAAAGAACTTTTCCCTAATATCTAATCTAAACCTACTCCAGTTTGAAGCCATTCCTCCTTGTCTTGTCACTACATGCCCTTGGAAAGAGTCTCTCTCCTTCCTTTTTTTAGACTCCTCTCAGGTACTGCAA
The DNA here is from genome assembly GCF_051311805.1 of Agelaius phoeniceus. NCBI lineage: Eukaryota > Metazoa > Chordata > Aves > Passeriformes > Icteridae > Agelaius > Agelaius phoeniceus. Next base: position 137,299,419 of record NC_135265.1, read on the forward strand.
AGACACAATTAGGTCACCCTGAAACCTTCTCTCCTCCAGGATGAACAATCCCAATTCTCTCAGCCTTTCCTCACAAGAAAGGTGCTCCATCCCTCTTATCATGTTGGTGGCTCTCCTCTGGGCTCACAGGTGAAAATGTTGAGCCTTATCAAAGCATACAATTTACAATTTTAAGAATATGCTGTCGGGAAAAAATGATTTTTTAAAATGGCAATGAATTCATTTTGACAGAATTTAGATTTCTGCAGGCTGGCCAGTTTATGAATGAATTTGCAAGCTTCAGAAAACGGCTCACAGCTTAAAGGAAATCACTGAGCTAACGAGCACAAATGATCTCCGTAAGATCAGATCCATACCTGCTACATGACAAACGGGATTGGCTTTTCCGTTTCTGTCCAGTGTGAGGTTTGTCAAACAGCGCAGCCCCTTTGTACACTCAAGTAAGTGATTAATATTGCTTACACAGTTGCTGTGAAGGTCAATGCGGCTAATTTTATGTCTGGTTCCATGAAGGGATCGAAATCCTGGAAATTTCAGGAATAAAAACCCAAACAACCACAAAGTCACGTTTTCTGCTACAGTCCTAGACTATGAGGTTTAGAACAAACAGCATCTTGTTGAAAAATATTCAGTAAATAATGTATCATAACTAGAAATGAGAGAACTACACTTGCTCCATATTCCTTCTCTACACATTAATTACCTATGCTACTCTACCACAGAGTACAACACTTAAGCTACTTATGTGAGCTAACTTTAAAGAAACAGATTAATCTCTGACTGTTAAAAAGCATGTAAAAATAAACCTTTTCCTTCAAGTTTCATTTTATAACACAAGCTCACTAACAAAATTGTTATCAATGTTCTTTTGATTTTCCATTACAAGTTCTCTTGATTTTGTAGCATGAAATCATAAGAACAACTGACCATTTCAACAGAGATATATAAGAGAACTTCCATTTCATATGCAAAGTTGCATTTTTGTTCTATAAAAATGAAAGATATGAATATTTTGGAAGTAAGTCTGAAATGTTTACTGAACTACTTTCTGAACAAGCTTGGCCTCACCAAACACAGAAGAATAAATTCCAGTTCAGAGCAATCTTTGGTGTTAAAAACTTTAAAGCTGAGAAGAGCAGCAATTGCCACCTGTATTGGTATTATTCAGTGAACTGGCACTTGAAGTGCTAGAAACTTCTCAAAATACACTTGGTCAAGTTTTTCAAAATTAAAGTGAGACAAATGCTTTGTATTGCACAGCACATGGCAATATTACTTACCAGAGAGATCATGTATGCGATTATATGACAAGTTCAGCATAGTTAAATTAAAGAGTTTTTCCAGTCCTAAAAAAAAATGAGGGGAAAAATAGAAACAGGAAGATTTTCAGAAAAATGCACTGTTTTCATCAAATCCAAAACTTGCAAAGTGAACCTTTAAAGATCATAACTAAAAATTATTACAATCATCTATAATCATATTACAAAAAACAGGTTTTCCTTCTAAATTTAAGCATTTTGCTATGATAAGGCTTACCAAGACTATACATACTCATCTTAAAATTCACTTTATAAAATGGCTAGCATACTAACGCATACTAACTCGGTATAACCTTAATTATAAGCAAACATTCCAGAAGTAAACCTTAATACGACTCTTAGAAAAACCTTCGTAACTTGCTAAATGGATAGAAATAAACACTGCAGACCCTCCACTTTGGTTAGCAGGTTGCAGGATAAGCTCAGGGTGCGCAGCTTAGCCAGGGAACCGAGCCCCTCGATGCGGCGAATCTGGTTTGATGACAGATCCAAGTGCTGCAAATTCCGGAGGTGGTCGAGCCCTTGGATCCTGGCGATGAGGTTACAGTGGGCGTTGAGCGTGTGCAGGTCCGAGCTCAGGGACACATCCCTCAGGCTGCGGAGAGAGGAGCCCACCGTCAGCCGGCAGCTCGGCCCTGCGCCGCGGCCTCCCCTCTCCCGGCCCGTCCGCACTCACCTCTTAACGCCCTTATCCAGGAGGCTGAGCTCGCCGGGGATCCCCGCCATGCCGCCGGGCCCCCGCGCTGACCGCATCTCGCTTCAATGCTCCCTTGTCTCCCACGGCAGCGCTGCCCGCCTTAGGCCGGGACAAAACGCCTCAGGGCCCCGCCTCACGGCCCCGCCGCCGCCGCGTCCCGCTCCCGCCGCCGGCAGGCGCGGCCGCAGGGAGGGGGCGCTGCCGGAGCCCGCGGGGCAGCGGGGGACGAGCTCCGTGCTTCCACTGCACTCCCTGCCGCTCTCCTGCCGCCCTCTTGCCGCTTCCCGCCGCTCTCCTGCCGCTTCCTGCAATGGGCCCAGGAAGGGGCCGGGTTTAGAGACCGGACTGCTTGGCATTCTTTTCGAGGGGACGTGCGGGGGGCTGTGGTGTTTTTTAGAGCTCACCCGGTGTTAAGAGTGTCACAGAAACACAGAACATCCTGAGGTGGAAGAAACACACAGGGATCATCGGCGGCCGTCGCCGGGAGTCACACCGTGTGCCTGAGAGCACTGTGCAACTCTGGCAGGCCTGGAACTGTGGCCACCTGCCTGGGGAGCCTGATCCCGTGCCCAGCCACCAAGGGATAATGTCAGTGAGGTTTTCTGAGATTAGGCAGCTTTGTCAGAAATAAAAAAAAAATCCTTACTAAGATGCTGTTTTGGAGATTCTTTGAATGCCTTTCTTGTAGTAGAAATCATACGCTAGGATGATCAGTGAAAAAAGTTGCGTCTGTACTTTAGGATTCCATTGAGTTGTGAAAAATGCATGTATTTTATGATTGGCTTTTCGCAAATATTAAAATGAATATTATATGTGTTGTGTTAGAAAGTAATGCTGTATTAATTCTCTTAAGTACTGTGTTAAATATAGTTTTAGGTTATAAAAATTGTTAAAATAGAAACGATGCTATGTAGGATACTTTTTTTTAAAAGAAAGGACTCGCAGCGAGATAGCAGCCACAGGACACCTAAATCTTTCAGAGAAGAAGAATTTATGGCCCTCTTATCAGAAGAAACGAACTTCTTCCCGCCTCGAAGGTGCTGTTAGGATTGGAGAAGAAGTTGACGATGACCAGACAGAATCCTGTATTTGAATGGAATTTATGCATCATGTATGAAGTGTATGAATATGCAACAGGCTATTGCTTTTAAGGGTTAATCCTTTGTTAACGGGTGTCCTTTTTCGGGCTCGTGCTGCCCAGGTACCCGGACGTCCGTAACTCTTTGTCTTTATTGTCTCATATTGTCCTAATTCAATTTGTCCAAATTATTATTACTCTAATTGTATTACTATTTTTATAACCATTTTATTACTATTAAACTTTTAAAAATTTTAAAAACAAGTGATTGGCGTTTTTAACAGAGTGTAACATTGATTTGTTGTAAGAGAGTGATCCAAATCCAGCTGTACGAAGCAGAATAAGAGAGTTGGGAGATTGCTGGATATCACATAATATGTGTGCATTCACAGAGAAGGAGACTCAGAAAATAAAACAAGAAATTACTTATTTTAACCATGTAAAACATATGCTATGCTGAATTTCCCAATCATGAATACTAGATAATTAATATTTTAATTATTATGAATTTTAATCATGCATGGTAAATGCATACTTAAATACATAATACAATTTAGGAAATTAGTAAATGCAATTTAAAATGTATGCAAGTTTTAGTAAGTAGAAGTGTGCTTCTTGTAGAACTACAATTTTTGTAGTCTGTAAGATGAAAGTAGTTGGAGAGTACTGCAGGGATTTGGAGAAAATGGAAGAATTTTCTTATGGTTAGGGGCTGCTCTGGGGCTGTAGATTCTGTCACTGACCATGCTGCAGAGCTTCTTTGTGGTGAAGGAAACTCACTTCAGGTCATTGGAACAATTAAAAAAGTCTGTGCACGTGCTTGTTTTAGCCATAGGATTCTTACATGATGGCATATTATATAAACTAATTTTCAGATTAATTTATTTTGTATTTGAGTGGAAATCCTGCTGTTCAAGACTGGCGTGAACCACTGTGTATTTCAAGTTGGCCCCTGTAAAAGCATGAGTTTTGTTCACTGCACTGGTGAGCTTTGACCTGCAGGAGAAAACTGGTTCTGCCACTTGACTGACAAAAAGTAAGAACTTTGCAGTTACGAGTTTGGGCACTTACACAACCCTTAGGGTTCATGCTGAGCTTCTTTTCAGTTAGTTTTCTTCTTTCTGCCCATTTTTCTCTGCATCTTTAAAAAAAAAAATTACATGTTTGGTACAAAAGTATTTTGTGTATGGCATCTCCACATTTGATTGAAGAGAAGCTCCTAACACAAAATATGCAAGAGATTGATAAGTATGTAGAAAAATCAGCAGCCACACCTTAAAAGACACATGCCACACCAGTCAGAAGTTCCAACCTTCTTCTTTCTGTTCCACAGCTCCCGTGCAGAAATGAAAATTATGATACAGCTTCTTTCCTTCCCTCACAGCAGTGTCTGAAGATTAATGCCATCTTAGGACATGCTTGAGTATTAGTCTATCAATGTATGTTCAGAAAAAAAACTGGGAATAAAACTGGTGATTTTCTTTCTAGGGCAGTGTTTAATGAGTGAAGTATAAACAAGCTCCAATATACCCAGTGACTGATGAGATTTTGGCAAAGCATACTGGTGATCATTGGTTATCACTGTTCCTTTCTGTGTAGATGGTGGAAAAATAGTGGCAGTCTGTTCATCTAATGTCCATGTCACTGTCAATAATACATGGAAGGTTGATTTCTTTCCTCACATTGCCATAACCTTCCTCTTTCCCTAGGGTTGATGTTGAAGTCACATTTACTCACCTCTGTGGTTGTCTCTGAAGATGTACATAAAACAAAATGAAATCTGTTGATGAAAATCATCTGAGAAATGAGCATTTGCCATGCATTAATTTTAATGTTGTTTTCTTTAAAAATACCTGCAGGCCTTATAATTTCTGAAGTACATATTAAACCAACATGTCCATGATTTGCCAGTGTTTCTTGAAGTATTTGGTTAATTATCTTCACACAGGAGACATCAAAACCCAAAGTATGCTTTCTTTTCTGAATGATTAAGCCAAGCTTCCCATAACATTTCACTAGCAAGTAGGGCTATGACAGACTGCTAACAACAAAGTGAACTCTGCTGTGAAAAACAAAAACAAAACTCCAAAAAAATGGGAAGAGAGGAAAACAATGACCCCAAATATGTGCAAAGAAAAGGAAAAGCCAAGATGCAACTCAAAAGAAATATAGGTTATTTTGATGGGGTAAGTTTTATTATAGGATCAATTGTTGGAGCAGGGATCTTCGTGTCTCCCACAGGGGTGTTAAAACATTCCTTACTCAATGTTGGCGTTGCACTAACAATCTGGACCGTGTCTGGGCTGGTTTCTCTGATGGGTGCCCTCTGCTATGCGGAGCTGGGAACCTCTCTGCCCTTCTCCGGAGGAGAATACAGCCACATCAAAAGAGGCCTTGGATCCCTACCTGCCTTCGTGTTTATCTGGACATCAACATTCACCAAGCCAGCATCAAATGCTGCTCGAGCCTTGCTGTTTGCTGAATATGCCACACAGCCATTCTATGGCATTTGTCCTGCACCAGATGTGCTGAAGAAGTGCTTGGCCTTGGCCGTTCTCTGGTCCCTGGGGATTTTGAATGGCCTCAGCGTCAAAATGTCTGCATGGGTGCAGACAGTTTTCACTCTGCTGAAGATGATGGCCTTGTCTGTGATTGCTGTTGGTGGCATAGTTCTCCTCATTACCAGGCAAAAGGAGAGTCTGGCCAGGTTTGAGGACATGTTCAGCTCAGAGATCCCCAACGCCTCACAGATTGCCGAAGCCTTCTTCCAGGGGCTGTACGCGTACGGCGGCTGGTGGTCCCTCAACTACATGGCAGGTATTCTGCTCCTCTTTAGATTTACTTCTGCAGTTCTCATTCTTGTGTTCCTCAGCTTGTTTTGGGAAAACTTGTCTCTGCTTCAAGACCACAGGGTCCTTCTCATTTTACATAAGTGTTTGTTGGGGCTGGTAGAAGAGGCATTGTTCTCCTCTAGGGAAAATTCCTGGTTTTTGTGCAGAATGAAGCTGACATTTTCAGGAAAGTACAAGAGAAGTCATAATAGTTAATTTTAAATCTCATGCATAAACAGAATTTTCCATACCTTAAACATTTTTATTTTGTCTTTCTCAGTGTCCATGTCAGTGTATTTTTAGGAAAGTATCAAGTTAGCCATGCCAAACTGCATATGCATAGGTAATTTCTGTTTAAATATCTGTGCCTTATCTGAGGTTATGCAGCTGGTTTGAACATGGTCAAATTAATTTTGAGTTTTGTTACAATGTAGTAATTTTATGGGATATATTTTCCTGGGAAAATAGACTTTTGAAGTCCAATAGAAGGTAAAGAGAGGTCTGTGGAAGGTGGCATAGATTTTTTCATAGAATTTGTACTCAATTTTAACATTCAAAAGGTTTTTGAATATCTGTTTACTTCCCTATTCTGTATCTGCTGACATGGCAGTAATAAACTTTTTCATCAAAGCTACAGAGATGATGTTCATTATGTTAGGTATTCACATCACAAGTTAAATCCAGTAGAGTTTTATAGTATCATCAGATTCATGGAATTATATTGTAAGCAAGTGGATATTGCTGTTATATCTTTAACCATTTGTATCCATTGACCTCTGTCATGTAAAATATTAAATAAACGGAATGTGTTAAATGCATACCACAAAGTTCACTGGTGAGGATAGTGTGAAAATTTGGTTAATGTTTAAAAACCTGACTGTTGTCTTTATAATCCAGGTACTCCAGCTTTAAAAATAGGCTGCAATTAAAAAAAATTATAAATCAGTAAAGTATGGTTTTGAAACCTCAGGTATTCCTTAAAGACAAGTACTTGGCTTTGTAAGCCTGAGAAAATGCAAGACTTCTAGTAAAATACAGATTTATTCTGATCAGTTAGCAGTACTAATAAATGCCATACACTGGGCAGCACAGCTGTTTAGACATATGTAACCTATGCAATTGTTCCAAACTGACCTGAGTTTCCTATGCTTCATCAATAACTTCATTTCTGTGAACTTCAGCTGATGGATCAGGTGCCAGCTGGCTGGCAAGACTGCAATAAACACCAAAAAAAACGGAAAGATAAATTTAAATTGGAAATTTTGGTGATTATTCTCTTCTGAGCTCAAAATTGCTCAGTGTACTTTTTATATCTGAAATAAATCCCAAATTTTCTGATAGTATCTGAATTTCACTATTTTGGTCCTTTGGTCTTGTCTTCATGCACTACAGCCAGCACAGGGATCATGGCTCAAGGCTGATGTCCTGAGCAGAAATCAAATGTAAAGGAAGGAGCAGATTTCTGTCTCCTAAAAAGAGTTTAAATAAGCTGCACATTTCACTTTTCACTTCTTCCCTCTTATCAGTTATTTGCTGGTAATACTCAAGAAATTGTCTGTAAATGCTGAGGGAAGTGGGAAGTGGTGAGGGAACAAGAGGAAGGAGTGAAAGAAATTAAAAAGAACCTTTCTGATTGAGATGAGGGTGATTGAGATTAAGCTTCTGGAAACCAGCTCCATCTTTTGCTGGGACTATGACATGCCCAAGAATGTGTGCCTGTGTCTTGAGTTATATGCCTGCAAAATTTGGCTTTTTTCTTGTTTGGTAAGAGTAGTTCTAAGCTATCAGGCTTAGCACTATTTCTCTAAAAAACCTTTTTCCTCCACCATCTTTGCCCTGGAAAAGATGATAATAATCAAAATCCATCTGGGAATGGCCCCCTTTTAAAGTCACTGCATTATTGCTCCTATGTCTATACCTTTGGTCTTTTCTGTTACTTCCGATATAAGAGCAAAGAGAAAGGTTATGAGTAGAAATATGCAAATATGCTCATTAAGTTTAAGATCAGGATTCATGAGGTGACATGAGAATAAATAATGTGACTTAAGAGTCTCATGTTTAAGCTAGTAATTTTCAAGTAAGGCTAATTGAAAAATTTCTACCAAATCACTTTTCTAATGTAAGTCAAATATGTGATTAATCAAATCAAAGGGAAATTATCACTCATTTTTATCATTTTGTGAATCAATCAGCTCTTCATCCAGCCCTCCTTCCAAAATAGTGAAAAATAGCTAAGTAAAAAAATATTGTTTAAGAATCTTTGCTATTAACCTGTTTGAGAGCCACTGTAGGACTTCACAAGCAGAGAATTTAGCAGCCATGATTAGGGACTGGGGCAGGACTTTGGCATCAGTCTTGTCAAACTCTGCACAGCTTCAGCACTGAAAAACACTTGCAGAAGCTACACTGCTTGCTTCATTTGTTGTTTTAAATTGTATTTTTCAGAGGAGATGAAACGCCCCAGCAGAAATATCCCCTTAACTGTGATGACTGCTGTTCCTGCAGTAATTGTTTTTTATTTACTAGTGAACATCTCATATCTGACTGTCCTCACACCTAAGGAAATTGTCTCCTCAGGTATGTATTTCATATTTTTTTAATTGAAAAGGACTGGCCCATTGACATATCCATCTGATGTCAATGCCCTGGGTTACTTCTGCTCACCTTACTTCACAGTCCAGAAATTTGGGTTAATTTTCTTTTAACAGAGAATTCTTTAATTTTACTGTATGACACCAATTGGATGAATGTAGGCAGATTGTTGAAATTGTTGGCTTTTCCCTACACTGTCTAAAAAGAAATCAGAAGTGTATTAAAACCTGGAAAATGAGGTGAAAGTCAGGTCCCAAGTATAGAGATGATCTTTGTTTTCCTGTAGTTTTAATCCTATCTCCTCCTTCTTCCTCTGTCTCATGGAGTCTCAGACTAAAGCCATCACTCTTTAGGAGGTGGACAAGTCTAACATGTTCAAGAGTATAGAAAATACTATGGACATAAAAATGTAGCCATTTTGGGTGTGTATTATTCATGATAAATACTGTAACTTCTCAGAAGAGCCTATACAAAATCCAGTGTGTATAAACCCTTTCTCAGATCCTGTATCAATAAACTGGCCATGTAAAGCTCCAAAGGGAACTGTATTTCTCCTTGACTGTCCCAGCAGCACATTTTAAATCCCACTGTAATGACACTGAGCTGTCAGACCTTGCCTACAGGCCTGACAAAAACCATACCTCATTTGGATGGATTAATCTTTTTTTTTTTTCCTATGAAAAAAGCTCACTAATATAAATGAGAACAGCATACCTGTCACTCAGTAACCTCATATTGTCACTCAGTAACCTCAGTGTCAGGCTGTCTGCTGGGAGAGATGGATCATTTGTATGCTACAATGAAGGAGGCAGCAAATACCAGACTATCCATGAATAGCAGCTGCCACCTGGCATGACCAGCTTCATGCATACCAGGGGAACTGTGTTTACCTATGCCAGCTCAGAAGATAAACCTAAAATTACAGCACTTTTTCAAACATTTCTTTGTTCCTTCCCAAATTTTTTTTTTTTTTTTGAGGTTTAGGGCACTGTTTTCTCCATTTCTAACGACTTCCCATGCTGCACAGGACACTGCAAGACCTATGTTCCTCATGGTGTTTGATTATAGACCCACTAAATATTGTTCTCACTATAACAGCAGCTATGGCTAATCTCCATGCAATATTGAATATCTCTTGTTTAGAAACAATCTTTCACATTTCCCAGTTCCACCCAAAGCAAAATCTCATTAATAGCACATTTGTTGACTCATCTCTGAATGTAGATGTGTTCCTGTTGGCAGTTTCCTGTAACAGCAGATTGTGTCAGCACCATGGTGATGTCAGGGACCAAGGAGTTAATTTTCTTTCCTTGCCCAGGTGTGTGTGTTTGTGATGCAGGATGTGAGATGTGACTCACTCCTGCTGGGCAGTCCATGACTGTGGTATTGGCCCCAGCAGGTTTCCCTGGCTTGCTCTGGCAGGCAACTCCTTGCCGTCATCCTCCCAGGAAATGTTTAGTTTCTGAATGAAATACCTTTAGGATTGGATTAGTGTTTGACTACTGCAATGAAAAAGCAGGCATTGCTGGTAAATAATAGGTGCTTCATGTTTTTAAGTTTTGTTCCTGTTGAGTATGTCACTTATTCAGAAGATGGTATTTGTACTACACTAAATCTTTGCTTTCTTGCAGTTGCTGTGGCAGTCACTTGGGCTGATCGAGTGATCCCCTCCGTTGCCTGGATCATTCCTCTCTCTGTTGCTGTCTCAATATTTGGTGCCCTCAACTGCAGCATGTTCACACTCGGTCGATTAAGCTATGCTGGAAGTCAGTCAGGACATTTACCTCTTTTAATATCCATGCTTAATGTCCACTCCTATACGCCAGCACCAGCCATGATTTTTTCAACCACCATTGCATCCATTTTTATTATCCCCTCTGACCTTATTATGCTAACAAATTACTTTGGATTTTCTGCCTGGCTTATGACTGGATTGACTTGTGCAAGCTTGATTGTACTTCGATACCGGGAACCTCATCTACACCGACCATACAAAGTAAATGGATCTAAATTAAAAATATTTTTATAAATTACTTTTTGAGTCCTGGGTAGCATGCAAAAGTTATAGAAGAAGTGCAAATCTAAAGTGGAGAGTCACAAAAATACGAATAATAATCTCAATGCTTAGAGCCTCATTTGAAAATGTTGCTTCACTATAAAAAGAAGAGAAACAAACAGATGGTCTCTGCCCCAGAGAAGTTGAACACATGAGATGGTTCTTTGCAGAATGGGGGAGATGTGCAAACAATGTGGAACCATACCAGTGTGGAGCAATAACAAGAACAGTTTAGGACCCATTGCCCTTCAGTTCATTGAACTTCGATCTGCTCTCATCTTCCCTGACACAATCACAGCATTAAAGATAGGTTGAATTTCCTCATACTCCAGCAGTCAGAAAGCTCGGGTTAGAAGTGCATGTTCATTGTGAAGGCTTCCAGGCACCCAGCCCTGAGTGTCTTATAGGAACCCACATTATGATATGTGAAAAAATGGATTCCCAGTATTGCCTGTCTCTCCCCCTTGACAAAAGAAGGAGCCTAAACAAATATTTTTTAAAAGATTCCTCTCTTATAGGCAATTTGAGTCAGATGACTCTTGTCCTGGGTGAATTCATAGCAGCATGAGAAATGGTACTGTACTGTGGCAAAGAACACATTGTTACTCTAATGAATGAGGCAGAAAAGTCACAGTTGGTTTGTTTATTTCCTAACCCACTTTTTTTTCTTTCTCTTACAGGTGTTTTTACCAGTTCCATTTATGATGGTGGCAATGTCTTTCTTCCTAGTTCTAGCTCCCATAGTCTGGTCTCCAAACATGCAATATGTTTATGCTTTCCTGTTTATGCTTGGAAGTCTCATTATTTATCTGCCTTTTATACATTTTAAATTGCATTTTGCATTTCTTGATAAAATTACTTGCCACTTACAGCTCCTGTTAGAAGTCTGTCCTGCTGATGGACCTGCTGAGGGCAAATGTGAATAATGGCAGATATTTAATCTCAGTACAACTAAGAGTCAACAGAGGATTTTGTTTAACTGAGGCTATAAACAGTACAATTTAGATGTTGGTGTGATACATAGATGTGCACGCATGCATATACATATATAGATGTATACACATATATTGCAAACATGCACATATATGTATGTATAGGCACAGAATCACAGAATGAGCTAGGTTGGAAAAGACCTTTGACACCATCAAGTGCAACCTATGACCAAACACCTCCTCATCAAATAAACCATGTCATTAGCATAATAAGTTAATATGTATATGTTTGTTTTTGTTTGTATAAATGCATAAATATATATGTATACTAATTTAATAGGTGCAAAGGATCTCTCTTAAACTTGAAAAATCTGTAAAATGCTCTCTCCTGCTCCTGAAAACACAGTTAAAAGTTGCATAGTCTTGCAAAAATAGAAATAAGACTCAATCACACAAGCACAAATAATTATCAGTATTATCATACAATAAGTGAATAAATACATAATAGCATAATTTTAAAAATACACTCACACTTTGAACTAAATTGTCTGGATCCTTAGTTTGCAGTAGCTTATTGATTAGAACTTCTGGTTTTAAAGACTTTATATTTTCTTCATGTACTACTTTTTTTGGCATTAATTTATTTTTAATAAAAGCCTTTGAAGACTATCATAAATTTGACTGATCATTTTAAATAGCAAGAAAATTGGACATGGTGCATCTTAGCTATTTTAGAACAACACATAAAAATTCAAGGTAAATTCTTACAATGCATCAAGTAAGACAATAAAAATTATTTATCCTTTTCATCACAGAAATAAAAGCTAAAGATATGTAGATTCCTTTACTAAATCATTTACATCTTAGCATCAATATTACTTTATTCCTTGTTTTCTTTTTAGTGTTATTGAGAAGTAAAAGCTTTTTTTAGGCCTCCTCCCCTCCATTTAAATTTTGTTTATGAAAACAAGATAAATGAATTCTTTTTCCTTCTCATAATTGGGCCATATAAAGTTCACGGAATATTTAATCTTAAAAATAAATTAAAAGTACATACAAACCATCATATATGTAGGTGATTATTAATATATGCTGCTATTTTTATAATTACAAACATAAAGTGATTTTCCAAATCTGGCAATGAAAGATCAGCAGCACAACCAGCAGATGGCCTCAGCCGAACATCACTCGACTCCGTGATCTCTGGTCTGATGGATCTTGTGTTGGTGAAACTGTGTTACAGGGCACTGGATTATAACACAGTGAAATGAAAAAAAATCTTGCTACAATACTCTATTCACTAACGTATAACACTTTTAGAAATCAGAATGACAGAAAAAGAATTTTTCATAGCTACCCAAAATCTAGGGTGGCATCAATAAAACCAGGAATCAACTGAAGGTTTAAGAGGATTTCACTTGGCACTGGAATGAGCCCCCAAACTAAAACAAATATATGTAGCAAGTCGCTTTTCTCAAGGTGATAATGGACACAGAATGAAAATCTGAAGAAAAAATTATACCTTTTAACAAGCTGTATGAAGAGAGGTTCATACAAGTGAGGACTGCAATGTATACAGCTGAGCTGGAGACTGGATCCTGCTGAACACAAGAAAGGAATCAATGTTTAATTTCACTTAATAGTGCTATTGGAAAAACATTTCTCTTGCTCTTTAAATTCAAAACACCATGAGACTCATCAACATTGTAGAGGAGTTATATTTTAAGAACTGAATTGTAAATGGAAGAAATTATTTTACTGTGACTAAAGCATCCATCGGTGATTTGTAAATACAGGTGTGGCAATGCCACAGATTTTCAAATGAACTTTCAAGTAATTTATTTAAATCTATATTTTAATATGTAAAAGAAAAGTGGAAGTTGTAAGGAAAGAAAGTTTATGTAACAATAATACTGTGTTGTACACCAGATGATTAGAAAAGCAAGCATCAGGGGGAAATTGTTCACTTGGGTGTGTTATTTCCATGTTATTTCTTGTCAGTTTGTCAACTATCTATTTAATTCCCTAATGAGTTGGGTACCCACTGATAACATATGTCAGGGTATGTTTTTGTAATTGGAGCATGTATTTGTTAATGATACAAACTTCAAATATTAAGCTTTAGCAGTTCCAACCTGTCAGGGAACTCAAAAGTCCCAATGAAATGTAATATGAAATAAATTGCTTTTATGTATCTTTCTGGAATGTGAAGTGATAGTTTTTATTTTAACAAAAATCTAGGAAATGGCACATAAATGTACAAGATGAGAAGATTTAGAATAGATCAGAATTAAAAATGTCCATGCAAGCTTAAGCCCCTCTGCAAAGGCACCTTTCAATGGCCTTGTATTATCAGATCATAAACTGTTCTTTCTATATACCCTTACCCCATTTATTGGAATGAATGGATGGTGCCAAATAATTCACTATCATCTTCTCCCCATTTCAGCATGTGATCTTGCATTTTGTTTATCACTCTATGCTCAAATGCTGCTCTTGACAGACATTGTTGATATCTTACAGACTTTTCTATGGTGTTCCTCATGTCAGCACCTAGGCACTTCACAAACAGCCACTAATTTTCTCTTGACTGTTATGAGCTGTATCAGTGGTATCATCTTTGCTTGCTGAAAGCAAGTTAAGCTGATATATAGGTTGCACAAGAAATCAGTTTTGTGATGTTCCCTGAGATCCTTCAATTCACATCAAATACCTGGATGGAGAACCATTTATAGAGATTCAAGTCCAAGTATGGATGTTTATCTTAGGAGCAGGGCAAAGAGCCAGGGAATTGGTGAACATACACTATTCAGACACTATATACAGATTTCCATTTCCTTTCATTCCAGTTTTTAGATGGAAACAAAGGAGGTATGACCAAAATTGCTCACTAACTTTTGGATTCTTGGAGCTGATTTTCTGTAGTAATTAGTAAGTTCAGACTGCCTTTAGTTGCCTGGAACTAAGTTCCAAGAATACTATAAAAAGGAAAATAGAACAAATTATCACAGTCACTTTGGTTTGGATGAATAGCTGGTATCCTTTAGCTCAACTTCTGACTTAACTGTGAGTACCTGCAATTCCTTTAAGACTTACAGTCTACTGAATGTTAAATTACAACTATGAGATTTTTAAAATTCCACAAATCAGGCATGAGGATTTAAAGTTTGGTATAGAAAATGGGGAAAACAGAATAATTTCAATTTTCAAAAATTGTGATTTAAATTATTCCAGTATGGCCATGGAATTTTATAGAAAAAGACAAATGTGTAATCTGGGCAATACTCAAATTCCTAAATCCAGCAACTGTTTTGCATATGCTACATCATTCTTGACATCAAATTCCTCCTCTTCTACAGCAAATGAGGGATTGCCTGCCTCACATTTAGCATCTTCTTCAACACAAATGTTGACTTATTCCCAGATCCAAGAGAGACAGGATTTTCTGAAAAAGAATGCGCTCGTTAAATGACCCCTGTTGGAAAGGGACTCACACACCTGAGCTGAATTAGCATTATAAAAGCAATCCCAGATATGGTATTGCCCATCCCCTGAATATGAGTCACTGATGTTCTCTTAATGCAATTTTCTTTTGTCTGAGTGTTTCAGGATGCTAAATCAGAAAGAAGCAAATACACTATTAAAGTTATAAAGATTTCTTATTGTTGCTGGCTCATTCCACATCTCCAAGCAGTAAGCATAAAGGAATAGAATTCAAATTTATAACTCATGTTAGCTACTCTGGTCAAGAGCAAATCAATATTTTAACATTATAGCTTGTTTCAGTTGGTCTCAGCTGCTTTCCTACTTGAATATATCCCAGAAAATGCTATATGGAAGTGCGACTTTTATTACTAGACTATATCAGACATTTATTTACATTTTTAAATTTTTTTGTCTTTGACTTCATAATTCTTTTATGCTTATGCATACATACATGTTTCAGAACTTCAGCCTTACAACAATTAAAGATAGAATGTGGATAATTTTTTATCAATACTGTACTGACTGGTCCATTTTGACATTTAATCTCCCTATATGTTTTTCTAGGTTTCTAACACAATATTTGTATGTATGTCTGCATTGCCTTTTTTTTTGGTCCTTTATCTTCTTAAAAAGACAATGTAAAATACAAAATTATTATCGGTATTATTTAAAAAATGACTTGCAATTATCCATCATGCTAATTCCACTTGTGCTGACTGAATTACAAAAAAAATCGCCCTGAGGCAAACACCAGAAATTGTACAAAGAAAGAAAAACCCCAGCAATGACTTGTTTTACTTTCCTTTTCATAGCTAATGTTAACTGTGATTCCAATAAAAAGATGATCAGCTAACACTGAACAGCTGTACATGGTGTTTTGTGCTTTGAAGTGGTGATATTTGGTTGGAACCTCTAGGTTAATAGTGAAGGATGTATGAGGAGCTGCCTGTAGCTGTTAGGCCATGAGTTGTTCAGACCTCCCACCTTCTGCTCTTATGTTTGCTACGTGCACTGTGGATATTGGTAAGGTTCCCTGTATCTCAGTTTCCACATATGCCAAACCAGAAACAACTGTGTTTTAACAACTAACATGTCAAAGAGCATTCACTTGTGATGTTCTCCTCTGTATCACAGAAGTTATTCCTGTCATTGTCTTCTATGGCTTGTTTCCAGTGATGGGGGATCCTGGGCATTCCCATTCTTACTGGCTTGATTTGGAGGGATAAGAGCTGTATCTGCTTCAGGAACTTTTTTTGCTTTGGAACAGGAAATGAAACATTTTAAATGAGCAGGTTTGAATGAGCTGTATCCTACAGGTTTAGAGGCACTGTTGAAGAGTTGGACTGTTACTGTCGATTTTCGGTAACTCTTGCTACACAGGGGAAATTTCAGGAGTGCAAAGGAAAGGTAACATGCTAATATTTAAACAGAATAAAAGGAATTAACCAGGAAATTATAAACTTGTCAGTGTCACATAATTCCTTGGAAAAGTAATGGAACAGATAACATGAAACTGAATTAATAATGCATTAAAAGTGAGTAGCAGAATTAATGCCAGTTCATTTGTATTTATGGAAAAAAATCCTATGAAACCAGTTTCACATTATACTTTCTGTAGTATGGGTTAGGATAAAAGCTCAAGAAAAGGTGATTTTGAGGTCCACCAAAGCTGCAGACTTGACAAAGTAGTTACACCATTACAAATCAATGTTTTGTTTGGCAAATTTAAAAGTGACTAGGGTTTTTCATCATCTTGCAAAGCTACTTAAATAAGCCCTATTAGCAAGGCTTTGTGCATAATATTGGCTAGGGATTTTCTCCTCCTTTTGACAACAGAAAAAGGTATTGTTCCCGGCAGCAAGGGATAAATGTGTTTGGGCTGACTTTCCTAGGTGCCACCCCATATACAGTGTGTCTTTAGTGAGGGTGGTGAGGCACTGGAACAGGCTGCCCAGAGAAGTTGTGGATGCCCTGTTGTAGGCCAGCTTGGATGGGCCACTTGGTCTAGTGAAAGGGGTCCCTGCTCACGACAGAGGGGTTCAAATCAAATGATCTTTAAAGGTTCTCACCAACCTAAACCATTCTATGATTCTGTAATTGCCAAGTTCTAGGCTGCAAGTGGGAATTTTATAGTAGAGTCGCACCAGGACTGGGTGTGGCCAAGGCTGGAACTTTGGAGAGGGGCTGTTGCTCAGCAACCTCTCAGCCTTTCTTAAACATTCCACTGCAGTTGGCACATAGGGTCCCTCTCTTTCACTCTGCCTGCATGGGTATGTCCTGTCATTATTGTTAAAGTGCTAGTTTATATAAATGTTGGCCTTTGTACTTTGCATCCAAGCTCTTGAACCTGAAGTTTTTTTGGCAACAGGTTCTTGAGGTTGTTTAAGACTTCAGAGTATGTTCAGAAGGATGTATTTCGCAGGTGTTTCATGTGTAAAGAATTTGGGCACAGCTAAGTTTAAATTGGCTACTGGTGTCCTCATTTTGGGATTGCCTGTTGCAGAGAGATCACACCTGAGCCTCTGTTACATGTAGGCTGGTTCTTGTGCTCTAAAACAGTGACTTTATGTTGTGACTTTGAGTGGATTTAACTTTTCCTCTAAATCAGTTTTCTTGCATCAGAAGCACTTTGATGTTTAATTAATTTTTCTTTCATGCTTAAAACTAATTTTGTAATGCCAGGTCATGTTAAGACACGGTGGAAAGTTGGATACAAAGTGAAGCAGTCCTAGTGTTTCTGTATGTGTGTCTGTATCTTAATTCCCTTTGTGAAGCCCACACTGACATTGTTTTTAGAAAGGTTTACAAAGTGTAACAGCAATGAGATGTTTTTTCTACCATCTACAATCATAGAAAATCAGTGTAAGACCTTCATTCCAGTTACAAGAAGAATAAGCAATCTTAAGAGTTGAAGCTGATGGTCCTCATCACTTCCTTCCAACACACTCTCTGAGTCTGCTGTCTGAGGAAGGCTGTGAACTAAAAATGACTTAATGCCATCATGCAGGCCAACCTAACTGTGATGACAAACTTCCATAATTTCTTTCTGTTATCTTAATGTGATCTTCAGAATTCATTTTTTAATTGCTAAATTAGATTTTTTTTATTGTGCTCAGCAAGAGGGGAAAATAAACCTGAAAATGGTTCATGTTTGCAAATGCTTAACCACTTGTTCTTAAATCTCTCTGTAAAAAAATAAACTTTTGGACCTAATTTTATGTAGTGATGAAAAACTTGGCTGGAGGTCAAAGACTTGCTTTGTGCACACTGTATTGAAACATTATACGATTATGTGTGCTGGTTTCAATGAAGCTTTTTGTACCTGGCTATCTTTGTTCTTACATATCAATTCTGTATCATTGTACTTCAGAAGCAGTCTTGCAAAAAAGTGGATGACAGGGAGAAGATTTGTAGGGTATTTCATGTAGAGGAATTATTTAGTTGTATTTTTAATTTAGCTCAACAAACCTCTTCCAAAGGACAGTTGAGTCTAGAAAACTATTTATTTTTGCTCTCCAGTTATAGTTTAATACCTTACAGTCATGACACATCTCTACACTCAAAGGGTGAAGGAATATCTTCTTCAGAAGAAACTCAAAAATAGCAGTGAAATGCTGCAATACATGCCATAAACTATGCTTTCTGAATTGCCTTATGACTGTTGAATGGACTCTGCTTATGAATAGCTGTTTCAGGGCTTGAGTTTTCACTTCAAATCCTACTAAAAACTGATGAGTGCTGTATCTGTGTTTGGTTTTTTGCCAGCCTTGCTTGTGAGCTCAAGTAGTCCTCTGCTGTGAGAGGAAGTCATGTTAAAATTATACTCAGCAGCCAAATTCCCTCTTAGTTTTCCTCTATTAAGTTAGTCCATTGCCGTTTTGATTGACAGGTGCTTTGTTTTTTGAACATCTTCATAGCCTGCTTTGATAGGTCTTTTTTGTTTAGATGTGAATTCCTTTATGTTTTCTTTGGTTTGTTTGTTTCTTTGTTTGTTTTTTAATGAAATCAGATTTTTCTACAGTACTTTGTTTATCATCTCCCAAATACCAGGATGATTTTTTCTTGCCTGCTAGGAATTGCTTTGTCCGAGGTTCTGCTACACTCTTGGATTATTTACCTGGGATTAACTGATGCACAATTTTTTGTATCTGGTGATGTGTTTAACTATCACATGTACTAAATCCTATTTTAGAGCAGAAATACTTGTTATTAATCCTGGGTACCAGAGAGATGCTCCCATTCTACCCTCCTGTGCCTAATTCAATCTTTTGTGTATATGGAGTGCCTTGAAAATGTTACTATATAAATACCAAATATGCCCACAGGTTTTTTGCATAATTCTGATTTATCTTTCTTGTTTCTTTTTATTAGGAAAGCCTCAATATGGAAAGAACTAACAATGAAAATCCTGATGATCCAGGTAGCATTGCAGGCTATTTCTGCTTTAAATTTTCTTGACTACACTCTAGCCAAAAGCCTTGTCTTTAACAGTTGAGATGGGCTGAACTACTTGTTGTTTTTCATCTATTAAAGAATTTATGTTGCTATTGCCATTACAAGCTCTAGGGCTGTACTGTAGTGAGCTTAGAACAGGTATTCAGAGGAAAAAGAAAATCCACTTTTTTTTCTGAAATGCTTACAAGATAAGAAGTTGTGGACAGGTGGGAATGTGTCATATAGTGTGTTTTGAATACATCACATTTGCAACAGTACTTACACGACTTAACATTGGTTGATGTGCAGTGGTTTCACCAGAAGGAAGTGAAGGAAGAGAAGGCGATGGCCTGCGTCGCTCCTTCCGGCAGAGGAAAGCTGTTGAGCGCTACGAATCTCCCTTGGAAAGTAGGTGTGCTGGGCTACCTTGGCTGGGCACCTGTGCTCACCAGCCTGCTCTATCACCCTCGCTTCTCAGCTGAACTGGGGACAGAAAGTAAGATGGAAGGCAATCTGTAGGTTAAAGCAGTTCACCAAAGCAAAAGAATAAGGTAGTGCACAAAGAACAAAAAGAGGTTTTGTTTTCTATTTCTATTTTCAAGCAATGTCTGGCCACTTCCCAGGAAGCAGGGCTTCAGCACGTGTAGTGATTGCTCCAAAATGCAAACATTTTAAAAAACAAATGCTCCTCCTTCCTCCTACTTTTCATAACTTTTATAGCTAAGCTGATGTCATATGGTATGGAAAATCCCTTTGGTTAATTTGGATCAACTATCCCAGCTGTGTCCCCTCCCAGGATCTTGCCAGCCTACTGCTTGGGAGGGGAATGCTGGGGAGACAGCACTGATGCTGTGCCAGCACTGCTCAGCAGTAGCCAAAACACCAGCGTGTTATCAACACCTTTCCAGCCACCAAGGCACAGCACTGTGAGAGTTGCTGGGGGGAAAATTAACTCTATCCCAGCCAGACCTAATACAGTATGCTGTACAATACTATATATTATACAGTTTTCTCTTGAGAGCTAATTTCTTGTATGAAAGTGAGGGGTTGTTGATTTAGGTTTCCTTTTTTTTTTTTAAATGAAAATACATGCACAAAACTTCTCTTTATACTTCTTACTTCATTCTGCCAGTAAATTTTATTGAATGCATGTATCCTGTGTGCATTCTATTGTTTTTCTTGCAATTTGGCATCCTTATTGTTGCTTTTCAGTTAAAAAAATTACTTATCAATGCTAAAAATAATAACAATTAAAGAGATTTAATAGTCTTACTCTTGTGGTTTTCAATTTTTCTTAAAAATCAGGTGCGTGTCTTTTTATTTCTATTGTGCACTGATCAAACCACCCAACATCCCCTTCTTGAAACTTTCCCTGAGCTTAGAGATGGATAATACATGTCTCATTTTCTGCCTTTGACTATCCTGATTTCTCTCAAACTTGTTTGTAACAAATTCTAAATTCTTTGCTTTCAACAGATCTAAGAAAACGTAACCAAAGCTCGTCCAACTATACTCCACCTGTCAAAGAGAGAGATTCAAGAAAAAAACCTAAAAGGCTGGTGTATGGTTTATGATAGTTCTCCTTTATGAGACGACTGTTGATATGGGCTGATATGTGTTGTGCTCTTCATATGACTGAATAATGCTTTCAAGGTTTTTTGGACTGGGGATAATTAGAGATTAATATAATTGCAGATTACTACTGTGATTGTCTGAGGGTATAAGGAAAACATACACTGAAGGAGAGGCCATCGTTTTTACTAGTCCTTAGATTTTATTTGAAAATGCTGTATTTTTGGTCACTAATAAGGTGGTGATGAGAGTTGTGACTAAGATTGTGTAACTGAAATTTCATTTTTCTGGAATGGAAGCCATAATGTCCCTCTGAAAATCTTAGGCTTGAAGAGTGCACAAATTAAAATTTAAGACTTAATCTTGAAGGGTACAATTTATTAAAACTGAGGACAACTCACCTGTATGGAAGAACCTGTATGGACGTTTAAATGGATTTTTTTTGTCAATCACTGAAGAGAGTTCACATTTCTTTATAAAGCTATCCTTAAACAAGAAAAATGCCTAATGAAATTCTAAATTATAAGTTGCAATACTCATATTTGTAAGTGCTAAGAGTTGTTAAAATAATTAACTCAGTTTAAAGTTCTTTATTAGTCATGACCATTATACATAAAACTGTTGGAATGAATAACTATTTAGGAAGTTTATGCTCATTTATAAGGTCTTTTGGGTTTACTTGCTATCATTAGAAAATCAAAAATTATCTAACTGCATCATAAATTAGAAAGCACTTTTTTCTTTCTCCTTAATTCAAATTAGGTCTCCTTCAGCCAACCCTCAGAAAGATGAGCTCCGAATAAAGGGACCTCTGAATGATCACACGAAAACTGAAGCAACTCGGAAAGGCAACTTAAATGAAGTTCACAAGGATCACTTGAAAATTGGAGCAAGCCTGGCTGGTGTGGAGCAAATGCAAATAGATGGTTCAGTAAGGATTTTTACTTCATGGTGTCAGTGGGACATTTGCAGTATTTATGGAAGCTTCCAGTAATGGGCTCTCTGCAGCTCCTTTGACTTACAGTTTTCTCTCAATCAATTTCAAATTGCCACTAACTTGTTCTTTGTGCTGACATCTAATTTGTGATGGAATTTTATAGATATTGCAGCTTTCTTTAACATGTGTTCTGTTGACTTCATCTTTAGGCACAATTTCAGGGTGTGGGTGGTCTCTCTGACCACATTTCAGCTTTAAAAGAGATGGTCATTTTGCCATTGCTTTATCCTGATGTCTTCGAGATATTGAAATTTAAACCTCCAAGGTAAGAGACACCATTTAAAATTGTAAATTCTTAACTCAGTTATTTTCAGGAGAATATCCAGCTGGGGTATCAATATATTTCCATGCTTCAAGATTTTCAGCAGTGTTTATGATTCTTTTTAGCACTAATAAAAAGTAATTAAAAAAAAAGGATAGAATACGGCATACATGTATGTTCAGAGATTTACTGTGTCAAAACTAGCCTTTAAAAGTGGAGTTGGAGATTTTTTTTTCTTTAGAGTCTGGCATGCAAGTGGACTTGATCAGTTTGTGAGTAGGAAGGCATTATCTGCTGCTAGTTGACTGTAGTTTGTTTTGTGGAAGCCCAGTTTTGTCTTACACCAACTCTTTTTTTTCTCTAGTATTTTCAGGTATTAGTTTTACAATTGATGGGACTTGCAGCTAGAACTTTGCAGTGTTTTTTATATTTGGGCTAAAATAAGACTCTGTCCCTGTTGTCATCTTATTGCAAAGCTCCCATACCTTCTTGGTGATTTCTCATGGGCAACTCCTCACAGCACTGACTCCTTCCTCTTCACAGCACAGCCAATAAACTGCAGCTCCCCTCATAGCACAGCCAACAAACTCTAACATCTCCTTACCCAGCTCACCTGCTCTTTTGTAGCACTCCCTTCTTATTGGACACAGCTGTGGCCTATTAAGGGCCGGCCTGTTCCTAATCTTTGGTGATTAGTGCAGCTGCAACTCCTCAGGTGTGAGACTACCTTCTGCACTATTTTCTTACATTCTATCCCTCCACATTCCCCCTTCTTACACAGCTAAGTGAGTTCTTTGTTATGAAATGAAATTATTGGAGATTCATTAGCTTTATATATCCTTGGTCATGGTATATTGAAATAAGACTTTAAATTATTTGCTTCCAGTGAATTTAAAAGTATTACAAACAAAAGGAAATCTGTGTTTTGCTTCTTTATTCATTGAAATTCTTTTTGAAGCAGCAGTGCATTGACTCTTCTAGTTGATGGAAATACAGAAATGCAGAATACCTTCCCACTTTTAGACTACTTTCTCTTCCTTAATCAGCAGCAAAAGGAGACCAAATCCAATAACTCAAAGCTTTTTAAGGGAGAATGAAATACTTTGCTCTCAAATCTTGACTTTTGTGAAAACAAGAATGAATATGCAGTTTATCACTGAAAAAATGAACTGATGATTCCTAAGATATCTCAGTCTCAGATTCTGCACTGGAAATTTGCTCTTGTTTTGCTTCACTCTACTGCAACCATCTCTGTTGGTTTGTCAGAACTGGGATGCTACTATCTTTTTGTACATCTGCATTATTCTCTTTATTAATTTTGTTTCCTTTGTCTTGCAGAATTGTGTAGGAACACTTTTGACTTTTCTCACACTTAAGCTGTTACTAAAATATCCATGAAGTGTTCAGCCTAGGAGTGCAGAGTTGTGTATTTTAGGGATGGGGGTTGAAATAAATACTTTTCCATTACATTTTTTCTTATGTGAATTTTTTAAAAAATTCTTTCTTTTAAATTGTAGAGGCTGTTTATTCTATGGTCCACCAGGGACTGGAAAGACCCTGGTTGCTCGTGCACTTGCTAATGAATGTAGCAGAGGTGACAGGAAAGTAACCTTTTTTATGAGAAGTGCTGCCGACTGCATGAGTAAATGGGTAGGAGAATCTGAACGACAGCTGCGTTTAGTGTTTGAGCAGGTAAGGTTGAAACATGCCATGTGTTCTGTTGGAATTGTAGCTAACTTTTTGTGGTCAAGAACTCACTCTCTTTCATGTTTTGTAATCTTCCACTGAAATGGGATTACCAGTGTTCCCTTTCTCAGTGGAGTCTCTTGAGATGTATTGAAAAGATTAGTAAAGCAAACAAGAAAATCACCACCACCACCACCCTGAAAAAACCCTTCACCATACACACAACTCAGTAATAAAAATGGTCTCAAGAAGCAAGAGATGGTAGCTTTAGGTGACAGGGAAACAGATGCACATGTTCATTTAAATTAGTAATGGAAGGTCACTTCCAGAGACTTTGAGCCCTGTCTGTTCTCATGGTTGCCAAATAGCAGTAAAAAAATCTGGTATGATTTGTTTCCTGTCACCCAGTCTCAGTGGGTTGACAGGCTGCTGTTTTCTGTTGACAAGCTGCTGTTTCACCTTAGGTTAATTAATAGAGATCCCTGATAAAAAAAAAAAAAATCTAGTTCCAGTGCCTTTCCAACCATAATGTGTTTCTTGTCTTTCAAGTAGTAATATTTTCCTGATGTCTGTGTTCCTGTGTTTTCTTTGTAGGCCTACCAGATGCGACCTTCAATTATTTTCTTTGATGAGATCGATGCTCTTGCTCCTGTACGGTCCAGCAAACAAGATCAGGTTCACAGGTAGGACATGTTTGATCTTTGTGAAGAGAAGACCACAACCTATTTATCTTGATGTAACACCTTCATTTACCCAAAAACTAGTAATTCAGTGCTAGTGAATTTCAGATTATTTTTAAACAATAAATGGAAACAATTCACTAAGCTTGATATCAGTACAAGGTCTGTGTTACCTTATCTGTATTTTGCTGTATTAAAAGAATTCTTTCACTGATCAGTATCTTGTCAATAGAAACCTGTCGTTTTTGAATGATCACTGGACAAGGTTATGTGGGACTGAAGAAAATTTACTAAACCAGTGAATGAAAATTATGTTTTTCGTTTAGCTCTGTTGTGGGGACACTTCTGACACTCATGGATGGTTTAGCCAGCAGAGGAGAGGTTGTGGTAATAGGAGCGACCAATAGACTGGATTCCATAGATCCTGCCTTACGAAGACCTGGGCGCTTTGAACGAGAATTCCGCTTCAACTTGCCAAACAAAGAGGTCAGAACTTCAAATCAGTCTGATGTGACAAAGTCCATCTTTGTACCAACCCCCTGTAACAAGGCAGCATCGTGGAGCAGTGCAAGTCTCCATCTGTAGTGTACAGCTTGGACACAAGAGGGATATCTGGAGACTTTCCATTGTACTGTGAAAGGCAAACCTGGTACTGAATATATAGAGGAATAAGATGATGTCAACAAGTACTTGTCTCTCTCTTGGACAGAGATATGAAGTACACTGCACAGGTGCAGCACTTTGAGTTCAGTGGCAATAGCTAAGCAATGAAGAAATTTGTTTTATAGCAACAAAAATATTGGGATGGGGATGTTTGGGAGAGAGATGGTGTACAAAACTGTAACCCTGCTTTTGTGTTTTTTCTCTGACTATCACTGCTATTTCTTGGTAATTTTTGGAGCAAAGATAAAAGGCTAATTGGATTGAAGGCTAGTAAAAGTGCATGAAACACTGCATTTAGCACAAACCTTTGTATACAGTATCTATGTGCTTTCAGGAACAAGAGACAAGGTGTCATGAAACAGATCTAATACACAATTCCCTGCTGTGGAAGAATTCTAGAAGTGTGCCATAATTAATCTGTGAACCAGAAGATACTTCACTGAAAGTCTTGCTGGGATCAGAGATGATAATGGGCCATGTTTGACATTTTCTGGATGAGTGACAGTAGTCTGAGTCATGGTTTTTGTTCTTGGTAGGAACTGTAGCAATTTTAAATATGACTGTTTTCTTTGAATCAACTGGCAGAAAAGCAAATTTGATAAACTACTGAAACCTCACTGTGAAATTTTCACAAAATTTCAGTGTGAAATTTTGCTAAATTTGAGAGAATTTTCTTTGATGCAGAATGTCCATTTGCAGATGAGGCCTTTACTGCAATTTGTTCTTCAAAATCATTAGGTCTCATGCTTATAAAACTCACTTTTTATGGAAGATGCACCTGCCTTTTATCTCCTACACAAGTTTGATGTAAGAATTTAAGAATGAATAAATTTCCTGCTTAAAGAAGCAGCAAATGTATTAATAACTGATGTTTAAAATACTTAGAAGTTTAGCAGACAAGAAAAGCATTTGTACTAGTGTGAGAGGTTTGGGGGTTTTGTGTTGTGGTTGTTTTCTTAAGAGAAAACTTAAGGCAAACTAAAATGCAACTGTTTTGTTTCTAGGCAAGATTAGAAATTTTCAAAATTCACACACGAGACTGGACCCTGAAGCCATCAGACAACTTACTTCAAGACCTGGCTGAGAAATGTGTTGGTGAGTTTGAAAGCAGTGTGGTTCCTTTTCCCCTGGGCAGCGTTCAACCACTCTGCCCCCAGCCTGTATCACTGCACGGGGCTGTGACAGAAGTGCAGGAGCTGGCACCAGGCTTTGCTGAACCTCATTCTCATTGATCCAGCCTGTCCAGATCCCCCTGCAGAGCCTTCTTGCTCTCCAGCAGATCAACATTCCCACCCAGCATAGTGTTGTCCACAATCTTACTGAGGGTAGACTCAATCCCCTCATCCACATCATTGATAAAGATATTAAAAAGGACTGGACTCGGTACTGAGCCTTGGAGAACACCACTAGTGAACCCTCTGCCAATTGGATGTAGCATCATTCACCAACACTCCTGGCCAGGCCATCCAGGCAGTTTTTAACCTATATAACACAAATATACGCTGATGTAACATTTGGTTCTTGTTTTGTTTGTCAGGATTCTGTGGTGCTGATATTAAAGCCTTATGTGTTGAAGCTGGGCTCTGTGCTTTGCGCCGCCGCTATCCACAGATACATGAAAGTGACAAAAGACTGAAGATAGATGCCAGATCGATTAAAGTAACAGCAAAGGATTTTGCCATGGCCATGCAGAAGATTGTTCCAGCATCACAGAGAGCTGGGGCTTCACCTGGGAGAGCACTACCATCTATTTCAAAGCCTCTGTTAGAAAACACCCTGGAAAGAATTTTACAAGCCTTGCAGAGACCATTTCCCCATGCAAAGCTTGCACTGAAGACTCAAGGTATTACAATAACATCTAATTGTTATACTTTGCAAGTGCAGAGTGGGAGCTGTGTGTCAGTGGAGAACTGTGAGTTCTCTACTGGAGCCCCCTATTACTGACAGTAGCTCACATCCCATTATAATTTCATAGATGGATCTAAGGTTTCACATATGAGGCACTTCTTTCCAAATTGTAGCATCATAGAATGATTTGCATTGGAGGGACCTTAAAGGTAATCTAGTTCCAACCCCCCTGCCTTGGACAAGGACACCTTCCACTAGACCAGGTTGCTCAGAGATCCATCCAGCCTGGCTTTGAACACTTCCAAGAACTGGGCATCTATGACTTCTCTGGGCAACCTGTTTCAATGCCTCACCACTCTCAGAGTAAAGAATTTTTTGCGATTATCCAATCTAAACTAACTCTCTATCAGTGTGAATCCATTTCCCCTTGTCCTCCTACCACATGCTCTTGTAAGGAGTCCTTCATCTTTCCTGTAGGTTTTCTTCAGGTACTGGAAATCCGAAAGTAGGTCAACCTGAAGCTTTGTCTTTTCCAGGTTAAACAAACCAAATTTTCCCAGTCTTTCCTCATAGGAAAGGTGCTCCATCGCTCTCATCATCTTGATGGCCCTCCTGTGGACTTGCTCCAACAGGTCAATGTCCTTTCTTTGCTGGGACCCCAAAGCTGATGCAGCCCTGCAGGTGGGGTCTCACCAGAGCAGAGCAGAGGGCAGAATACCCTCCCTTGGCCTGCTGCCCATACTGCTTTGGATGGAACCAAGGACACAATTGCCTTTCTGGGTTGCAAGAGCACATTTCTGGGTCATGTCCAGCCTCTCAGCCACCAGCAGCCCTAAGTCATTCTTGGCAGGGCTGCTCTTGATCTATTCATCCCCAGCTTGTGTTGATACTGGGAATTGCCCTGACTCAGGTGCAGCACCTTGAACTTGGACCTGTTGAACCTCATGAGATTCCCATTGTTGCAGTTCTTGAGCTTGTCCATGTCACTTTGTATGGCATCCCATCCTTCAGGTGTGTCAACTGCATCACTCAGCCTAGTGTCATCTGCAAATTTACTGAGGTTACACTCAATTCCCTAATCTATGTCATTAATGAAGATATTAAATAACAGTAGTCCCAGTAGGCACCCCTGAGGGACACCACTTGTCCTTGATGTCAACAGGAACTCTGAGCAATTGATTGCTACCTTCTGGATATGACCATCCAACCACTTTCTTAGCCGTTTAATAGTCCACTCATCACTTATCCATCTGTCTCCAATTTAAAGAGAAGGACACTGTGGGGAATGATGTCAAAAACTTTACAGAAGTCCAGATAAATGATGTCTGTAACCCTTCCTTTGTCCACTGATATAATCAATAATTATTACGAATAAAGTAAATAAATGCTTAAATGAGGGGAGGAGGGTTTTTCTGGTATCTAACAACTACAGAAATTGTTCCTGATCATCTTAATTCTAAGGAAAAAACCTCCCAAGGTTTGTCAATAGAGAGATAATACCTGATGCAAATCATAGGACATGGGACAGCTTTGCATAAGCTTGTGCAATGCCCTTAGATCTCTGGTAGGGTGTACCCTTCAGATAATAGCATTCAAATAACAAAATGCAAGAGAAATGTTTTCTAGCACTGGTTTCAAAGGTGTATTAAAGCAAGAGCGAAATATGAACTATTCAGTAAAGATAACAAATTTCTCTTGTCTTTAAATACTATTTTAGGGAATTATGGGATTGACAGTGATGATGACAACTCACCATCAGTCTCTGAAAAGAAGCCTGAGAGCAAAAAGGCAGAATTCCGCACTTTGAGCGGGTACATGTTTGTCCTCTTTATGGTGACATTTTTGAGATGGCTGCATCTGTAAAATGTTATGTAAATATTTGAGGGCTGCCAGATGAAGGAGTTAAGAGTGTGTTGAGGGGTGATCAATATTTGCAAGAATTCAACAGTGAAGATCCAGCTGGGTACTAGATCTAACTGTTTTGACTACAATGCCCTAACTTGTCAAACTGATCAGCCCAGCCTTCTTTTACTAAGTCAAACTGGTTCACAGACCATTAAAACAAGCTGGTTTAATCCATAGTATTCCTTCAAAGACTCAAGACCCAAAAAATGCTCATTCTGTCCTTTTAGCTTAGAAAACCTGTATGGATTTATGTAGCCATCTTTTACCCTTCTGCCTTCCAAGATGGTTGAATCAGTAGCAAATGATGTATCAGAAACAAAATCAAGAAATGGTTTGTTAAATCACTGGGAGAAAAATTTAGATGATGCCTCCATTTTTCACCTTTACCCTACTGATTTTTTGTTATCTTTTGACATTTTAATTGTCAAAGTCACGTAGTCCAATAGTTTTAAAAATAGATTATTGTCAGATATTTTTCTCCCTTCCTATGGCTGTGCTGCCCAGAAAATATGACTTGCTGAGGTTGGTTAGGTTTCTAGGGTCTTTTACTTCAACAAGTAAAGGTACAATAGTAATGTGGTGGGAAAATGCACAAACCTCTTCACAAGTGTATTTTATGCAAGTAAAGCAAGATGACTAGGAAATTAATGCCCAAGTCAAAGATGAAACAACTAGAATGACTGAATAAAATGAATATAAATCTTACACATATTTAGTGTAGTGCTTTAATTTAAGCAATCATGTTCTTCTTCAGATACACATAATGTATTTCACTAATCATATTAGTTTTTTTCCTAGAAATGTGGTTTTGGCCCTTTCTTCCCACCATCTCCAGGAACTGTGGCCAAATTTTAGTTAAATTTGACAGGTGTAGAGATCTCACTTAAAGTCAAGACAAGCTGTGTATGGACAGTAAAGAGACCCAGACTGGTTTGAGCTGTAAGAATTGCTATTTTGCCCTGTTATCAGATTACTGACCAGCTGTTTTGTGTGTGCTTGTCTGAACATTCCCCCCTGTTGGATTTAAGAACTGTTACTTAACCCAGCCAAAGGAATAATAGACATGCTGGGAACTGGCAGGATGTTTTAGCAGAGGAGTGATACCAATTTTTGAGAAAATAGACTTTGATAAACAGACTGGTCTTCTTGAACACAGAATCACAGAGCAGCTTATTATTTAGTAGAACATGGAACATATTTACAAAAAAAAAAAAAAAGGGAAAAATATTTAACATCTATGTACGTGTTCATCACACTTTTTTAAACTTGTTTTCTTCTTACTGTTGTAGAAATGCTTCTTACCAGCCAACATCTTTCAGGCCACGGTTCTTACTAGTTGAAGAGCCAGGATGTGGGCAGGCTTTTGATTTGGCACCTGCCATATTACATGCCCTGGAAAAGTTTCCAGCTTATACACTAGATCTACCCACCTTGTTTGTTGGCACCGCATCACAGGAAGAAACATGTTCACAGGTATCTCTTTTTGTTGCTGTTGTTGTTCTCATAGGATTCTTGAACTGTATATAAACTAGTAAAATAAGCACAAATCACTGTTAATGGAGTTGGCCTGATTTGAATTTGCTGTTACGTGTTTACTTTTGTTTGAAAATTTTTCTTTTCTTGTAGATGGAATGATACTGAATAAGGACATTTTTACATAGCCATGTTTCATTTCTATTTGAAATGAAAGAGGGAAGATGTCACTAGCAGCTTGGGAAGGTGGGAGGTGCTGCTAATAAGCCCTTCTTTGTGGCAAGTAATCCTGCTGGTCTTGATGGGATCCAGAAAGTTGGTTTTGTTACTTCTTAGGTCTCTGTGCTCCCAGTAGCTGTCTCTGCATCAGCCTGATGGTGTCATGCACTTTTTGTAACTTTATTTTTATTGTATTTGTAAAACAGCCAAAGTTTTTGTGAAAAGAAGTTTTTTAGAATATACATATGCAGTTTGTACTACTGCAGTGAAATGCAATGAAAGCATTCCAATTAATGGAATGCTTAAATGTGCAAACTGCTGTGTGTCACTTAACTAGAAAAAAAAATATAAGCAGATTACTGCAGTTTTGATTTTTTTTACCTTTAGGCAGGAAATCAATTTAATTACTTGACATTGCTGTATTAAAATATTTTTATCTTTATTAGCAGCATTTTAGAGCTGTACAAGTCGGGACAGACTCATCATGTGACTGGATACTCGTTTGCCATACAGGAGGAGCAATTTTCCTTTTTTTATGTCATGGTTGCACCTATGGCTATATAAATACCCTGACTGCTGCATGGATATATCACACATTTGTGACAGGGACTCCCTACATATTCTTACTCTGAAATGATGCATGGAGAAATTTGCCATGTGAAAGGACTGTTGCCACTTCCCTCATGAAGTAGATTTGTGTGCTCTTCTGTGATTGAAGTGCCATCTGTAGGCAGTGGTTTGTGGTCTTTCAAAGCACAGCATCTGGTCTGATGGATACTTTGATAATGAGAGGAATGAGAGGCTCTGAGCGATTTAGCTCTTCAGGCAGGCTAAGGACTAGTGACCTCTTATAAAATGTTCTTGAAATTATGATTTGTGACCAGGCTTATTTTACTGTGCTAGCCCTTTTTTTCAGGCTGTGCTCCAGTCTAACATGGGTATGGGCAAATGAACTGAACTGGAAATGGTGCAGGCACAGTTATGTAGTGATTTCTCCAGGCTAACACATCTTGCTGAAGGGTTAGTCTTGATTTTTCGGGCACATCATCACATCATCTGAGTTTTGAGGCTCTTTAGGAGTTACCTGACCCCTAAGTTTCTGTCTGCATAGCAGTGTCTATGTTTGAGTCAAAGTGAAAATGTTACCTTATTGTTAAGGAATTGTTCATTCATTGGTTTGTCTTGATGTCTTGGCTTTATGCACTCCTATTTCACGAGATAGTCTGACTGATACGTGGTTACTCAGTGGCCTGTTCTACATGATGCAATTTTCTTATCCAAGCTTTCATTTTACCAGTTGATACGAGAAGCTCAAAGAACAGCACCAAGTATCATTTATATCCCACAAATCTCTTCGTGGTGGGAGGCTGTTGGACCTACACTGAAAGCTGGTTTTACAGGGTTGCTGAATAACATTCCATACTTTGCTCCAGTTTTGCTCCTTGCAACATCTGATGTGCCACATGAAGATCTCCCTGAGGAGGTATTTCTGCCAATACTTTTCTTTCTTTGTTACTCAGTTTCTTGCTAATTTACAGCTTCTTGAAATGTTGGAGTACTCTGCTGCTCTTAAGCAGATTTATGCTGTTATTACTCAGGCATCAGAACCTCTTAAAATTTTCTTAGAATAAAAAATGCTGAAAGCATTTGTCTGAAGTGTTTTCTGAGTGAAGAGATTGACTTTGACCCAACTTTTTTTCCCTTCTCACACACTTGTGCTTACTAGACAGGCATATAGATACACTTCAGACAACCAGTTCAGTAGCTTTGAGATGGTTTGGTGTGTACTTAGTGAAGAATACACAGTGCTTGAAAGAGAGCTGGGAAAAGGATTGTTTTTCTGAAAACATTTTTACTGAAAAAGTGCTGTGGTCATACTGTTAGTGATAGAATGTAATTTCTAATTTAAATTATTTCACAAAAAAATCAGTTTCTTCATCTACGTGGAAACTTGGCAAATTAAAAAGCTAAGGACTAACTTCTGTTTAAGCAACTTGGAAAACAATTTTTAGTTGTATTTCTTAATGAAATTAATTAAGAACACGTGCTGTGCTTTCTAGAATCTGAGAGTGTTCATTAAAGGAAGGTGTTTAAAATATTATATGCTGCTCTGATTATTTTGTGTAAGTAGCAAAGTTTTTATAAAATTAATAAGTACCTTCTAAAATCAAAAAAAACCAACCTAAGAATCCCACATTACCAAAAAGTTATCACTTGTCTGCCGATCCCTGCCTCTTCCCTCTACAACTGTCATAAATATTCAAGCTAAAGGGCATCAAGCTGGGTAAATGTACAATAAGTAGTATTTGGGGAGGTAAATGTCACCCCTTTGTGATTGGTTTATCATACTTTTTCTCATGGATCTTAAATTCGAGAAGGTTGATTAGAGAAGGTATTTTAGTCTGCAGTGCTATGGGAATCCAGTCTTTTAAGGCCAAGAATTTGACTTTTAAAGCTTGTTTTATCTAGATGAGTATTCAGTGTAATTTAGAAATGCACTCATCTGTTTGGAATAGAAAATAAAAAGTCTTTGTGGCCTTATATCTGAAATCTCTTTTCTTCTCATGGTCTAGATAAAAACATTGTTTAATACTAATCGTGAAGAAGTTTTCAATATCCCACGGCCTACCTGGGCTGAAAGGAGAGGGTTTTATGAGAACTTGATTATGAAGCAAGCTGCTGAACCCCCTGCATCAAAAAACAATGCAGGTAAGGATTTTCTACATATAAAACTTTGTTACTGTAAGTTAACAGCTAATACAGTATTTGCTTTGGTGATAATTCTCTGTCAATCATCTTTCATGTACTTGCATTTGAGCACCATGAATTGACTAAAATTTTTCTCTGTTATTGCAGAGAGGTACCCTATTTCAGGTACAGGATACTTAGCTGATACTCTCTTCCACATTAAGAGAAATCCTGACTTAAATTTGCATTATTCCAGATTCGCAGGCACACCCTTCTGCAAGATGTTCTCAGGTGGATGGGCAACGACAAGTATTAGACAAGAAAGCAATCAAAATTCTAAAACGAGGAGTGTTTGTAGATTACTCTGAGCTCAGAGTAAGTCTAACTTCAACTTTGTTAATACTGAAGTAGGACATTTTCTTTATGGTTGTGAATTAAGTCAGTTGTTAACCAATGCCAGTTCAAACAATTTACAAGAGGGATATATAGCTTGTGAAATAATTCAGCCTGTAAGGGACTATAACAGTTGTTTCTGCAGCTGGTGTAAACTGCTGCTCTTGCTGTATTTTAGAAGATGGGGTTCTCGTCCTAATTTTTAATGTAAAAGGGCTTGTTAGATTTTAATATAGCCCAATGACAACCTTCTATTACTGTTAATTATTAATGCAGTTTTTATGATGGATTGTGGTAAGGTTGTTTTGTTTTTCTGTTTGCATGTTTTCATGTATTAGGAACCAGAAAAGGACCTTGATTTTTAGCAGTTATGGCTGTAAATCTGAAATTAGCCAGTTGACCTAAAGCACATCCTGGATAAAATACTAATACCCGCTTTTGCAGAATTCTTTCAAAATCCAGTGTTAGAATTTTACATTCTTACAGTTACAGAGTTATAAGGTTTTTCTAATCCCCTATAGGAGAGGAGTTGTTATCCTAGGCTATAGCTGGGGAAAGGGTCAAAAGTGGGCCTAGCTGCAGGGGGTCAAAGAGGTTCCTTTGCTTGAACTGGAGAGGGTATAAAAGAAGGACCTGACTTTCAGGGAATATTGCTTGGTCGAAAATTGGGGAAGTTGCTGGTTGAACTCCTGGAGTTTGGTCAAAGCAGAGGAGGCCACTGTTTATCTGTCTGAGAAAGGGAGTGTTGTTTGGATGTTTCCTCTGTATGGGGAGAATACGACCAGAGTGGTATCCCCTCTGATGAAGGGGCTTATCCAAACAATTTCTGTCACATTTTTAAGCTGTGACATAATTTGTAGAAGTGAAACTAGCTTTCTAAGGCTGGTGTCCTAAGGAAGCAAATTTTAGGGGATTTTGTTGTTCACATCTGCCTGCATATGGAGAGAAACCACATAGGTTTTTCTAGAGTCAGAGTGCTAATAGCATGTACTCCGAAGTTATTTCCAGCTGGAGAAAGGGTAAGATATTTCAGCTTAGATATATATTTTTCAGCTGTGAGGAGAAAGCTACAGTCATGAAACATGTCTGTTTAGAAAACTTATTTCCTTAACATGACTGTCACTGGAACTTGACACTTGTACTAGAGAACCTCATTGGAACTTTCCTGAAGTCAGTAAGCTGCATGAACCTCCAAAACATATCTGCTTGGTTTTGTATGGGATAGGATTTTTTTTATTATTTGTTTGGGTTTGTTAAGGTGGTTTGATTGGTGGCAGTTTCTGTTTGTTTATTTGCTTGGTAATAAGCATACAACTTGATGAACAAGCAGAAAAGCATGCACTCACCTGTGTGGCTGCAATTAGAAGTTGTTTCACTGGAGATGTTGGCCATGCACCGCTGTCATGTCCTATGTGTTGTGCTTGCAGCAGCTGAAAGCTGTGTGGGTTTTGTGCCTCCTAGCTGCAGTTGGATAGAAGGATGTTCAGGGAAATACTCAAATGTTGTCCTAACTGATCTGAACAGGGCTGAGTTAATGGCAAGCAGCTGTGAGGCAGTAATATTTTCATTTGATGCAGCTGCTTTCTTAAGCTATATCTCCACAACCTCACACACCACAGAGTTACTGGACAGCAGTGGTGCCACTAGCTTGCTAGTGTTGCATTTCCACAGATTATCACATTCACATCTCCACAAAAAAAGGAACTGTGACAGATTGGCAATTTGCTACAGGCAATCATTCTGCTAGTTCATCCACTTCTGAGTTTAAAGATAGGAGCTAGCTGGTGTTTGGCACAGTAACATCCAGTTAATGGGTAGGGGTGAGCACCTAAGGAGCTTCTATTTCCAGCTGGCACAGCTGTACCTGGAAGATCTAGAACTTGTCTTCCAAAGACATATTTTCCAGAGCCCTGTATTGGATTTCTAATGAAATACAACCGTGGCTTCTCAGTGGCAGCTACTCGATAACAAAGTGGATTGTGTCATTCCCCTCTGTTCTGGAGGCAGTTGATTGGCAGTTATGATCATTGATGTCATAGATTGATGAGTAAGAAAATATTGTATGAACTTTAAACCTTCCTTTTGTCTGAAGTGTGAGAAATTGTTTTCTCCAGTTAAATCTTGTGAGATATTTAATCAGCTCTCCAAAGTGCCACTTTTATTTCACAAGATATGAAAGTAGGACATACCTTGTCCTATTCTGAATTGTAGTTTCCACTTTTTTTTCTTCAGAAAGTGTTGGATGCTGTCGTCACAGCAACTGAGAATGTCAGTATATCGAGCATGGCAAAACTATATTCTGTTCTTAGCATGTGCATTTATCAACAGCGGGAAAATCCAGACAAAACCGTATTAGTGGAGGTAATTGTTTTTGTCTTATAGCACCTTCTGTCACATGGTATTATGTGTATGTATGTTATGCATATGTATGCGCTCACAATTATTTATCACTCTTTACTGCTAAGTTGCCTGTGTTACAAGACTTTCATTTCTGGATAGAAGACATCTACTCATATTGCAAACCCATTATTGAATTTTGCATAATTGTTGGTAATTTTGGCAGAAAAAGGCAATGGGTCCACCTACACAGGCCTCTCAAACCAGTAATCTGTCTGTCACTCGTCTTTCTGAAGAACTTTTCCAGTTTTATAAAGAAGGTGGGGGGCCTGTGAAAGGAGAGCACTTTTCTCAGTCTGTCACTTCCTATTTCTTCCCTTGCAGGCAGGCACATATGGTAACACTTGGATAGCACTCATTCCATTCTTGAAAAGAAATTAAATATGAAACATTACAAGAATTTCAGTATTTTCTGTAGGCTCAATAGACTTCCTTTTTAACTTGGCATGGCTCAAGCATCTTTAATATGATATGTGGGGAAGTTTCTGCCTACGATGCTTTGATGCTAATGAGTCCAACTCTCTAATCTCCTCCACTGAGAGAGGATTTCCGAGTTGTGGAACTCAGCAGAAATCTTCCAGAGGCATCCATGGTCCCAGGCAGGCATTCTCAGTATTAACTTGTTTTAGATAGATTGAGTATTCAGTCTTTAAGATCCTTGAATCCATTTGTCTTTCGGATGTTTATGCATGAAATTACATAAAATTATTTATGCTTCTAAGTCTGCCTCAAAAAAAAAAAAGAAGAGGAAGGCTCTTCTCTTTAGCCAAGCAGGCCATTCCTGAAAAATGTGCCCTTCTCTCATCTAGCAAAATAATGTGTTTTAGCATGAGGAAGGATTTGTTTGTGTTATATCAGGGCTTGTGGGCTCTTGTGACTGGACTTGACTTTTTGTCTACTTTTAGCTTTAGTTCCAGCTTTCAGTAGTGGCTCTTCAGGAACTGTCTTCTTTTTTATTGTAGAAAGCACCTTGATAGAGATCCATTGTTCCTTGAGATAGATCCCTGCAGTTTCTCTGGCCTACTCTCTGTTTTGGGTGCCTAAGGACTTGTTTGAAGCTAGTGGGGCTAGAAAAGAATTGTGATGGTGGTAGCACATGTATTGGCTAAATATCACTAACACTTGTATATACGTAGAGATTCTTGATTCTTTTGATGAAGAAGTTATCAGGGTTCTCAGGCTTGTATTTGCACTGACTTCTAATCTGTCTTCTTTTTTTTTTCCCCATTATTAGGAAATGAAGAAAGAAATTGCAGCCCTCAGTTGGCTGTGATACTTGGCTTCAGTGTACTTGACATACTGAAGTAATGTATGGCTCCCAAATAGATAAGTTATATTTAGCATGTTTCACTAATTGTAACAGCTATAGGAAAAAAGATCAGAAGAAAGAAGCTAAGTACGTAACTGAAACCAGACATAACAGAGTGCTGAACCAGTGACACTTAGTGAAATGACCAATATAATGCCAGAGTATGAGGAACAAAACAAGGCAAGTTTATTCAACTAGGTAATTCCAGAAGTAGATCATGCCCACTGGATTGAGAAAGGATCTGTCTGAAGAAGGGAAGGCATCAGCTGAAGAAAAGTGGGCACCAGCTTGAAAAAAGATGGAGCATGTGGGCTAATTAGCATCTGAAGCAAGAGAATCATTCAACCAATAGAAGATTGAATATTAATGAATAGGAAGACTGTGTAATTGGGAGCCAATCAACATTAGTGTCTGGAAATTTTTGATAATCAGTATGCCGACTTTGTGGATTTACTGCCTACCACCCTTTTCTGCACAGAACTGAAAATAAATCCAATACCTCTACTTTGTATGGCTCAGTCTTTTGCACACTGGGTGAAAGAACCCGTTTCAGGACAACAATGTTTTCTTTTCAAGAGAACAGCATAGAATTCTTCTAAAGTGTTTTGATTCTGATTCCTGCTGTTGTCTCAAACCTTCCAAACATTTTTTATTGCTGGAAGACACTGGAACTGCTTAATTTTTTTTTTGCTGCAAGTTTATTTCTAGTGAAATAAAGAGAAGCTGAGAGGCCAGGAGTAGGACACACTTGTGGCTCTGGCTGCCCTGTCACCTCACAGGGATGGGTCAGGAGGCACCCGAGTGCCCCGGGGTGCAGAAGCAGGCAGGCTGGGGTGGCACGGCCGCCTTGCAGGCAGCCATGGTGCAGCCACCTCCAGGGCTCCAGCTCCCAGTTCATCTCCTTTGATCCTCCTCCCTCAGGAGCTGATGCATCTGGATGTGCTGGTTTGCTGATTTATTTGTTCTTCCTGTTTATTTTGATTCAGTTTCTTACCTGTAAAGTTATCTTACAAAGATTATCTTAGACACTGCTTTGGTCTTATTTTAATAATGGTCACACAGAGAGTGCCCATATTTTGATGACAAAAAGGCATCAGGACCAGTGCTTAAGACAAAAATACATAACCTCTGAGTGCATTTTAGCTGGCCTGAAGTACCTGTGAAATACTCTTTAGTCAAGTGTTTATATGTTCTACTTTAGATGCTTTAAAAACAAAACTCTGTTTAGAAATCAGGACTCATTTGTGCTTAATTAAAACTCATAATCTAAACTGGTGAAAATGTTACTTAAACTTTTTTTAATCTTGGTCTACCTTAGTAAAAAAGAGACAACTTACATGACTATAAAGCATGTCATGTAGCCCACGCTTTCTGCATCTCAGTGTTGCTACTTCAACAACTGAATAATTCAACTTGCAGGAGTTCAGTATTTTTAACATAGCTTTCAAAAGCTAAAATTCTTATTTTTCCAAGTCAGGTTCTTCTTTCCAGACTGCCTTGCATTTCCATGGGAAGCACAGACCAAGTTGAACTCAGAAATGGTCTGCCCTGCCTTGGAGTGAGGCTTGTCATGGACTCTGTTTCCTTCCCAAGGAACACTTTCAGGAGTTTCAGCTGCATGGATTAGGGCTTTCTTTGGATTTTCTTTATCCATCAGTTTCAAAACTACTGAACTAAGAAAGAAGAAATCCTTGGAGGGGTGGATTGATGTTTTTTGGTGTTTTTTTCCTTGCAAAGGATTGTGGAATCTGCTTTAAATTGCTGCTTTGCTTTTACAGTCTAAGCCATGAGCAGACAGTGACAGTTTCTTTTGGAGAATGCCATAGGTGACAGTATCAAAGATTTTACTAATGTCCAAGTAGAAAAACATCCACAGCCTTCCCCTCATCCACCAAGCAGGAACACCATGTTGTAAAAGGAGATCAAGCTCAGCAGGCAGCACCTACCTTTCATAAACCCATGCTGGCTGAGCCTGAGCCTATGTTTGTCTTTTATGTTCCATATGATGGCATTCAAGATCCTCTGGACCATGACCTTCCCTAGCACCAAGGTCAGACTGACAGGCCTGTAGCTTCTGGGATGCTCCTTCCAACCCTTCTTGTAGATGGATGTTATATTTGTCAGCTTCCAGTCAACTCCAGTTAATCAGGACTGCTGGTAAATGACTGAAAGTGGCTTGGCAAGTTCTTCTGCCCGCTCCCCCAGTACCCTTTGGTGGATCCCATTAGAGCCCATAGATTTATGGGTGTTTTAAGTGATGTAGCAGTTTAGTAGCCATTTTCTCCTGAATTATATAGGCTGTGTTCTGCTTCCAGTCCCTGTCTTCCAGGGTAGGGGTCGAGTACCCTGAAGTCTGCTGTTTCTATGTTTCCTTTTGTGTCAAGTAAAGGATGGAGATTCTCCATAACTCTCCTTTTGTTGCTTATATATTTGTAAAAACATTTTCTCTTGCCTTTTATGGCCCTAGCAAAGTTGTACTTGAACTTTGGCCTATTCATTTTCTCCCTGAATAACCTCCTCACATCTTTGTAGTCCTCATGTACTTCTTCACACTTCTGTCCTCTCCATCGACTTATTTTATGTCTTAGTAGCATTTCCATGGAGAAGTAGAAGAACCTAGTCTGGTTTCTGCTGCTTTCAGCATGAGATTTAGTTTGGTGTACCTGTTATGAAACTTTGGATTCTAAACTGAACAAGCCCTGTCCCATGGCCATCAGAGATTTCCTCACATAGTAAATGTGAATAGTATCATCCTCCTTGCAGAAACACTGATATGAACAAGATCAACAGCCATGAAAAAGTCTATCTTCAGTTCCCTTTGGGTTTCTGTGGGTAAATGCCATCTTTCTGAAAGAAATCTTTTAATGTTCCTCTCAATGCTGTCATAAATGGAAGAGATCCAGGAGGAAACCTCTCCTAATTAGACTTTACTCCCAGGACAAGGTGTTTTTCTGCTGCATTAAGGGTATAAAAGTTTGGCAGAACACAAACAGCCTTGTGTCCCAGCTGGTCTTCAGAGGGGCTGGGTATGGCTGGACTTAAATTCTGATTAGAGGCAGTATACATTGTTCACATAAATATGCTCTTGCTTCTTTTCCTAGGAATTTCTGTCTGACAACATTGAGTGTTTCAGTGAACACTGTGTAAGATCAATGTGAAAAACATGGCATCTGTTTTAGACTCTAGTTTTGACAAAAGCATGAAAATACTAAGGGAAAATGTCAGTTGATGTTTTACAACATATTCTATTTCTATG
This sequence comes from Agelaius phoeniceus, assembly GCF_051311805.1. Taxonomy (NCBI): domain Eukaryota; kingdom Metazoa; phylum Chordata; class Aves; order Passeriformes; family Icteridae; genus Agelaius; species Agelaius phoeniceus. The sequence goes on from NC_135265.1 coordinate 137,340,192, forward strand.
TGTTCAATTCCTGTTCAATTTATGCAATGAAAAGAGCAAGCATGTACAATGAGTTGTGTCATGGTAAATCTACAGCTAAAAGTCCACAGGGGAATATGAGTATGTTAATGTAAGTACCAGTGTCTCAAAACCAGAATCACTCTTCTTAGTAAACGACTTCTTGCATAAAACCTATGTATTTCTTTGCAACTCCTTTGAGATCTCCCCTCCTCTTTGGTTACTGAGATAGTAGTTGCCCTATGGAGTATCAAGACAATGGTTAGGAAATGTCTGTCCTTTGAGTACTGTGTGTGTATGCTATGCAGCAGACTCAGAGTCTCCTTGGGCCCACAGGCTTTTCTTTGCATGGTGTAGAGCATCAGATTATAAACCTGGTAAACCTCCCCAGTCTTGGGGAAGTGTACAATGCAATGCAATGTAAGATTTGTGTACAATACTTTTAATTCAGCAATCCTTTTCTCTTTTCCTCTGTCCTCTTTCTTAATGTAGCCAGTTGGTAAAGCCAAAATTGGGTCCAAAAAAAGGAAGATTATAAAGGTAAGTATTAGTAATCCCTTAGGTGTCTCTTTTAGTCTGGTTTCTGAGAAGGATTGCATTTGGTCACTTTGTCTGTTTAACTTGGCTCCAAAAACTTCTGAGCTCATCAGTTAAATTCAGCTGAAGTTGTGAGGATACCACAAACATAATGAATTTCCTTGGAATTTCATGTAAAGATGTCGGTGCAAACAGGAGGGGATGCTATTGGTTCCTTTAATGGTTGGGAAGAATGCAGTGTGAATTCCTGCCTGCTCTTAGGCACTAGAGAATCTGTTCTTTAGCTCAGATTTCTTTGTAACTTGGATTTTTTGGAGACTGCAGGACAAAGATTAATTGTAAATCATTCTTGAAGAATGAGGAAATATTGCAGTATTGTAACACATGTGAAAATTAATTTGTTCATAAGATGCACAAACCCACTGATAGGAGGAAGTTGAACATACTACCCTGGAACCAAATTGCTGTGCTGAGTACACAAGCAGGCTTGGTGCCATGAGGCTGCTTGCTGGAAGCTGGGAAAATCCAGTAGCTCTGGGAAGCATCCTGCCAGTCTTGGGCTGAATGTGGAAATGGGCCTGAAATGCCCTTTGAATGTAGTAACTCAAGTGCTGCTTGTGCAATATAAATTGTTATTTACTGAGCTCACAATTAGTTTTATATTTGGGATTATGAGATCAAAGGCTAGCTGCACTTAAACTAACATGGTGATGTGTCTATTACTTTGTTCTTTCCACTTTTCCAGACAGAAGTAACTGGAATAAATTTGACCCCACATGGAACAGAAGTTGGATGTTTGTTGTCATCATGTGTCACAGACATCTTTTATGGAAAATCCTTTCCTTAGGATTTTTCCTCCTGAGAAGCTGAGAGGCCTCAGGAACAAAATGTAAACAATGGTCACCTGCTGCTGTGGAATGCAACAGGTGATCTGTGATTGTCCCATGTTGGATGTTTGTAATTAATGGCCAATCACAGCCCAGCTGTGGCTCTCTGCCACAGACAGAGAGCCGAGTCGCAAACCTTTGTTATCATTCTTTGCTATTCTATTCTTAGCCAGCCTTCTGATGAAACCTTTTCTTCTATTCTTTTAGTATAGTTTTAATGTAATATATCATAAAATAATAAATCAAGCTTTCTGAAACATGGAGTCAGATCCTCACCTCTTCCCTCATCCAAGAACCCCTGTGAACACTGTCACAGTCATGGCTTTCCAGTCTATAAAAAAGTTGCTGGACAAATTAGGCTTTTAAATGGGTAGTTTAAGCTTAAGTACTTTAAGTTGAATGCTGTGGTCATGACAATGACTTTCAATTCAGTATTTAAAGAAAAAAACTCCATCCACTCTACATATTTTTACATTTTGCTAGAGCAACATCAAATAAAGGGAATAATATACTTTCTGTCTCAAAGACTTTATACTGCATTATACTTTAGTCACCAGAACAGTGAAGACCAGAGCTTTCACAAAAGCTACAGGAAAAAATATATTCGGAAAACAGGAGAATAACTTATTTCTTCCATTTCTCCTTAGTCCCTTTTTGCACCAGGTAAGTTGCAGACTTTGACATTCTTTCCAACAGAAATTTCTGTTGAAGCTATTTCTGTTGATGTTTAGACCTTTCTGTTATGCTTCAATTTTTTCCCCTGAATTGTCTAATAATCTCAATTTGGGGTCTTGAGCTCATTCTAAGAGAAAAAAAATTATGGCACTGTTTTGAATTGACTTTCAGAAGCTGCTGAGGGAAAAACACATCTGCCAAAATGTGAGTTTTATCATTTCACTCTTTCCTCATCTGTAGTTTATTCTTGCTGCAGTCAGTGGTGGGCCTAGTTCAGCAGAATTGCAGTACAAGTACATGCAAAATATCAAAATGTCACCCAAATGTGAAAACATTCAGGACATGGAATTAGTGTCTTGAATTTTGTCCCTAGAAGAGGAAGCTTTCAAATTTGCTGTCAGAAATGGCATCTCCTCTGGGTGTTCATTGCCATGCTTGCTATCTTATACTTGCTGCTTGATGAAGTTTGTTGTTCCACTAATAGACAGGCCTTAGTATGTGTTCTGATGTCTAAAAATGCATTTCTAAAAGTATTTCCTCTCTGAATTTGTCTCCCTTCACTTTCTGGATTGATTTTGCCCTTTTCCTTATTTTCTGTTACTGAATTTCTGTTCATCATATATATATTATTAGACTGATCAAGACATTTGAAAACCTGCCCTGGTCACAAGGGAAATCTTCACTAAAATTAAGGGGTTCAAAAGTGTGTTTAATGTGATTCTTTCCTTTCTTCATTTTCTCTTAAGAGACCTCTGTCAGCATTCTCTGAGGACACTGAAACTGGACTTTGTATCTGAAATGCAATCACACAAAAGAAGTAATGCAGATATTGTGTATGTGAAATGGGGAATTTTCATTTGGACTGCATAAATTAGATTCCAAGTTAGGCCACAGTTTCACTCCAAGGAGTTCTTTTCAGCCACTTGTTTGCCAAGGCTGCTAGCACCTGTTCCAAAGCAGTAATTCCCAGGAGACTCTGAGTCCTGGAGACGACTTGCATTTCTTGTTCTTGATGGGTGATACAAAAATTCCTATTTCATTGTTTGAGTGCAGATTATTCAGTGTGCCTTGTAGCAGCTAGTATCAGGTTCATAACCTTAACTGGGACCTGGCTGAAGTGCATCCAGCCATTGATCATGTCACAGTATTTCTTCTAAAAATATTGATTGTGTAATGCAGACATAAGAGTGAGTTTTTGGAAAGGTATCTCAGCATCATGTGGAGATGCCTGAAAAAAATTTTAAATTACCTGTCACCATGATTTCTGCATGGTCAATGGTTCCATTTAGCCATCTTCCACTGAAAGCCACACAAACAAGCACTTGAGGTAGGGGGTGTGAGCAGCAACCTTCAAATGCAAGAATATGTCTCAGATCACAGTTCCTTTAGTGTCTGGTCCAGTGGAAGCATCTCCCTTCACCCATGGTTAACAAAACAGTCTTTGATTAAATGCTGAAAGTCTGTCATCAGAGAAGTCCTTTAACAACTAGGTGAGGGTAGAAGAGAAACTCACTTTTAAGCTGTACTGGGAGCAGAGAAGCCTCCCTTTCCCTCTGGTATCTCTCTTCACTAGTAGGAAAGACTACTGATTTATGTATTAGTCTTGCAGCATTTAGTTGTGCTTTAGTCTAAGTGCTCTAGACACTTATTACACAGGTAAAAGACAGAGTTACTACTTCTCCAACCCCCGCATACCTTTCCAGCCACTTCAGCTGAAATCTGGGTGGGCACTGGTACTTGCATCTTCCTTATCAGTGACTTTGAGGGCCAGGCAGTGTTCATCTGCACCAAGATGGTAGTGGAGCCCTGTGAGAGGGGTTTTCCTCACACCAGTGAAAGGGTCAGGAACCAGCAGCTCCAGGTAAACACTGCCATCACCGTGGCTGATCCCATCCCCTGTGCATTTACTGTAAGAAATGTAATTTTCCTGTTTGTGCTACAATATCAGCTGAGGTGCTCTAACAGGCTGACAAGTGGAAGGTTAATTCCTTCAGAGCCAGAAGGCTATTATGCTCCAGACCCAAGCTGGAGTAAGGTGAATTATATACTGTATATGGTGAATTATATACTGTATTATGAACTGCATACTGGCAGTACAAAACAGAGATCAGTGATCTGGCAGAGGAAGAGGCAGAAATACACCTGCAGGTAGCTGCAGCATGATGCTGATCAGTGAATAGCTGTCTGTGAGATGATCTGAAACACATGAAAATTGAGAAGCTGGGAGATGGGCGGGGAAGCAGTATTCATCTTTGTCTGCTGAATTTCAATATAGCTTAAGAAATCTTCCTCAAATAAAAAGTCCTAATTTGAGTTTGCAAATACAACTTTAAATTAAGGTAGGACTATCATGAGGCTTGCAGCAATCCCAGTGAAAGCAATGGCTCCCATTAACATACCAGGGTTCTATTTCTCTATTGGCTTGAATCATATATAAGATTGAAGGGTCTTGTTTGAACTTTCATTCATGTAAGCGTTAACGCATTTAAGAACACCCCGCCTACATTATAACTCTTTGAAGATCCTTTGAGTGTGTTTTTCTTGTTTCCCAAAAATTCTTTTTAAATTTATTAAAATGCATCTCTTAGAACATTTTCACATGTTAAAAAGAAACACTTGTCCCTTTACACTGTATTGATCTAAATGACATTATTTAAAATTAACCACCAAAACTGATCCCTTGAAAATTTCCCTTAATGTATTTTTCGAGAGTTTTAAGGTTTTTTCCCCTTATTGTACTTGCAGATAACACCTCTTCTTTCCAGTCTCCTTCTTTGTGCACTGAAAACCCTCAGTAACTGCTGCAGTGTTTAGTACTCTGTGGCTGCTCTTGCACATCCTCATGCTACCAGTAGCTGCAGTAACCTACTCTTCTGGATAAAAAATGGGAGTTTTCAAGCATCCTGCATGTGTTCCCAAGAAAAGGCAACTGTGTGACAGCATAGGAGTCTCGGGATGAACTGAAAGTCTGTGATAAAACACACCAATCAATACAACTAGGAAATAGGAATGAGTCTTTTTCTCCCATGGCCTCTCTTACTGTGTCAGCAGCCTGAGTTGGAATTGGAGAAGCAGATTTATCTGAGTTTTCCTTTGTCCCAGAATTTGGTATCCTTTCAGTCCCTTAAGTGTCCATTGCAGGTGCATCACACTGCTTCATTGCTGTAAAGCAGATGGAAGTCTGCTGCTAAGGGAGCAGACACTTCTGCCACAGTGGGCACAGCCTCTGGTAAAAAAGCTGAATGCACTAGTTTTGCATCATCCACTCCCTATATCTGCATACAGGGTATTTTGGAGAATAGAGTGAAACAAAAGCTTTGGTGAGGCTCTGATGGCCCTATACATGCTTGTAGGTTAATCCTAAAGCATCTTCCCTGAGTGCCTGACACTGGAGATCTCCCTTTACAGTGGCTCAGCCTGCAGAATGCACTTGCTTTTCTTCAGGAAACACTTGCAAACACTTTCTTGTAGTCACTGTACTCACTAAATTTCCCCATTTTTTTTTTCTCCATCAATTTCATTTCCTTTGATGGTATCTCTGCTCCAGAGTGTTTCTAAGTCCTTATTTCAGGTTCGGCTGGGGATCAATTTTGGCAAGCTTTGGTCCATGTCCCTGCACTTGATGGCAGAAAGGCATTTTCATGGCTTTTGACTTTAGGTAAATTTTTTTTTAAGTGTCCATGCTATGTCCCTCATATCTTCCCCTCCAAGTTGTGTCTTCCTCCTTGACTTTTTCCCCTGCGTTTGCAACATCTGTGAGCTTAGTTTTGGCATCTTTTGGTCCTTTGCAATGCAGCTCATTTCCTCACAGACCATTTTTTGAAGACACTAAGTCTCCCAAAGTTCTGGTTTTATTCAATTGCATTTGATACTGTCTCCTTCAAATTCATTTGATCCTATCTCCTTTCCAGAGTGTTGGTAAGCCTTTCTTTTCGGGTTCGCAAGATTCCATTTCCCTTCCTGAAAGGAAATGAAATTTCCTTTTCAATGGGGACCAATAGAGGAATCTGTGGTCCCTGCACTAGATGGCATGCCATACCTTTTGATAGCTTTGACTTTAGGAAAGTTTTTCACTTTGTCTTTGGAAAGATTTCTTTCTTTTTTTTTTTTTTTTTTAAGTATCCATGCCATGTCTTTTATATCTTCCCCTCCAAGTTGTGTCTTCCTCCTTTGACTTTTTCCCCTGCTTTTGCAAGGTCTGTGAGCTTAGTTTTGGCCTCTTTTGGTCCTTTGCACTGCACCTGATATAATCCCGGTCCATTTTCTTGTTGTCACGAAATTTCACAATTTTTTTTCCTTCCTTTGATTTCATCTCCTTTGATAGTATCTCCGTTCCAGAGTGTTTGTAAGTCCTTGTTTCCTGTTTAGCCTTCAGCAGGTATCAATTTTGGCAAGCTTTGATGCATGTGCCTGAACCTTATAGCATACAGGCCTTTTCATGGCTTTTTTCTTTGGCAAATTTTTTTTCTTTTTTTTTTAAGTATCCATGCCATGTCCCCCATATCTTCCCCTCTGAGTTGTGTCTTCCTCCTTGATTTTTTTCCCTGCTTTTGCAATATCTGTGAGCTTAGTTTTGGCATGTTTTTGTCCTCTGCACTGTACCAGATGTAATTCCAGTCCATTTTCTTGTAGTCACAAAATTTTACAATTTTTTTTCTTCCTTCAGTTTCATTTACTTTGATGGTATCTCCATTCCAGAGTTTTCATAAGTCCTTCTTTTGTGTTTCGGCGTTCATCACGGAAATAAAATTGAAGGAGAATTTTGGCAAGCTTTGGTGCATGCCTCTACGCATGTTGGCATACAGATGTTTTCATGGCTTTGGACTTTGGCAAATTCCGGTTTTTTTGTTGGTTTTTTTTTTTCAGTGTCCGTTCCATATCCCTAATATCTTCCCCTCCAAGTGAATTAATTGGTGTTTTTAATTGATTTTTTTATGTCAACACTTAAGTTCTATATAAATTTCACTTTGATTTCCTCATGTGTGTTTGGATGCCCCCTTCTTCTACAGGGTTCAGCAGAAACTCCTCTTGTAGCAAAGGCTGAGATGTCAAACACTGAGATGTGACTGACTATGGTGCAAGGGACATAGCAGAGAGAGAGCCATCACCGAAGAGTAGGGTAGTGTATGAATACCTCAAGGCTCCCAGGAGCTACAGTACCTGCCATATTGTAAAGAGTGCAATAAAACTCAGGTTTATGTGGAAACACTCAGCTGCTGCTGCATCTGTTCTTATCTGCTGGGTCTGCAGTAGCTGCTACTCCTTCTTATGATCTCATTTCTTTAATGGCAGTGACTCCTTGGGTGAAATTAGTACTTTTAATGGCAACTTTAAAATAGTAACACCCAAAAAGCAGAAGTATCTGTTGAAACATGCAGGAAGTAATTATACATTATTATTTATATACAAAGATTACAGCTCAGCTGACAAATGGCTCTGGTCCTCTTGACTGTCAATAGACAATTCAGAAGCAAAGGGATCTTTGGGTTAGAGGCCACTTTGTATCTTTACTAAAAGTATGAGGGAAAAAAAAGAAGACATATTTCTTGAGACATTTAATAACACCACATCATCATAGTCAGTTCTGCATGATACAAGTGTGCAGCAGCTTCTCTGAGAATTGGCTTGATCACCAGGATGTTCTTTTCCATCAACAGTGCTAATTGAATATACAGCTGGGTAACTCCAAAAAAATTGCCAGCAGTGAGACAATTGAATCAGCAGATGTTAAGTGGTGATTATTAGGGATGTCATTTGGTTGTTCACACATAGGTGTCTAACTCATTTTGAAGTATCCTACAATATTTAAGATGTCCTCTGGGACTTAATCTCTAGATGTAATTTCGAGGGGTCACAGACTTCCCTGAAGCTGCTCTCTGCTACAGAAGATTATCTCAAATATCCCAAAAGCATCTTCAATGGCACTTGACATTTATTTGTATGCAACAGAACCAAGCCCCTCATTTCTGAGCTCCAATTCCAATTAGGTAAGTAGAAGTAGATACCATCATCCTGCTGTGATGTTTTTTCAGACTATCTGCTGGGTAAAGAGCACTGCATTAACCGCTGTGCCAGAGGTCATCTTTGCAATCACAGGCCCATTGTTAGGAGTTAATCATGATAACTACTGGAAAAGGGTATCATCAAAGAGCCTTTAAAATGTGGACAATATGATCCTAATCATGAAGTTTTTATTCCTGTATTACATGACTTCCTGGAGCTCTGCACATTAAGACAGCATTGTCTGTTTTCTGAGAAAGAAGCAGTAATCAGCAAGAGTTAAGGTCAATGTTTTTTGTGCCTTCATCTTCCAGCTTAAAATTTCTGAACCAGAAGAGTTTTTTTTTTTTTTTTCTCTAACTATAGTAGATATGGTCCAGGGGATTTATATTTAAACTGAATGCTGAATACTATAAGGAATGTGAATCAATAACCCCCAGAAAATAATTTCTTAGGAGAATGAACAATGATACAATCATGAACAGTGGGAAATGAAACAAAAATGTAACACACAATAACACACATTTTATCATGAAAATCAAACATCAAGAGGGTAACTCAGCAGTCTTTTGTAAATGCATCTTTTAAGCATTTAATAGACTATTTGCCTGATGGAGTGTAATAGAAAATGAAATATTGAATATTTTAATATTCAACAGGATCTTGTTTATTCTGTCAAAACAAACAAAACACACACACTTCCCAGCTGCAGTAACAAACAAAGGGTGCATAACATTATCTTCAGAAAGCACTTGAGCTGAAAATGCTTATAAAACAAAACAGACATTGAGAAAATGTAACATTTAAGATCTTAAATACTTTCATGTTTCTTCCTTTCCAAGTTAAGCCATAAAAGCTAGTACATCCCATCTACAATTTTTTTTAAATGAGTTTTAAGAAAATCTTATCATGGTTCTAGAAATGTTTTGCAGGCAAAGCAAAGCTGTTAGGGCACTTTGAGAAATTAAATGGGTTCCTGATCCTGCAAACTACTGAGTACTTCTGAGTGTAATCACTTAATATTTCCCAGGCTTTGCTCAACATCATGCTTAATTAAACTTTTGCTAATAAACCTGAAGCACTCAGTTTAGCCCCATAGCTCCACTGACAAAACAGTTGTTCAGTCAAGCCTGCATGTGTATTTATTTTTAGTTGATGCATGCAGTGTTTGCATTCTACTTTATAAATAGAAGATATGAAAAAAAGTTTAAATTACTTAATAATGTAAATGGAACTTATTTTTTTAAAGGGTATGTTTTGTTTGGGTAGTTTGTTATATTTGAAAGGGAGATATTTCCCAAAAAAAACCCCATATCTTTACTATATTCTTATGTACTGCATTTTAGGATTAAATGTTCATAAATTTAAATCATCAATTACAACTTTGTTCTTATTGAAAAAGCAGGGTTAAGAACATAAATTGTAAATTTAGCCATAGAAGAACGACATTTTTTCTCTCTGTGATGTTATTAAGAAACTTAATAGGACATTATAGGACTGTCTTGTCCCTGGCAGTGCTCAAGGCTGGGTTCAATGGGGCTCTGAGCAATCTGGTCTAGTGAAAGGTGTCCCTGCCCATGGCAGGGAAATGGAACTAGATGATCTTTAAGGTCCCTTCCAACCCAAACCTTCTATCATTCTATGACAGAACCTTTCTATACTGCATCCCTTCACTGCACTTGTCTGACAGATTCTTTTCTGTGGTCTACATTTATTTTGCTTGTAATTTAAAATCATCAAAAATCAAACAAGAATTTTAAAACAAGTTAACTTATCTTCATTTTTCTTCTTTTTTTAATAATTTGAACATACTATGTATTTTCCCAGTATGATCTACTAATAGGCATCATATTTTTTGCTTGGGTTTTCATTAAATTTTCTTGAAATTTTCCCAGAAGAGCTTTGCCTTGAGAAGGGCAGGTAAGAACAAGTGTTCTCTGAGTCAGGCTTGAGTACAAACTGAAAAGTATTTCTGTTCATCACACATCCCACTGCAACCTAAGGGGGGAAAATGCAGCACATCTTTACCAGATAGATGGAGAAATTAATTGTTTTTCTGTTTAATAAGAGAAACTCTAAAACCTGAAGTGGAAAACAAAATATGGAAAACAAAAATCTGCAGTCATTTACAGCTAGCAGTGAAGATAAGAGTTTGTGTGGTTCCAAGCCCAGCTATGTTTGGGAGGCTGTGCTCCAGCTGGTACGGGCGGGAGGAAAGTCATGGGGAACTCACCCAGAGGCCCAAAGGAAACATCACTCCTTGGAGATCTCCTCTTTTGTCTCCATAACCTGTGAAAGACCATGAAAAATGTGGCCCATCTGTATTAATTGTACACAGCTTTTTTAAGAGTAGATGTGGTGTCATTTTATATGAAAATGAATTTTATTCCTTCATTAATGGTAACTTTTTCTTACTTTGTTCTCTTTCCTTGAGACTTTGTTTATTTGTGAACTAACATTTAATAGTAAAACAGCATCCAATTCACCAGTTTCTCTGAAATATTAGGCTTCCTAATAATCACTGCTAATTCATGAAAAGCTAGTGATGGTGATCATGGTAAAGGGGCTCTCAGAAACAGACCAATAAAAATACAAAGAAGCAGGACCATCAAGATCTTCCATAACTGATTTTTGAGCTCAAAGAATAAAGTAGGACCAATGTCAACTATGCAGCAAAATAAGTAGAATAGGAAAGAAAATTAAATATATCCATAAATCACTGGTATAGGCAAAACAGTCTGGTGGGTGTGGGCTGTCCTTCTGACCAGTGCTCCCCAGCTTGGCTGGCTTGGATGCACGTAGCAGCAGCAGCAGGAGCTGCTGGATGGGAGCATTTCCCTGGAGAGGAGGAGTTCAGCTTCTGAGGCATGATGGAAATGACTGTTTGAAGTGGTCAGATTAGCTGACTATGCACTGTCATCTAGGGAGCAGATGTCTAACCATGACATTTTTTGGTGCACCAGCCAGGAATCGAACCCGGGTTGCAAGAATGGGAGGCAATGCTAGGGGGAGGCAATGCTTACCAAAAAATGTCATGGTTAAACACTGGCACAATGCCAGTGCCTCCATGAGAATACTCTGTCCCTGGTTTCTGCTGTAAGATGTGACCAGGAATAAGCAAAGCAGGCTCCCACTTAGGAAAAAAAAATTATTAACTAAACTACAAGGGAAAGGGGAAAAAAAAGAAACACACAAGGAAAATGAAAACTTCACAAATACATCTCCTCCTCCTCCCCACCAAATTCCCAACACAATACATCACCCAAATCATCGACTCTCGGTCTGGCACCACCCTTCAGAATAGTCAATCCTCAGTTCACCAAGAGGAGAAGGAGTCCTTCTTGTGCCAATGGTGACCTCTTCCTTTCATGTCCAGCGCTCTCACCACTGAACATGGACCAGAGGTGCTTCTAGGGTCGACTTTTAAGGATGCTTCGTCCCACTCCAAAAAGGCACAGTCTCAACTTTGGGACATCTGTGCCCCCCATATTTTTAACCCCCTGGGGCTGAGGGGTACCCACACGGAACCCTCTTGGTCCTGAGGCATTGCCTCCCCCTAGATGCAGTCTCTGTATCACAAGGAAACATGGCTCTGTCCATGGCTACACAAAAAGAGTCCAGCATAAGCTACTCCATCATCTCTTCCACCTGAGTTCTTCTCTATTTCTCTCGTGGCCCATTTCCTCTTGTCTCATCTATATCTCTCTTCTCATTCAGCTCCAGGAAGATTAGCATTTGTAAGGTTTCCATCATCCAAGGAAAGGGTTAAAAATCTGAGGCTCTGTCTGTCCAGAACTCCCACGGCTGCCCTGCCGGGCACCTTCTCGCCGCACCTCGGCCGGCCACTATTAAATTTCAAGGTGGCACAAGCACAGGCACAGGCTCTCTCTCTGTCTCTCCTGGGGCAGGGGGTGGCTGCCCGATGCCTCTCAGTGCTCCTGCACCCTTCCACCCTGCAGGGGCCTTCCCCTCCCTTCTGTCCAGGGCCCGGCCTACCTCACCCGGCCGCATGGCTGCCCCCGGGCCTACCTCACCCGGCCGCATGGCTGCCCCTGGGCCTACCTCACCCGGCCGCATGGCTGCCCCTGGGCCTACCTCACCCAGCCCCATGGCTGCCCCTGGGCCTACCTCACCCAGCCGCATGGCTGCCCCTGCCCCGCCCAGCCCACAGCCGGGCAGGGGAGCTCTGAAACTTTCCCTGACCAGAACCCAAGAGAGCCTCCCAGGGGAGAGCCCTGCTTTAACCCCGTGCTCTCAGAGGCGGATCCAATGTCCCAATGGCCACATTAGGTGCCAATATTAAAATCTGAGCATCCATTGGCCTAACCACAGCATCCCAGAAAACATATTTCCTGTCAAACCACCACAGATTACTATTTGACAGGTCCATACAAAAGGCAGTAGGAGACTTGTATTCAAAGTTCAAGTGGAGTTATAGTGACACAGGATGAGAAACCTTTGGGTATATGGCAGCATCTTTGTAGAAGAGGCATTACAATAATTTGTGCTACCTAAAGTACAGTGTCTGCTTCAACCCCTGCTCTTAAAGGTAAGCATTGCATTTTAATTGTGTGCTTATAAAACTTGAGTTTTAACAGTACTGGAAATTCAGAGCTCCATAGCCAATATGAGAGAGGATACCTAAGTGTAAAACAACAGCCATTTTCCTAGAGGACATTCAGCTTGACAGTTATAGCTGCTCCCTTCTGAGTATTTCAGAATTTTCCTGAGGATTTGCAAGTACAAAGATTATGTAGCTATACATGAAATATTGTCTGTATGGTATAAATTAATTGTATCAATGATTCCTGTGACATCCTTTGACATTCTTAAATTGTTTCTTGCATTAGTGGCTCCTTTTAAAAATTAAGCTATAAATATTTATTTATGTACACGTTTGTAGAGAAATCCAATGGTTTAAAAATCACTCAGCCTCTCTGGAATATTAATGATATTTTTATCTGCACTGTGAGTATACAAAGGGAATTACTGAATTGGCAGGTACTAATTCTAGTTTTGTAAGTAACACCCGTAAGTGAAAAATAAAAGCCACATCACTCACCAGTTAAAGACATTTAAAAAGGGTGATCTATGAAAACCTTTAATGACAATTTTATTGTAAAAGGTCAATAGTTCACTTTATTTGAAGAGTGGTGTGGTCTAACTGTATTTATGTATGTGACATATAGATGATTTTTCACTTACACAAGCGGTCTAGCTCCAGTTACACACTGGGAAGAAAATAATTGCAACGCTTGATTTCTCAGTCTGTCTTGCATTAGACAAACACTTTTGCAAAACATATTGTTTCTGTTTCTCCTGTCTCTAAAATTAATACTTATCTTTAAAAATTAACATTAAAATTAGTATTTGATTCCCAGAATTATTTGAAATTATTAGAGCATTACTCTATAATTTGATAAGAAAAAGGAAACCTCCATGCATTATAGCTATCAACACAGAAGAAAGGAGTCAATTGCCTCTTCTTCCTAAACCTCAGACTATTCTCATTTGTTTATGTCTATGTTAGTACATCAAGTCAGTGTCTCAGGTCTGAAGGCTAAGAGGAACCAAATTCAGATCTCATGTTATTCTCTGAACTACATGGGGCAATTTTCTCAGAGATCCAGACCATGCCAAGGGAACAAGCTGACCATTAAACCAGTAATTCTGGGACAGCATTTGACACATCCCTAGCACTCTAATCATTAGTGAGGGTATGATCAGAAAATGGAGATAAAATTAAGAAAAACACTTTGAAAAACAGTCCAACTGCATGGCCTTTTCATTCCAAACCTCTTCTGGAATGTAATCTCATAGAAGTATGGCAGGCTACACCCACTCATATTTCAGATGCTGCTATGACAAAATGTCTTTTTAATTCTGAAAGTTTTATTTTTCAGCTTCTATGCAGACCTAAAATGCAGACAATTAAGTTCTGATACATCTGAAGTGGATTATTGCATCATTGTGTGAATGAAATGCCTTCCATGGGACTAGTTGTGGAACCAGTTGTGTTCAATACCATACACAGGATATTTGATCTTGAAAAAGATAATGAAAATAATTTATCATTAGGGAAATATAACAGGAAAAATGTGATAAATATTGCACTGATTTAATGCTCCAATTAGCTTAACTGCTACTTGAATTTAATTAAATATTACATTGCTTGAAGATGTCCATGGATGATTTGCAAATGTACATGTACAGAGGAATGGCACTAATTTGAGTGATTAAGGCTTAAAGATTTATTAGAGGATCTTGCAAGATCTACAGTAACCAAAATGAGATCACAGAAGAGGGTAAGTCTTACAAAAACACCTGTCTTTTTAATGAAGCTATTACTGCTGATGCCAGGGTTCATCTTTTAATTTCTGGTTTCTTGCTTCATTCTACACTGTGATATTCATGCATCTCTTGAAATGCCTCACTTCCGTGAATAATCTTACATTTCCCCTGGCACTTTGCAGGAAGCAAGGTGCTCTGTTATGTTTAAAATTCTGTGCTCTCTGAAGTGCATGAGAGTTTGACTGCTGTGGGATGTCTTGGAGCATATGCAGGACCATGTGCAGACAAACTGCAATTTAATTGGAAATTATACATTTCATAGCTTAATTGTCTACTTTTCATCCTTTCTTCCAAAATACAAAATTTCATTGCAGACACAATTTGAATACCTTTGTCACGCTGAAGAGGGAAAGAATTAATTAAATCCCGGGTTGTCAGTCAAGTTGAGAACACAATATGGAAATCCCTGTTAAACAGAAGGCAAGTAGCTGTGCTCAAATTGTGATAGAGACTAATGTATCTTGTGAATCAAGATGCCATCTCCAATCTGTAACATAATGAAATGCACAGATTTTTCCCTGCCCCCATTCCCACTCTTTTTGCTCCAGTCTGAAGTGCACTCTGTAATGCATTATTAAGCCAAATTCTGACCCAGTTTCTTAATTATCTGTAAGCTACGGAGAACTTCTAGCAGAATATTAACTAAGGCAAGAGATGTAATACAGACAAACCCATGATGGCATTAGAGAGAATCATTAGCATTTTGCTAAGAAAATCCTTCATTTGTAATATTTAACTTAACCTAACATGCAGAATTTATATTTTAAAGGGGTTAAGCCACTAAAACAACCCAGGGGGAAAAAAAGAAAAGAAGAAAAAAAAGAGAATTAAAAAATAAAATTAAATAGAAATATTTGGAGAAGCATTCCTGGATTCACAAACTCAAAATACTTATAGCATACTGAAACATTTCTGGAACAACAAGATTGTATCCACTGTTCTCAGTGGATACCATGGACAGTTATTACAATCTAATATAACAATATGTGCCCTGCTATTTATTTTGGATGATCTGTAAAATGTAACCCGCTATGGCATATACATGTGTACCAAAATTTTGGGGTGTACAGTCAGGATTCAGAACTGTCATAGATGACAATTTGAACAAACCCTCCAAACACTCTGGTGCCTGGTTAGTATCAAGTAGCTGCAGTTTTATACCTCCCTGCACTGCTGCATATTAGTGCAATATGAAAATTTTTCTTGGTGAAAATACAACCACAGATATACAAAACGAGAAACAAAGAACACATGGACCTCTTCCTACAAAGCTGCAGGAGTACATGAGTTTGAAGACTTGCTGTATCTCTGAAATAAAAGTGTTTGAGTGAATGAAAAACATACTGAAAGAGCAATTTATTTAGTGAGAACAATTTTTAATACAAAACATGTTGCAAAATTATTTGAGGAAAAATACTTTCCCCATCCCAGAATTGGATGATTTGTGGTATGTGCATATAGAAAGTCAAGCTTTAATTGTAAAATTTAGACAGCAGAGAAAGCCTGCAAAATGTATATATAATTTTGTGGAACAGGATGTATTCATTCAGTTCGAAGATCAAATAAAACCCATGCAGTCCCCTTAACATTGAATTAAAGAGTCACCTAACTGCAGAATATGGAATTTTAATATATGTTTTTAAAAATATTTCTTTCATGAATTCACCAATGAAAAAATCCTACTGTTTGAGAAACAATAAGAGTCAGTTAAATACAATGTTTTATTTGTAACAGTGTCAAATGCAGCTCATGAGGGAAGTTGGTTCTTTGCAAAACATCAGATGATTGGAAAGTGCTGATAAACTTCATGTACATTCAAGTACATTGCTTCAATTTGAAGTGTGCTTTTGCTACTGGAGAATCTGAATATATCATTCCTTATACTAACACTGTGAATTTCCCACTACAACCTTCCAAATATTCCTCTTCTGGGAATTAAGGTGTCCAAAATTTCTCCAAAGTGATGAATAGTAAGACTGAGGCACCTTTCCTTTACAGGTATGGAAAAAACCTCAAAATCAATATTTTGTACTCAAGCATCTAATCCAGCACACAAGCATTGAAACCAAAAGACCAATTTTTAAAGGCGATTTTTGTAAAAGACCACACGTTTTTCCCTTTTCTTTCTAGACTAACCCCTGTAATCAGTAAGGCCCAAGCATTCATACCAGACTATCCTCTACAGAGCACAGACACCTTTTCTCATGCATTTGCAGTTCATTTGTGTTTGACTGTAATCAAGCCAGGATTTCATCAGCTGTCCCTCAGCCCAAGGAGAGAGCAACTGTGACCGCCCGTGCTCCAGGGACAAAGCTGGACACCAGGACAATGTTTACCAATGTCAGTATCTCATGGAAACCACCTGTGACACCCCGACCCACAGTGCTTGGCTCTTTCACCTCCTGAAGTGCTTTGATCCAGCAGTGGACTGTGAGGAAATATGCATGGCCTCTTAGGCTGGAACCCATTCTGACTGATGCAGCCATGGCTGGACAGACCACCTGAAGGCCCTGATCTTGTCTCTGTTGGGGACAGAGAAATCCATAGTGAAAATAAGCTGGTATCTATTGTTCACATCTTAGCATAATCACCAGTGCTATTATTGTTAAAGGAAAGAGAGCCCCCTCCCCTAAAAGCAAAATCATCTCTTTAGACACAGCAACATTCTGCTGCCTTGTGTCATGACACTCCATGGCTGTTGCTATTTGTCTCACAAAAATGTCCAGTAATAGGGGTTTTGTGCCTTCTCAGGCCTCCACTTCTTCCATCACTTCCATCACAATTGTTCGAGGGCCAGTCAGGATGAGGTTGCTTACTGTCCTGTAATCCACATGGAGAACATTGAGGCCGTTGACAGACACGACAAATTGGCAAACCTGAGGAGAAAGCAAGCAGCAAAACGAGTTATGCATTAGACTTTATTTTGTTAGGTAATTACACAGATGTACTATCAACTCTTGGGCAGACAAAACCTCCAGAACTCTTCACATCATCTGATTTGGTCCTCTTAAAAGCCCCCACATTCTTAGAATTAATCTGGCAAGTTAATTTTCCATAATTTTTTTTGAAACATTACTTCAACATACAAATCAGTGGAATTCAACTTTCCAATCTTTTAACTTTTGAGATTCATCAATCATTTATCAATATCAATCATTTTTTCTTACAGCAATGTTATTTTTTCTTGTATCAGTGATATTTTACAGTATCAATGGTACTTTGCAAACAATATGGTATCCAGCTAAGGGGTCCCCAGCAGAGGAAGGACAACTGTTGGAGCAAGTCCAAAGGAGGCCACAAAGATGGTTAGAAGGATGCAGCACTTCTTCAATAAGGAACTAAGGCTAAGGGAATTAGGTTTGTTCAGGCTGGAAAAGATGAGATTTCTGGGTGACCTTATTGTGGCCTTCCAGTACCTAAAAGGAGCCTGCAAGGAAGACAGAGAGGGACTATTTTCACAAGGGCCTGGAGTAACAGGTCAAGGAGGAAAGGCTTTAAGATGGAACAGAGTTGGTTTGGATTAGATATCAGGAAGAAATGCTTTACTATGAGTGTGGTGAGGCACTGGCACAGGCTGATCAGAGAAGCTGTGGATGCCCCATCCCTGGAACTGTTTAAGGCCAGGCTGGATGGAGCTTTGAGCAACCTGGCCTTGTGAAAGGTGCCCCTGTTGACAGCAGCGGGAACGAGATGGTCTTTAAGTTTCCTTCCAACCCAAACCATTCTATGATTCTATGAAGACAGCTCTGGCAATTGCAGTCTTTTATCTTTAGTTTGTCTTAAATGCTTTCTTAGAAATCATTTTAGTCAGCTCTTGGTAATCACAGTAAAAATATGCACAATGTTTCCAGGCTCAGGGCAAGGTCTGGATGATGACTTCACTAGATTCAGTGCCAAAACCTCCAACGGTGTAACATCAACCAAATGGATCCAAATTTTGAGAAATACTATCATGGAAGATGAAGTCAGTACTAGGACAGATTAAAATGTCACTTCCATGTGATTGGTTTTGATTTCCCTCATCAAGTATGGCTTATTAATTAATTTCAAATATGCTAGTATTTTGTTTGTAAAACCTATAACAAATTTGGAGGTTTTGTATGATCATAGGACATTTTCAAGCAAAATATTCTTGATAGAAATATACCGACCAACATCACTGTGTATCTTAAAACATTGAAACAGAGAAAAAGTCACATCAACATTGTAAAAAATGCAGGAAAATAAAGATAATACTGATTCCTCAAGGATGTTAAGACTTCTCTGTATCTAATCATAACATTACAGTGTTTGGTAAAAAGGTCAAAAAATGTGTGTAGTGTCTAGATCTGTATTTTTAATGATAAAAATATGGAGCCTAAGTGAATAATAATATTGTCCTGATGTTTCAATGGAAACAATACATTCACTGGAAGGCTATCTTACCCATAAGTCACCTTGAATCTGTAGGAAAGAAGCTATGAAACAAGTATCACCAGAAATTTTCATGCTTTATTTTATATGGACACTCTGGATCAATTGTGGGGTCAATTTTATGAGGTTCATCAAGGCCACATCCTAGGTCCTGCACTTGGGTCACAACAACCCCATGCAGCCCTGCAGGCTGGGGAACAGCGGCTGGAGAGCTGCCCTTGGGAAAGGACCTGGGGGTGCTGGTCAGCAGAGACTGAACATGAGCCAGTGTGGGCCCAGGTGGCCAAGAGGGTCAATGGCATCCTGGCCTGGATCAGAAACAGTGTGGCCAGGACAGGGATTGTCCTCCTGCACTCAGCACTGGTGAGGCTGTACCTCAAATCCTGTGTCCAGTTCTGGGCCCCAGTACAAGAAGGACATTGAGGGGCTGGAGTGTGTCCAGAGAAGGGCAACAGAGCTGGGGAAGGGTGTGGAGCACAACTCAGGTGAGGAGCAGCTGAGGGAGCTGGGGGTGTTTAGCCTGGAGAAAAGGAGGCCCAGGGGAGACCTTGTCACTCTCTCCAACTCCCTGAAAGGAGGCTGCAGCCAGGTGGGGTTTGGTCTCTTCCCCCAGGTAACAGTGACAGGGCAAGAGCAAACAGCCTCAGGTTGCACCAGGGGAGGGTTAGTGCCAGGGCTACTTGACACAATGGTGTTCGGTCATAGCTTTGACATGATGATCTCAGTGGTCTTTTCCAAACTATTTGATTCTGTGATATGAGAACAAATTTCTTCACAGAACAAGTGGTCAGACATTTGAACAGGCTGCCCAGGGAAGAGATAGAACCACCGTCCTTGCAAGTGCTAAAAGCCCTGTGTGGATGTGGCACCTGGGAACATGGTTTAGTGATGAGCACAGCAGTGTCAGGTTAATGGCTGGACTTGATGCTATTAGACCAACCAGTCTTTTCCAACAGTAACAATTCTATCAGTCTATGATTTTTCACTTTTCCTATTTAGGCAGAAGAACAAGGCAGAAATGGGTGTGGGAGAGGTGGGAAGCAGCTCTGGTGTCCTCCAATGCTAGCTCTAAAGCAGATTTTCTCACATGCCAAGTCACTTAACTTTTGTGTGCCAGCAACTTCCCTCTCAAAATGTGTAGTGAAACTCAGTTTGTATTTCTGCAAAATGGATAGAATGTAGCTATCAATTTAAGAAAAATTATAGAGGAAGCGAACCCAATCCAAAAATGTAACGTTTAATTTAAAATGTCACCAATTACTTTAATCTCTGCTCCTTAGAGCCTCTGCAGAGGAAGAGTGGCAGCAGCAGCTCCTGAAGGGATGGTAAACTCTTGCACCTTACTCCTTACCCTCAGAACTCCTCTGCAGAGCTGAAAATCCTGGCAGTAGCCTTACTGGCAGCCTAAATGATACCAAAGTATGGCAATCAGTGATACAACTCCCATGGCAATAAAATTTCCTATATATGAATAGTTCAGCTGCAAGTAGCATTGGGAAAATGATTTAGTTTTTGCATGCAGACAAAGCCTTCTAAATGTGAAGGATTTTTGTTGAAAATGTAACCCGTCATTCCTCTGCAATATGTCCAATTAGTATTTAACTGGCATGTCTATTTAGTTTAAAATGCAGATTATTGCAGTATCTGTAGGTTTCAGCTTCCAGTGGTATTTTCTAATACCTTCTATGGCTTTCCAAGATTGTATCAAGTTTTACTGAATTATAGCTCTGGCTCTAAAATAATATTTGGGTTGATTTAAAACAGACCAGCAGAAACAACATTGTCTCTTCTGGCTTAAAGCAATTTTTGGAAGTTGAATGGCTGATCTTTGTTTTACTGTTGCATATTCTCAGTCTTCTTGACTTACTGGAATCCCAGTGTATGGGACTCATGTTTGGCCAGGTTCAATGGATAAATCTGCATGCTGGATCATGGCAGGGGCATTCAGGGGCCTTTGGGCAACGCCCCTGAAAGAGGAACAGAGTTTCAGACCAGCCAGTGACCCACACCAGGGCTGCAATGGTGTAAATGCAGATGGTACAGGCACAACGTGAACAGCAGTCTGGATGCCAAGGAGTGAATTTTTTGTGGAAGACAAGAGCTGACACGTCTGCATTCTCAGTGTGTTTGTTTTATCACATGCCTTTGGCAGCACGATTAGCCAGCAATGTGCACAGCTGAGAACAGCCCCCTTCGTGCCCTCCTTTGCAGTGGATCCACATGGCTTATTAATTTCATCATTCCCAGTGGAGAGGATTAGATGCAAGAAGTCCACCCAGGCCAGATGAGATGAGAAATGCAGCGGGGAGGGCAATACACAGAAAAGCACAGTCTCATCCTAAAGCTGCAAGAAAAGACCCATGAGGAACAAGAGATGGTAGTAAAGAGCCAACTACCCTGGGGCTAGAAAGCTCTCTCCATAGTAATTGCTTGACCAGTGCTCCTGAGGGCTGAGTCTCTGCAAATTCCAGACCTGGCTCCCTCAGGGATGAAGAAATGAGGAGCCATTTGCTGTGTCCTCCAATCCTGGTGAGGAGAAAGAGGTTTGCACAGTCCTGAGCCCTTTGTTATGCTGACTGCCCTCAACTCACTCAGTCTTCCTCTCCCCACTCTGATTTCCCATTCACTGCATCCAGCAAGGGGAAATGAAATGCAGTGCTGCTTTGTGCATTTTAGTCGTTATCAATCCTGCCCCAAAAATCCAAAAATGCTCATATTGTGTATTGCTCTACTGAAGTTAGAAAACAAGCAAGAGCAAGTGAGCACCCACTCACCAGCCCTGACTGGTGAGTCAATCCATATTTTATTATCTGAGGAATTTTCTTCAGGAGACTGGTTTACAAAAACACAATGATTTAATGTTACATTTATAAAAACACATTTGAAAAAGCTGTAAGTGCTCAGCTCATAGCTGCAGCTGCTAAAGGCTTTGTAACTACAAACATGTAAAGTATTTCTGTTGGTTTCCACACATCAGTGACTATAATAGATGATAAACTACAGTTAAAAGAGCCTCAAAGAATCTTTTATTGTTCATTTCCTCATTGCTCTCCAAGGAGCTTGACAAGAGATAACCATCCCTTTTCATCCCTCAGACTTCAAGAAATGACACAGCCCAGAATAAATTCCGACCATTTTGTTGGTCAGGATGTGGTGATCTAAAAGCCACAGAACTAATAATAGATAAATAAAGCAACACTCAAATGAAAAAAAAACCCTCCCTTAACCGATTTCAAATATTTAAGTATTACAGCAGTAAGCATTTATTGTTGAGTATTTCAATTTCCCGCCATTGGAAACAGCAGCTCATGGAAGCAGGGATAGCAGAAAAAGCACCTCTGTCTTTCTGTGAGTTTTCCATCATGCATACAGAAGGTTTAACCAAAACCAGGTGTCCCCCTAAAAAGATAAACTTCAAGTTTGGGCTTACATTTGAACAAAAAGGATCTGGAAGCCTGTAGTTTAAAGAAGTTAGCAAAGATTCGTCATGCCATTTATCATTGGACTGAAGATGGCAAGAAGAGGCGAGAATAATTTGTTACCGTAACATTTGCTGGCCAAAATCGGGATTGTGCTGTACTTGGAACTGTCCAGCCCTTCCTCCCCCTCACTGGTAATTGCTCTTTCCTCCACGGCAATCTTTGGCTGCCTGCCCCTCCTCGGTCCTGCCAAGCTGCCCTGCAGATGTACATCCACACCCCTTGATTTTCCTGCTGGGACAGCTGCCTGCTGCCAAAGCAAGGCCCTGCCCTCGCAGGGGGCTGCCTGCACCAGGGCTGGACAGCTGAGCTGTGTTGATCAGGAGCTGGGCTGAGGATGACTGTGGGATCCTTCTAAGGGATGTCAGAGACTGGCTGCAGGCACGGCTGTGGAACTCTGCAACTGCCTTAAAGCCAATCATGAAACAAAAACATTGCATACCTGTCAGTAATTCTTTGTTAGTTCTGCCTCAGGATGACCTTCATATTTATAAATGATACAGGAATGGTAGAGGATAGGCAGCTAGCCTAGATCCTTGGATATTCAGATGCTGTTTGCACTGTGAGCTTTAGTTAGCTTTCCCTGCAGAGCCAAGCCTTGCTTGCTGGACTTTTTTCAGTGCAATATACTTAAAAATCCTTTAAAAATGTTCTTTTCTAGGCACACTTTTTAGAAAGGTGTTGTGAAAGTTTATAAAGAGCTGGGAATTCCTAGTGTAGACTTTGACTTAAGTGATCATTGCTGTTTGGGACAGCCCTAAAATGACATTTTAATTTATAGATGCAGTGAGTCCAACTGTTCATCTCTGGTATAAAGTAAGTAACAGCCATGCACAGTCAGCATATAATAATTCTCAAAACAGTAGGATAAGACCATGATTACATGGCCACCTTAAATTGAGATAAATTTTACATACCTGCCCAAATTAAGAGGAATACAACTGCCACCAGGCAGCATGGCTGGGATGGCCAGGGACTGTCCTTTACTCCAGCAGCTGCTGGGGGGTGAGGTGCTCATTCTCAAAGGATTTATCATTTACATTTCAGGGCCAGCATCAGTGTCTGGAATCCACTCTGGTTTTGTTTGTTTGTTTGTTTGACTGTGGGATTTTAGTGGGTTTTTTGGTGTTTAGTTGGTTAACTGCTCTTTAGGAAAATACAAACACTACTAAAATTGCAGATCAAATAGGTACCAAAGCAATCAATGTTACCAAATAATGCAGGCTTGAAGTTCTCAAATTCAAAGCTAGATTATGCAATGACACAGTAAAGATAGTGGCAAAAATACTGTTTTGCAGCAGTATTGATACTTCACCTCATTCTCTAGGCAGCAATGGGAATATTCAGGGTCTAAAACTGCAAAGCACAAAGTCTATGCCAGTGCACTTGAGTTTTCTCCTTCAACAGCAGCAGTTTACCTTTACCTTCAAGGTAAACCAAACAAAAAGGTTTGATGGGCTGTTTGATAGCAGCTCTGACATCAGCAATTAACAGCATAAAGAGATGTTGAAAACACTGCCACCAATTAATTTCCACTGAAAGTGTGAATATTACTGTATACATGGCAACTGTATGAAGGAAAATTTTTAAAAATGCTGGAGAGAGCATGAAATCCAGTCTTGCACTAATCTTTTTACTCTGGAGTAGCCAGGATTTCACTCCTGGACTCTCTGTGGATCCAAACCAGATTTCTAGCAGCTGACAGCACAAAGCAGGCCCATGTTCTGCAGCAAAGCACATCCCTTTGAGACCAAGGTAGTTCAGAAGTTCTTAGCACATTGCACAGAAACAAGTTGTCCTCGTTGGGAAAGCTGTGTCTGAAATGAGACAGGCTCAGTCATCCAGCAGGAGATAGACTGGATTTAACCCCTTGCTCTTTTCATCATTTGTATCCACAGTGATTTACATACACTTGGATAGTCTGGGACGTGCTTCCTTGAGTACTATTTCTTCTTATCATCTGATGTGAAGCCAAAGTCACACAGATAATTCCCAGTCACACAAACCATTCCCAAAATGCATGAAAAAATGTATTGCCTTCTTTTCAGTTTCTTTAAAAAAAAAAAAAAACAACCTTATTAACATCAAATAAAAATTATTAATTAGGCAAATGTAGGAGTTATTTTCAACCTTGGAAAGTTGTTCTAATTTTCCTAAGAATAAAAATAAAAGATTCTAAGTATAACTTCTTTCAGAGATGTTCAAACAAAAGTGTATTTGGTTATTTTATAGAGTAGAATTCATACCAGAATTGACAATATAACTATTTCAAAAAGAAAAGTATATCCCAATGGTAATATTTTTGCTTTTCTTCTTGCTAATGAAAATTAAAATTAAATCCATTACAGAGACAGCCTGCTTACATTTCTGTTATACAGATACCCTCAATAATTATAAATAAATGCTTTTTTCATGTCCTACTAATCTGGCAGGGACAAGGATCAGCTGGGAGGCCTGAATAGCTCAAACTCATAATTGTTTCATTATTGAAACAATTCTGAAATTCACTGTGATCTTCCAGAGGAAAGTCCTCCATATGTGGTTAGCAAACCCATCTGTTTTCTGTGTGCATGAGAGACCCACAAGATCCTGATTTCTATTAATTATCAGGCCATGCTCTCAATAAGAACCCTTCCTTATGGGCACCCATGAAATCAGGGCTGAAGGGTTAACATTTTGCAATTGTCAGTGACCTGGACATGTCATCAGCAGGATACCCAACAAATCAAACTTTTCACTCTTCAGATACTTTTGAAAGCTCTGGGCCAGTTCTACAATTGAAAACATACTGGCTGATTCCTGTGATAAGGCCACAGCTCTCACCTGGGAAGGTTACTAAACTCCTGAAACTGAGAAGGAAAACACAAAGCAAAAATAAAAACAATGCAGCCTTTACCATTGCTTGTTTCAAGAGTCAATACAGCTGCTTTGGCTTTTCCTGTCTTGCTGACAGATTTCAGCAAAATTTGGGCAAGGCTTAGGTGCTACAAGAACATAACATCTGAAACACAGCTTTCCAGCTTTCTGCAAGGAGGAAGGGGACATCCAAGCTTCCCACATTGTAAAAGAAGAGGTATCTGTCTAATGGGATCCTTTCCCCCTTGCATGCCCCTTGCTCCTCTGCAGATGCTGGGAAACATTCCTCCCACTCCTGCCTCCCAAGCACCACTGCCCTCCAAGCAAACAGATGGAATTCAAGATGTCAGTTTTTAAAATCTAATTTAAATATGAAATGTGAAGGAATTGAGAAATGAGTGAAAGTAAAAACTTCCATTTAAGGCTGTTATTTTGTCACAAAGGAACAAAAAACTACACCATTTTCATTGCTGTCACCAGCTAGAAAGGAGCTATTTGTAAGTGGAAAACCAGGCAGATTTGCCTTGCCAGTTGTTAGATCTCTTGAATAAATCTTCCCAAACAATTACCACATCATCACCTTCTACCTGACATACCATATCATGGGTTTGGCTACAAGACCCTTAGTGACAATGAGGTTTTCCTCTCTTTAGAGTGCAAAAAGATAATTTTACTTTTAAAAGAAATGTGGAAAAAAGTGTTTGCTTATTAAAAGCTGGACCAGTAATCTGATTTGGGACCTCTGCTCACAGAGAGGGATACACTCAACCTGAGTTGCCAAGGAATCTGTGGGTTCAGATGTCAAACCCCTTTCAAATGGGAGGAAGGTTCATAGCAGGACTTGGTGGCTGCAGTCCCAAGAGATGCTCCTGTCCTTTGTGCTGGCTCTGGGAGCAGCACACCAAAGCCAGGCACCGCTCCCTTTTCATCCTTTTCATCCTGTGCCAGCAAAAATAAATAAATGAAAGGACTTGTCTCCAGGCAAAGTAAGTTCCTTGATGTGCCTGACACGGATGGAGGAAGGAGGCAATAGACACATATCTGGTTGAAGGCAAAGGGAAAGAGGGAGATGAAAAGGAGGTGAAAATAGGATCAGCCTTCCTGGCAGAGCTTACACAGACCAGTAAACTGCAGCCTTAAGTTTTCAGATAACTTAAAGTCCCAGTGAAATCCATGGCAAAAACAAGTGCAGAGAAATCTGAGGCAGGAGAACAACAGTGGAGGAGAGAGAGCACAGAGCTCAGCTTCTTTTACACACTTACACACACAGCCTGCATTTATACTGATACAGGATTTCTTCTGTTTTAATAGGTCACCCATAAAGCAAAGGAATCCCCATGCTCAGCAAAGAGGCCAGGCTACAGAGATGCTGGATGTGGTACCACAGAAGAGCCTAAGGTCTAAGACTAACTTCTACTTAAAAGTAAACACAGGCAGCGCTGAATTTTTTGTTCTCACTCTGCTAAGTTTTACACTGTCACAATGGAATGAGGAAAAGAGATGAAAATCAGAGGTCCTAAAAGTTATGTTTCCACTTAGATTTTTATCTTTGGTATTTTCTTTACAGAGTTCATGCAATCTTGATAGGATTAATAAAGTAAAGCTGGAACCTCACAATTCACAACCAACTGCATGTTGCTGGAAGGTTAAAAAAATCATACCATGGCCTTTCCCCCACAACTGAGGTTACTGGATGGAACAGAATAAATTGCAGATGTGTGTTCAGTTCTGTAAATATCTCCAGCGAAAGTGTAATTGGCTGTAGAGTGGGTGGTGTGGGAGTAGGCAAGTATCCAGGCTTTGCATAAAAAAGATTTTGTCTCTCGGGGGATGTGTTTCGTGTTCATTCTGTACAGCAGTGTGAAGCTGACCCACTGTTCCATCAGGGGGCTAGAAACTGGGTATCTGCAGAGCACACTGCAACTCACAGCAGAGAGAATGAACTCCATTTACAGAATTAAAATATAACTTCATCATTCTTGTGCTCCATCTTGATCTGTGACTGCAGAGTGGCGTGGATGGTTTGCCTGAGCAAGGCTTCATTACACATTTTCATTACATATATATTACATATTTCTTTCCATTTTAAAAAAGAGGCTGAATTTTTTATAGTAATCCAAACAAATTTGTCTCCAACTGAAAAAAAAACCCAATGTGAATTAAACAACATAATTCTTAAACTGCATAATACAAAAAAAAAAAAAAGAAAAAGCATGTAATATAGTAATATCTATTTTATAACATAATACAGTAAGTCACATAATATAAAAAGTCATAGATTATCAAGGGCTTCATCGTTGGTTCAGACAGCCTCTCCCTTCTTTCCTCCCTTCCAAATGATGGGAATCTCTGGGAATTCAAATCCTTTTTTCTTCACCAGAAAGAGAATTAAACCACTGCTGAGCAAACTCCACAAATGGAGTGGACAAATTAGAGAAGGAAAAGAGCTGACCTAAGAGCCCATGAGAACAACTCTTGCTTTGGAGCACGAGTCTCTTGGGCTGCCCAAGTCTCAGCTCTGCAAGTGGTGGAGTTTTGCTGACAGATCACTGAGCAGGAATTATTCACAAAGGTAAATTAATGCTATCTGTACATATCTGGAGAGTAATAACATAAGAACATAATACCCTGAAACACAAACCATCCATAAATATGGAGTAGGGGAATATAGGTCACTGCTTTCCACGGCCCTAATTGGGAATTGGTGTGTAAAATCACTGACTTAATGTGAGTCCCAGTGAGAAATACCCACAGGTAAAGCTGGACCAGGCTGGGCCACATCAGGAAAGCAAACCAGTGACTGCATGTCTAACTTTATAAGCATTTTTATTGTATAGTGCAATTTGATACCTACCACAGAACAGTTCTGAAAAAGTTAAATAACTCAAATGGCTAAAGATGGCTCTGGGTAAAATACTGCATCAGTCTCAGAAGAACAGAGTCTAAGCTTAGAAATAATGTCTTTTACTGCTTGGGTTGACCTTTCGGGGTCTTTTTTTTTTCTGGTATATCTGTAGCTAAACCATATTTGCTAAAACAAAATTGCACATAATGAATAAAGAACTTTAAAACTATGTATCAGTTTACTTACATGGTCAAATATAATTATGATGAACTGTAGTTCATTTAAGTCCCATATTGAATAAAAACAGTGATGAAGTGCAAGCAAGGGAATTGCAGGGGCAGGCAGATTCATGCAAGGCACCCTCAGCACCCTCTGGTATCCAGCATGTTGTGAGCAGGAACAGTCTGCACTGTTTGAGACAAACAGCTGCTCTCTGTTTGCACAGACAAAAGTGCAATTGTTTTTCCATGTGTTTGGCTAGCTAAACAGAGCCTTGGCTTTAATGCAACATGCTTCCCGAATCATTCCCTTACACCATGAAAGGAAGCCACTTTGTGTCTTGAGCAGCAGCAAGCAAAGAGACGGAGACAGAAGTGCAGGCAAGAGTCTTTAGAGCAGCAGCTGGGGAGCAGCAGCATCCTTGAGGTGCTCAGGGCAGAGAGCTGAGATAGCCTGGACTTGTAAAAACAACATCATCTGAGGAACTCTCCAAGTAATCAATTGAAATGAGTATGGCAACTAAACCAAGTACTACAAAATGCTTTTCATCCTCAGCTGAGAGCAGAAATAGTTCAAAATGATAGTTTTTTGCTGAACTGGCCTCTAATTCTATGTCTTTCTTACAGACACTTAGGATAACCTTTTCAAGATTTCAGGCATTCTGCTGATCAGTTTTTCAGATGACAGCAGTCTCTTTAGAGAGGCTGGGCTACCTGGGAGTGAGCTGCAATAGCCCATAACAGCTCAAGCATGGGGAGATGTGGAGAGCTTTGTGGATAATTGGCTAGCTGAGAAAGGCCACTTCGATGTGATACTGTTGGATAAAGATAGGGGAAACAAGCTGGGGATTAAGCAACCAGTGTCCAATCACTGACAGAGGTCATGGTGACCTTCGCTGAAACAGGGAGACGGGGGAGAAAATCGCTTGCCAGAAAATGAAGATAGCCTAGGTAGAGTAGCTATAAGAATGTAAACATAGAAACAAAATAATCATTAGAGCATAGAAGTAGGTGTGGTTGATCTAAGTGTGCTTTAACCAATAATGAGCTCAGCTTTTGCAATATGTATAAGCTTCATTAACACCAATATAAATATGTGTGAGCTATCAATAAACTTTGGGATTTGCCATTCACGCATATTGTGTGAGGCATTTCTTCCACCGATCACGACAGGGAGATCCCAGCTGCTCCATCAGGATCTCGCCATTCAATGGCCTATAGACCACACAGGAGCTTGGAAGCTGTAACAAAGCACAAGCACAGCCCTGTTCTACAGTGCTGATGTCTCTCTTTCTGAATGGTAACAGCTGTAAGACTCCAGAAAAAACCCAGAAAACACTTTGATAAAGGCAGGGTTTTCAGATATCTGGGTTATCCTGTCATAAAACACCACTTACTTGAAAAGAAATTTTAAAACTATAATTTATTAAAATAATGTGACTAAATTTAGAAAATTCACTGGTCTCCAATAATGAAGCTGCAGATTTGGGGGTTTTTTGTATTTGTATTTCCTATTGATGAGAAGGAGCCAACACACAGACACAAGTACAGTGGGTCACTTGTTGCCCAAGACCATTTTTAGGTGACAAGCCTACAAACAAGTTCAGTTCTAAAGTCAACCATACCACTGTGAATGTGGAAAATGGAGCTCTGAGATATTATGAAATCTGCTTTACTCACATAAGGTTTCAGTTGTTGTAAAGAGAAAAAAAATTATTTTATTGCCCAGTAAAACTCTCTCTGTTAAAAGTGTTTAGGAAAAATCACATAGAGGCATTGGAAACCTAATACTTCTATGCAGGCTAAAATTTGGGTCTGGGATAAGCAAGTAAAACCTTGTTAAACCTGTGTCCTGTAAGTTTGGCAGAGGGGAAGATGTTAAAGGAGAAATTTAAACTCAAAAAGTTGAACTCACTATTTTTATATTTCACCTGGGAATTCCCACTGTCTTAATTCCTTTCTCTATAGTGAGCACCATGGATCCTGTTGTTCAAAAGCAGGTCTGACAATCATGAAAATAATTTTTCTGTGTTTTCTTTTGTGTGTGCAGTTTGCAGCTCACATCCTGCTGGCGTGATGTTTGCGTCAATGTTCCCAACCGCATGGTGGGGGGTCTTTCCCCTCATACCTCAGTGTGTGACTTTTCACATGCCAAGTTTTGATTTCTTCATCATAGAACAGTTCCAGATAGTCACAGCAAGCACCTGGTCTCTAGCACAAGATTAAGGTGGCTGATTTTTTAGTCAATTTTATATCCACTGGCTCAGAAGAACAGAGGCTCATGATCCACTGAAGCAAGCACAGTCCCAGACCCAACTACCTGGGGGCGGCCATGCACTCTGAGGCTTGTGCACAAGGGTGGGGTTCACTTAACCTTCCAAAACTGCTTCAGAAGTTCTGCAGCCTCAGAAGAAATTTCTTCAAAACAAACTTACACAACTCTGTGGACAAAGAAGCAAGGCAAACCAAGGAAGCAAGCAGAAAAAACCAGAAATCCACCAAAAAAAGTAGGAATGTAGGATGAAATTCTGACATGTCAGAAGATAACAGGAGCTTTATTATGGCTTTAAAAGAACTAAAATTTCACAATGAAGAGTCTACTGATTTATTACTGAAAAATGGAGCAAAACAGGAGAATTTTTGTAAAGATCAGCAGAGACTGGAATGTGGTAACATTGGAAATAGAAAGTGTCTGTCTGCAGAGTACTTACAACCTGGGCAGGGATGGCAGGGTGGGATGTCACAAAGAAAGTATCTGGAGTCAACACAAACACAAATTTCAGGAGGGGGAGAAGGATGGCTTAGAAAGATGAGAGCTGTACAAACTGACATTTGAAACCTGGGGAGCTGTAGCTTTGCTGTATAGGAGTCACTGGGCCCAGTCTGCAAAATCTCTAAGACTGGAAAACCTGGATCTTATGCTGTGAACCACACCTCCCACAAGGAAACAAAGAAACTTTAGCAAACTTATCAGTACAGGTGCCAAAACAAATCTACTCATCAAATGTTTTGTTTATGTTTGAGAATATGTCAGATTTTCTGAAATTTTCCATCTCTATTTAAACCCAAACCACTTTACAAAAATTCTGGTGGGAAATGGTCAGTATTGCACAGAGGGTTTGTGACAGGAAAAGAGGAGAATCCAAATCCAAACTGGGACTTCCTTGTGGCCACCATGGGGCAGGTTCACCAGTGGAACAGTGTCTCCAAGAGTTTCTCGACACAGAGGTTCAGCAATGACAGGGCTTCCAACACAGAGGAGGAATAAAATGGACAGAGTAGCTGGTGCAGTGAAGAGGCATTAGAGAGAGATCTAATCCTGCACTGGGATTCCCAATACTGAGGAAAACACTTCCATTATTTCAATCAACCTAAAGACACTGTGCTAATGCAAAGGATGGTCAAGGACATAAAGACTGTGTTGTTGCACTTGTAGTAGCCTGCAATGAAAGCAAAGGAGAAATTTGCCAAGCCTTGTCTCCTTCTGGCAACTAAACAAAGTTATGGCAGTGACACACAATGCAGCTTTCAAAACTACCTTCTTCTTCAGTTAGAGAAGCCTCTACTTTGGTGAGAGGGCTGAATTCACAGAACTCCCAGACAAGAGGGTGTGCAATGCAGTTTTCTGCCAAGTCCTCACAGAACCATGTTACTGTGGTAATTTTCATGGCATTAATCCCAGTACAGTAAGAGTAACATGGTTCTAGGGTAGGTCCAATCTGTGTAGAACTGGTAAAAAGATTCACTCTAAAAATTTGGGAACTGCTCATTGAGTTTAATTAAATACACACAGGGAAAGTGGAAACCTTGAGACAGTTAGGGAGGCATCACCACAGCTCACTAGCAAACTACCTGAGCAAATGATGGCCACAGACAAAGAAGAGAAGGCAGACACAGAACAGGAACACCCAGGCACAGACTCATTCACTGATCAGGAAAGCACAATGAGTGCTATACATGTTAAAAAGTTATCGAGCACAACCAGTCAAGAACTCGTTTTTAATGGTAGAGCTTATTATTTTCACATTCACAAATATTTGACTTCTTCCAACTTCCGTTGAATCATTATGCTACTGACTAGCACAGCCTTACTGACTTTTTCTTTAGGGTCTTTTAGAAAGATTTCCACTAAGGATTAAATAAATAATAATGAAAAAGCTACCCAAACTGTTCATCAAACTGTTCTACATTGTGTTCACTGTTGCTATGCTCTTAACACATCCTAATGTCCTGGTCCTGCACTTGAGGAGGAACAACCCCATGCAGTACAGAGTGGGGGCCAACCTGCTGGAAAGCAGCTCTGTAGGGAAGGACCTGGGGGTCCTGGTGGACAACAAACTATCCATGAGCCAGCAGCATGTCCTTGTGGCCAAGAAGGCCAGTGGTATCCTGGGGTGCATTAGGAAAAGCATTGGCAGCAGGTCAAGGGAAGTGATCCTGCCTCTTTACTCTGCCCTAGTGAGGCACATCTGGAGGGCTGTGTCCAGTTCTGGGCTCCTCAGTACAAGACAGACGTGGAACTCCTGGAGTGGGTCCAGTGGAGGGCTACAAAGTCAGTCAAGGGTCTGGAGAATCTTGCAACGAAACGTTGAGGGAGCTGAGCCTAAGCCTCAAGAAGAGATGACTGATGAAGCTCATTAATGTCTAGCTAAATGGTGGGTACCAAGAGGATGGGCCAGGCTCTCACCAGTGGTTCCAAGCAATAGGACAAGAGGCAAAAACTGAAGCACAGAAAGGTCTACTTGAACACAAGGAAGGACTTTACTGTGTAGCAATCATGCACTGGAATGGATTGACCAGGGAGGCTGTGGAATCCCCCTTACTGGATGGGCCCAGTCCTGTGCAGTGTGCTCTAGGATGAGCCTGCTTGAGATGGGAGATTACACCAGGTCACCCACTGTGGTACCTTCCAACATGACCCATTCTTTGATAGTATGTAATGTAACAACCGCTCTTCTCAAGCATGATCTCAATGATGTTCGAGGCTAATGCTACCCGACTCGGTTCACTCTCCAATCTCTGTGATGGATAATAGCAGATAAAATCTGAGGTCCTGGTTACTGCTGCATAAAGTGAAAGACAGAGTCAAAACATTCAATTTTCTTTGGTTTTGCAAAACCAGACTGATTTTGTGGTAAAAAATCAAATTTTCTTAAAATTAGATTTTTCTAAAGTCATAGGTGCTTAAATACAGCTTCCACAATTCTGTAGAGGAGAATGGACCATTATACCATAGTTTATAAATAAATACTATCAGAAAATGAAGCACTTACAGACATGTGTTTGAAACTTATATATACATTTATATTCAAGCCCTACAGCAGTGGCATTCATTGTGAGTAGTGCTAGTGCATGTTTAGCTCTGCTGCTTCTCTATTTATGGACAAGCTATGAAAGCAGTTTGTCAGCAACTTCTTCTGAGTGTTCACATTACCAAATACATCCATTCTCAACTCACTCTAATGTAATTATCGAATTCAGCAGCAAGCTGATAACACAGCTAAAGGAAAATCCCAACCTGCCTCAGTGTTTTCATGCTGTAATTGAAAACAGATGGCAACTTGTGTAATTTATGCCTTTCTACAATCAGTAACATGTTAGTATAAGATAAGAATTCTAAGACTGAATTGCATCTGCTTCAACACCATATGCTAGTGCACAGCATAAATATTTATCCACGCCTACTCCATCTTCTCATTTAAAGCTCAATTCCATGAAAAAATGAAAGTACCCTTCAGATAGCTTCAATTAGCACTGAAGCATCCCTGGAGTGCTTTGAAGGGCTAGAGTCCCAGCGTCAAACACTGAGGTATCTTCTCTTTCCTCAGATTCACAGAGAGGGTTAAATGGAGGCATGTACCTTGTGCCTTATTGATACAATATAAATCCCAGCTTTCAAGCTCCCTCTAGGGTGCCTTTAAGAGTCATGAAGAAGTTTCTCACCTTCAATATCCAACATATCTCTTTCCCACTATCTTGTCAAAGCTGGAAATTGGACTTGGGATACTTTTTTCCTGGGGGAAGGGTTTTTTTCTTAGGAGTTTTAGACTGATTTATCTTGCTTGCCAAACAGTTATGCAATCCTCATGTTTGAGGTCAGGTTGGCAAGGACCATCTAACGAGTTTTGTGTTTCTCTGTAGCTTGAGGTACATTCAACTTCATGAGAATCTCACTGTTCAAATTTCTTCCAATTGCAGGAATATAAGGCATTGGCAAGTCCTCTGACATCACATGGTTTTGGGCTGGTTTTCACCCTGCTGGACACTTATAATGTGTGCCTTTTAGTCTTCCATGTTACAAGTCTGTAATATGCTGTTCTTGTGGCAGTACTTGAATCCTTTGGAGCAATCAGATAGTACAGATGTCCTTTGACTGCATGAAATGGGCTTGATGACCCTGATGAAGTGACATCCATTGGCTTCTTGATACAGTGGCAACTCAATTACACTTGAGGGTTGGTTCTTATTCTGCTAGTGAAATCATTTGAGAAACTGGACCTGAAATGATCATTTGTGAATGAAGACAACAAATGCACAGGCAGAAAATGTATAAAGCTGATCTGCTCCCTGTGCCAGCTTTTAGAGATCAGGAGAGCAGAACCATGCTGAAAGGGTCCTGGCTGCACATTACAGTTCCCAAGCTGAGATCCAAACAGAAGGTGTGGTACCAGTGACAACATGTGGTCCCTCAAACTCCCTGCTGCTGAAATGAAGAAGAACTAGGCTTGAAAAGCTTAAACAGCCACTGCAATTTGTATGATTTGAGGACCTTAGGTGTCACAGCTATAAATAGTAATTTGCTAAGAATCAGTTTAAGGCATCAGACAGCTTTCTATTAACAGTTTGAGTAGGGCACTGATTTCTCCAGCCAGTGGTAAGAACAGATGATCAGCAAAATGAGTGATTAATTTGTCTCTCTCACAAGCCTCATACTTAGCTAGGTCTGCTTGTTCCATCACACTCTGTTGCAGTTATGTCACACTAAATAACAATGTGATGCATAATTTAAGTCACTAGTTTGAAGTCAAGTTGTAACTTTTCAAATAATACTTGCACCTTAAAAGCAGAAATGAACTTATAGAATAAATCACTAAAAAAAGAGAAAAAGAGTTTTGCTGACAATAGCTGGCAGTATTTAGCAGTGTCATCTGCAGAGAACAGATTTTTTCAGCCAGTCAGTAATGAATATTAAAGCAACCTGGGAACTTCAAAATCCTGCTGCTCCTGTCTGCACTGCTGATGACAGCAGACAGCTAAACAGAGCTGCAAATAACTTAGAAGAATGCACCACAACACTGACTCCTTTCATAGCCTTGTGTCACCTCCAGCTCCCACTAGTTAATGCACTTGCAGCAGCCACTCTCCTCACAACACTGTCACAGGCAAACACACTTCAGCAAACCGGGTCCAAAAATACTTTAATAAAGCTAATTGACTAGATATTTATTGAATTATTTTCTCAGCTTCACACCTGAAACTTCAGACTGTGAGTGGTAAACCTATTTACCAGCCCCAGAACAGGTATCAAATCCTAAAGCTTATAGCCTCTCACACATCTTCAGCAGATCATGCTGGTAGGGATTTTGTCAGAAATAAATTGTCTTAAAATTCCCCCAGAAGAGGATGTCACACATAAGGAGATGGCAAGTGGTGCCATGCTGAGGTGCACATGTGTGACAGAGCCCAGGTGTCCCAGTGCCATGCCCAGGCACGGCCACTGCCGGCAGCCAGAGCTCTGTCCCCAGCTCACTGAGCTTTCTGCTCAGACTCCCAACTCACGGCACTTCAGAGCAGGCCAAGAGCCCAGACAAGCTCAAACTGAAAGCAAGCCACCACTAAGTGCAGCAGGCAGGTTGAGCCTGCAATGTTTACTGCTTTCTGTGATACATGGTAGAATTTTAAATGCACAAACCAAGGTCCTACAATGACACCATGGGCAGCAGTCCTCTCTCAACACTATGTCCAGCATAATGCAAAGACAGGAAAATAGTGCTCTCCGAAGCAGGCAAGTGCAAAATCACAAGCTTTACAAATAAAGATGTTCTAAAAACAATTACAGTGGATACATCTCCCTAGGAGGAAAATCCCTGCTGCTACTGCCAAGAACTTTTCTACAAACTGCAACGCCAAGGCTTGGCTCTTCTTCAAATTCTTGCCCTTTTCATCATAGCCAACTTTCCTTGTTAGCGCTTCTTTGGTGCAGCACTCTTCTTGCAGACAAAAGCCTCTTGCACCAGCCCACCAGAAGTTACCATGCCCAGCCTGTTTTCAAAGTGCCCTTCCTGCAGTTTCCACACAGGGGAATGTTTAATTTCAAGGAGCTGTCATCTAAAGCCTGTCATTTGATTTCTTTAAATTTGACAGATTGAGGAGTTCTGTAAACAGATGGATTAAGTGACATAGATTTTTTTAAAATTTCAGATACTGCACTATGATTTACATACTTATTGCTATGGGAACATCTAACAAAAGCCCTTATTTTCAAAGAAAAACACCATCTCTTCACTAGGCTAAAGGTATTCAGCATTTCCAAAAATGGGGCAACAATTTTTGTGTCTAAAGAGGAGCTCATCTCATATACAGCTATAAATTTTTATGTGCAATTCTGCTCTGAAAAACCATTTCATGTAAAGATAACAGCTTTGAAAACAATCAGATCTGTCCTTGCGTAAAATCAAGGCAATATATCCCAGTTTTACAACACTACTTGTTCCTCTCAGGACAGTGAACTATTTGTGTTCTTCAATCTTGAATGGTTCAGGTAGACCTCTGCAACACCATGGGATTACACATATGATACCACAGTGTTGGTTTTACAACTCAGGTTTCAGAATTGCTCCACTGTACTGCTAGTTTCTATATTCAAGAATAAAAGCTGCTGTAAAATACAAAGCTCCCAAGTTCAGGATCTAGAATATACACATGAATTAATAAATTATTTTAAAATTTAGGCCCTTTACATTTTAGGCAGGATCATTATTTGAAAATAACACTCTTCATAAAAAAATGTAACTGTATTTTATATTTAGGTGTTGTATAAAACATATTAAAAAACTTCCAGCTCACTTGGAACTCAAGCTTCTTTGCCAGCAGGATATGTCTGGGTGCTGCATGTACCAACAAGCTCTGCAGCTGCCATTCCCTGTCCCAGGGGTTTTGCCTACCTGTTCTAAAAAAAAAGCTTCAAAGACAGTATGTTCTTGAAAGTTCCATTGAAATAAAGAATCAGCAGCCAGAGAGCAGAAACCCCTGTCCTGCACTTGCTAAGGAGGGTCCCACGGCAGGGCTGGCACCATGCAGCAGGCAGGATGTGCATCCCTGGAGCTGTGGCCTCCAGCTTGGTGGGTGTGAATAGACAGGTGAGAGGCAACTGGGGTGAGTGTGATGGGAATGAGAGATGAAATAGAAGGCTGGACAAAATTCATGGCAAAGTGGGGTACATGAGGAATACACCTGAAACCTTCATCTGTGTTGCTGCTATAAAATAAAGCGTGGCATAAATGGGTAGTTTAATCTTTCTGGCCATTGGAGCAGGTGTAGCAGCTAACTTAATTTTCTTGCTTTTATCAGTACTTAACATAATACTTGGCCTTTATTTTTCTCTTTGTACAAGGCAGAGATTAATTCACAGATATATGCAGGATGTGATCCAAGCCCGCAGGTAAGTCAATGGGCTCTGCATTACAGTGCAAAAGCTAAAAGTGGAATGTGTATTTATTGATTCTTAAATCACTTATGAAGCTATTTCAACTCTTTATGAAAGTATTATCCATTGTTCTTTCCAAATTGTCTTGAATCTTAACTGCTTTACACTGAACAATAGGCTATGCTAGCTTTACTTTTACTAGGTATGTCTGACTTTGCCTGTTCCTAAAAGGCAAAGTCCAGAAGGTGCATAACAACAGTCACATAAATTGTAAAGAGGGAAGCTAAAATTGTGCAGAGTTGAAAAAACATTGCAATTAAAAAAAAAAATCCATCAAAAAATAACACCACCACCACCACCAAAACCTGAAAACCACATGAATGAAAACCCACCTCAAAAAGGGAAAAGTTCAAGAGAACAACTTGGAAAGGATAATTGAGTCTCATGTGAAAAAGAGACTTCAAGAATCTCAAGGACAGGAGAAAATAAACAGGAGGGGGTTTAAAGACAGCAGAACTCACTGTTCAGAAATGCCTGAAACTGAGACAAAGGCACTCAAAAGCACCTCTCCCTCCCCTAATAAAGGAAGCCCAAGACATTCACTGAGCAGCACAAATTTCCCTGGGAAGTCATCCCATTTTGAGAACCCACCTTCATTCCAGCCGCGGCCGCTGGCCCACTGGGGTCCACAGCCTGGATGTGGCAGGGTTTGCTGCCCCGCACCACAAAGCCCCAGCCCACGGCATCACCAACGATCTGGAAAGAAGAAAGGACATCATCACTTTCAAGCAGCTCCATGAAATTCAAGGGGGCAACTTCTAAATGGTCCAAGATGTCATTTCAACATCTCTGTACTTCCAACACATAGTAGAGTACAGGCTGCTATGTCACTCATAGGAAAGGCTCTACCCAAGTGATTCCTCTTGCTTTTAATGAAGTTTCTTTGTTGAACTAGGAGACTGTAAAAGCAATGCTCCCAATGACTAGGTTCAAGAACGTTTTTAAAGAAGGGCCCCAAAAATTTATGTTAGTCAAATTTTCTGTCCTATCATGTAGAAAGACCCTGCTAGAAAAGTTTGGTTTGGGTAGGTGATCCAGTCCTGCAGAGCAGGAGCACCAAGTCCAGATGAGTTTGTGTAATACAAATCTTATTGGCTTTATGTAATTTTACACCCCTTTTACGTATCACACTGGCATAAAGACAGAACAAACAAGTGCTGAATCAGACCTGAAATTTGTGGAAGTACTGATAATGGAGTTTGGGATTTTGAAGTATAAATCTCAGCAAATAAAAATAAGCTCTAATTATCCCACCAGAAAATGTCTGTTTGAATTGCCCATATGCATATAACATGCAGAAAATAAAGAAAAACACTGGAGACCTACCGTAAAAGTTTTTCTAACATATGGGGCTCCAGGCATCAAGAGCTCATCAGCAGTCACAGGTCTCTTTAGTACTGTAGAGGTACAGAAATGAATATTCAATAAAAACACTCCTCTGGAATTTCTCCTAATAAATCTGATACATTGTTGGGATACATCTTTTTGGCCCCACTTCCCATACATGCTTTCCATTCTTGCTGGCTTGCTTGAAAGCAGTAAAAGAACCAAGGAAAAGCCCACAGAATAACACTGAGTATAAATGCTGAGAACTTTGGAAAACTGGGGCATTTAGCCAACAGACTTTGTTGTCTGCAATCAGAATCCCCTAAACACTATCACAAAACTCAGAAGTGGCTTTTCCTGTGTCCAGTGTTGAAACAAGTGACCCACCTTCCTGGCACAGAACAGCTTTCCTTCACAGCTCACTGTGTGCTTGTTAGGTGCTCTCTGCTATTTCATCTGAGTTGGGTTTGAATCACAGAATTGAATAGCAAGAAAATCCTGCTTGAGTGAGGAATTTTCTCAAGAGACTTCTGCAACTGTAGGCACAGACCTACTACTCCCATCTTATCCAGGGACAGACAAGGTAACCTACAGGTGTCTGGGATTTTAAATGAAAGGAAATACCAGTAAGTTTCTGCAGGTCCCCATTGCCTTCCCATGTAATGGCATAATTTTCCTCCAAACAAATTAAATTTGAAGTTCTGCCAGATCAAATCAATACCATCCTGTGTACCACTTCTTATCTGTCCATAAATGCTTCAAAGACAAAGTACAACATAAAGATATATTCTGTTCCCCCCATTTGCCTGCTTCACCCTTAATATTATGGCTGTTTTTCTTTTAGTGATAAATAATTTTGACGGTGTCTGTCTTTTCAGTCACAAGTGGGAGACAAAATTTCTCACAGATGGTATTTGAAGATGTTCTTGAGTTTCTTAATGACATTCATGGGAGCAGGGAGAATTCTAGCAGACAAACCAATATCTTTGGGGTTTTTTTTAACCTTCCCATGCATTTTGATGAACTGTCATTTAGCCAGTGCTGCACTTTGCAGAGCATGTCTGGTCAATGTGAAAAAACTGAGTGATTGTGCTCATTTGACAAGTCAGAATCTGATAAATCATCCATGTACGGCTCTCTTATGTGTCTCTCTTCATTATACGTCCAGAATTTTTTTTTTTTTGATGATTGTTTTTCTACATGATTGGTCAAGTCATGACCTGGGTGTTTTTTAAGTGCTTGCCTGCAAGCAAGCTTGTCTGACAACAAATACACCTCTGCATTGTGTTTATCAGCATGTAGTTCAGTAACACACTCTGGGTCTGGTTAGCAGGAAGCTATTTGTGAACAAAATCTCCTTATAGTGAGCAGAGGATTAAGAATTACTTGTAACATTTACATCTGACAGCCTTATATTAACCTGTGCAAGCTGATGTGTGGATCTGTACTTGTGCTCTGGGAGAAATAGCCCTACATTGTCAGTAATTCTCTAATTCTTAAAAATCAGTCTGTTTATAAGCCCACTGCTGTCTTCTTTCAAATATGAGTCTGTTAAAGCTATTCACAGTTTGAAAATTAGTCCTAGGGGAAAGTTTCTTCTAAAAAATTCATGCAAGGGCAATGTCATCCTATTCTTTTTCTTCCAGTATTGTGTAATCAGCTGCATTAAAATAAACTTGTTCTCACTACTCATGGGCTGACACTTCATATAAAATCAGAACCATAAATGAACAGAATTGTTGGCATACTTTAGATAACACACACATTTATGGATAGCACATGAATGCTATTTTATCTGTCCCAGAAAATTTTCCAGGATGTAATTAATGTACTGGGGAAAAAGAGCTCCCCATACAAAAGCTACCAGAACATTTCTGCAAATTATACCTGAGAGATATTCTGCCAAAACATGATACTGTAGCACCCTTTCTCTAGGGGCAAGCCCCTTGCATGAAGGGGTGAGCATACTGGAAGGTGGTGCCGAGCACCCAACAATAACACATTCCGAGGATGCAATGGCCACTAGAACTGACAGCATCTCCTCTGCTGGGCAGCAGGTCTGCTGGAGGGGTTATCCTACTGAGTCCTTCCAATTATTTTAGTTCAGAGCTTCATACTGAATTCCCAGCAGAGCTTAAGCAGAGGGAAGGAAATGTGCTGAAAGGAAAGAGAGGGAAAATATCCTTCCCTTTCTGATGGCCACTCTGCTCAGCAGGAATGAAATGCACTTTAGTTCACTCATCTCCAGAGTAAATGGTCGATGTTTTGAACAGCATTCACCTCGTGCTTGAGGCACTCTCCTGTAATCACTTCAAATGCCAGCATCCCTCGGAAAGCAAAGATTACACATATCCACTGAAGCCTTACCCCGCTGTACAGTACTCCCCACACCACTGGCAGGGACTTGGTGAATTTGAAAAATAAGGAGCTAAAAGGGCAGCAGCAATCCTGTTTGATATTCAGGGCTATTTCTGAGGGAAACAGAGAAGCTGAAACAATATCTATCTTGGTCTGTTTTTCCCTTCCCAGATGTACAGTAAGAAACAATTTTAAGTGAACTGTGGAAGAATGGGTGTGTTCAACCTTCCGGCGTGGGATAGGAAATCCTTTCAAAAGGAAAATAATCTTCAATACTATTTCTACCTTCTGAAACAGATGAGTGTAAGACTTGAAACAAATTAAAATGTTCAAATTGTCTCTGACAGGCTGAAACAATGCTGCCTCAGTTTTTTTTAGAGCCTGCTGTTTTCTGAGGGTGTTATTCCATAGCAGCTCAAGCAGTCACTGGATAGTTAAACTCTCCTCTGACTTGCACCAAAGGAATGTCTCTAGGAGATTTGAAGTGGTTCAGAGCTTGGCAGTGAAGAGGCAAATCTAGGCCTCTGACTGCACGTAGTCCTAAGAGATAAACTGCAGCTCAAACCACAATTATGGACTTGACAGAGATTACTGGAGGCAGACGTCTGGCTTGTGTTCAACAGGACTTCAGGCTAGAAGATGATAATAGTTCCCTCTGGCCTACAAAACCTGTGACACTGTGAATTTTTAATGTATTCTTGGAAACAGAGGCTTAGGCGTGACGATAGGCATTCTTCATGTCACCTTCTCCCCACAGAGATGTCTGCACCCTGGCTGCTGTGCATGGTAAGCCATGCTGGTGCTCACCAGATTTGGGGTTGCAGAGCACAGGGGGACTGCTGCTGAGCGTGGGGCTGCTGCTGAAGTATCCACTGCTGCCACAGCTGCTCATGCTGCTCCTCCGCACTGCCGACACGATCTTTATCTCCTTGGTGGGACTCACTGCAAGCAGAGAGAAAACACAGAGAGAAAGGGAGAT
The DNA here is from genome assembly GCF_051311805.1 of Agelaius phoeniceus. Taxonomy (NCBI): domain Eukaryota; kingdom Metazoa; phylum Chordata; class Aves; order Passeriformes; family Icteridae; genus Agelaius; species Agelaius phoeniceus. The sequence goes on from NC_135265.1 coordinate 137,382,819, forward strand.
AGTAGCAGTTATTAGGCCATTTCCCTGTTTCTTTAAAAAAAAACCAAAACAGCAACAAGCCATGCTTACACTGGCAACACTGGGAATGGGTTAGTGTGTCCTACATTGTTAGAAGTCACTGCATGAGAGTAATGCTGTAACTAACAGTATGGCTGAACTGTTCCCATTGCAGTGCCTTCTAAGAGGCATTCCAATATAGGGAACTACATTTTTCCAGTTTTCCTTTCCATTCTTTCAGTTCTTTCTAAATATTACTGTACACAAATGCTGCAGGGCTCCTTCCCCTCACTTTTAATATTCTTGAAAACTCCCCATAGAATGTATGACAAATTATTTTGAGTCTGGGGGACGTTAACCAGTTCAGTTTGAACACGGACCCCAAATTTTGATCAGCATCTGAAATGCTGTTGATACAGATGCACCCCAGGGAGCTGTAGGTTTGGTAAAATGAGTGAATGGACAATCCCTATGAACAGGGACATATAATACTCAGCCCTACTTTTTTTTAACACTGAAATCCTTTGTCCAAAACCAATTTTTTAATACTCCATGGAGTCACTCTACCAGCAGCAGTATAATTAATGAGTCACCTGAGAGAAAACTGGTGTGTTTCCTGTTGTCATGGTTCTGCTTGCGCAGGCAAAAAGGGCTGTCATGGCTCTCTGGCATCAGGCGAGATTTCTCGGTGAGGAGCTCCATTAATCGCCGCCGCCGGCGGAAATTCATTCTGCACTGGTAGAGCAAGTTGCTGTCCATAAAATGGTGCTTGTTGGACACTGGGGAAAGAGATGGATACAAAGTCTATGCCTGGTAGGCATAGAAAGAAATCCAAGCCTACCCATGTGCAATTTGTGCACTAGAGACCTTGCTGTAAGGATGCAATGCTCAGAGCTCTCCTCTTCCCCTGTGCAGCCTCAGAAAGAGAAGGAAGGTGGCCAGCTTCACACAGGTGGCTTCAATATACACCCTTTACAGCAGCAATAGCAAACTAGGAATTGTAGTGGCAAATGCTGAGAAGAATCTTTTACATTACTTTGATTAATGATATGCCCTTCTTATTGCCCAGTGGAAATAAAAGTACCTCTCTGGGACAGGTTGCATAATGGCCCATCTCTGTGCATGATTCCTCTGTAAGCCTTGATGCTGCTGGCCCCACAGACCAGACTCAGCTCCTTACAACAAGTTTTGTGTAAATTCATCAGTAAATTCATTTATGTCAAGTTTTGTGTAAATTAATCAGTCTAGGGCAGACCCCAGAGATCTGTCCAACTACCTTGTCCAGAGCTACAGGGCAGCAAAGAATCAAGACCTGTGTATTTCCTCTGTCTTGTTCACCACAGACACTGTGTCCCAGACATTTCCTGCAGGCCACTTCCCCCCTTCGCACGGATACACAAGGTTTGGGAACAGGCACCTGGCCAAAAGTCATTTCTTACATAATGAAGAAAAATCTTAATTGCAACCTGTATTGACCCAGAGAGCAAACCCCAGGCTGCTGGTGTCAGAGCAGGAGCACCAAGTCTACTCTCAGAGTGCAACATCACTATAACATCTACGTCTTCACTGCCACCAATGCTGTGATGAAAAATGCAGTAGCTGGATGGAGCTCTGTGCCAGGTCCTGAAAGTGCTTTGACTCTTGCAGGTCTTGATTGCAGGAAATCTCTCCAGAGTACTCTGCATGTAAAATAGCTGCAGTAGGTGTTTGGCAGCATTTTTCTCCATTTTTGCCCAGCTTCTGTGATCACATTCTGCAGAAATAATTTCCCACAGTTGACCTTTTCAATGAAGAATCCAGATTCTGGATTTTCCCTGTTTATAAATTGCATTTCTTGCAATACTGAGTTTTAAGAACTGGTGGGCTGTAGATATTTATGTTTAAAGTGTAAAGAACAACACAGGTGTGCACTGAGGTCAGCCAAGTCTATGATTACTTGTCTCAGGCACTTGGCCTTCTACTGCAGACACAGAACTTTTGCCTTGCTCTTTGCTCTGCCCAATACATGGGGTCCAAAAACCAGCAGAGTCCAAGGTTCTACACAAGAACCAGAGCCTGGAGCCCTGCTGGCTGCTTTCCTTTCATTCACATCCCCAACACAGTCTTCCTTGCTCTCATCCCTTCTGAACACTCCCTGTGTATCAGGTTACTCTCTATGGAACTACAGAACTACACCACACATGACAATCTTCCAAAATAGGCTGTATTTACACATAAACTGCTGGTAAGCTGTTTGATGTTTGTGAGCTCCAAGAGGAAAGAGTCCAGTCCAGTCACCTCCAGGGATGTCAAATCACCCAGACAATAAGGAAGATGCCAGTCCTAGATATGGTCCTCAGGGCACTGTCTCCTATGTGGATGCAGAAACTGCCATATGAGGTCAGACCATCTTGCAAAGAAGCGTGTCCCTTGCCTGCCTGGGTCACTGTCAGAGAGACCACTGCCTGTACAAATGGACTTCTACCTTTGGGACAGGAATAATCAGCACACAAGAACTTTCTGAACTGCACATGCTGGTGCCCAAGCTGCCACACAGGCCACTGCCCCAGTCGCATGGCATAGGCTGTAAGGCATCCCTTAGATTGCCTGGCTCTGTCAAAGATCTTTGGAAGAGCCAGTGCCACTTGGCTTTTGTCTGCTCCCTTTTGATGCTGAATCTGTCAGGTCCTCAGGGATGCAAAATGGCTTTGTTAAGTCAAATTTAGCACCACAAGTACCTCCTAACGGTGTTCTGACACATTAATTATTGCAGGCACACACTGCTGCTGTGCTCCCCATTTTGGATACATATCATATGCAATACTATTAAACAGCTCTTACTAACAACCACTATTTTTGAAGAACGGAAGTAGAGGAGGAGAAATCTGGCAATCTGCCTACATCTCCCAAAGGATTTGCTATCAGAGGCAGAGTTAGTGCGTAGGTGTTTGCAGCTACCAGTTTCATTTTAAGATCACTGACATAATAAGTAAAAGTAGCAATATCTTCAATATCTTACCACATTAGTAGAATAAACTAATTTAAAGACAAAAAAAATTTTTGAGGCCATCTCAAACTCAGTCTTAAAAAGGCAAGCTTTACTTATTCAGCACTATTGTGATTCATAATCTTAAATGAAAGAGGACTCCACAAATGCTTCCTTGGAAATAGGGCTGCTGTGGCCAACCACTCGCAATGGAAGAAATATCAGAAGGGTTTCTGAGTCAGGTTAAATATTATGACACCACAGTTTTTAACAAAAATTATTCTGTTGTTTGTATCATTAACTGAAGTGCTCTGACAGTACTCAGAAATTATGATAATCAGAGATAAACACACACTCGTGCTGCAGACATTGTAAGCACTCTGAAATTCAAGAATTACTGACCACGAAACTAGATAATGTAAACCTTTTTATGCCATGATACTGAACACATCTTAGAATAATAATACTTGTTTTGAATTAAATATTGTAATATTTATATAATTAAACTAGCAAGGCTTAGGTTTTCCACTGAAGTAATTAATCTCTGCTGTAATTATTTCAGTCCATAGAAGGATAAATTTTTATACAATAGATGAGTGCAGTGGAAAAGCTAAGTCCAATGACTGTGTGTTGGAGAAGATTTGTATATGATTTACACAACAAAGAATTTCTAGCCAAAATGCTTAGGACATGTAGCATTAGTATAGAATTTGGTGTGCTTCTTGACTTTCATATTTTAACCTCCTCATTTCTAAGGATAGTTCACATATCATGTGCTTCTAACATCATGAAATTTTTTACATATTTAAAAATAAGCTAAAAATATAAACAGGAGCAATATAGCTCAGACTGTCTCCTTGTGCATACATCCTCAAATAAAGTCACCAAAATTATTACTGTGCCTCATGGGGCTTTCTTTTTTTGTTAAATCATCTGAGTTATTCATGATTTGTGATTAAATGTCCAGGCTGTGACTCTGCCTAAGGATGAGTGTATATGGAAAGGTGTGGAAAAAGGAATTTCCACACCATGGATCAGAAGGAAGAAGTTGAGGAGGGGGAGGCAGATGTGTGTGCTGGCTGCCTCTGAAAGCACTCCTCAGGTGCAGTGGCTGGCTTTAAGCAAGAGGAGAAGTGAAACATGCCCAAATCAGAGTTCTGGGACTGTTGGATGCAGAGCACACACAGAGGTTGGGTTTGTTACATGGCAGCTGCTGGGTGAGAGGTACAGGTGCAGTCACGGCTGCTCAGCCCGAGTGCTTCAGCAGCCCACACTGTGCTGCAAGCAGCAGAGAAAAGGGGGAGTGACCAATTTCCAAACCAATGGCACAATGCTGAGAGGGTTGCACAGACTTGCCCAGGAGCAGCTTCTTTAAAGGTAATTTAGAGGTTGTTACCTCTGGATGTTGACTCAGAGGCAGTAGCAGATAAACTTGTGGCAGCTGACAAGGCTCTTGCTCCAGGTATCTCTCATGAAATGTTCTAGAGAGGGATTAACATTACTACTCCTGAATTAGTTCACTGCCCTTCATAGTGCAGCATAGAAAAGCAAACTGGCACCCAATTCAGGTTGTTTTTAAGAGCCAAGCCACGGCTGATGAGTGTCAGGACCCCTACATTATGGATGATGCAAAGAGCAAGGTGGGGTGGCTTCATGTTTCTTGCTCCAGTTTAATTCAGGGCTGTTCAGGTGGCAACATGTTCATGTTGCAATGTGCACCTTATGCAACAGAAAGAAATGCACCGAAGAGAAAAAAGTAAAAATATGGCAACTGGAAACCTCCAAAACCATCCAAGTATACAAGAGCATTTACTGTCCTGGAAGGAAAGGCACCAACACTAACATATACTCACCAATGTCAAACTTTGGAGGTAGAGTCATAACCCCCCAGCCTGATCTCCCACGTACACAGGCCACAAAATTTCTCCCAGAAAAAGAATTTAACAATTATCTTTTAATCTTACAAAAAATTTAGTCTACTCATGCTTTAAAGAATTTATTGACCACTTTATTCTTCCTTTTACAACCTATTCAAGCCTTCAGTCATTTGCCCTGACAGAAAATAAAGTTTCAACTCAAAGCTGAGTTTGTTTAACCTTAGCTGCTAATCCCTGGATTTTGTCATGCCTTCATTAGAAAGTTATGCACGATCTGGTCAAAAATCTTAGCAAAGAAGTTTATGAAGAGGTGAAGCCAACTCTCAAACATATCTTTTATCAGCTAAATCAATGCTACTCCCTAAATTCTGACCTTTTTTAGCCCTTCTGGAGACCTCTTTGGAACTTCTAAAAATCCACATATCAGAACTGCATACCCACAATTACAGCCTCACTCCCCTTTTCTTACTGGGTATTGTTCTTTCTGTACATCCCAGGCCAATCATTATTACTGCACTGTACTGCACAAATAGCATAAAATGGGAATAATTTGTGCCCTGCACAGCACAGCTCCACAGCAAGGAGTGGAGACTTTATTCTCCTTTCCTAGATGCATTGCCTTGTAGTTATACTATTAGCTATACAAAAAAAAAAATCTCTTTTGAGGTACTCACAATTTAATTAATAGAGTTCAATTAATTGTTTCCTGTCTCATATATCCTCAGAGTTTGCAAATTTCATTGTCAAGGATTTTAGCTGGTCATTCACCATTTATGTGACTGTTAAGATGAGAAAAATCAGAAAAATTTATTTTGGATTTCCTCTGTTTGGGAGCATTTAATGTTGCAGCTTTGGTGCTTCTACTTCCTGGCTGCTTCACAGTTTCTGTTCAGATACATAAAATATAAATAGTAACATTCATGCAAATCTTCTTTCAGCTTCTGATTCTGACATAAAATCCCAGGATCTGCATAGAGCTCAAACAACCTTTTCTTTTCCACTTTTTCAAGGAGGCTGATGCACAGCAGAGATAGAAATATTAGCTTTACACTGATTACATAGGACTGAGGGAGCTTTAGAAAGTACAAAAGCCTATTTTAATAAATGGTATGACTCATGCCTGAAAAATCAGGCCATTTTCATAACTGGCTTTTCCCCCAAATCCCTCCCACCACTTCAATTCCCCATGATTTTTAGCGCTGATAATCTGTGTACATCTCCACCGTGGTGATTAATGCTTTCTCCCAGCTGAAAGCTGCAGCCCCAGCAGGACACATGCAGTGAGGGACTCCAGCTGCTCTGCACGTCCCCACAACCAGCACTGCCACCAAGCAGGCTCCTGGCTGGAGCCAGGGAACGGCTGCTCCATGTTGAGGGAGCAAGGGAAGGAGATCAAAGTCATGAGGAGCCAGATGAGCAGCTTTTCCCAAGAGAGCAGAGGACACATTGAAGCGTGTGCTTGTTTGTGTGACACTGTGCCTGTGCTAGGGTTAAGAGGAAGAGGCCATAAACATGAGCAGAGTGCATGGATTTTTCAGTGTGGATATGTCATATTTTTCTCCACTTAAACACAAAAGCAGCACTGATCTCTTTCCAGCAGTGCACAACACATTTCCAAGTCTTTGCACAAGGCAGCAGCCCCAGTCTATTCAAAAGTACACTTTATCTTTTTAATGAGGTAGTTTCTTCTATTAAAATGATGTGAAATGCAGTTTGAAGTTGCAGGAAATCATTCTAGACCTTCACTCTTACTGGCTGCAATAGTCTGTGCCTTCATACAGCCACTCACAGATGACCATATCAGTTTTGACCTCTAGAGTGGCAGGATATTACCCCAAAAGAGCAACATCATGCCAAGAACAAATGCAGGATGATGAGACATACACTGACAGGCTGCAGGGGCTGGCAGGGGCTCGGGGGTTATCTGAAGGAGAGCACAGCTGGAGCTGCTTCCACCTGCACCCAAAGTGTGCCCAGGGAAGGGTCTGGCTCCCCCTCCATGTAATTTTGCTTTCTCCCTCCCCTCTCCAAAGCAGAACGAGTGCTTAAAAGGGAAGGAAACAAATCACCACATAAAATACAAGTTCCTTAAAAAAATACCTCTCTCTATGGATAGCACACAGCTTGCTGACCCAGCCTCCTCTGTGCCTCAGGCCTTTGGCCAGCATAGTTTTGGTCCCTTGCCAGAGAAACAGTGGAAGTGTGTGTCCACTTTGGCTTTCACAAAGCAGTGGTGAGTCCGCGGGCTTGGCAAACAGCGACGCTGCTGAGAGCTGCAGGGCGGCTGCGCAGCGTTCAGCCAGGCACAGTGCCCACCCCAACACAGTGCCCACCCCAACACAGTGCCCACCCAGCTCACAGTGCCCACCCCTGACACAGTGCCCATCCCTGACACAGTGCCCACCCCGACACAGTGCCCACCCCTGACACAGTGCCCACCCCAACACACTGCCCACCCCAACAGAGTGCCCACCCCAGCCACAGTGCCCACCCCTGACACAGTGCCCACCCCAGCCACAGTGCCCACCCCGACACAGTGCCCATCCCGACACAGTGCCCACCCCAACACAGTGCCCACCCCGACACAGTGCCCATCCCGACACAGTGCCCATCCCGACACACTGCCCACCCCAACACAGTGCCCACCCCTGACACAGTGCCCATCCCTGACACAGTGCCCACCCCAACACACTGCCCACCCCAGCCCCAGTGCCCACCCCAACACACTGCCCACCCCAGCCCCAGTGCCCACCCCAGCCACAGTGCCCACCCCTGACACAGTGCCCACCCCAGCCACAGTGCCCACCCCTGACACAGTGCCCACCCCTGCCACAGTGCCCACCCCGACACAGTGCCCACCCCTGCCACAGTGCCCACCCTGACACAGTGCCCACCCCTGCCATAGTGCCCACCCCGACACACTGCCCACCCCGACACAGTGCCCACCCCTGACACAGTGCCCACCCCTGCCATAGTGCCCACCCCTGCCACAGTGCCCACCCCGACACAGTGCTCACCCCAACACAGTGCCCCTGACACAGTGCCCACCCCTGACACAGTTCTGCCAGCCCCAGTGCCTACTCCTGACACAGTGCCCACCCCAGCCCCAGTGCCCACCCCAGCCCCAGTGCCCACCTCTGCCACAGCACCCAGCCACCCCTGGGCTGCCCCTCTCCCACTGCCTGACACACGTGTGCCTGGAGGAGAGTAACTGGCGCTTTATTCAGCACTGGACAATGCTTTTCCCACTCCACTCAAAGCCTTCCTGTTTTCCTGCTAATCTGGCACTGCAAATGCATTTTAATCATGGCACCTATTCAGATTAGTTTCCTTGTACACATTGATGAATTCCACCTGCTTGGATCTCCCACAAATCCAGGGAGAGAGACTACAGATGTTCAGTCAGCACAGGGCCCTGGACTGGATCTTGGATTCCCTGCACTGTATAAACACAACACTTGCATTTCCACCTTTTAAGAATGTTTATATGCAACACAGACCATAGATAAGCCCACCTGTGCATGTATTCAACCATCACGTTAAACTCTTGGCAGTGCAGCTGTAGTAAATTGTATTTTTTTCTTATTTGGATTACAAGGAATTCACTTTGAACAGACAATGGATCTAAGCTTGAACTGCTCTTGTTTCCACTGATCCTCTTGTATAAAACTGCAAGGCAGATTCTGGCCCTGCAATACAAAATCCAGAGAGCTGTTCCAGCTCATCCTAATAAGGGTGAAGTCAGTAAGCATGTCCAGAAATAAATAGGTCCAGGAACTGTAAGTGGGTCCAGAAAAAAAAAGCTGTGCTATAACTGCAGCTGAGCTACAACTAGGGAGGGATTTCAATGAACTGTAGCATATTTATGTAGTCCAAAGAAAGTCTAGACAACTTTTATATTGTCTTTAAAGCATGAGGATTACAGTAAACTGCCAAAAAGTTCCTTGGGAACTGAAATTCAGAGTATCCTGTTTTTATTGAGGGGGTATGTTCTGATCAGTGCATTAACGTGTTATTTCTGCTGCCTTAAATTAGGTATGCAGATACATTTTTCTATATACATTTTGTCTTTCCAGCCAGTTTGCCATCTATTTGTAGTATATTTTCAAATACACATTACTTACTCTAGCATGAAAAGCCAGTGTTGAATCACACACATTTAGCAGTCTTTTTGGTTTGTATATGAGGATTTACCATCTTTAATTTAGTAAGTTTACAGAACATAGCCAACTGCTTTTCTTTGCTTCCAAATAAAGTATGGAAAGTACAGTCTGTGGCAAGGGAAGCAGAAGATGAAAAGGCCCATCTGGGTATCTCTTTTTTTTTTTTTTTTTGATGCAGCTGTTAAAAACTGAAACCCATTCTCTGTCAGAAAAATAAAATTCAATAGTTAATATGAAAAGAATTTTTTTATATGTTATTTACATAAAGCATGTGGCTCTTTCAAAAACCAAATCCATTCCTGCTGTAGATAAAGACAACAACAGCAAGAGCACAATGAGAAGCTGACATACTAAGGATCTAGGGGTTTATACAATTACAGTCAAAGTGCTTATTCTTTGACTTCTTAAGGGGCAAAATCATGAAAAATATGCAAAGTGGTCTCCAGATTTAGCATAAGCAGCTGAATTACTGTGGGTGAGGTTACTGTCCCTGCACATGGGAACTGTCACACAAACAAGTGAGTGCTTCTGCCTGGCATCAGCACGGGGGCAACAGGATTTAAAAAAACAAAGTTGTATTGCAGGACATCATAGACTAACTGAAGGCTTGTGTTTTACTGAGATAAATCAAGGCATCATCTGTAAAAATGTGATGTTTTATAATTTTTATCATAACGAAAGCTTGCATATATCCAAGAGCTGATGTGATTCAGGTTTTAGATTAACTAAAAAAATGTTTTAAAAAAATATATGTGTTGATTTTGGAGAAGAAAGCATATGATCAATTAAGTCAAGGATTTATGGTATGCTTCAATGATACTTGTAAGCTTCTATCTGCAGTTGATATTTCCAAGAAAGGGGTTCAAAAGAGAAATCTTGAATTAAGGAAGAGTACATTTCACATACATGGCAAGTTTTCACTTTGCAAGTGAATCATAATCAGCTAATCATAACCAGTTGGACATCTAAGGTAAATATAGCAGCACAGACTTCATTATTCACTGCAATTTTAGAAGAGAAGGAAAGCTTTTCAACAAAAGCAAGAGAAATAATACTTTGTTAGATATATAATCCACTTCCACAATTATAACAAACTTTCAATTGCATCATGTGTCTTGATGTTTAAAACAAAATGCACTGATCATCTTCAGAAAGAAAAATCTGCTGTATAAAGGTATAGAGTCCTTGCAAAGAATAGGGACAATTAAATATAGATATAAGACTTTCCTGCAGAGACAGGGACACAGCATGTGTCAACATTTACTGCTCTCACTAAGTCACTGCAAAGTGCTGGTTTTCATCTCAGAAAGTAATTTGCACAGTGGAGTTTGCAGATAAAAGATTAACTCTTGAAAGGAGATAAGCACTTGCTTCTGTGCTAAGCCAGCAGAACACGTCTACCTTGAACCCCCCAAGTCTGATCTAGTGAAATTATCTCAATAAAATTTTATAAAGTTGAAAGGTACTTTAAAGAAGGGTGGAGGCCAAAGATGCTGATACCATGTCTAACACATGTTACCACATATTTCTTACCATAAAAAAATCCTAGGACTGACAAAATCATATAATCATTTAGGTTGGAAAAGACCTCTAAGATCATGAAGCTCAACCATTCACCTGACACTGTCAAGTTAACCACTAACCCAGGTCCTTAAGTGTCACATCTACACATATTTTAGATTCCTGTAGAGATGGTGACTTCATCACTTCCATGGGCAGTTCTAATTCAAGACAAACGTTTCAGAGATGAAATTTTTCCTAAAACCCAACCTAAACTTGCCCTGGTGCAATCTGAGATCTTTTCCTCTTCCCCTCTCACTTGTTTTCTGGCAGAAGAGACCGACCCTTACCTGGCTGCAGCCTCCCTTCAGGGGGCTGGAGAGAGTGACAAGGTCTCCCCTGAGCCTCCTTTTCTCCAGGTTAAACACCCCCAGCTCCCTCAGCTGCTCCTCACCTGAGTTGTGCTCCAGACCCTTCCCCAGCTCTGTTGCCCTTCTCTGGACACACTCCAGCCCCTCAATGTCCTTCTTGTAGTGAGGGGCCCAGAACTGGGCACAGGATTCCACATGTGGCCTCATCAGTGCTGAGTACAGGGGGACAATCCCTGCCCTGGTCCTGCTGGCCACACTGTATCTGATCCAGGCCAGGATGCCATTGACCTTCTTGGCCATCTGGGCTCAGCTTCTTTTTCAATGGGCACCTTTCCAGTCACTCATCTCCAAGCCTGGAGTGCTGGATGGGGTTCCTTGCATGCGGTTGTTGTGACCCAAGTGCAGGACCCAGACATTGGCCTTGTTGAACCTCACACCACTGGCCTTGGGCCATCATTCCAGACTGTCCAGATCCCTCTGTAGAGCCCTCCTACCTTCCAGAAGATCAATATTCTCAATCAACTTGGTGTCATCCATAAAGTCACTTTTGCTGCCCTTGATCCCTTGATAAAGATCTCCTTAACAAAGATAACTAAGAGGGCTGGCCCCAATAATGAGTCCTGGTCCCAATACTGAGCCCTGGGGAATACTCCAGGCCTGGCGATCCGACCAATTTTTTGCCCTGTGAAGAGTGCTCCCATCCACACCATGGGAATACAGTTTTTGGAACCCATGGTCTACCTGGACTTCAGTAAAGCCTTTACCAAAGGGTTCCAAAGAAGATAGCTGCTAGGCTGTCATCTCTAAAAGAGACTCTTAGACCCCTCAATCATTCCGGAGAGCAAAGCCTCACCAGACCTATTCTGCTGCTGGTCTGAATCTGGGAATCCACATCCCAACCCCGTGGAGCAGAGTGGACAGCCATTGCAAAATGCTCCTTGCTGAACTGTGCTGTGGTCACTGCTCAGGGAAGATGCTGGGGGCACGTCAGGGAAGAAATCACACCAAGCACATGGACTTGAAGGTCAGCAGCAGCTTGGGAAACCACAACTACAAAAGAGACAGAATGTGATGTGGCATGAGAAGGTGAGTTCGGCTGCTCAGGCCCCCATTTCTCACAGGCTCAACGGGCAGCACACACGGTACCATCTGTGGTACAAGGCAATCCCTGTGTGTTTACATCCCACAATATATTGAAAAGTATTAATAAGTGAGCTATGGTTTGGTTGCTGCCATGGAAGAAATGCAAATATTTATCTTGCAAGTTGTAGGTGCTATCCTAAGACAGCACTGGTTTCTCTTAACAGTATTAACCAGATTAAAATTTAACTTATTTAGCACTGGAGATTCCAGACTTTAAAAGTTTCTGCAAGGCAAGCAGATGTTTATCCATCCTTCAGGCTTTCATACCCAATGAGTCCTTGGAGGAGGACAGGAAGACTTTGCCTGTCATGTCAGCAGTGCTCTGCTGTTGTGGCTGCAGGTGCAGGGTAAGCTCTTTGGAAAGGGTTATAAGCAAGTATGAGCCAAAAATGACTCCATAAAGAGCTCTGTGAATATCCTCTTTTGTCCTTGGACATCTCAGTATCTCTGTTTTTCAGACTGAGAAAGGGCTGTGACTATGTGTGGGTGCTCACACTGTCCTCCACCTGCCCCCAGACCATCCTTGCTTTGGCCTGATCTACCTGGCAGCTAGCAGAGAAATTCTCCTGATGCATGTGAATTTTGACCACAGTAGCTAATCTGTCCCACCATGCTCATATGGAGAAGAACTAAGAAAGATCCAGTCTCCTGGAGGAAAATTTTATCTATTAACATTACCAAGCTCTACATACCTCACCAGATGGGCTTTTCTACAGCTGAGAAATTTGTTCTGCACACCTTTTGTCCCAGCCTTTATGTGCATCACTAAACTTATAACTCTTCCCACAGTCTTTATTTCTATATCCTGGATGAAGGCCATCAGTGCTCACAAATGCCAGGTAACTACTGGCAACTACAATCCCAACATTAGCCTTCAAGAAATGCAAAATGCAAAATTCCCTGTTACTTATGGGGGCTTTATTCCATATTACATGGGATACCAACACACAGCAAAGGAAATCTGGGTCCTATTTGTGAAAATGGTGGTAATGGTGTTTTGTGGGTTATGATTTCACAGATTCACAGAATATTCTGAGTTGGAAGGGACCCACAAGAATCATTGAGTCCAACTCTTAAGTGAATGGCCCATATGGGGATCAAACCCACAACTTTGCATTATTAGCACCATGCTTCAACCAATGGAGCAAATCTCAGAGATTGGTGTGGGCCAGTGAGATTTTGGCAGGAAGCAATTCAGCACTTAAATACATTTCATCATTTTCATGCATGGCAGGGGAAATATGTATAGTTACATAGGTCCAAAGAGATCAGGAGGATTATTTTAAAGCTGAGAATTTGATGCTTTTGCAACATTTATGCAATTCCTCTTAAACCACTGTTTTCCTTTTAAAATTAGCATCGGTGTTTGTTTCCTGTGTGAAACCTGGTTGGTGTCAGACCAATTAAAGTGAAGAAAAATGTGTCAGGAAGCCATTTTGAATACAGTGCCTCAGCTGCAGAATACAGCTTCTCTGAGTAATTGAAATGAAAGTCAGTATTAGAAAAAAGACATTGCGTAATTCAGCTGTGGCTGGAAAATTACTACTGAGATTGGCAAATTGATGCAACTATTTCTATTACTTTAGGTGGGGTAGGAAATAATTCATAAGAATAATACAGCAAGTTTTATTTTATTCCATATTGTGGATATCAAACAATACTGCTAGAAAAAGATTGCCTTTAGGACAGGAAATGTTTTATTCTCCACTGCTGTTCAGTCAAGAGTCTTTCTGCTGATTCTGCCAACAAGGATGCCAATTAGTGTCCAGTAACATTTTGGTATTGCTGATGAGAGACAAAACAAAGGAAGCACAGTATGGTGAAATGAATTTATGGTACTAAGCCACAGAAAAATAGCTTGGATCTAGAACTCTGTAAGATAGGGTGTGGGGAGAGAATACCTTTCCTGCTGTTTTACAATTTATATCCCTAATTCTGTACCAGAAGTTCTCATTTTGAGCTCCCTTCTCAGAGGAAGCCAGCATTACAAGACCTTCAATGTGCACAGATCATATCCAGTTGCTAAGATGAACCCCAAACCAGCTCTATGTTAATTCTGCCAGTACTTTCATAAATATTCCTAACACTATCTAGACAAATGGCTGCAGTGAAATGAATGAAATCCCCTTCCACAAAGGAGAAAGTGTGCACAAAGGTGTTCACTCATAGAAGACAAATCTCAAGGACACCATTCAGTTTTACTTTACTCCCAACATCCCCATCAAGTCCTTGTGAAATCCCCACTCAGTTATGTTTGTTTTATTAAAAACTGGGTGAGGAAGATGACAGTACCTTGCAGCAATGACCTGGTGACAAGTGAGAAGACCACTTCCTCAGCAGTCAACTAATTCCCAGAACCCTGTCTTTACTTCATGAGTTTCAAATCTCTTTCTAAGGAGGAGCTTTGCACATGCTCTTGCCTACAAGAAAATGGTGGGCAGGGGACAAACCTGCAGAATGGCCAGGGCTATCCCTACAGGAGCAGGGCCAGTGTCACTCAGGAATGACCCCTGAAACCTGGCTTGACGGGGCAAAATTATTTCCCTGCAAATGTGCCCTGCTGAGCATTTGTCTTAGTTAATGAAACAATGGTTGATCTGCAAGAAAAGCCACATCCTGCCTTTCTTAGCTCTGCAAAGATCTCAGTATCTAAGAAAACCACCTTTGCAGCAAATGTTAGGTCCTGACTTTATTTTCTCTGCAAAAAACATCTTTATCAGCAAAAATCTCACTTATATTTTTTTTAAACTTTTTTTCTAAGTGTCCTGGTTTGGGACCCCAGAACAGTAAGGAAAATTTACCACATATGTAATACACAGAAAATGTTCAGGTAAAAATAGGAATGAAATCATGGCTGCTGTAGAGAGGAGGGGTAGCATACCTTTCCTGTCCATCAAGCTCTGAGCAGTTGGCACCCCATAAATCATAGGAAGCACAGGAGTAATTATAGAACTGGAAGTTGATCACTGTAAACATTCAGAAGTAGCTTCTAATAATTGAAGTTAACGTGAACATGATTAGAACCATGACAGAACTGTGCAGGTCACTTACATGCCCACTTTGCTCTATTCATTAAAACCAGGTTTTCTCGTGAAGTAACAAGCAACATAGTCAGTCCAGCACCTTTGTACTAACAGCCTGCTGGTATCATCTGTTTGCTCTCTGTCAGAATTAGGTTTAATGCAACAACACTTGGACCACCAGGATATGATTATTTTCCCATTTTGCACTAAGTAATGTAGGTAACAACTTCTGTCATTCTGTTGTCATCTCCTGGCACCCCTTCATTGCTCCAGAGGTACTGCCACTTCTATGGTGGGAAATGCCTGGTCACAGAAAGGCAACGTGCATTGAGAACAGATAATGACAACACGTAAAATGGGGCCAGGGGTGTTAATTTCTTCACCCTTGTGGCAGTAGAGAGAGAAAATTCTGTCTCCTCCACCCTTAACAGAAGGAGCTTCTTGGTGAAGGTGTATTTGCCAGACACATTAATACTGGACCATGAAGAAATATTTGTTTCCTGCCTCAAAGAAGTTATACCACCAGGACAAATACAATAACACTTCAGCCAAAAGTGACGTCCTCCTTCCTGCTAGAACAACTCTGCTACATGCCCAAGGGGTAAAGCTGCTTTTCTAGCATCAGATATGCTCTGTTCTGCCTACAAGTAGGGAGATACACAGACCCTGAAATTTTTATCCTGCATACAGAAATTAGCTTATTTATGGTTCTAATCCCTATTTGATCCTTACAAATCTATTTACCTCAATTATATACATTGCAGATGGCAAGTTCTACAGGTTAATCACTACAAGTGTAGGAGTGTTGGAACCCAGGACATGCCTCTGGCTGTCCTGGATGGCTCGAGCCCCTGCCCAGGGGACTCAGACACCTTGGCATAGAGCCCAGGACACAGGACACCTGTGACTTTGATTTTGATCCAAGGAGCAAATTACCACCTTTATAAGAAGAATTATAAGTCAAGAGAGTTTAAGTAGATTAATAGTTAGTCATGGGGTGAAAAATAGATTTTTGGGGTTTTAGAATGGGGGCTCAGGGTCCCAAGATAGAGGAATTTGGGCATGCCTTGTCCTTCTTTTTTCTTCTCCATAGCCTCCATGTTCTGGGTGATGTTGGCACTTTTGGATTGGTTTAAGATAGAAACTCACTGTCTAACATAGGTGATAGGTATTGGGAAGTTATGGTAAATAATGTACATGTAGTTTTTAGTATAAAAAGATAACCCCACCCCGAGGGCGGGCAGTGTGCCTCAACCCAACGGGCCAGACAGATCTGTGGTGGGTCAGGGAAAGAATGTTATAGATAAGAAATAATAAACAACCTTGAGGACAAGAACAGAAAAATCTTGACTCCTTATTCGACTGCCAGGCTGGGAAAAAGAGGCTTGTACATATCTCAGGGTCACTCTGACTAGCAAAGATTCTGAGATAGGAGTACTGATTTTCATCCACATCCTTAAGTTGTCATTACACAGTTTCAAATTCCTGCTATATTCTGCATTTGAGGAAGCATTTTCAGAATACAATGCACTTTTGAAAAAGCCATACTTCTACTGAATTAAGTTACTTAGACTCCTATCTGAAATGATTTAGAACCTAAACATATCGTGATCAGAAAGACAAGGGCCCCTCTGTCATATTTTATGAAAAATCCCTTCGCCAGGATTTTTCACCTGAGAAGCTGAGAAGCCTCAGAAAAGAAATGTAAACAATAGTTATCTGATTGCTTGGAATGTGGTTTGGAGGTTGCTTACCTACAGGTGCATCTATGATTGGTTTAATGTGAATTGTTTTAACTTAATGAGCAATCCCAGTCCAGCTATGTTGGGACTCTGGTCAGTCACGAGTTTTTATTATTCATTCTTTGCTAGACATCTTCTGATGTCTCCTTTCTCTTTCTTTAGTATGGTTTTAGTATATCATTTTGATTTAATATAACACATTATCATAAAATAATAAATCAGCCTTCTAAGAACTTGGAGTCAATTCCCATCTCTCACTCCGTCCTGGGGACCCTCACAGCACCGCTCCGTGTGATCTGAGCTGCAGGCAGGGCTGCAGTGGGCACAGTTTCCCCGCCTGGCATGGGTTTCTCACCGTGCTGGATGATGCCGTGCTCCAGCAGCCTGCGCCCGAGCTGCTCGGCCTCGCTGCGCGTCGCCGCCTCGCCCTCCTGCACCAGCCACTCCACGAACTCCGACGCCACAAAGCTCCGCTCGTACTTCACTCCTTCCTCTTCCCTGGCTTGCAGAAGGCTGTTTTCAGAGCTCATCAGCCTGGTATGGTGAGGGGGAAAATTGGTTCTTCAGAAAAGCAGTTCCAGATCTATTCTGGCAAATCTCATTTATATCAAGCAATGCATATGAAGCTTTCACTGACTTACTAAATCTTTCCTCAAGCTATCAATCTACTTAGGAAGTGAATGAAATCTGCTTAGTAAAGAAATTTACACTTAATATCCCTGTGTGAAGTTAATGCTTTCTTGTTTTTTTCCCCTAAAAGAAAATTAGTTTGGGTTTTGCGTTTCCCTATTTTGTGTTTAACATTCTCTAAGAGTTACTGCATAATCAGCTTTGAAAAAAAAAAAAAAATTAGCCTAAAAGCACCAGAATGTAACTAATGTGTTCAAAGCTTCTTAATTAATATTTACAGTTAGGAGGACTATGCCCCAAAGTCATTTAGATGACTTTGAAAATTCTCACCATAAGCTCTAAAACAGCTGCAGAAAAATTCAAGAGAAGGAAAAAAGGTAGTTCTGTGGATTGGGGGTGGATAAATATTGTGCATCCAACATTTGATGATGCAGCTGCAGTCAGCGAGTTGCACATGAACCTGAATGCATTTTAACATCTGAGGCTCACAGTTGTCTGTGCCCCAGCTGGCTCTGTGTAACACCAGTCAGAGGAACATCATGGGATGTCCCAAAATCTCCTAGCAACTGGCATGTGAGTAGCTGAAGGATATTAATAAAACTCTTCTCTATTCAAGATACCTATGCAAATGACACAGTCCTTAAAAAAAAAAAAAAAAAAAGCCTCAATATTTTGTTAATGCAAAAAGCAGTTTTAAAGAAGAAATGAGAATAATTTCTTTGTAATACAGAATTCCACTTTTTGGGGAGAGACTGAGCACCACAGTATCCTTATTAACCTAATATTTTTCATAACTATATTGTTTATTGTAGGCTAATAATAGGACTAGTGGTAAGACTTTCAGAGTAATAGTTCAAGAACGGTTCTTTCCATGTAAGAGTAACAGGTCCCCTCCCTTCAACAACTATTTTGAAATAAGGGCACATCTGAACTACAACAGTCATATTCTGGAAGTGCTGAATCTTTGCCCTTCTGATGAAGGAATTGAAATTCAAGTAAATCCATACATGAGCCATCTGCTTCTTAAACTGACAGCATATCCAGAGATTATAGAATATAACTTCATCTCCTTTGGAAAGCATCAGAAAAATCTGTGCCATAGGAACACAGAGAGAAGTTTCATTTGAAGTTACAGTGAAGAGGTTTGACATGGTCCGACCTCTGTTATTTCATCTAAAAGACTCTTCTCTTGACTTGAATGAGCACTAACCTGAGGCCTGAACCTACAGGATCTGACCACCAGGTAGCAGATCATCAAACCAGGCCAAGGCTGCTCAGCCACAGCTGTGGGTCAGTGGCAGCACAAGGAGCTGCTCGTTTGGATGGTGTGTCATTGCCAGCACCTCTGAGCTGAGTAAGAACTGAGAAAGCCACATTCGCTGAAAACAACGTATTGACTCCAGAATTCTTGTAGAGATTCATTATGTTTTAATATTTTAATTTACAAGCATTTTTTCCCACACCATTTTGTCCCACACTCACCACATCTAATACAGACCTACTATGCTCTAAGGGACTATCTTTAAATGTTTCTCATTCACCAGGCTTTTCCCCCCACAGGAAAGAAATGGAAACCCAAGGCTTGTGTCTTTTTGTACCATCTGCTGCATGGCTACCCAGAACTGGCTACCCAGAACTGGTTACCCAGGCTCTGCAGGCACCAAATAAAAAATCCTTAGGATTACGTTAATTGTTCTTTGATGAGACTATAATTAGTTGGCTGCCTCATTGAAATCACAGATAGAAAGGTCCTTGAAAAGGCAGTGCTAATGGTTAGATTTTTACAGAGACACAAAAGAAATCTGGAAAAATATCAAGTGGAAAAACACTCAGTTTGACATTTCACACCCTTCTGCATAAGCCCAGAATAGCACTGCAAAGGATTTGGACTTGTGAACAAACAGACACGACAAATTGCCAGTTTAAGAAGCCCAGACATAGCAATCCATGGACTTACGTCACTCACTGAAGTAAATCACTGTAAGTCCATGGCTGTCAACAAAGCTGTACCAATTTACATCAATCAAAAGCCTGGCCTTTCATTAGGCAGAACTGGAAACTTCCTTTTACTCTTCCATTTTCTCCTTGTTCCAAAAAAACATGAGGCTGTTAATGCCAAAATGTATTATTTGCTAAAACTGGTGTTGTCCTGCATTAAAGGAATGTATTTATCCAAACACCAACATTCAAACTCCTTTTCAAAAGAAATCTTTAACCTTGTTTTTATCAAAATAACTACACCAGAGGATAAAAGCAACTCAACCACTGATGAGTTAAACTGAAAGTGATTCCAAGAATGCAGTCTCAAAATTATCTGAAAGATTTCCTGAAATTAAAACCATAAATCTGCACTTCTTTCACTGTGAAATCTGATTCAAAAATTTCAGTTGATGTCAGCATCATGAAATGACTTATAGCTCCTGTACATGACTGCACCAGAAACAACAATCTTGTGTGTCTGACCAAACCCTACTGAGAATTGCAAACATCATAAAAATAAGATGCCTGCAACAACTTGATTTGTTTTTTAAGCTACAAAAGGTCCATGCTGGATTTATAAAAGATTTGCAGGGAGAGTTTTGTTGAACAGGAAACATGTTTATCTGATTCAACCTATCTGGGCAGTCCTGTAGAGCTTGAAAGCTGACACCAACCTTAGATCTTATAAACTATTCAACTATTTCAGACAAGACTATAGGAAATCCAGCAGTTTTCATCTCTAGTTATAAACCTGAACCTCAAAGCTTACTCACAGACAGGATTAGCAAAGTTTGCAACGATGTGCAGGGAATCTGAACTGGTTCATGATTTTCAGCGCAAATAAATGGAGAATACAATCAGAGACTGATTTTAAATCTTCCAATCCCACAAGTACAGCCGCTGAGGATGCCCACAGTGGGTGAAGGGGGTCATGCACAAGAAAGGAGAGTTCAGGTTCCAAGGTCATGCAGAAGAGAGATGGGAACGGGAGCTCCTCAGCAGAGGGACAGTCCTGATGTTCCCATGTCCCAGGGCAGAGAACAAGGCATTTACCCAAAACAGCTGTCTGAAGGTAAAGAACCTGCCTAAGACATCCATGCATCAACCTGTTGATCCTCCTAAAGCATTTGGTTCATTTTACCCACTGAGGGTACAAATTTGCATGGACTGGTGTTGGGTAATGTCTGCAATTTTGGCAAGCACAAACTACTTTGGCTTCTGAGCCTAGTGGTAGTCCAGCCCCAATCAGAGAGTGGAAAAGAGCAGAAAATAATTATAATGTCTATCTTAAATTAGCAAAGCCTAGTGAAGATCAACAAACTCTACAAAATTAGACACAGATTTTCAAAATGTGTTGGATTTGGACAGATTTCCTTTGGCATAGCTGCATTTCTCTTGCAATCAGGCCCATAGGCATTTTGATAAACAAGTTGAATGTGCTGGTAAATGACTTAATTCGTTTGTGCACGAATACTTTTCTCTGGTTGCTGCCATTTAGTAATTATTTTAATAGCACTGAATTAATATTTTCTTTCTCAAGACAATCAGCAAACTGATACAACAGATATATTACACAATCACACATTTCACTGCAGAGCTCTTCCTGACTTTCAGCATTAGATTTTGAGTTCAAAGTGTATCCAGTGAAATTGTGGTGTTGCTAATAAAGGTGCATAGGCAAGGGAACTAACAAAATCTGAAATCTCTGTACAGAGGATTTGCTAAAATAAACAAAGTGAAGCCCATATAGCCCAAGTATGCCTTCTTATCTCCCATGAATACAAAATACTTCCGATGATCCATGGAGAATTGTGACTACCTTTGACTGTCACATACTGGTTTTGAAATGAGAGGTATTTTTAATTTATACTATATTTAGCACTATATTTAGGGCTGTTTTTAAAAGTTTCTGAACCCTTCAAATACGTTGCCTAGGAGCAAGCACCTCACAAGGATGCAGTTATATTCAGATACAGGTGCCAAGATAGGAACACTCTCTACAGTTATGAATGTTTTTCTTCTACTACAGAGTTAGACAAACTGGATCACAGACATTGGTTTGGGGATATTTCTCCATTCAGAGAAATGGTGATGGAAGCAGACACTATTAGAACAGAGTTCTTTCTACTATGGCTCCTTTCATGCACAAGACTGACACTAGCCTTGCCAACAATATATTATTTTTCTTATGGATAATTAAAACAGAAATATAGACTAAAAAAAGAACTGTATACACTCTAATCTGCTTTTCAGACTATGGGTCAGGCTTGTAGATGCTACATGTTTACTGAGTCTAAAGAGCAAATGCTGTGCTTAGTAAGACACAGAAGAGTTTGAAGGTAGCTGATTCATCTCACCTGTCCCAGTGCATAGAATGGGGGATTTTCTCCAGTGATGCATTTTCTTCTGTCTTGTACAATTTATTACATTTTCCCTTTAAATAGTCACAGTCACTGTGTCTAGGGGAATTTTATATGATGGGTGTAACAAAAGGAGTGGCATTTACAACTATTTGTTTATATTTTGGGTTCACTGTTCTTTCACCAAACTGATCTTTAGAGCCAGCTAACCTTGAAAATAATATTTATTATCAGCTTTTAAACTTGTGCGCTTCCTGAGTTCTTTCTTAGAAGGAAACAAATTTCCTTCATCGAGAAAACACAGCATCTCTCCTGGCTGCTGCACGCTTCTGCTCCAAGCAAGCAGAAGAGTGGGTGGTATTCAGTCTAGAGCAATACTTCAAGCTTTTTGGTAAATAACACATCACAACTTTTGCATTAATTTGTAGCATATGCCAATATCCATTTTCTTCTCTCTGCTTGAAAGTACCATGTCAAAATCTCTACATCCTGAATAAAAATATCTTTAATATTAGGAAGTATGGTTATGATACCTAGTTACTTGATGGAAGTAATCCAGTGGGATATTTAGTATCTCAGTAAAATAATCTGTTCAAATTAGGTAATCAGATGCTCTTGGTTGGGTTAATGGTTTTTTTGAAATTGCTTTTAACATAACTTTTCTGATGTTGAAACTTTGCAGACTGGAACACTGAAGATTCATCTCAGCTATGATTTAAAAGCATACCTCCCTGTGAAGATATGGAGTCTCCACAGACATATAGCTGCTTGTTCAATAATGTTTTAGGAATTATAATTATGCTTTTACATATAAAATATTTCTGTAATCATTTGAATTGTTTTGACAAATAATTCTGTAATTATTTTTACAGAATAGATTTCAAGGGCTTCAATTCACATTGAATTCTCATATAGGATGTATTTACAATCTGGGGAATCAGATTTTAAACAAAATGCCTCAAGCAAATGTGGTAGAAAAACAAAAGAAAAATAAGAGAGGGAAGGACTCCCAAATGAAGTAATGCAATTTCCCAGACCCATTCCTGCATGCATTGAAAGCCTCTGATGTTTCAAAAATAAATTAACAGGTATCATTTGCCTCACGTGGCACTATTATCAACATATTAGGAATACTGAATGCAACATACTTTTCATAGAGTCTTTGTCCTCTCATGAACACCTTCACCTCATTGTCCAGTGGAAACGTCCCGTCATCTTTCCTGAAGCGGTAGAACAGTTTGACATCCTTGAATTCTTTATGCTCATCACAGACTGAAACATAAAATAATTAAACAAAAAAAAATTCACATACTTGGTAAGTAGCTGAGGATCCATTTAGCAGGTACCACTGCTGAGCTTCAAAGCAAGCATGTGCTGTCTCAGCACACAGCTCTACTCCATTCTAATGAAAGGCTGAAGAAAACATTGAGAGGTAACCAAATTTCTTGGTGAGGGGGAGAAGTGTCCATCAGTTTTGTGAGTATTACTGCAAACATTAAGGGCAAAAAGGCATCCATCCACTTCATACTCAGAAAACATTTTGATGAAAACAGTCTATTGTCTTGTTTGCTTAATGGGCCACCAGAGTAGAATGCCCAATAATTTAAGGTTTGCCAAACTTCTTAAAGTTATTCCTATCAGTTAGCAGTGCTGTAGGAAACCTGAGACTTCCTAAAGTAACAATTAAAACCAAAGCCTTCTGCCTTCTTAAAACTGTCTCAATTGCTCTGCCATGCCAGCTAGCAAATGGTAGGTACAACATGAGCACACCAAGAAATGCCAGATTAGGTTTGTAGAACCACAGCTGATCATGGGCTCTTGCAAATGCAGAACAGAGCCCCATCAAGGGCATAAACCTATGGGAAAGCTATCCCAAGCAAGCTGCTCCTAGCACAGCTGTCAACCCACAAACATGGGGGACCTTCTGCACCACAGAAGCAGGAACTGTCCCTTCACTTGACAGGGCACTTGAAAGAATGTTCTAAACATCCTGCAGAACCTGACAGAACCTCTCTGAATTTATCTGTCCAAGCTCACTTCACAAAGTATTTTATTAGAGTGCAATACATCAACATTTTCAAGAAACACTTGTTCCATTTCTAATATCTAGACACACATGTATAAATAAAATTTCTTCTACAGTTTTCAGTTGGATGGTAGGGTAGAAAATGCTTGAAGGTTGTTAGAGCTTTCAACAAGCATTCAGCAATAAAATATCTATTGCTCAATTAAATTAAGTCACTCAGGCATCCACGCAACTCTTCACTGACATTTTCTCAATAGAGGATTAAATAGACAGATTTGAATACCCTATAATTACTTTATTCTTTAACTATCTACCGTGAGTCCCAGTTTCCATAACAACCTAGAATTTTCATTTAATAGCTGAGCAGAAGCTGTAGAAGTGGCACTCATTCAATATGTGCATTTCTGACTTTAATTAAGGTGTTGTTCATGTACTGCAGACAGCAGCAGCATTGCTGCACATACAGTGACCTCTGCATAAAGTCAACATTCGACTGTTCATAGTCACTCAATTTTCTCTTTAAAAAGAAACAAATGGTACATTTGCCATTCTGAAATGGGTAATACTAAAGGCTTGAAATTGAGGCCTTGGATCTTCTTTGCTCATGTGCTTCCCAGCCTCTTTGTGCCCTAAAAGGCAACTAAATGCTACCAGTGAATTGGAAGTCTTTTCATCAGCATGAATTGTTATTCAAGAAGCTGAAAGGAACAGATCTCAAATAGACAACAAGTTTAGGAGAAAATTAATCAGGGCACAGCCAGACCACTAACTTTCTTGCAGCTGTACCAGCACTAATGTTTGTGCAGCTGCTGTGAGGGCCAGGGCCAGGGAACTAATCCACGTGAGAAAAATGATTTTTTTTTTTTGCTAGCTGATTTTTCAGATGGGTTTTTCAGCTGGAGAACTGTGCTCTTAGGAGCAGGGAAATGAGAGCTGCAGGAAAGGGGGGACACAATCCAGCTGGAGCTGCTCTGGAGACACAACACAGTCTCCAGTAAGTTTCCCCCCACCATGGGGAACATCACTCTTCTTCAGGCTCTGATCTCCTTCAGGACACAGGTGACCTTGCACAGCAGGACAGTTCAAGAAATGCTCCATACCTGGCAGGGAAAGGATCCTACCTGTCCTACACTTGGCTGAAGAGCAGGAGTGGGATTTCCCTTTGTCTCACAGCAGTCAATAAATTGAGCTTAGAACTTTTCAGCAGGTGATACTGCACTTACCATGGTGGATAATGCTGTGATCCAGTAACTTCTGCACCAGTTTAATGGCTGTCTCCCTGTCAGAGGCCTCTTTGTGGTCGATCAGCCAGTCAATCAGCTCTTTGGCAACGAAGCAGTTCGGGTACGTTTTGAGGTGGTGTCGCCGATCCTTGATGACCTTTTCCTCGTGCAGTCGGAGCCTGGGGGTCAAATCACCGTGTAAGGATCATTTGCAAAGAGCCTCTGTGACAGCAAGACTGGGATGAGAGCAGAGCAGTGGCACCCACGCCCCGCTCACAGGATGGGCTTTGCAGGTGTTGGGCAGAAAAGTCACACATCCAGTGCTGGCATCTCACAACCAGGGAACCCATAGCACCCATTTGTTACAACTTTAAACCCCATAATTGGAAAAACTTGTTTTCTGCTCAGTGGAAAATTTAAAAAGCTCAAGAACAGCACAGCATATTAACTCCATTAAAATACTTCCCGTAGGTCAATTAAACTGTCAATAATTTGGAATTAATTTTCCCACATTACCACTAATGTGTTCCATATTATTTCATAGTATTGCTGCTGTAGATTTTTTTAAATCTCATTAGTTTTCGCAGCTGTAGCTTCTTGCTTGGTTGCATAACTGCATTTTGCCTCCAACTGCACGAGGATAGCACTTGTGATTTAAAATTCAGGTGTGAAGCTGCTCCAACACAGTGTAATCTATCATTAAAAAGTTGCCTTCTACTCCAAATAAAGGAAACTGATTTCTCGCTTAGGCATGTGTTGACAAATGCTCTCTGCAAAATCTCCCTCATCATCCTGAAAGCAAGTTGGTCCAGACGCTTGGGTCAGAATGCAAGATCCTGATTAAAGTAATACCATGAAGTTTTAGGGTTCTGCATCTTTATGTTTTGTCATTTTTTTCCAAATAAACAAAATAAGGAACATTAGCAATAGATTAGGAGATAGAAATTTTAAACTTGTTTGAAGTTTTATGCTTTCTTGTTCCATTTTAATGAACCAAATCAGAAAATCTGGTTTTGTAATGCCTATACGACAGTTCTGAGGAAATGCAGAAACAACAATGCTTGGGCTCCTATCAAAACCAGAAACATTGCTCTTCATTTCCAAGTGGCCAGGGCCCTACCTTGTAAACACTCTTGCTGGCTGCAGAGTCCTGACTAATGCTGTAATAACTCTAGGAGGTACAAGGGTAATAGCACAGAAAGGTGTTGGCATGAGCCTCAAGAAGCACAGAGCAGCAGTATGAGAAATTTTCCTCTCAGTGAAATTCCAGTATGAAACAATAATTTCTCTTTAAAATCATAAAAAGGGAAAATATTTGGCTGAAATCAATGAAGGAAATTTATTAGGGCATCAGACAAGATTTATGTGGGTTTCTACCTAAAAATAGTAGCAAAGCAATGCTTTGTTCTGCAGCATTTAGCTTTGAAGTACACTGGAATTGCCAATCTGGGATGTAAATTCAAAGCCAGATTTGCAAACATCATTTAAAAAAAGCAAGACTTTTATATTAAAAATACTGATAAATCAGATTAGTATTCTGGAAAGAAATGCTGATAAATATCCCACAGATTGTGAAATTCTCTGAGCTAAAATACTTTTGCTTAAAGCATATTTTCCAGATGTGCTTTAACAACTGTCACTATGCTTAGAAAGAAAAGCATTCACAGTTTTAATTATAAAACATGCAATTATCAGTATGTCTGATGGAGCTTTACAATTAAAATACATTCCAGGTTCTGTTAATGTTCATCTGGTCTTATGTCACACAATAACCTGCAAGAACAAAACTAGAAAAAGAGTGTATCACACAAAGGCAGAGAGCCCAATCCAGCTTTCAGTCAGCAGTGTAAGTCTGAATGGATGGAGCTCATCTGGCAGAAGAGGAAAAATCCCTTCTACAAAATTCTTTGTCCGCATGTTGCATAGGAGCACAGGACTGGTCTGACATTTCACAAACATACCAGTAGTCAAGAGCCCCAGAAATGAGCGTTTATGTCTTAAATTCCAGCTGCAGGCTCTCCTGCAGTTGGTGGGCTTATAAGTATTTCAATTCCTCTGTCATGTCAAAAGACACAGGTTCCCACTACAATCTTTTGCCTCACTCAGAAAAAGGGTCCCTCTCTACACCTTTTTGTTTATATTTATAAAACTCATAGGCATTTCATTATCTGAATTATTTCCACTCTCTTGCTAAAGTGGATCCAAATTTGCTAAGAGGATACAAAATCATTAATCAAAGAAAACATGACCACATAACCCTTAACAAACCTGAATTTCCACATGAATGTGTGAATTTCTTCTGCAGTCTATGACAATTATGTCCATACTGACTTATGTCCAGGCTTATTTATTTGGAATAACACAAAAGGAATCCAGATTTCCTCTCTGGTGGCGTACGCTGTTCTCTTTGTCAAGGCTCCCTCACCTCTGCAAATCTGCTAAAAATCAAACTCTATGGAGGAGAAGTAGCTCAATAAATTGACACTGTACATAGTTTAAATTACAAATATAGAAGCCTCAGGTAAAGTTATTGAGTATATATTGCAGTGTGCTAATCAAAGGTTCAAGCAGGAATTCAAAAAATGTGTCTGTGCTCAGAGGTATTTTTCAGAAGCCAAGTCAAATGGAATAAAAAGGAATAAAATGTACCAGTGCATACAATTATACACTGGAACCAATACTCAAGTGAAGTGGTAAATTCTTTATCCCTTGGCACTGAGAAGCAGGCTTCTCACCCAAAGTCCTTGATGTTTTCCCTTTAAGTAATGTTAATCACTTTATGTCAGCTAGTCTGCATGATGACTGGAAAACACCTAACTTAGCATCAAACACATTTTTCTCACTAGAAGAAGTTTTTTCTCAAGAGCTGTTCAAGAGAGTTAGCTGACTGACAAACCCTGACCAGTTTGAGAGGAGAAGGGGGAGAAGACAGGCAAACAACAAGGGGTGATAGGGGGACACCTTCATTCAACAAACCTTTGGAATACTGACCCACTTTCTGCAGCTTAATAGCTTAACACCAGAAACCAATTTTGTGTGTACCATTACCTCACCCATATATAATTCCATATATTATTCAAGATCACCTGCCAGATTTTGCATGTGAGGCCACAGTCTGCCCTACCTGAGGAAAACATTGTGAGTGAGATCCAGAGCATTTGAGCAATTGCCTGTGAAGCTCAACAGGCATATGCAAGCCTTTAATATTTACAAATTTATATCCATGGCCCTTACTCATGCTTACAACAAATAAAGGCTGTATTTGCAAGCATGCATGCCAGAATAGTTTTCTTAGGGGCTTGTCTAAACAGGATTTGCTCCTAACTGACAATATGTAAGGAGTCTTGCTGCAAACAGAAGTGTCTTCCTCCTACATAGCATGGAACAAGGTAACTTGGAACACACTGCTCCTGCTTTGCAGTAAATGTGTTCAGAGCTTTCTGGAACAATGTTATTTGTTCAGATGCCATTAGGCAGTTTCATGATAATGGAAACATCTAAATTTTTGCCCAGAAGTGAAGAATGATGCACTAACTTGGGATGAAATTGCTCTTGCAGCTACATGAAACTTGCATTTTGGCTTTCACCAATGGGGGCATTTTTATTTCCACAGGGGCATTATGCATTCTGAAGTTCCTTGTCTCTTTTCTGAACCAGTGGGGAAGGATTTATGAAACAGTGCCTGCACAATTAGCTTTCCAACCCCAGAAAAGGCCAACATGCTGGATGAATACATATCATTAACTGAACCACAGTCCAAATATCTCACCCAGCTACTTCCCTCTTTGAAGTCTAGCAGTTTGTGCTTGGCTAACATAGATCTTACAATGCATTATCCAATCTTGAGTTCTACAAGTGAGAAAAAACCCAAAAACCTCCTGCTCTTCCAGGTAATTTTATGAATAATTAATCTGCCAGTTCCGACATCCTATATAGTCCCTATGCTTATCCGAGCAGGGCTCAAAAAATGTGCAAGGAACAGGTCCCTGACACTCGAAATAAACAACATGGTATGGATACTTTCATAATGTGCTCCACCCTTTCACCTCTTTTAGCCTTCCTGAGACAATCACACACATGAAATGCACATATAATAGAACCATAGAATTGCAGAACACACAAACAGTTTGGGCTGAAAAGGACCTTTGAAGGTCATCTAGTCCAACATGAGCAGGGACATCTTCCATTATATCAACTTGCTCAGAACCCCTCTACACTGACCTTGAATGTTTCCAGGGATCTGCCACCTCTCTGGGCAACCTGTTCCAGGATTTCACCACCCTCATTAAGAAAAATTTCTTCCTTATATCTAGTCTGAATTTACCTCTTCTAATTTAAACCATTACCCCTGTCCTATTGCAACAAGCCCTACTAAAAAGTTGGTCTTCTTCTCAGCCCCTTTTAAATATTGAAAGGCCACAATAAGGTCTCTTCCCCAGGCTGCACAGCCCCAACACTCTCAGTCTGTATTTCTGTTTTTACAATGGGTGCTCTATCTCTCTAATCATCTTCAGGGTTCTTCTCTAGACCTGCTCCAACAGGTCCATGTCCTTCCTGTGCTGAGGACCCCACAGCTGGACACAGCACTCCAGGTGGGGTCCCACCAGAAGGGAGTAGAGGGCAAAACCAATTCCCTCAAACTGCTGTCCGCAATGCTTTGGATAAAACAATGTGTTTTTTAATGGAAGAACAAAACACCAGTCAGGAGATCACTTAAAATAGAAATCCCTATCAGAATTTACTAATTATTGAACAATTCACACTGATGATGTAATTAGTCACAGCACAAAGCACGTCCTGCCTCAGCATGCTCAACTGCTGCTGAGGAGTTCTGGCATGCTCATGTGCCACTGCTCACGTGTTACTGCTCGTGTGTTACACCTTGCATAGCACCCTTGGCTGCAGTGACTATCCCAGACTGAGCACTGCCAGGCAGCATTCATTGAACTACTACAATTTTAACAAATTTGGGTAAACTGAACAAAACTGTATTAGATCCCTTGAAAATTAGCAGCTATATGCAGAGAGGCAAAGCCCCGCACGTGGTTTCTGCCATCTTAAAATTCTTTCATACGTTTCATGTATATATGAAACTTCTGTAAGAGAAGGATTTACTTATTTCCAAGGAAAACTAGTCATGATGTCCTTTGTGAGAAACACACATGGACAAAAGAAGCATCTTGCCAAAGATCAGGACAGTTCATGGTGGCCAAAGAGCACAGATTTTTCACACCTCTTCTCAAAGGACATCCTACGTCCTCCACTGGTAGGTAGAATTGCCCCTTTCTGTTTGAAATAGAACAGTTTTGTATCCTCCCAGAGGTCACAAAGTTTGGTGTTTCTAACATAAGCATATGACCTGTCGACGGGATGGTAGACAGGCATCTTACTAAAAAATCACATTTTCCAAAGCGTCTCAGTGACTTAGAAGCAGAAGTCCCTGAACTTCAAAACTTACAAGTCAGTTACACACCTGATTCTTTACAAAATAAATGAGTATAAGGTGGCATTTGTGTATATATACACACCCAGGAGAAAACTACTTAAAATGTCCTTTATACTAAACTTTTGCCTTTGCACTGTCAGCAAAAAAATAAAATAGGTCAGTGAGGATATGAACTTTGTACACAGAAGCAATCCTGAAGGTACTCTGTGAATGCAGTGTGTGTTGCTGGGACAAGCATTTCCAGCTGGGCTTGCCAAGTCTCAGCTGAAGTGTCAGCGTTTCCCTGCTGCCTGTTCCTCTTTCTATTTATGCTTCAGCTCTGCAATCACTTCATTCTGTTACTTGATATTCACAGGAGCTAAATTACCCTTTAAAACATGGGGTCTTACTGGAAATAGGATGAAGATATTTCTGGTTTTGGTAGCTGTAGCAGAGCAGGAATTCTGCCATTTCAAATACATTTAGAAAGAGTGTTTTCAGAGCAGCTCCTGATAGCAGTTCACATCACTGTGATAACCTCCCCTTTTTTGCCCACAGCCATGTATGCAGTCAAAGTGAGAAGATGCCAGAACACAGAGCCATAAACCATCTCTTGGTGCACTGCAGAGGAAATCCCAAAGCTTCCAAAGACATGACAGTTCACCAGTGTCCCTGTGGCTTTAAATAAAATATCGTGTCTGCCTCTTTTATGAAGTCTTTTTTAATACATTTAGAAAGTACTAAGGCCACTAAGCCTGCAACCAAAGGTGCACAAGGACATCCCCAATGTTCATAATATCTTACTAACACTGTCAGGGATCAAAGCAAACTCTGGGGAACAGACACAGGCATTGCTCAGGGTCTGGGATGAAATCAACATGATGTCTCTCAGAGACTCTCTTTCAGCCCACAAATTCAGGCCAGAAATTCAGAGCCACAGCCTTCAGAGTACCCCAGACTGCAGAAGAAATTAAATCTGTGTATTTGTATTGATCTGTCATAAAACTAGAGATCCCTTGTAAAACCTACAGAAGCTGTGAAGTGACTAATCTCCCTGCCTGCCAAGCCATTTCACTTGCATTTCACTTTAAAGCAAAATGTGTTCAAACATTAATATTACATCTAACTGCCTGTGCACTTGAACCTTGAGAGAAAGTCTTGCTGGAAAGCATAAAACTGGGGTTTATAAATAGGAAAACACAGAATACAGGCAATTTTTTTTTCACCTGCCCCTAGTCTTACTAGGAAAGCAGAAGACTGCCTGTCTCAGTCAGGCTGCTCACTTTTGGGGCTGAAGCTGTCACAACTCAGCAAATCACAGCCCTCCCTCTCTAAATGGAAGTCAGACATAATTGTGCTTCTCACTCAGTTATGGATGAGCTGGGATGCACCACAGGACAAATGTATGCAGGCCAAACTCTCTGGGATACTACTGTGTGGATGGATCCCCAAAAGAACTGAAGTACTTTTCACTCAAAACCAAGCCATCTTTGCTAATATCAATCAACTAGGTTTTGCATCCACATTAATTTTCTGTGTCTCCATTGCATGGATATTCTTAGGCTTATTAAATCAATGTGTACTGTGAGAATTAATTTTTGCAAGGATATTTTCCCAAATCTAAACTGAAGTCCACCAAAATTTCAAAGTACAGACCAGAAACCATAGCAGAACTGTTATTATCCTATGACTGGATTAACATGGTAATAAGCTCACCAGCTTTTGTTGACTTATGCAAAAATACCTCTCAATAAAGGAATTATTTTATGGATAGCAAACTCAGGAAGATGCAGTGAGGTCTCAAGGGAGGCCACTGAAAATCAATTAAATTTGTGTCAGGGAATGCAGGCCTGTTATCTCAGTAACATGGCTGGAAAAAGAGAATGTTCCTTTGAAGTGCTAAATGGGCTAAACAGGGAAAATACAGGTCAGAGAGCCCAAATCCTACTGCTACAGATATCTCTTCTAGCACTGCCATTCAGGAACCTGGAGAGACAGACCAGCAGCTGGGAAAGAGGATGCTCAGCTACAGGCCTGCATCACTGGAGTCAACAGGAGGGGTTCCCCAAGGACACAAACAGATGTGGGTCCAGAAAGCCCTGCTGTGTGACAACTCCTCTCCTGGATGCACCTGGCATGCCATGGAGGTAGGGGAACCAAAAAAGTTACAGGCTGAGGTCCCTTGTGCAGCAAGGCTGACACCTCTTTTAGCCAGAGGGCAAAGCTGACTTTAACCTTGGTAGGCACTTGCACTGTGTGCAGCAAGTTTCAGAGCACCTGCAAAACAGGAACACCCATCTCTCAGCACGTCTGGGGAAGAGCAAATCTGTAATGCCCAGAATGCAGCACAGTACTGAAGAAGCCTGGAGTGCAAACAGCAAAAGGGGTTGCCATGTGCCAGAGATAAACCCATAAATCCATGGGAGAACTGAAATCAGTCAAGTGCCTAATCTTGAGCGCAGTTTGGTATTTCTCCCACCCTGTCAATAAATGACAAATAGTTTTGCTGGGACATTATATGGGTAACTCTGAGCTCAAAGTCCCTCCAGGAATGGCTGCTCTCAGCCTGAGAACCACAGACCTGCAGGAGATTTTCTCCCTGATATTCTGCACTTCTCAGAGGAGCACCAACTGTTTGGACTTCTTTCAGTGGTCCTTGGCAACCCTGCTGAAGGCAAGAATAAAAAACCTGCCTACATCATTAATAAAGTGTCATACTGCAGTAATATCTCAATTGCTTTTCACAATTGTTTTCCATCTCCACACAAAACTCTTATCTAAATACTGTGCTGAATCATGACTGTCATTAAACATAAATATCCAGTAACTAACAGGTAAGATAATGAGTAATAAAATGCTTTGTGTTACGTACAATTGTTAACAAACTTGATTTTGTACTGGGGCTATGACTCAAAATTTTTTTATTCACTTCCAACAAATATGTAGGTCCATCTTGAAATGAATACAGATGCAATATTATTTCAATATACAATATGTTTCATTAAAACCACCAAACTTTGTTTATCTGCCACATTCTAGATTAATAGCTTCCTATCTTTCATGTTTATTATAACTTCATTTCTAGGATTTATTTTTATTTTGAAGGAAGCTGTGACAGCAGTAAGTGTAAAAGTACTCACTAGAAAAGGCACTTTGCATTGAATTTCTTTAAATTTAAAAAAATCTAACATGTTTTGACACTGATACACACTTTTTTACCTCCTCCAGCTCACGACACCACAATATGCAGGATGCTACACTGACCAAAGACATGATTCAAGGGAGTTCTTTCCCCTGTCTTCCAGAAGTCTATTGAAATTCAGTGGTTGACCACTAAACTTTAAAACAAAGCTGGAAAACTGCTGCAGATTTTTAAACACTGAAGGTAATGATCCATTTGACTGGATTGCCTAGAGGCAATTAAATTGTTAGAGGATGACCTTCACAGTTCATAACTAGACATGGAGGAACAGGTAAAACTATAAAATGTAAGGCTGTGCACTAACAACAAAATGCTCTGCTGAAAACTGGGAACTCAGAGTCTAAAAGCAACAGAGTAAGAAATAGCTGAATATGCAGTAGTGAAGCTTTCACTGGGTACAGGCTGAGACCATGCAGAAATCAAGGGCAAGCTCACATTCTACTAACAGAGATGTTCCCAGAGATTATGGGAAATTCAGTTGTTTATGTCATTGTACCTGTTGCTACAGAACATCTCATTTGTGACATCTCATTCAAGAATGATCAGCTCAAAGAGATGCAATGAAGCTCTACTCTGGTATGAGAAATGATGAGCCAGTCTCATGAGCAGAGAGAAAAAGATACTGGATTGGGAGTCTGGCCTTACCTAGACAAAAAGTGAGAAGAGCAGAATTGCTGTCTGTAACATTTCAGGTGAGTTGAAAGCAGAGAGCAAGAAAAGCTATTCAAGTAATGTTGAGGGATCCTAATGCAAGAATTAGACAAAGTTTTGGAGAAAAGATTTCTAAGTCTCACTTAAGGCAAGAATAATAATAATAATTAATATATCAAAGGATTATGTGTTGTAATATTCTTCAGATGACCTTCCAGTCCTGTGGTTTATAATTACATGATTTACACTGCTATCTCCAAACAACCTTGGGAATACTGTAAGGTGGAAAAATATCAGAGGCTGAACTTTGAATGCACTGTACCAGGATTCAGACTTTTTAAAGTCTGGTTCATGTCAGCAGCAAAAAAGGAAAGTTCAAATGATGCCTATATTCAGACACTTGCTGTTTATATCAAAGCTTTTACTACAAGTGTAAATGCAGATATACAGACATTCTTTGTGTGTTTGACAAAGCTCAGTAGCTGTAAGTATGAGAGATGACCCCATTTTGTGAACATGCTTCCTTGTTTTTGCCACAGGGTGTTCCCTGGTTTCCATTTTTACTGTGCAAGCATCCAATAGTCCTTACCTGGCTGATTGGAAGGATGGGGATTTAACTGGCCAGCCAAGACCAAATTAGTGGCATGTTCTCCTCCAGCATCTGAAGGAAACCGTGCAACCTTTGTGGCATACAACTGTGTCAGGACAGAGCTGGGGATGTGCTGTGAGGAAACCCCATCAGCTGGGTAGCAGCATGCATAGACACCAAGGGTCTGCTCTGCTTCATTGCTAAATCAAAGTGTAGAAGCCAGGAGCAGCTGCAATGGCTGAGGATCCTTCTGCCAGCTGCACAGACCAGCTCTGCATTTTACCCTTGGCTGAAGTCTCTACATGTCTGAACTCAGTTAGCTTTCCTGCCTCCACGTGCAACATTCACTCATCCTCTTGAGATCCAGATCACCAGGTTTGCAGGGACCTCCAGCTTCTAACCTGAGATCCTGTGAAGTTACTTCAAAGAACATGTCTATATAGTCATAGTCAGCTTGGTCTTCTTAGCCTGGAATTTGTCTAATTTTATATAGTGGCACATATTTATTTTACTTATTGAAATAATATAGAGTATGTAATTATTAAAGTGAATAAATCAAAATAGGTTAGAAGTCTAAATCAAATGGTGTTACAGCCTTTTAGAGTTCCCTTAAGTTGTCTTGTCTTTGAGAGTAAAATATAAGCCAGTATGACCTTTCCAGTCAGCTGGAGGCAACAAAGCAGCATAATCCTAATTAACATTCTGCTCATTTATACATTTTCTTCTTACAGAAAATCCTGTAACATTCAATAAGGTCTCACTGCCAAAAGAAAAAGAAAAAATAAACCACCATGTGCAGATGAAAAAATGAAAAATGTCTCAGAAATCTACTGACTGCCCCAGACTACACTGAGTTCCAAATGAATGCACGCCAATGGTAACAATGATTTTACTCAACAATTTTGCAATATAACACTACTGCATTTACTTTTTAAACACAGAAAGGATTGCTCTCTGACATAAATGTTTTAATGGCAAAAAACCATCCTATGTGCTTTAAATCTCTATCTAGGTCATGCAAACCCATGACAGCAAGAATTATGGTATGTGAATTTAAGGGGATTATTTAATGGGATGAAGTTGCTCACTGCCTAAATTCTGGTAGGCTAATGAAGAACTTCATCATTAGGAAAAATCTATTATTAAAAATCATAGTTAAATACTGAATCTATTTAAAACATTTTCCTTTTGCAAAAATCTAGTCTGGGGATTGTTTTGTTTGATTAGCTCAGCATTTTTCTACATCTCATATATTATGATATGAACAGATACACAGCTGTGGCACAACCACTCTATGAATAGTTCCTTCTGCCAGGATGCTATCAAGGATCTTGTCTTGTTTGATTAGGCCTTGTCAAAAGCTCACAAGTATATAAGCTTTGAAAGGATTAATATTACAGAAGCATTCTTCCTTAAGACTAAATGGAAGTTTTCTTTTAAAGTAATAAATAAATCCCTAAGGAGTCCAGAGAAGTTCTGCTGCTCTACTGAACAGCTTGCTCCCATTGCTGGGCCATGTGTTTGCCATTTCTCCTTGTAAGCAATATTCTCTCTCCACACATGCAGAAAGCTCAGTGAACAGGTATTTATGTGATCTGACAATAAATTCAAAATGTGATTTCTTACTGCTTTAATAACTCAGACCATGCATCCTGACCCTTATTCACCAAGTAAAAGCATCAGCTATACACACACATCAGCCCCAGTAGAATACTGCTGGATTTAGATTACAACAACATGGTTATGTTTACAGCATACTCCAAAATTAGTCTTGGGCCTCAACTAGAATCCAAAACACATGTTGCACAGACAGTCTGGAGATACACTTTAGATGGGCAACAGGACAAGAGGAGCCGAGTGGTTCAGGCCTGCACGGTGCCTTTACACAAACTCAGATATTCACCTATCATTGGTCTAATGGCCCAACACTGTGTGTTAATCATCCTCAAGATGATTCCTCCCCTCAAGACCAGCCCTGACACCACCTGCACGAAGAAAGGAAGATCTGTTGGAGCTTGGCTCTGGTTGCTCCTCAGGTGGTTTGAACAAGCACAGCTGGGCTGACAGACCACAGGCACTTCTTGCAGCTACCCAGGCAGGTGGAGCATGGCTAGAGCATGTGCCAAGGTTTAGTCCCTTATTTGTGCTGGCTATTAAAGCACACTACAGTGTTCATTAGGTCTTAATTTGAATGTAACCAAAACCAGTTGAATGAGAGAATCACAGAATCAGAAATGTTTATGTTGGAAAATACTTTTAAGATCATCGAGTCCAACCCTTAAACCTGGCAAGTCCACCACTAAACCAGGTCCCTAAGTGCCATGCCTTTTAAATTCCTCCAGGGATGATGACTCCACAACTTCCCTGGGCAGCCTGTTAGAGTGCTTGACAATCACTTCAGTGAAGAAATTTTGCATAATGTTCAAATCTAAACCTCCTCTGGTTCAACCTGAGGCCATTACTTCTTGTCCTATTGCTTGTTACCTGGTAGAAGAGACCAAGCTACCCCAGGTACAGCCTCCTTTCAGGCAGTTGTAAGGATTGATAAGGTCTCCCCTGAGCCTCCTTTTCTCCAGGTTAAACACCCCCAGCTCCCTCAGCTGCTCCTCACCTGAGTTGTGCTCCAGACCCTTCCCCAGCTCTGTTGCCCTTCTCTGGACACACTCCAGCCCCTCAATGTCCTCCAGTTCTGGTCTGAGGGACCCAGAACTGGACACAGGATTTGAGGTGCAGCCTCACCGGTGCTGAGGGGAACAATCCCTGCCCTGGTCCTGCTGGCCACACAGTATCTATATGATCCAGGCCAGGGTGCCATTGACCCTCTTGGCCACCTGGGCACACACTGGCTCATGTTCAGCAGCTGTTGACCAGCACCCCCAGGTCCTTTTCCAAGGGCAGCTTTCCAGCCACTCAACTCCAACTGGAGCATTGTATGGGGTTGTGAACAAAATGCAGGACCTGACACTTGGCCTTGTTGTATCTCATAAATTGGCCTCAGCCCACTGAT
This sequence comes from Agelaius phoeniceus, assembly GCF_051311805.1. Taxonomy (NCBI): domain Eukaryota; kingdom Metazoa; phylum Chordata; class Aves; order Passeriformes; family Icteridae; genus Agelaius; species Agelaius phoeniceus. The sequence continues at coordinate 137,420,693 of NC_135265.1, forward strand.
CCATCTGGTCCAAACATCTCTGTAAAGCCCTCCTGCCCTCCAGCAGATCAGCACTCCCACACAACTTGGTATCATCTGCAAAGCTGCTGAGGGTGCCCTAGATCCCCTCATCCAGATTGTAGATGAAGACATACAACATTTCAGTCCATATGTAAGTAGGCTGTGCAGATATGAACTGCTGAAATTGCAAAAGGTTTGTGGCCACTGAAGACATGAAACCATTGATCAAGTGACCAATGCCTTTCTGTGCCTTTTCCTACATGTTTTTCATTTTCTGAGAGGGAATACTGATATTTAACATAAAAAGATATGCTGTGTAATTTTCAGCCTGTAAGCAAAATTTCACAATTTCCACTCCACTGGAACTTTTCCTTAGCCACTATATGTTTAAATAAATTCTTCTTTCCATTTTTATTGTGCTGAACAGTTTCAGGATGCCAGTTAAGAATCCTTTCTTTCTTCCTCCTTTGGCCCTATAATATCTTTCTCAAGAGTACTGTTGTTACTGGCCCCATCTAAACTCAGATGTTCCATATTCATCAGAAGAGCAAGCAACACAGGGTACAAACATATTTTGTATGAAATTATGTAGGAAACACTGTTTCAGCTGGTGTTGATTTACAGATTCAACCCAAAAAAGTAATATGAAGTTAGTAATACATTAGTTTGGAGCAGCTCTAGCCACTTGTAGCCCAACAAAGTGAATGCAAGCAATTATCCTTCAGCCACTGGTGTTTGATTCATTACAGTAGGCCCAAAGCATAGCACATGGAAAAACCACCACTTTATAGAAAACTAAGGAGATTGGATTTTCCCCCATGAGGAAATATTTTTAATGGACCTAGGCCTTGCAACATTGTGATAAAGCACAATGGCATATAGAGAAACCAAAAATCTCATTATTTTGTGTGTGTTGAAAGAAATATATTTTTATTTTATTATTATTTATTATTTATTTATATTATTTGTATTATTATTTTTAAATAGGTGGAATAATGGTAGGACACATGCTTGATATAATCATGCCTTTGATTGTAGGACAGACTACCAGATGAGATGTGCCCCTCCAAGGGAAGAAAATGTTAATAGTTCAAATACCTTCCTCCCTCAACATGTGAATGAAAATCCTCTTTCCACAAGCAAGGTTGGAGCTGCAGGACTATGCACAGAAACCTGTGCACACAAATGAACTCCCAAACTGGTCCCTCCTTTGTGCACAGTGAGGGGATCTGACAGTGTCATGCAGGCAGTGAGAAAGAGGAGCAGGTGGCTGGCCCTGAGATTACTGTTCCTCCTGTAATGCCAGCATGGCACAGCCAGCAGCATTTCTGGCACCATGACCTACTGGCCTTGCAGCACATATTACTCTCTACTGTCTCCAATCTTTTCCCTATTCTCACTCTTCAAGGATTGCTATAAAAGTAGCGTGTCACAAATATGTGCACTTTGGTTTCTGCACCCCAAGTTCTTGAGGCATGAATCTACAGATCACAAAAAACTTGGAAATCTTGGTGGTGGGAAGAGTTGTGATGTTGGCATTTGATGAATCTCACGTGATCTGAGGTAAAATCCTAGCCTAACTTAGGACATTGAGGTCAAGGGAGTCAGGCTGTCACCTTCACATCTTCCTAAAAATCTCAGTTGAAACAGAGAGATTTCAAAAGTTCTTGGGAGTCATTTGGAAATTGATACATTTCTCATCCTTAAATTTGCTTGAAAATCTGGACAATGTGAGAGCAGTGGTACAAACTAAGGCAGCTGATTTTGCACTGGAGTAGGTTAGGAGGCATTCTTAGAAGCTCTCCCACCAGTGTCACTGAGTGGATAATTTTCTCTGGTTACCAGCCAATAACAAAAAGCTGATAATATCAGCCACCACAGCTTAAAGAAGACAACACACTATGCCTTCATAAAATATTCATTTGGAAGGGATCTCTGGAGGTCATCTGGTCCAATCTATACTGAAAGCATAACCAGTTAGTACAAGTTGCTCAGGGTCATGTCCAGACAAGATTTTAATATTTCAGAGCTTCTCTGGACTCCTATTCCATTTTTTTACTTACCCTCACAGACAATAATTCTTTCTAAACCTCTGATTAGGAAGTCCCTTGCAAATTTTGACTACTGCCTCTTGTACCATCCCTGTGCACTTTGGAAAATTCTCTCCCCCTTTCCCTATATAATCTCATTTTAGTATTTGCAACCAGAAGAATCCCCCAGGCCTTTTCTTCTCTAGGCTGAGCAGATCCATCCCTCAGCACCTCCTTGTATATCACATGTCCTGGCCCAACCCCAGCCTGAGAGCCAGCCCTCCTTGGGGCTTGAGTCTTGTAAGAAGACAACTTTTTGCAGTCTGTTTTAGAGTTGTATAATTTTGCATAAATTAAAGATAAATAAATAAATCTTATTAAAATAAAATAAAGCTTTCAATAAACCTTGCTTTATTTCTTCTGTTCAGTGTGTTTTTATGAACCCATTTTCATCCCTTCTCTAATTAGACATGTAGTAACATGATACCAATGGCTCCTATTATGGACCCATTTTTCTTGTCACTTATTAAGCTAATTTAATCTCACCTATTTCTACCATTTGCCAAAAGACTTGAAAAGTGTGAGTTTATTATATGTGCTAAGAGTTTTAAAAATAATGTCCAATGCAAGTCTTTATGCTTCCAGACACTCTCAAAATGGTATTTGTACAATCTCTTTTGGGATTTATACATGATAATGCTACTTTGAACTTCTTCCCGTGACAATTTCCCTCTGTTTGCACTGAACAACCAGCAAAATAGCAGTTTAAGCTAAGTTACTTTTTCTACATCTTAGTAAAAATAAATTAATTTCAACTAGAGGAAAGTGTAAGTTAATTATATCCTGTGCATCAGGAAACAATTAACAGCTTTCTATTACATCGCCCTAATTTCTAAGCTATACAATTATATGCTACTGCAGAAAAGGATGTATGATTATCAAGACAAGGATCTTTTCAGAAAAAAATGAAAGGAAATTTTTCCACAGCTGACAATCAGTGCTATAAATAATGCCTAGCTAATATCTTTTCAGAAGTAATTTCCATTATTTGCAATCCTAACTTTGAGTGATGTGTTGGCTGTGTGTTGTCAGATTCTCCTTCCAGAGAGGATGAGCATAAATGTTGGACTGATTCCTCAGATAAACCCTCAAAAAGTCAGCTTCCTGTGAATATTTTGCAATACTCATTGGAATTAAATAAAAAATCATTGTTTTTACTAACCAAATTGTAATTATCTCTTGCATTCGCTTTGCCTCTTAAACCAGGGCCAAGACTGGCTTGTACAAACACAAAGGGACAGGCAGGCCTGCTTTAAGCAGCCCCAATGCCTTGAAGATACAAGTCACAATGCAAGGAGCAACAGACATGACATACAAACATTTCTTTTTACCTGCCAATAAACCCATTTGGCCCAATACACAGGTAAGGGGTGCAGACAGAGAGCCAGTGGGTTGTACAGCTGTTGAGCTGGACACCAACAGAAACACTACAGAAAAACACCCCACAGTACTTAATGTGAGAAGCAATGAAGCAAACCAACACAAAGCTCTGTAACACAAAGTCAAAGGCTACTGTGCTGGATGGCCACCATACTGCTGGGGATGGGAGAATCTTCCCAAACCAGGTACAGCATATAAGATTCATACAGGATAAATATCATAGTGCTGCATGAGCAGAACTTTGGTCTCTGCAGACTCCTTGTGCAATGCCCCTTTCAGGACAGATATACCACTCCCCCAAAAAGTCTAAGTTCTGTTTAAAGCTCTCCATCCCTATTATTTTCCACCTCAAGTCTTCTGTGCACTGTCCTCAACAAACATGATCTTGTTTGAATCTTATCTAGCATTACAGCTTGGAAATACAGCTGCCACAGCTCTTGAGAAGAATAAGTGTCTGTCTCCCAGATTCCTTCTACTGGCTTCTCCTCTTCTGTCACACCAAACACAGTATTACCATACTTGACTCTGAAGCTCCCATCTTTGCTATCACCATCTCTTAGGTGTGTTGGCTTTTGCTCTGATCAGCCATTTAGTAACTGTTGTTTGATTTTTTACCTTCAAGTGAGCATCTCTGTGTTTGCTGCCTTAATAGAGAAGGCACCCTCACCCAAACAGCCACAGACCCATTTGGATGGAGTCACCCAAATCTTGTCTAGCATTGCTATGATCTCTGCCAAAAACCTGATGTAAACAAGGGTCAAGCATAGCAAGAACGGGGGTGAGAAGGGGCTCGTGGCCTGGCAGAGCTGTACTTTTAACTTCAAGAACTGATTCCCTGACAAGACAGTCTCACTGTGGGGTCCTCATCCCCTGACCTCAGGCCAGCTGATCTTACCCCTTACACCATCATCGGCGCTAGTTTGACAGGATGACACCCTGGCTGAGCCCCCCTGACTGTTCACCATGGGCTCAGACATGCACCAGTGCAGTGCACCAGCCACACAGCAGAAGCCCCAGTCCAAGGGAATTGGGCTGCTCTTTTCTGCAGCAGTAGCCAGACACATTGAATCAACAGTCCTGTAAAACCCACAGTGTGACCTTCCCCTGGCTTCTCACAGAAACCAGAAAACGCTCATCTGCCTGCAAATCCCTGTGACACAGCTGTGGTAGCCCATGACCCAACCACACAATTGCAAAGAAATGGAGAATTACAGCCTTGTGATGTGGAAACGTGCTTCCATATTCGCTCTGAATTAGCAAGTGCAATCAGAAACAATTTTTAATTATTTGCAACTGCACCTTTGAGGTCTGAACACATTTACTAGATTGAGGCACTGCTAAGATGAAAACTATTAAAACTGCAAAAGGCTGATAATCAAGGGCAGGGTTGCCTTCTGAAGTAGTGCTGTCACACTGGTGATAAGCTGGTCATGCAAATTGCAGAGTACAAATTTCAAAACACATGAAATGTCAGTATTTCAACGTCTATTCACGTACAATACTGTGACAAGAGTGCAGAGGTAAAGGTAAAAGCCTTGAGAGAAAAAAAACATCGTCAAACTTAGTCTCTGTTCCTGTCCAATAACAGCATGTACATTGGGCATTTTAAACTCAATATCATTTTTACAATGTCTTCTACCGGAGCCTGAAATTTTTTAATGGGAATCCAGCAAATTAAACCCTGAGGAGGTGGTCAAGCAAACCCAGCAGTGGCTGCTGCCACCATTCCCTCTCCCTGTACTTGACCATGTGTTTGCACTGCCTCCTTCACCCCAGTGCTGGCACTGGTCTGACTTCACACTGAACCTGTTTAGAAAGTTAAATTTTTCTTATTTGGCTTCAGCTGCTTCAGTTCCCTGAACTTCTGATCCCAGACAAACACCAGTGCGAAGTGCAAGGGAAGTGATAAGAGCGGGGCAGCAGCAGCCTGCAGCTGGATCCGCTCTATCAGTAAACCACAGCCTCAAACCGTGCCTATTCCAGTGACAGGGGGGAAGCCAGCACCCATTTCTCCCCCTGAACTTCTTCAGAGAAAGCTTTTTTGTGGTCATGTGATAAATTGGTTTGTAAAACTGACCCAACTGAAATACCAGCCTTCCAAAAGCTCTGCTGATCACTCCCGCAGCGCAGGTCACCATCTGCTGATGGTCCAGAGGTGCTTAGGCCAGTCCAAAGGACTGAGGAGGGAACCGGAAGGCAAGAACACCTATTTAATTCCACTGGTTTATGCATTAAAATTGTTTAAAATATATCTCCACACTTGGGAGTTATTTTTCTCTATGCTTTCAGGATGCCACTCTTGGGCTCAAGGTCTGACCTCCCAAACCAGAAATCCCAGTCCTGACAGAATCCCACCTTGGTGGCTTCACACAGACCATCCCTCACTGTCCAGAACCCACCACTGCTGCAAGACACTACAGACAACCTCAGGCAAGATTTGTGTTGGAAGTGCTTTATTTTTCCTCAGAGCATACAGCAGCTACCCCTGATGGGACCTGATAAACAGCTCAAATTCCTAGGCACTACACAAACAGTAAATTAGAATGACAAGTGATAGGAAGAGTTCTCTGTCATGGTGCCAGCCTATGGCCACTGCTCCCACAGAAGCAGGGTTCATGCAATAAATGCAAACCTAGATTGATTTTGGCACATTCATTCTGCCTTCCCTGCATGACCATCAACACTGAAACAAGTTTCTTTCACTTTTTCATAGGCAACTCCTCTAACATAAAATAAATAAAAAATATTCTTGCATATGCCATACACATCAAATCGCCTGCCGCTCTCTGCTAACCTGAGACAAAAGTTAATCATTGACTCCATCTGGAATGGAATACATAAAATATACAACACGAACCACTCATACAACATTTGCCTTCTTATGTACACAGTGAAAGAATGATCACTATTTGCACATGCGTTGTTAACTACTTGATCTCTCAGCTGCACTTGAGGAAAGCTGCTGAGGGCAACAACTGAATTATTAAAAGGCACAGCTACAAGGAAAGAAATAAGGAAACAAAGCCTTACATCTTCATTTCTAGAAAAATTGAATAGCCCAGATTTTACTGAACGACATGAGAAATTGAAATTCCTGGCCCAGAAATCTCTTACATATATGTATATATACAGATGGGGTTTGTCATTAGAATTAGTACCAACAGGCAAGATTGAAACACATGAAAGGGTGAATCAAGAATCAAAGACTCTAGAAAAATGAACATATAAATCTGAGAAACACTTTTTAAAAAAAACATTAAATAATTTATAGTATACACATAATAATTTATAGTATATATACATAATAAAAATATGTAATTGAAATTGTTGTGATAGAGTATAGTTAGTGAGAAACCTGATTTCAGAACACTTCATTTTGCAGCTTTACCAACCTTTACTTTAACATCTTTTCTTTCAGTGTATCACTCAGGTGAAACCTTACAAAGAAAAATGACAATTTTTTGGTTGCTTGATTCTGGAAAACAAATTGATGGAAGTGAAATTATTTGTACAGAGAGTTCTGGAGGAGTCTGCTCCACAGAGATCTGATGATGTAATCTCTGTGTTCTATCCACGTTGAAGAAATGAGCATACAAGGGTCTTCTCAAGTGAGATAACTGAAAACTACTTTTTCAGGGTTAGTTTTAAACCAATTCAGCTCTTGGGAAATGCAACCACTGTTGAAGAACTAAGGAAGTGGCAAGAAAAATGTTCAGGGGGTAGAAAAACAATCATTCCCTGAGGAGGAAGTACAAAATTGGATTGTTTTAGGCAGATTACAAAATCTCATTTTAAGAGATTCTGTCAGTTCTTCAAATGGCATTGATGTTAGTTTAACATCTAGGGATGTGACTTGAGAATAAGTGACCTCTAGACAATTATATATCTCAAATCCTTTTAGAGTCTAAGCTTACAACAGAGTCTTAACACACTTTCAAGCACAGTGATGGCATTTAATAAATTCTGTAACTGCACAGTTTATATAATCCTGTATCACAGCAATACATTAACACTAAGGTTCTTTTGATATCATTGCTCTAGGAACTATCACTTTTTTGTGTCATGGGCTTTCTGCACCTTACAGTGCTAATGAACTTTTCAATCCTACCACCATGAAAAAAATGTTGACTGTTTATTGCTTAGAATAAGAAAAAAGCTATGAACCTGTAGGTGCTGCCATCCTTCACAAATTAATGACTCTGAAAGTTATGCACTCCAATGTGGCTTCTGAAAGTGATAAGGTTCCTGAAGTAAAATCTTTGGAAGACCAGTGAAACTGGTTTTGTCTTACAGCTTCAAAATGTGTAGCTGTTTATCATGTAAAACCTTTAACTCTGTGAAACAAAACTCATACACCAACTCTGACAAAAAGGGAAATAAATTTCTGTTGAAACTTTTGTCTCTTCCAAAAGAAAGAAAAATCTCTAAGAAACATGCTTCATATTTCTCTAAGTAGAAAGAAAGACGATCCTGATTATAAAAACTATTCTATCAAAATCGCTGCCTCATCTAAAGAAGTAAATAAAATAAAATAATAAATAAAACATATTTATTTACCCAACTATTTAACAAAAGTGTGGATAGGGAAAGATGTAGTTTCTTGTAAAAACTGATGATAAAGAGGGATCCAAAAGTCTGCAGAGACATTAAGTATCATTGAAGTTACACCTACTACAGAGAACCGTACACCATATACAATGGCAATAATAGGTGTTTAAATATTGCTGCTCAGCCGACTGGAGCCTGAGGATTCCTGAATTACTAGGCACATTTTCTGCAAGAAATGAGGGACTCTTGGGAGATACACAAGATTTTGGTGACAATCTGGCATCAAGAAACAATTAGCAGATGAGGAGATTTCAGACACCCTTACCTCAGAAGACAGGCAACAAGCATCCATATCAAAACATGCCCATTGAAACTGCTTTTGGTGGCCCGAGGGCAAGATCAGCTCTATCCAAGTCAGTGCTCAAACCCAGACATAATACTTTAATCCTTCTGCCAAACACTGCTGAAATGGGCACAACCTGTTGCCTTCAACTGTGAGAGAAATCAGCTTGGAATTGCTCTGCTTCTGATAAAATTCTTAACAACTTCAGTAGTGCCTTTATTAAGCTTCCAAGAATGACTATCAATGTGACACCTCCCTTCAGGCACTCCCAGCAAGGTCAGGGAAGCTCAGGGACATTCACTTGCCCAGGGCTGTATCAGGCAGGGATGTAGCAGGGTGGAGGCCTCCAAGGGCTCTCCCAGTCCTGAGGAATCTGAAGGCCCCGTGATCCTCTCAAATATTTTAAGGACAATGCTGTTGCAACCTCCTGAGAAGAGAGAGCTCACCACTGAACAGCTGTAGGGTCTCTGCAGCAGAACAAAGGGAAGAGCTGAGATTTTGGGTGGCTGGAGCTGTCAGACAGCCAGAGTCTGCAGTTTGTCTCTGCAGGACCACTGGTGCCAAAGCTTACAGACGGGTCATGACCAGCCCAGCTTTCCCCTTGCTCTTGCCAATCTCTTGCATGGCAACAGACACTGCCAAAGGGTCTGTGCCGGTGTGTCACAGTGCTGAAATCTTCAGCTTTCCTTCACAGCTGTCAGCTTCATAATTTAAAGGCTCACCAAGAGCCAAACTTTTAAGTCCTCAGTTTAAAAGATGTGTTTCTATTAAGCAAAAGTAAGAGTTAGGTATTTGCTCAGACAGCTACTGGGTATAGAGGCAAAGGACACTACTGGATGTAAAAATTTACCATGTTATCTAACATACAGCTCAACATACAGCTCAACATACAGCTCTTATTTCTTTTTCCATAAATCACCCCACCCATGGGCCAGGATTTACATCACAGCCTATGCCAGCAGCCAAGTTCCTGGGCACCCGCTGACATTGCACACATCAGGGCAGAGGCTCCTGACCTTGCAAAGGCAAAACACACATCACAAGCAACCAAGAGACAGGAACAAGGAGAAGGAAAAAACTCTTTGTCCTACTCCTTTCCCTCCCCCAGCCACTGTGCACTTGTCTCGGGGGTGGAAGAGGACACAGGGCTTCCATTCCCACCACAGGCACTACCAGTGTGCAAAGTCAGGCTTGCCAAGGTGCTGCTCAGACAACTTTGACCCTCACTGCATCAGATCCCTGCCAGAGAAGGACAGACATGCAACAGCCCATGGGAATGAGAGCTGTGAGGCAACACGTGAGGCCAGAGCAAGACAGGCACTAGGAACTCTGCAAGGAATTTAAAGCAAGCAGCTCTGGTAAGTATTTGAGTTTAGACACACGTGCTGTTTGGTCTAGTACAAGAGTGCTTTAAATACCTCCATTTGGTTGGGTTTGTGTAAGTAATACCATGCTCACAGTTTCACTTTACACTTTTACTCCTCAGTTATGTGCTCATCTTGCGTGCACTTTCACCCAAATACACACATAATCACCTGTCTGGCTGCATCAATCCCACTGGGGAATCTTGCAGTTGTAAGCATCACTAAGAATAGAGTACAGTATGCTGCCTTGAGTGCACGTGTGTGCTGGTTTTCTATCATCTGTTTGCCTGCCCCAAAGGCTGCTGATATAAACTGTCTTTGATCCTGAAAACACTCCACATTTTCATTTTGCATTAACAATTATATGCTTATCTTGGACAGGAAAAGGGAAACTTTAAATGCAGGGTTGGCTAAAACTTGTCTGCCAGCCAGTCTTCTATCACTTATTTGTGGCTTTTATTGCCTGGAAAACTGAAGAATACGAGTCCTTTGCACAGAATATCCCAGAGAAATATCACAGAGAAACAGAATGAAGTTAAGAAAAAATTGGGGGGAAGCAGACAATTTTGGGTGCAGTTTCACAATAGGGTTCCAGCTGACCCAATAGCTCACTGCTATCCAAATGGAAATTTTGTGTCTTGTCTACCACAACCACTTCTTCCTCCTGGCTACACATTCCCAACACCAATTTTCTGTGGCTTCTTGAAGTCAGCAGATCAGAAAATCAACCTACACACCAAATCACCACACTGGATCTGTTTTCAAGAAGTCCAAGAAGTTACCTGAGCAGGCACAAAGAGGTGGGACTACTGCTGGGTAGAAGGAAAAGGGCCAGAAGAGTGGATCTCCCTGCTCAGCAGCAGCCAGACTGACTTGCTCATGAACTCCCAGTCCAAGCAGATCTAAGCCACTTATAGATCCATGAAGGAATGTCCACAGGTAACTTCACAGGATGGGCAATAGTTATTTTGTATCTGCAAATCATCTTTGACTGTGTTTCAATACCATAATAAATAAAATGACAAATGTAATTCTTGATAACAACACAGATGAGTTTATTCTAGGAGCCAGACTTGATAACATTTCCTCAGTTTCTCCTTTGGGAAAGATTGCAAAGCTTTTGCTTTTACATTTAACTATGAGGTATACAGAAAGATTAATGTGATCCTTATAGAAATTTTGTATTAGCCTGAAATCTTCAACTTCTAGTAACATAAATTAGAAACAACAGAATTCTTATCTGACACTTGGATGCTCAACTCTGCAACAAATCCACCATGCAGGACCTGTGCCAGTGTACTCTGTCACCCTAAAGGCTACTTTGAAGCAGAATCTCAAACTTGGAGGAGGCACTGGTGTGTACTGCTGCCAAATCACCAAAATAACATTTACTTGCCAAAGAGGAGTATCACTGGTGTGCATCACAAAGTGGCACTTCTCCTTCCTTTATGGATGCAAACAGTGTCTGTGCTAGCAGCAATGATGGCATCTGCCAAAGCAGGGAACATTTCTAACACTTTCCAGAGTTTGTCTGGCATCTGAGAAAAAAGTTTTAAAAAATTTAAGAAAAACTACTGAGAAAAGATTTTTATTATCCCCTTCTAGTTACTTATATAACACATTATAGTGAGATTTTTCTTCCTGAATCACAAGATGGTCCATCACCAAACCGACATTATTAAAATTACTTTTTCTCCTCTGCACTGTATAGGTACAGCTGGCACACATAGCCAGCATACACCGCAGAATTAAAAATTAACTGAGTCAGGCATTTTTGTTCAAGGCTCCTGCGCTGCTCACAACTCCAGTCACACAGCACTGTTAATTGCTGCTGGCACTGACAGTAGGGATCCCCATCCATCTGCTGGGACCAGCTGATGCGAAATAAAAACAGTCCCTTGGAGTGAGGCTCAGCTCTGCGGGGTCAGTGCCCGGCGCCGCTGCCAGTGCCGGCCGGGCTGTGCGGGAGCGCTGCCCTGCGCTCGCCCTGGCTCTCCATGGGGTGCTGAGACACTTTACCTCTTATGGTTTCTTTGGGGTTTTAATCATTAAAGACGCCGCTCTCCTGCAGCGTTTGATGCCTTTAGTGACGCAGCAGCCTCTCCCCAGCCGCCTCCTGCTCCACGCAGGGGAGCGGAGGTGCCGCGGCAGAAGCCCCCGTGCGGTGCTTGCCCTCCCCGGGCTCGCAGCGCCGCTGCGGCCCCTCGTCCTCGTCGCTGCTGGAAGCGGGGCCGGAGCCCGGGGCCGCGATGGAAGCGGGGCAGGTGCTCCGGTGCAAAGAAAGTCCGCGGGGACAGACCCTCACCCTGTGCCTCCCAAACCTCCCCCTCCCGCCGTCAGCGGGGCTGCTGCTGACCCCGGGTAAAGCGGGGAGGAAGGCACCGCTTACCGGAGCTGCTCGCCGGTGAGCAGGACCTCGGCCATGTGCTCCAGCTCCGCCGCTTTCTGCTGCATGCTGCTCATGCCCTCCTCCATCGCCGCCGGCCTGCGGGCACAGCACCGCCGGCTGAGGGGGGACCGGCACTCGCCGCCCCCGGCCGCGCTGCCCCCGCCGGCAGCCCCGGGGCGCCTCCCGCCCGGCTCCGGAGCTCTCCGGTGGTGGCGGGCAGCGACAGCCACCTCCTGCCGCTCCGGCTCACCTGAGCGCCTCAGGTCACTTTTCCCCTCGGCAGGCTCGGATCCCTCCCGCCGCTTCCCGTGTTATTGTGTCACTGGCAGGCGGAGAAACACATGGCTGCAGCCGCCGCGCCGCAGCCGGGCTCGCCGAGGCAGCAGCGGCCCCCCCCGGCTGTCACACGGCAGGGTCGGCGCTGCCCCCGCGGGAAGGGGCCGGCTCCCCGCCGGGGGCTGCGAGCCAAGCGGCTGCTGCCGCTGCCCGCCCCGCCAGCCCCGGCCCGGGAGGCGGAAAGCGGCCGCGCACGGGGGAGCGCAGCGCTCCCCGCCCGTGGCTCCTTCCCGCGGGTGCAAAGTCCCGCGTCCTCCCTTCAACGCGGGGCTGCTCGGAGGAGCAGTGAGCTCGGGAAAAGCCGATCCGACTGCGCGGGAGGAGATGCGACCGCTGCCCGCTCAGGTAGTGCGGGCTGCGCCTTGGCAGCGATCCTTGGAGATGCAGCGCGGGGCGGGCAGTAGAAAGGGAGCTGGTGATCTGGGGTTTCAACCTCAAAAACTGTTACTGCCCTCCTGCTGTTCACATTTCCGCTTATCTGCCACCCAGGGGTTATTTTCAAACCCTGATCCCCTGCTTACATCAACTCTTTGTCTCCAGGAGACAGAGGATGCAGAATTCTTGCGGGCAGAGGAACATTTTGTCTTGGAAACGGGAAATAAATTGCAAGGTCACGAATACTGTCAACATTTTTGATGGGGGGAAAAAAAATCGCCCTTTTCTTTAAAAAAGTCCAGGAGGAGGCATCTTCTGCAGTGGTCCAAGGATGGTTTTCATTTGCAAACACATGCAATACCTTGATTGCCTACTCATTGCCTTTATAGCTGTCTGAACATACTGAACATACATTTGTGCATGGAAATTGTTTCTGCTAAAGCACTTGCAATACTGTCATCGATTCAGAACCAAAATAATAGAACCACAAGAAAAACTAAGAAGGAATCAAGTGAACCTAGTAGCAATGAGAGTGCAGACAATGGGAAGGTGTTGTTTGCATCACCCATAGTAGAATTGTGGCATTTATTACCAAAGGTGGCTCTGGATGTAAAAGAATGGACTTGGAACCAAGGAGAAAAACACTTGGAAAAGAAATCTACATAGGGTTACTAAGCAGACAGCAGCCACATCCAGCTCAGGAAATTCTCTGTTCTAAAAATAATGGCCTCACAAGGCAAGCACTTGTGTGACATTTCATATGTGCTTTCCCTGCTGCTCCCTACTCATCTGTTTATAGCCACTGAGATGAACACAGGACTAGATGGACCTTTGGTTCAATCCAATAGAGTCCTTCTAATGAGCACCTTTGTGGGTCTCAAAGAGCACTAGAGGTCCATCAATGGCAAAGGGAGAAAAACACAATCTGCCTTTGTTTTATTTAGGCCAGACAGAGGAACACCTTAGGACTGTAAGCACTGCAGCCTGAGATTATTTTCTGTAAATTTGGAAGGCATGCATTTAACCTGAATACTTGCAAACAGCCTCTAATTCCACTCATACTGCAAACATACAAAGTACAGATTCACAGAGCTGGAAACAAAAAGAGAATTGAAACAACCATCTCATCTGACCTTATCTTTAAGACAAAGAACTTACACAGCAATTTTTATCAAGCACTTTATCACATGACTGAAGGAAAGACAATTTCAAGAGAATGTACATTGCAGACCATTTCTGGGTAAATGCTTGGCTCTATCACCTGGCTTTGGCTGATTTCATCCATTCACTGCTGTTAAAAGGAGATACACTGTTCCTCCAGGCTCTGGCAACACAATCTGCAATGTGTCTTATGTTAGTTTTCCCAATTTTAGGTCCTCTGCTTGTTACAATTCAATTCACTAAACAGGCAAAAGGGTAACAGAAAGTGGGGAACTTTCTTCTGAGCTAGTAAGCAGAGCTGTGCAGTTGGCTGCAGGATGCAATGAATGCCAGAGCTGACACCAAGGTAGAGTGGGCCTTGGCAGCTTGAAACAGGAACAGTAGAGGAGGAAGAGGGAGAAGAAGCTGCCGTCATGCAGTGACAAAGTGTCATGACAGGGTGCTTGTGGAACTGCAGCCTGAAATCCATATCCTCCCCTGTGCAGCTTTGCAACTTGCAAAATGCAGGCCACTGCAAATTCCTGTACTGGATTGTTTAATGATTATAGAATTTCATGTTGGCTTTTGCACACTGATATCCCATTTGTAATTTGTTCCACATGTCTACACTGAAATTTCTTACAGTTATCCTCAGAGGAGGGAATTGGCTATCAGTCACTGCAAGCCTGCCATCCCCCAAAAAAGGGTAATGACATAACCTTGAAGGGTCACATTGCAGGTAAGAGCCAGTAAAAAGCTACACAAAATAATCTGGTGGGATTTTTAATCTACAGACTGCTATAGAACATAAGGTCTAACAAAAAAAGTTGGCTGTGTTGACCCTTCCTCCCAAGGGAGAGGTCATGAAGACTAAAATGCTCCTCTAAGAGGTGGGACAGCATGTGCAGAGTTTGAAATCCTAACAGCAAGAGAGAGAGAGGCATCCCTCTGAGACAACCTCTGGTAAGTAGATAGATTTTTTTTTTTTTTCAGATATAGGATCAATTTTAGAAGTTGGTGCCTATTTTAGATATGAATATCTGAGTTTTACTTTAGCATGGCTGAAGTTAAGTGAGATGGAGGTAGCCACCATTAAGGCATTCCTCAGCCAAAAGCATGACAGATCTTTTAGCTGGAGCCCTGGGACTCTTCAAAACAAGAGAGTAACAAAAGCTGCATAGGTCTGCTAGAGGGTTGGTATCACAGGTGTGAGGGGTAGCTCAAGTGTCTTCCAGTGACTTTTGATGACATTAGAGGCTCTCTGGCATGCAGGGAGGTATAAGGCAGTACACTTGAACCACCAAGGTCACAACGCTCTGTGGAAGCTCATGCATGAATAGGCACATTGTATTAGAGTACTGGGTTTAGGAAACATGTTAGTAAGTTGTATAAACTTTCTTATCTCATTTAGTAAATGCCCAAGTGGTGAAACACTAGATGTTTACATAATGAAATACGAATATTGCTTTCACTGCTTTGAAGACTGTTGTATCTGTGGCCTACATTTTGACTCGATAAATTAATCTGATAATTTGATATTTTAATTCTTTAGTCTCACTAGTCAATTTTCTGCAAGCTTATTTTAACACCAGACATCCTTATGAAAGAATTACAAGTATTCATGTCTATACTTCTCATTTCTCCTATAACATTGCTCTTGAGTCCCAAATAAAGTTGTTTGGCTTTCCCTTGCTGGGATGACTAGAGCTTTTTAAACAGGAAAATGACACAGATGCAAAAGATGGTGAAGCACTTCAGGGACAAAAGGCATTAACAGGTAAGCTGTTGGATGGTTGTGGTGGTTTTTTTACCTAACATCTTTTGTATAAGAGACAGCATTATGTAAACATGAAATTTAAAAATTCCTTTAGAAAGGAATTTTATAAAAGTCACTCTCTTTACTGAGAAAGACAAGTACAAAATGGTTTTTGGCTTTTAAGTTGACCTTTTATCTAAGTAGCTCTTGCAACACTCATGGAAAATGTGTGAAGGTTTTTTCCTATATTCCCATGCTTACTTGCAAAGAGAGCTCCCTTGTCTTTGTGTTTCAACTGGTTGACTTCCTTAGCACTAGAGGCCTGGGAAGGGGCACCATAGGAACTACCAGGTATTGTCCAATCTCCCCTCCTCTTTTCAGGCTATGTACAATAGTGTTTCCCATACATGGAAGTGCATAGATTACATTCACTGCTGCTCTAAGTATGAACCATTTAAGTTATCTGCTAGGAACTGGTAGTAAGAATCAGTGCTTGTGTGATTCAAAAAATATATCTGGCCAAGCTAATTTTAGTCCTGTGATAAACCACAGGAAAGTTAGTAAGTAGTAAGTTTACAAAAAAAAAACCCAAACAAACAAACAAACAAAAACCCCCAAAAATAAGGATATGTGTTAAACTTCTCTTTTTCTATTATTGCATCCAAGTTCCTGCAAAAGCCTCCATGGAGATAACAGAAGGAATTTTTCATAGTCTGTCCAACTTTTCAGCACTAGAGTGAGAGTCATATCTGTTTATATTCTCATATTTCATGTGTAACTGACCTGGTAGTTGTTGTAATAGTGAGCTGAAGTGCAGAGAAAAAGGCATTTTGATCCTGAGATATACAGAGACAATCTGAAAAGGGTTTTCTAAGCCTGTCCCTACACAGCTTTTCCATTTTGCATTAAATATTCAAACACTCACTAGGCCAGACAGACGTAGCGAGATTTCTGTGCAGACTGACAGCTAAGGCATGACCAAGAGATGGGTACCTGCTTCAGTGCTTGCTCTAGTGAGCAGGTAAATATTTTATAGAAACAAGCAGCTTCAATAAGATAAAAGATCAGAAATTTGCATCAGAACAGTAACCCAAATAATTCCAGTTGACAGTATGCTCTGTTCAACCAGCATTTTGCACTACCCAATGCATGCTGCCCCATATTTCATTATACATGGAATATTTTCTAATTCCTCTTATTTCATATATTCATTTTCCAATTATTTCAAATTTTGATCATCACAAAAATATTTACAAGCCTAAAAGCGTGTATAAATCTGTTGGAAACCTCAGGTTTATCTTTGAAGAAGTTTATATGTATTTCCAGTAGTTCTTTTTGTTTGTTTTCTCTTTATTTTATTTCATTCTGCATTTTAACCAATGGCAATTATGAACTTGTACAACTCGAGTTTCATCTATATCACAGGTTTAGTCCAGATCATAGTCCTAGACTTGAGTAATATCCAGCCTAATGCATGGACTGGGAGGTGTGAGTCAGCTGGGAAGTGTGACTAAGAGCTGAAAAGGAACTGCTTTCTAAACCACTTCTCACATGTGAAGACAACACCTTCTAGCTCTGTGGTAAAAGCCAGCTTAAGCCATCCCCCAGCTGCCTCTGCATTAAAGCACTCTGAGGTCTGGCCACAAGATTTAAAATGTTTGCTTAAAGCGCTGTGGCCTGAACTGGAGGTTTGACACTGACTTGTGATCAGCCCTGAACACTCAGGCGTGGGTTGGTTTTCTTGTTCTCTGGGAGACAAGACCTGAGAGTAGAGATTCAGTCTAAGACACTTTAGTATCCTTTGCTATCTATTTCTGCTTCTCAGCACAAGTTCCTGTTGAATATTTCTCTTTCCACGCTGCCCACGACTGAGCACACTCTGCTTTAGGGCACCTGGCTCTTTGTTTCCTAGGGTGAGCATCACAGCCAGGGCTTGGGGTGGGTGTGGGTGCAAGCATGCAGCGTGCACATCTCAGGGGACATGTGGTTCTGGCGGCAGCCACAGAGGCAAAAAGTTTGACAGAGTCCAAACAGCTGCACAGAATGAGGCACAGAATCACAGGCCTCCTCACAGGCTGCTCAGGCTTCAACATTGTCTCTGTCCTTCACCACGTCCCAGCCTGTAATTCCTTAGGTGAGGCTGGGGGACACACAGAGACAACATCCCTGCCTGAGGAACACCGCCTGCCGAGCCGCTCCTCCGGCTCACAGGGCTCGCTGGGGCACAGGCAGCAGCACGGCACACTGACAAAGTGCCACCGCTGCTAAGGGACACCGGCAGCGCGACAAACCGATGGCACGGCTCGGCTCCACCGGGATGATCGGCACAGCAGCTTGGGTGAGCCGATGGCACGGCTCGGCTCCACCGGGATGATCAGCACAGCAGCTTGGGTGAGCCGATGGCACGGCTCGGCTCCACCGGGATGATCAGCACAGCAACTGGGGTGAGCCGATGGCACGGCTCGGCTCCACCGGGATAATCAGCACAGCAGCTACGCTGGGTGAGCCGATGGCACGGCTCGGCTCCACCGGGATGATCAGCAAAGCAGCTTGGATGAGCCGATGGCACAGCTCAGCTCCACCGGGATGATCAGCACAGCAGCTACGCTGGGTGAGCCGATGGCACGGCTCGGCTCCACCGGGATGATCAGCACAGCAGCTACGCTGGGTGAGCCGATGGCATGGCTCAGCTCCACCGGGATGATCGGCACAGCAGCTACGCTGGGTGAGCCGATGGCACGGCTCAGCTCCACCAGGATGATCAGCAAAGCAGCTTGGGTGAGCCGATGGCACAGCTCAGCTCCACCGGGATGATCAGCACAGCAGCTTGGGTGAGCCGATGGCACGGCTCGGCTCCACCGGGATGATCAGCACAGCAGCTTGGGTGAGCCGATGGCACGGCTCAGCTCCACCGGGATGATCAGCACAGCAGCTACGCTGGCTTGCCTGACTCGGGTCCATGTCCCTATAAAGAACTGTGGCCAGTGTTTAATCGCTCTGCCACCCTGTGGCCCTTTCAAGAATTTAAGTATGAAAATGCCAATTAGAAAATTGTGGTGAATCGATGCTCCACAAAAGAAAAAGACTGTTAAATTAAGCTAATTTTATAAAGGTATAATCTTTAGACAATACAATCTTTGCACATAATTAAAAACACAAACATATTTGACTCCATCATTAATTTCCCTCCCCGATGAACACCAAAAATAACTGCCCAATCTAGTAAAAATGAAAAAGTCAGTAAAACACCGGATAATTCAATATTCTTTTTCAGGAAGGCACTTTGCAAGTATTTGTCTAGGACTTCCTGGGTTCTCAAAGTATTTCTGGATGTCCTACAGTGCTGAAGCCATGAGATTAACTTAGTAGAACATGATTCTAAAATAAATCAGAATCTACATTGTGCTGAGATATAGCAAAATGATCAGCTATGACCAGTCCCTCTATTGAACTAAAGAGAAAGGATCTTCAGTGCTATTGAGAACCAGAATTCTTCAGTGTAGAAAGAGTTCTTCTGCAGCTCTGCATCAGGGTAACTGGATGCCAAAAACCTGTTGGAAGGAAGCATCAAAGACAGAACTGGGATGAAACAGAACCATATCAAGGTTCTCTCATGAGACCAAATTCAGGTGTCTTTAAATAGATAAGTGGTAAACAATATTGCCAAGGGCTGAACTGTAGTAGGAACACTGTTCTGTTCTCAACAGCTCAGCAGGAAAAAAATGTAAAAATCAGTCTGTAGGTCTTGAGTCCGAGAAGAAAATTTCACCAAGGTGTACTCCCACAGGGAAGAAGGGCCAAATGAGGATAGAAAAAGTCCAGGAAGCACCAGCAAAGAGGATTGGTGAGAAAAGCATCCCATTAACAACATAAGCAAGACTTGGGCTGGAGAAAACAGAGGGAAAGAAGCTGGAACAGCAGCAATAAGGCCATGATGAGGGAGGAGATGGAAGGAATAAATTTTCTTTGTGAGGTTCCTCAGAGTTTTTTCCGGTATTACACTACCTTCACAGCAACTGTCAGGGAGACAAGACCTTTCCTCCCTATCTGCACTGACTTCTCTCTCTGGAGAGGAGCCCTCCAAATTGCCACTGTTAAAGATGTCAATACAGAAAACTCACCCAGAAGCATCTCAGAAGGCCCACTTAATGCACACCCCCACCATGGAATAGGATCAGCTACACTGGTATTTTTTCTATGACACAATTTGGCAGACCCTGGTGTGCACTCCCCCAGGAATGGAACCTGCATAGAATTTTTAATTAAAGCTTTCAAAGTTTTTAAATTGCCTTTGATGTTTCTCTCATTCAAATCATTAAATTTTGGAGGAAACTCATTTAGCTCTCTGAAGATAGGCTTAAAGGGAAGTATTTTGCCGCATGCCTCACACAGGATCTCTTCTGAAGCAGTTCATGATGAGAGCAGTCTCATCATCCACTTACCAAGCAATTTCCTGGGTTGAAGCAATTCTGTTAGGTTAGGTCTGTGTCAAAACTGATGACCCAGTCTCCAACACTTAGGCAGGAGAAGGTGAGAGGACAAGAATTTCAGTCCTAAGTATACAGGCAGTGAACTTTTCTGAGTCAACAGTGACTGTGGATCTGAGATGCCAAAACATCCAGTGAATGGAAAATTACTTGTTCTATCCTGGTTATAGCCTACCACATTATGTCAAATTGTTCAACATCTCAAGACATTGACAGCCTTTTTGATAAACTCACTACTATTCAATACTCACAGAGTTGTAAAAAAAATTGAGATATTCATTTACACAGAGATTACAATGGAAAAATGGTTGTGCTCTTAACAAACTGGAGTTTAATAACCAGTATGGAGCAGCAGAAGAAAAAAAAATAAAGATGGTTGGCATCTTCACAGAAAAATACCAAAAATATAATAGATATGGGATGCTTTAGGCATAGGGCCTAGTACCTGATGAGGGGGGTAGATAGAAATCTTCAGAATAAAATGTTTCCTGCAGAGATGTCTGCAGAGTGTTTCATGTCAGGTTGATGGTTTGGGGCTAAAAAGGGCATGGGATTAGAAGGGCTTCTACATATATTGGGGAGGAAGATGTGAAGGGTATAGCCTGCTCATCTAACATTTCAGCATTGGGAAGAAAGTTGACAATGACAAAATCAAGTGAAATGGTAACTCTTGTACAGCTACAGCCTGAGATTGCCTTATTCATCATGACTGAGAGTGAAACTACAAGGCCCTACAAGCAGAAGCATGAGAAACACCTAGAATGTAACAGAATCCCACATTTGTTCTGCAGCTCATTCCAGCATTAGATTTGTTGGGCATAATTTTTATGATTTCATTTGTTCATTATGATTTATGTGTTCATTTGTATTGCATTTTATTCTTTCTCATGTCAGGATTCTGCTCCCTTTGTTACATGAGCTTTTCCCATATTGGCTTCTTCTCGTTGAAGTTTTCATCTTGCCATTTTTCACTGTCATTTTCCTGTGCCACTCTATTCCTTCATTGTATTCTCTCTACAAATAAAATACTTGATGTATTTTCCTGTTTGGGTTTTTAAAAATATTTTGCATAAAATGGCTATAATTTTTGAATTAATTTGATTAATCTATTTATTTATTTTAGATTCATACAGAAAGTGTAAGGATGTAGTTTGCTGGGATGTATTTGTAGTATATATCCCCAGCAATGTCTTAAAAATTAAAGATAAACTAAAAACCACCCACTCTCTGAGGTTACCGCTATGCAGATAGCATCTAGTCAAGAAGTGAGATGATGGGATAACTTGCCAGATGACACATACTGGTATTTAGGTTGTCAGTAATAATAAGGTCTTCAGACTGAAATTAGCCACAAAATTCTCTATAGAGTATTTTAAAAACTACATTTATTTGCATTTATCTCATGTAACTTCTCAGTATTAATAATAACACCATTTAAAATATCTCTAGCAGCAGATGTTTATGTGATTAAATTTTAGGGACTGCAGTACTGCTGCTAATTTTCCCAACTAGCAAAATCATCTGAGTCTGAATTACAGGCTTTGCTGTGGTAGAAGCACTCTGGAGATCTACCCAGAAAATGATGTACAGGGAGCAAAAGATTTTAATGATGTACTCATGCATGAACTAACACGGCTGCCTGACGTATATTCTAAATTTAAAAGGGTCCCTGTAATTATTACATTATTGACAAAAACAGCTTGCTTTTTCATGGCAATGTGAACAAAGATCACAGCACCTTCCCCCACCCATTGCACCATGGTTTGCACTGTGAGGACATGCTGTGCAGCAATGAATGTCCTGGCTGACTGGCTAGGACTGGGAGAAGCTCTGAATATAGGCTGGGTACCAGCTTGCACAAGTTTACTGCACCTTATCTTTAAATCAGTGTTGCATGACTGATCCTCTGCCTTTGTTTGCAATTATACATGCAGTCCCTGCAAAGAAATAACATAACAACAAAATAGGTCTCTAATTGCTGGTTGTCTCATAAGCAATGAGCATCTGGGTTCCTGCTTGTCACAACAGTGTGCAGTGACATTCTCAAAGTCATTTCCAAATTGTCTTGACCATGTTTGAGCTCTGACTATTTGGTGTACGCTCTCCAGCTTTGTCACTGAGTGTTTTTTCTCCAGTATTTCAAGGCCAGAACCAATTATATGTCACCAAGATACTCCAAGCTATTGTGTGGTTTACACGAATATTTAGGCTTGGTTACAGCTGTTTATTTTCTCCTAATTTGAATATATGTGTTTTGCTAATATGTGTATCTCCCTGGTGGCCTGTTAAGATTGACAAGACAGCCTTGGCTGAGGCAGCAATGAGCTCTCTGGTTATTCTAGTAATTGCCTGAAATTCTCTCTGCTTGAGTCTTGGACTCATTAGTTCCTGCCTTGTGGTGCTTTTCTGGCTGACATCATCAGGTATGATGGTTCTACTGGGATACAGTAATACAGATGAACCAAGGTCTACAACATAGAATATGCAAGCCACTGTTTTGCTACTTTATGTTTCACTGCCAAAAAAAGAAAAAAAAAAAGTAAAAAAAATTGAAGTATGTCTCAATAACCATGGAGAGCAAGAGCGTGTGTGCTCTGGTGATTTAGGGGTCTGAATTTATTTAGGATCCTGAGTTATGACTAAAACCTGAATATTGTGATTAATAGAGACAAGCACATCTTTATGAACTTGTTTGACTTTTCTGTGAATCACAGTAATTCTGACTTTCACACATCTCCCAAGTTTCTCAATGTGTTGCATACAAATTTATTCTCTCCTGTTATCCATTACTTTCTGTTCTTTTCATCAGTAAGCCCCTAGTTCTTATATTTAAGACAGACTAGCCAATCATTATCCAGGATAGGTGTGCACCATGGATTTATACAATGGCATAATGATATTTCCTGTTTGGTCTTTTCTCTTTCTTGTTTTCCTAGGAAGGAAATGTAACACAGTCATGGTAGACAGTCATTCTCCCAGTGTCTCACAGGAGTCTGTGATGTGCTGAAAGAGCATTCAGAGCTCTAACCCCAGTCACACCTAGAGCTTTGGTGGTCACCTTCTGTACTGAAACACAATGAGCACATCCTATGGCAGGTATTTCTAGACAATGAGAAACTGTCATTTAAAGAGTGAAAATGTAACACACACGCTAATTTACATATTGCAGATGGCATTCCACCTGAAAAAAGAAATCCTTGAACTAGGGTTATGAGGCTTTAATCAAAATGAGCCTCTCTTATGGAATAATTTCCAAGAACTGTAACTGTGAATTGTGTAATTATCACTGAGCTGATAATGTGTTGCTATATTCAACTTTGGCACTGTGTCAGTTTTTCCAGTGCTGGCTTTTTTTTTTTTTTTCTCAGCTACCTCTGTTGTACTTTGAAGAACATCTGTAAATTTCTAGTGTGTACATCTTTGTCATTTGAACACCCCATTTCATGTAGCCCTATTTTCTCACTACATTTTACTGTAGAGCTCCCAAGCACTTGAACTGCAATCACACTGGGAAGTCATACCCCTAACATGCTACCTAATGACTAGAGCCTGACAGTGGCACCGTGCACTGTTATCTCCTGCTTCATCATTCTGTGTTTCAGTTGTGGAGCTTTGGAGTTCTTTCTTTGATTTGTCACAGATGCCCTTCATTAATTTAACAGCTCACATCCCTGATGTTTGAGTTCTGGGAAAGATTAACAGGGCCAAGGACTTCAAAGGCAAGACCATAATAATCTTCAACGATCCTTTTTTTGTTTGCTAACTTCACTCAATGATTGTCAACCCCATTCCATTAACACTAATTTCCATTAACATTTGTCAGTTGGAAAACTATGTCAAAGCTTCTCTTGCTTGAGGCTTGACTCCATTGCTGCCCCCAGCCCAGCTGAGGATGCAGAGGCTATGTGGAGGTTCAGCTTTATGCTGACAGGTGTACACCTTGTTGTACCTCACACTCACAGCTGCATGCCACAGCAGCCACTTGAGGCCTCCAGTGGGCACCTGGGTAGACTGAGAACAGCTGGTGATTAGTTAAGTCAGGATGGCTGAATTTACTGCTTCCTCAACTCTTGCTTCCATTCTCCTACAGGTGAGTTTCACCATGATGTTACATGCTCCTGACCCCTGACAGCTTCAGTCCACCAGACCAGCTCAAACTGAAAACAGAACTCATTTATGCTATAGCAGCTCCCAAGCAAATAAATAACCTGACAGCATCAATATAAAATAGTTTCAGGATCCTACCAAGCTCTCTTGCCATCACATGCATTTCCTTATAAATTGACAGCAACATTGATAGTTCATCATCTCATTTTCTCTGCAATTCAAATTCATTAAATGATTCATCCATGTTTCAAGAAACCAACTTCATGAGTTCCTAGAAAAACCTGTTTTTGTCAGGGCACTGCTCTAAAGCAATTTCAGTGAAAACAGATGCATAATTCCAGCTGTTTCCTGAGAAATGAGACATCTCTATAGATTTATGTCCATGTGTTTGGTGATAGGTCAGTTGGCTTTTTAGAATGGATCAGAGCAGCATTCCCCCAAGTAGGGGTTTCAATGTTATCCAGCCACTGATTTCTATCAAAATTCCAGGAAATTTACATGCCAAATTTGCTTGACCTTGAACAGCAACTTCCAGAAGGGTAAAGGAGGGACAGATAGAGAAAGATGGCAGGCAGCACAAGCATACACATTTCAGTTCCAAAATATAAATACATATATATATATATAAAGCATCTTCAACTAGAACTACCAGGATAAACAAAACTGATTAGAAAAATTAATAACTACTACAAATGTTCCTGACCACAGATCAATGCCAACTCTTGAATAACACCCAGTGATTTAATTCCTATTGAGTTTCCGTTACATAGCAGATCTCTTAGGGTACAAACTCCATGAACCTATACCTTGGAATCAGTTTCTTGGCTATACCAGAACTTTTTTTTATTTCACCGAATGAAAAGTAGAAAGAAGAAGAAGCAGGTGTGCAAGGTCATTGGAAAATTGCACAAATTAAAGTATAAATTAAAGCCATCACAAATAAGCTTAGTAACTATTTCAAGACTTGCTTGGTAAAAAGTGATTTTCTGGTTTACCTGAGAGGTGTGCATGAAGAAATTTACATTAAATCAAAATGTAAGTCTCAAATAAGGCTATACACATATCAGTTTGCACCTATGCATTAGTAGAAACTAACCAAAATTGGAGTGTTTCTGGTTTCCTGTGTGCACAACGATGGTATTTCCACCTTCCAAAAACTGAAATAAAACATGAAAACATGATAGATTTTAAAGTCTTTGAACAAGCCACTGCACATGTGTTGTGACAGAAGTAGCTGCCTAATAACTTCAGCCAAAGTTTTCTCCAAGGCCAGCTGCCCCACTGGCACCACTCAGGCACCATCTTCTGAAGAGAGAAGATGCCTGACTCAGTCACGTACAACAACAGCTGGTCTCTGCCAGGCTGGGACTGAACCAAGCCAGCTCCATCCCATCAGCTCCTGCTTCTGGTTCCCACATAATAGGGGTTACAACCTCCTCATCTGGGTCATTTGGTACAGACTTTTACCAAGCACAGAGGTACTCTGCAAGTGGATAGACAAAGGAGCACTGAGTAACTATTTGTTAGCTGATGAACACAGCAGCTAGGGCTAACACACTACCAGGCTGAGTGCTAATATGCCCTGCAGCAAAAAACAGTGAGTGTCTGAGGAGCCAGTTGTCCTGGGCAAGGCAGGGAAGAGGCATCCTGTGCTGCTCCTTGCAGAAGTCTGGCTCTCCCTGCTGCTTAGCTGCTGTGTTCTGGGCCTCTGCTTCTGTTCTCTTCTTATGGTTTAAGGACATCTGTAGACTTCCCCTTGAATCTCTGAGCTGCAGACTATTTCCATTGCAATAATCACACATGCCTGTGGCTTCCACTCATTTGTGTCGTGGCTTCAGCTTGAGCACTTCCTCACAGCTTCCTCTGGCAGACGTAGCCACATCAGGCCACAGCAAAAGCCTGAGCTGAGCCCTGAGTCATGGGGTGACAAACCTCTGTGTGGAGGCTGTGCAAGCCCTTTCCTAAGGGGTCATGTGTGGATGAGAGCCTGCAGGCAGCTGCCCTCGGTCAGACCATCCCCAGAGGGACAGAAGGACCTGGGGTGAGTGACACCAGTGCGGGGCAGCTGCCTCAGCAGTGCTTTCCCACCCACTGTCACGCCCCACTCTGGTGGCTTGGACCCTCAAACTCCCTCTCTCCACACTTGCTGTCATGCTCTGGTGTCAAGGAAAAACTCTGAGAGTGGCACAGCAATGCTCCAGGCTTGGGACACGAGGCTGGAAAGCTGTCAGATGGAAAAGGGATGTTGGTCAACAGTGACTGAACATGAGCCAGTGTGTGCCCAGGTGGCCAAGAGAGCCAATGGCATCCTGGCCTGGATCAGAAATAGTGTGGCCAGCAGGACCAGGGCAGGGATTGTCCCCCTGTACTCAGCACTGGTGAGGCCACACCTTGAGAGCTGTGTCCAGTTCTGGGCCCCTCACTACAAGAAGGACATTGAGGGGCTGGAGTGTGTCCAGAGAAGGGCAACAGAGCTGGGGAAGGGTCTGGAGCACAACTCAGGTGAGGAGCAGCTGAAGGAGCTGGGGCTATTTAGCCTGAAAAAAAAGGAGTTTCAGTCAAGACCTTATTGCTCACCACCATTCCCTGAAAGGATGCTGTAGCCAGGGAGGAATTGTCCCAGCTAAGAAGGATGAAAGGAAGTGGGCTCATGTTGCACCAGCAGAGGTTTAGATTGGATCGTGGGAAAAATGTCTTTACAGAAAGGCACTGGAACAGGCTGGCCAGGGAAGTGGTGGAGTCACCATCCCTGAGGTGTTTAAAAGACACGCAGCTGTGGCACTCAGGGACACGGTTTACTGCTGGACTTGCCAGTGCTGGATAAAGGGCTGGACTTTGTGATCTTGGAAGCCTTTTCCATCCTAAACACGTCTTTGATTTAATGTTGCCTCAGAGCTGGGCAGTGACTTCCATATTGGGCCTGGTTTTGCAGTGTTTTGTCATTTTATTTAGTGTTGCGCACTTTGTATATTTTTATTCCATTTTTGGCATAACGAGAGATTTTACTGCAGCACAGCCCGACTCCTGTGCAGGCAGACAGCAATCGGGAGGTTAGTCCCAGATTAGACCCGGCGGAGGAGCAGAGGGAAGCGATTCCTGAGCCGTTCCCGCCCGCCCCGCCGTCCATCCGCCCGTCAGGCGCGGGACCAACGCAGACTGCGCGCGCCGCCGCCGCCCGCTCCCCGTTGGCCCGGCCCGGCCTGGGCGGGAGGAGCGGGGCGGGGATGGAGGCCGCGGCGCGGAGTTCGGAGCGGGCCGGAGCCGCCATGCGGAGCCGCGCCGAGGTGGACGCCACGCTGCAGACGGCCAAGCTGAACCCGGCGGAGCTGCTGCCGGTCGTGCACTGCCTCAGCTTCGGCCCGCAGGCCGGCGGCGGCGAGTGCTGCCTGCTGCAGCTGGAGCCGGGGCTCTGCGCCGAGCTGGAGGCGGGGCGCAGGTACGGCGGGCGCGGGGCTGTCCCGGACACGGGCTTGTGTCCGCACTTCTGTGTTCTTCTGATGCGGTGGGCGTAACTGCCCCTTAAATCCCTTAAACCTGTCTCAGTTACACTGGAAATGAAAAGCTATTTCCTTATAAGAAGCGTGTTTTGTTTTTTGGCCTTTTTTTTTTGTAGTTGTTTTTTCCTCTGCGTGTGTGGTGTTTTAGTTTTTTTTGTTGGTTTGGGGTTTTTTTGTGGAAAGCTTCCTGATGTGGGACTTCTGAACAAAACTCAGAAAATGCTGGAATAGGCTCCCCAAAAAGTGGTCAGAGCACCAAGGCTGCCACAGCTCAAGAAGCAATTGCACAGCGCTCTCGGGCACCTGGTGTGATCCTTTGGGCAGTCCTGTGCCAGCCCAGGAGCTGGACTCAGTGATCCTTGTGGGTCACATCCAACTCGGGATATTCTATGATCAGAAATACAGGTTTAGAAAAGATATCATGTCTCTAAAAGAATCCTGCTGACTTTGAGATTTTCCTGTTAGAACTCTCGAGGCCTGATGGATGGCAGGGTGCCGTAAGTTAGACAAATTGTCAGGGAAGGATGTGCAGTATGGACGTGCAAATTGGCAGGGAAGGATGTGCCCTACTATGCATGGGCACGGGGTAGGATGGTTATGTGATGCCAAACTCTGAACCAAGAGCAGGTTCTACATAAGGTTTTGATACTGTTTTAAATCTCTTCCTTTACTGCAATGCCAGTGACATAAGGAAAATCTTTGAAGTGATACAAAATAAGAAATCCTTCTAAAGAAGGTAGTTCTCTGAGATACATGTTAGTAAGCCCATTCCTATTTCGTGCAATACTGATGAAGTATTATCTGTTAGAGGCCTGAATCATGTTGATCCCTTGGGACACAGCTGAGCTTTGTTCATGCATGCAGGCTTTGGCAAGCAAGAGGAGCATTTAATTGAATTGAATCTGAGCATTCAAGTTAGTGTATGTAGCCTGGGAGGAACTGAATGTTCCCCTGTCGTGCTCCTGCTTTGGTATTATCACGTCCTCATGCAGAATCTTTACTTCATCAAGTATATGAGCTGAAGAGGGTGCTTTACATTGACTCTTTGTCCAGAATTGTTCTAGAAGAATTTTTTCTTTCCTGCTTGGAATTACTTGCAAGAAAATAGGTATTAATTATCTGAAGGGCTCTGCACAATAAACACAATTTCTGTTTGCTTTCTTGTTTCACAGTGGGCCAGCTTCAGTCCTCATTAAAGAACAACTCTAGTTTGTTATCTAATTTTTAAGATTAGTGAACTAGTTCACACATTAAGCATCACTTCAGCAGTGTTTTAGGGGGGTTGAGAGAATTGGTGTATGACTATAGGCATTCAACTGTTCTGCATGAAAACTTGGAATGCTTGTCTTTTGAGTTCCCACACTAAAAGGAGAAGGAAAAACACAGTCAATTAGATTAATTTACACTTGCATCTTTATGTTTTGGTGAACTGTGACTGCTGCTACCAAACAGAACTGCAGTTTGTAATTTCTTTACAAATGTATGAATGTGGGAAAATATCAAACAAGTTTAATAAGAGTTCATCCTGAAACAGAGGTAAAAATACATCATTATTTCCACGTTGTTTTTTTTCCAGCCTAATAATTCGTGGTGAAAAGGATGAACATGCAGTGTTGTGCAGCAAAGACAAAACTTATGACATGAAAATAGCAGATACCTCAAATATGCTGCTGTTTGTTCCTGGTTGCAAAACTCCAGAGGAACTGAAAGCAGATCAGGCATCTTGTAGTACTATTCATTCACAGGTATGTCTTTCAGGGTTTTTATTTGTTTGCTTTAATTCTGTGCTTTCTTATTCTCTGTAATTTCTTGTATTTTGTCCAAGATGCATATGTGAAACCCAGCTGACATTCAGTTGCCTAAACATAGACTTTTAATGCCATTTTAGACGCCCTGTGGTATTGCTTAGCCACTATTGCAGGCTGCCACTGGAGAAAGGATGAGTCTCCTGTAGCTTCTTTGTGTATTGACCAGTTCCAGGAGGATGTATTTATAAATGTGCTTTTTATACAGGGCCATGCTACACCTTAGGGTGTCCAAAATGGCTTTAGAGCCTTTCTTCAGGCAGCTGAACTTTCTCTGTAATGTATGATTATTATTTCGGAGAAGTTAAAACTGTGCTTTATTTTCATTGCATAGTAATTACTTGTGGTAGGTATTAAAAGCTTGCAAAGAAAATATAATTTCTCAGTGTTAGCAACTGTTTTTAAAGTAAGCTATTTACAGGTTGATTTTTAGGAGTGCTTTTCCCAAAAGGAAGATTTTACCATGTTGTATCTGAATACTATTTTTTAAATATAGAAATGTATTCTAAGGTGGCTCTTTCAATTAGTGTATCAAAACATTTGTCAAAGTGAATGAGTTTAGAGTTCTCAGTTTAAGAATTCATTGTTCTCTGCCCTCCTGAACCATAGTTAATAAAATTCTATTAAAAATAGCTAGGCAAATATTATTAGTTAATTATTTTCTGTAATGGACATAATGGCATCATTGAGGAATAATCCTACTTCAACATCAGTTCTTCCATGAGGTCTAATGAGCTAATGTAAAAAGTTAATTCAAGCTGAAGTAGATTAATGAGAAAGTAATATTCTTTCATATACATTTTTTTTGCTACATTTAATCATTTCACTATTCCTGTGAAGTTGCACATCATAGAAATGTCATTTGCTTAGGAACTATTTAAAAAGCTTTATTTCTAAGAGCTCTCAAAATTATATGAAAAATGTAAGATGGTTCATTAACACTGCAAATTGTGAAACATAGCAGAAGATACTATGTGTACTCAGTACTTTGGGGCTTCACTGCCCTTCACTTGCTGTCTTGGTGCTGATCTTTGTATCACTTTCACAGCTGATACAGCCAAAGCATCTGCCATTTTATTCACCTCAGAGAGCCTATCTCAGGTTATGTGCTTTGGAATATTAATTAGAATTATTTATTTCCTTTTCTATGGAGAGTATCTTCTTATTACCAAAATGATCAGAAAACAACTTGGCAGGAAAAAAGCCTAGCACTTAAGTAAATGCTAACTGACATGAAGCTTGGAAGCTTGTCAAGAAGTTGGTGTTTAGCTGAATTTTTTTACCAAGCCAGTTATGTAATAGATTAAAATTGACAGATTTTTGTGTATTAGAATTTGTATACAATTACTTCTATATATAGGTGGTTTTGCTTATAGTTGATTTAAATGGAAAATTATTGTAAAGTTTTATTTGTTGTTTTTATTTTTTTTTTTAAATGGAGGACTTCTAAAATACCTCAGGTACTCCAGTAAAGCACTTAGGGTATTTTAAAGCACTGTCTAGAGCACTGTTAAAGCTCTGCGATTTAAAGCACTAAAGCACTGTTCTGCCTCTGCGATTCCGTTCCCATTTCTGTCTGTTTGGTAAATAGTAGAAATGATGCTGAAAGGCCTCCAGTAGTCTGGCCTCTTCCAAGAATCTTGCAGTAAGTCAAAGCTGTACCCTGTGAAGCATCTCAGGATTACTCTGAAAGTAAAGCCTTGGTAAGTCGGTGTTGTTGAATCAAGAACAGCCAAACTTCCTGTTGCACACTCCTCATTTTTGTGTTGACTCAGGGAGAGGAACAGAGATGTCTTGTCAGTTGTGTGCAAGTGTAGCTTTCTGTCCTTGTTAATGTCTGCTTTGCTTGAGCTTAGGACCATGATGATTCATTAAAAAGACTATGAAGGAGATCCCAAGCTTGGGAAGAAGTGGGGAAGATAGACACAGGTTAATACAGGAGGTCTTTTATGGCAGTAACACAATTTACTGTTAAGGCAAAAAGCAGTTTTGAGGGGAATTGTGCAGAAATATAGCCTGTGGTGATTTCCTATCATTTGCAGGCAGAGTTGAGTTGTTACCTTTGTCTTACGCACTACAAGGATATATTTTATCAGTCAACTGTGGATTTTTATTCTTCACTGTCTATAAGTGTTGCAATGATTGTTTTATCTTTAAAGTAATTACCCTATTAATAGTTACTTGTTTTCAATGACTGGGTTAACACTGCTTGCTGATAATTTTTGGTGAGCAGCTTTGAATCCAGATGCTACATTAAAATGTTTAAAGAGTTGCTGTTTTCTCTTGTAGATTGCTGGTTTCTCCAAGAACTATTGGGAATTAAGGAGATGTCGACCAAAACTGAAGAAACTGAGGAAGCTTTTAATGGAAGATCCATATGAAGGGCCTGATAGTCAGAAAGATCAGGCTTCAACATTTTCAAAGGTAAATCAGCTGTGTAAATTGCTTTCTTGTAATTGGTAATGAGCAAATTAAAGAGAAGAAACATCCTTAAGTAGAAAAATCCCTTTCCTCACATGATTCACAGTGCTTCTTTAAGTTAATTTTTTAACCCTTCTATTCTAAACAAGTTGATTGTTGATAGCACTTCCAGTGAGTACAGGTAAGCAACCTTTTCATTAGTTAAAAGAAGGACATGGAAGGAGACTGGGCATTTCCCTTTTCCTATGGGAAGCTGCTTAGAGCAAAACCTTCAGAATTTTTTCTAAAATCCTTGAGAGTGACATGATTATAAGGTCAGAGCACACCCATGTGCAGATTGCTTGCCAATCAGTAATTGGTGATAACAAGGAGAAGAAGGGAGTTGAAGAGAGTAACAGGATTATATAAGGCACGGAATAAGACACACTAAAAGAAGGGAAAACACAAATAAAATCCTATCTTGCTGTCTTAAGGTGTTTTTAGGAAATTCAATTTGGGACCTAAAGAGTAGTAACAGGGAGACCTGGACTGTGCAGCATATGATCTCAGCTGAAGGGCTGATAAAAATTCTGGGGTTTTGTTAACTTGGTTGGTTTTCCTTTTGACTTGAAGACCAAAAAGTAGTTGCTCCCAAGTATTTTATGTTGAGGCTTGATTGAAGCTGACACCACCAAACCATCTGCATGTGCTTGGATGTGCAAACACAGATGTTACTTTTCTCTGGAGAGATATGATGCCTCTCTCTTCTTGGATGATTAACTGATTAGTTACTGAACCTTGCCCCCAGAATTGCCTACCTGTGCTGATCTAGGCATAGAAGGACATGCAGCAAAATAAGGTACATTAATGACTGGTTTGAGGATTGAATACCATTTATTTTTGAAGGAGAATGCATTTCCTCTATGAGCTTACTGGATAACAACTAGATATATCTGATAAATGTAGACAAGTCTTAACCTTGCCTCCAGTGCAATTCCTAAATGAATCTGAAAGCTCTCCAGGGGAAAGTTCTTTCCTATGGGACAAATTTTCACTAAATCCCAAACAATGTATGTGTAGTAATGATTTCCACTGTTTTGTTTGCTTACAGTTAACATTTATCTTGTGCTGGGAATTAATCAGCCACCTTTAATCTGTTTGAAAACAAATTACTCTTTTGGTTGTTTACTATAATCTGAGTCTCATGATTTTCAGGACTGTATCATACATAGAGAACTCTAGCAGAAGAGCCATAAAGATCTATGGCACTGTAGAGAACCTGTTGCATAGTGTTTTGATTTAGTACACTAGAGGAAAGCTTATAAGTATATAGGCTAGTACTGAATTTTACTGTGAAATGACAGGGCATACTCAGATGATCACAGACATCTGATAAGAAAGAGTAAGAAACATATTAAATACATTATCTGGAAGTTTCTGCTGTGGACATCTTGCAAGTCAACCCATTCCATTTTATGTTTGCTAGGGCAATGCAGCTGATAAAAGCATCAGAGCTGAGAGCAGTCATGTATTCAAAAAAGCTGTTGGGATTGCTGGGCTGACCTCAAAGCAGAAATGTGTCCCAAGGACTTCTGTGTAAGGCATCTGAATGGCAGCAATAAACTTCAAACACACATACTGATTTGGGGATATTTTTGCTCTCAATTGCTAGCAGTGTGGGTTTTTTTCAAGTATTGTATGATAGGGTCATCCCTCATTGACATACTGGTGGGAGCTTGGCCTGATGATAGGAACAGCCTATTCCTATCATCTGACAGGAATAGCATAGCAGGAAGTGGAGGCCTTTCTGTATTTATTAAATGGTTTTTTAGCATGTGGATGTTCCAAACTTAGTGTTGGTATGTTCCATTTGTGTTCTCATAGTCTGATAGATCTCAATCCAATACTTAATCCAATGTTTTTCTTTCTGATAGGAAATACTCTTGAGCTATAATCAACACAACTTTAATATTAGAGTTGATTAAAAAGGCTGTACTGTGAATAAAGGAATTGGTGTCCTATTTCCAGTGCATTGAAGTCTGGTATTTCTTCCATTTACTTCACTCCTCATGATAACTTCTGATCCACCCACACCTTCATAAACCCATCACCACAGCACCTTCCCCTCTCACCACAGAACTGTTCTGCAGGGAGTATTTGTGTTCTGGCTGGGTCTGTGCTGTGTGTGTGCCAACTGATTAGCAGACACTAAAACACAACATGTAACTGTTGAGGTCATGCTGGGGGAGGCTTTCCCTCAGTGGAGGTACTAGGTGCAGGTTCTGACTTCTATCCAAAAGTGGTGATTTTTGCTTTGCCTTTTCTTTGAATCTCACAGATTAAAATATGTGATTTCAGAAAAGCCAGAACACTTTTTATTCTTGCTGGGATACTTCACTTGCAAGGTCTGCTTGTGCTAGTTTGATGTTCTGGGAATATAGGTATATTACTCAGGCCTGGTACAAAAACTTTCCTGTAGTTAGACTGCCTTTTATATTGAATAACCCTTTGAGAAAATGTTTTAAGTTACAGAGAATGTGGCACACCTTAGGAAATTCAGTCTGGGAGAAAAAACATCTATCTTAAGTCTTTCCTTCATTATAGCTTATAATTTGGTATGTTCACTGAAGCAAAGGAGGAGTAATAACCTCTTTTATTTCCTTCTTTTTTCCCTTGTTGCAGTATACAACAGAAGATTTGTTAAATCTGATTCAAGCAAGTGAGGAAGAAATACTCCACCAATTGCAGGTCATAGATGCCTGCAAAATCGAAGGTATTTGTATCTAAAGAATATTCTTACCTATGAGGAAATCACCCTCTTATTTTCCCCAAAATATATGTCTCCCTTTTTTAAGGCCTATTCTATATTCTTGTCTTTCAAGGTGCAAGTTACTTCAAAGTTCTAAGATTTGTCCATGTCCTCTGCTGCTATGAATCTGATCAGAAGGATGATGCTGAGCAGGCGCTGCCAGTCTCTCTCTTTCCAGGATAACTCCTTTGATGCTACAAACACTGCATCAGAGTATCCCACCCACAGCATTGTTGTTATTCTATTATTTCTCTAGAGTCCCATAATGATATTATCAGACTTCTCAAGTCCATACCTCTTTGGGGTATTCTCATGGCTGCAGATCTTCACTGACTCCTTCTTCTGCATGCTGTTCTCTCTCAGGTCAGGGCTCCTCCAAGGCTCTCCCTGACTGGCTGACCCATCCCCTTTTATCCCAGTCATCTTCATTGGTTACAGCTGCAGCCCAATTAAGGACATCCCAGCTGCAACCCATCAAGGGCAACTGGGACCTCTGGGGCAAAGCCTCTATACAGATATTCAAATACATTTCCTCTACTATACAGCATGAATATTTTTTAGCTGGTCACCCTTTTCATGAAGGAGTGAGTACTGCTTGCTGTAGTTCTAGAGGCAAAAATAGCTGATTCTTAGGTAACCCCATCCTTTTCATAGTCCTTTCTTCCTCCTGGACTTGGTTTATCTCAGTGTCTTCCTGCCATGTGAGGAAAGGCTTGAGCAAGTGCCTCACTTTGGGACAGGTCCTGTTCATCCTTTACTTGGCCATGCCCAAACTCTCAGTGGGACACAAGGTGATGGCAATCCTAGAGTCATCTGGGTTTCTGGATTTTTGTGAACTTCTTTGGACCTGAGCTGTTGCTTTGCAGGGCCAATGAAGCCCGTCCTGTTCATGCAGTTCTGTTCCTGAACTAAGCATTAGTTTTTCCTCATCTTGGAGTGATATTTTTAGTGTCTTTGTAGCTGTGGCAGTTAAAAAATTACTAAAGAATTACAAACAATTAAGATAATTAAGTTTCATTCTCCTTTACATATGCTTTTATTATGTAGTTCCTTTTCTCAGCTTTTAATCCTGAAAAAAACACAATGCTGCTGCATATTATAAAGGGTGTGACCTGAATGTCCAGACTCCAGTAATGTATCTTAATGGCAATAGAATTAAGGTGTTAATGTTTTCCTTCTAACAGTGTTTTGTTGTTCTCTATTTGGCAGGATATTGGAGAATTCTAGACTTCGACTATGAGATGAAACTCTTGAATCATGTGACTCAGCTAATAGACTCAGAGTCCTGGCCTTTGAGTAAGGTTCCTCTCTGTGCCTGCCTTGAAGAACTTGGATCTCTAGAACCCAGGTAAACAATTATTTTAGTACTTAAAATTGCCTACATTCATTATTAACTATGTGTAATTACAGTGCTTGTTAACTGTATATTAGAATTATAGTCTTGCAAATCTGGATTCTAGTTACTGTGATATAAATGATACATTTTCTTTGTTTCTAAAAATACTCAAGGGAATTTTTAGACAGGTTAGTAAACTGATTTTAGTGTTTATTGTTAGTATTTTCATTGATCCACAGTAGAAACATTACTGCTGAGTTGTAAATGATGGAAGGAGCATGTACTTAAGTTGTCAATTGCTCAGCATCTTGAAATAGCTGTTCTGAAGCTATAGCTAGCCAAAAATGTTTGGTTTACCTGTTGTATACTAGCTGAGAGGGGGGTATGTTTTCTGGTGTAGTTCAAAAGTACCA
Source organism: Agelaius phoeniceus (assembly GCF_051311805.1). Classification (NCBI taxonomy): domain Eukaryota; kingdom Metazoa; phylum Chordata; class Aves; order Passeriformes; family Icteridae; genus Agelaius; species Agelaius phoeniceus. Next base: position 137,457,268 of record NC_135265.1, read on the forward strand.
TTCAAAGAAAGTCTTAAGTTTACAATATTAGCATTTTCCATTTAATTGCCTCTTGGCTGAAAAAGATACCTGCAGTTAGGCTATAATTTATGACAGAGCTTCAGAAAAGTGCCTATTATTCAGTAAGGGATAATTAATTGCCAAATTTTTGACTTGCATCATAGGATCATTCAGACTGGTAAAAAACATTAGGATCATTGAGTCTAACCATTACCACACCACTGCCAAGTCCAGGACTGAACCATGTCCCTAAGTGCCACATTGACACGTCTTTTAAACACCTCTAGGGATGGTGACTCCACCACTTCCCTGAGCAGCCTGTTCCAGTGCTTGAGAATGCTTTCCATGAAGAAATCTTTCTTATATCCAATCTAAATATGTCAGGCCATTTCTTCTGATCCTGTCACTTGTTACCTGGGGGGGAAGTACCCCCACTGGCAACAGCCTCCTTTGAGGCAGTTGTAGGGAGTGATAATGTCTCCCTGGGCCTCCTTTTCTCCAGGCTAAACACCCCCAGCTCCCTCAGCTGCTCCTCACCTGAGTTGTGCTCTAGACCCTTCCCCGGCTCTGTTGCCCTTCTCTGGACACACTCCAGCCCCTCAATGTCCTCCAGTTCTGGTCTGAGGGACCCAGAACTGGACACAGGATTTGAGGTGCAGCCTCACCGGTGCTGAGGGGAACAATCCCTGCCCTGGTCCTGCTGGCCACACTTGCTGATACAATTCTTTCTCATTGGAAAAAAAAAAAAGATATTGCAAGAGTCTATTCCTTATTTCCCTTACACATTTTAGTCTTTGCTAGTTCTAACTAGAAAGTGGAAGAGACCTTTGGGGGGAGATCCTTCTCTCTTCTGTTTTTTACCAGTTTCTTCATTTCACCCACAAAAATATGTCTCATCATATTCTCTTCAGTTTATTTTCTTCTCCATACCTGTTACCTAATCTTCTTGGTAACTGTTTTGGTAGTGTCCTAGTAAACACTAGTATTAGAACATGTTTTCTGATTTTTTTTTTCCAGAGAGATGATAGAACACATTCTTTTAAGCTATGGCAGGAAATATGTTGATGATGGTAAGTTTGGGAAAGATAACATAGTTTAACTTTGCATAAGAGAAATAGTTATTAGTGAGGAAATGTAGGTTTTTGAAGAACGGCCCAAACAAATGACTCTGCTACAGTGCAAAGGAGAGTGGGAGGAGAGAGCAAACTGGGCTAAAAATCAGTACAATTGTTAAAGGAAATTTCATAGGTAAAAAAGACTATTAAACTGTACAAGCCAATTGTGAACAGAGGTACTGGAACTGATTTATTAGGTGTGTACAAACCATAATTTCGTGACTAAAGAGAGCTCACTAGTAAAATTTAGATGACATCTCTCTTTAGATACCCTAGAAGATCTCAGATATTCAAGTAATTAATTGAGTATTATGAGTAGTCAGTGGCATGAATTCAGCGTGCCTGGAGTAGGTATCTGCCTGTGATCTCTTGAACTGCACCACAAGATCTGCTGGTTGTAGGGATTAGATTTGCATTGTCCATCTCATACACAGATAAAATACTGCACTGCCGTAATTCAGTCTGAATTCTTCCCCACAGTGGCTTTCATCTCACCTTTGGCTGAAGCAGGAGTTGCACTCAACCTTAAAAAACATAAGGAAGTCATTGGAGTGACAACAGACTCTTGTCTTAATATATTTAGGCAGTTTGCACAAGGAACAAGTCTGAATTACAGAGGTTGCTGAAACAATAAAAGGAAGTGTTTATACCTGATTTGGGTCAGAAATTTTAGCCAGGTCAGTGTGAGACAAAATTAAATCTCATATCTTCATAATCTCATAAGGGTGATTAAAGAAGGGAAAGTTTTGTTTACAAGCCATTCAGAAATAGGAGTGAGAGCTGTAGGAGGAACAGGACACTGAAAGGGGAAAACATGGAGGGCAAACACATTTATTGATACAAATTAATACTGTAGTTGGGACAGTACTGCTGTATTCTGCATAATTTGTTCCTGAGAATGAGAAGATACCATAATTTATCCAAATTAATACCAAGTCAAATTGCTTCCCAAGGGGAAAAAAAAAGGATGCTTGGTGTATAGAAGACTGTAGAACAGAATGGAAATACAAGGCTGTTCTTCTATCAAAAGGCAAGAACCCAAGATAACCTAGTTTTTGCTTCTTGGCAGGGGAGGTTTTCTTTGAAATGCATGAAGATAAAATATGCAGAGCTGTAGCACAAATGCTTTTGCAAAATGCAGTTAAATTCAATCTATCCGAGTTTGAAGAAGTCTGGCAACAGAGTGTCCCTGAGGGGATGACAACAAGGCTTGATCAGCTTCAGGTAAACATGTAAAGAAGGATGGATTATTCTGTGAATAGGCTGTAACTGCCTTGTGTCATATATAGATTTTAGCCATTATTGGGTATTGTGTTGTTTCTGTCAGCTTTTGAGTTCAAGTATGCTTTATGATATCCTCTATGAGCACCAGTAGTCTGGAATCATAATTTAGGTTTCTGTAACTAAGGCACGTTTTACTGTTTGAAGAAAGGTTGCAGCTATGATTTACTACTTATAAATGTGACTGGAACAGAAGCTGAAGCTGTTGTTGAATAGATGGTAGTGACAGCCAGTAGAGTAGCAAACACTACTGGAATCCTTTTGCTCAAAGCAGGCAGAGAGATGTTGGAACCCAATGGATTCTCCCTTCCTTCTTTTCATAAAAGAAATGATAAATACTGCCTGTAAAACAGTGCTTTTATGATACTTCTTCACTTTGCCTCTGGTAGCGCAGTTCTGGAAGGCTTTGGATCTGCAAAGACCAACTTGCATGGGATGTTGTCAGAAAGAAGGAAGTTTAATTGTTTTGTCAGTACTTTTTATTTCATTTCTGATGCTGTTCTGCAGGGCTTGGCTCTTGTGGATAGAAGTTCAAGACCAGAGACCATCTTTCTGCTGAAAGTGGAAGACTTACCTGAGGACAATCAGGAAAGATTCAACAGCTTATTTGGCATACGGGAAAAGTGGACAGAAGTGGATATTACCCCTTATATACAGTAAGGATGTATTTCTTTTTATTAAAACATAATTAGTACCATATTCTTCTCTTTTTGTATAGCTGGCTTCTGATGAGCCATCACTGCCTCAGTGATACTCTATACTTTGCATTTTAAATTTAGTGGATTCTCTATGAATAGAATACCCACCTCTGGGATCAGTAACTCTTTTTTTGGACTTATATGTGTGTAAAAAGTTGATCCTACTGGGTTTAATAGGTGATAACTCTCATTTGATTAAAGCAGACAATTCAAAGGCTAAACTTGCTGACATTTACTCTCTATTTACAACGCTAGAACTATAAAGCAGTAGTGCTTCCTGTACTGCATCTGTTGTTCCTTTGGTAGTTAAGACTTACACTATGCATTATCTGGAATGTCCAGCTGTGATATATGTGAGAAGATGTTGATGTTATCCCAGAGGTAACTGCATCAACCCTTTATGAGTGGCTCTGAGTTTACCATGCTATAACTGAATTGTTCAGAGCTAGCTAGATTGAAAACTCTGTTAGAGAACAGTAATAATAAAACTCTGCCTAAAACCCCAAATTCTTTTTCTGAAGTAAGTACTATGTACTATAGTTTTGGCTAGTGTGTAAATGTCAAGATAAGTTCTAAACTTGAGGTAATTTAAAGCATTATGTGACAGTTACAATAGTTCTGGTTTTTTTTCTAACATCCAAATCCAGTTTATTGCTGTAGTTGCAAATGTTTTACAGATTCATTTTGTGTGATAGTATCTCTAAATGCCAATGTCCTGTGCTTTATTTCCTCTGTAGAGACTTGTGTGCAGAGAAGCAGACTGTTGGTGCTCTTCTGACAAAATATGCTCGCTCCTCAATGCTGAATGGTGTTAAAGTTTATAATTCTAGAAGACCCATCTCATAACAAGTATTGTTTGAAGAACTGAGGATACTGAATGTAGTAACAGCGAATGTTACTTGCTGCTGCCTTCTGGGGAAAAGAGTGGCCAACCATCATTATACAGTGTACTTGAGTTTAAGCTAGGCTACTTGAATATGTTGTGTTCTCTGCTCAGCTAAGGAGAGTGTGAGGACACTTGTGGTCTCTAAGGAATGATATTCAGCTCACCTTCCTTTGCCAGCATTCTTTGCCAACCTTTCTTTGCCCAAGTTCTACTTCTTGAATACACATAATCTGTTTGTCCATAAGTCTGAAATGAATATTAAAAACTTCCTTGATAATAATTCAATCAATTCAATTGAATAGCAAAATAGAAATTTTAATCTTCTGCCCATTAGTGGCTATTCTTAAAGATTAAGGTTTCAATGCAGTGTTCACATTTTGAATAGCACAGAACTCATCAAGCTCATGAACAAATCATTCCCCACTGAGACTACATCAGTCTTGATTTTGAAAATTGGTTCCTTTTAACATCATGTCTATGAACACCATCAGCACCTGACACTTTAATACTTGGCAGAATGGCCTTATATATATTACAAAAAACCCCCTAATTGCAGTGAAGTGTGAATATAAGAGAGAGTAGTTGGATGTTGTGTTACAAATTTCCTATAAACTGTCATTAAAATGTAGCTGAGGTAAAACTAATGCTTTACAGAAGACTACTTGTGCTTTTTTTAAAAAGAACCTACAAAACTTTGTAGTACAATTATTTTTTTAAAACTTTGTTAGGGCAAATGACAGCACATAGAAATTGTGCCTTACAGTTTTGTAATGATAATACTGTTCTATGTAAATGAAAGAGAATGTTTTGATGATACTGCCATGAAGTGGTGTACCTGAGATGGTAATTTTGTAATCATTAAAAAGGATTGTTTGCATGTCAGTAAACTAGAGTTTAATATTAGATCGTTTTCAGATTTATATTTTAAGCTCAACAATTGTTGGTTATTTGATACAAAAAGCATTTTTTCCATCAGACTCAGAGGTGAGGTAGGAAATGCATTGGAACTGCAGCATTCCAGCTGTAGAGTGAGTGGGGAGAGTAGAGAAACTCCTCCTAAACCAAATGTAACTCAAGATGCACACTGTGTGCATACCTGGAATTTGGTACAGTTAAAAAGCTGAATAAAAGCTTCTTCCTGAGCTCTGTTTATTGCCAGTTGCCCAGTGCTGCAAGGTCAGTGTCCTGTGCTGCACATTGTTGGTGCAGGGCTGTGGTGTTTGACCAGCTGTGTGATGTAGAAGGGCTCTCTGCTGGGAAGGACTGCCTTGTTTGCTGTCTGGTTCCAACAGCTCCGGTCCCCCAACAGCACCAGAAGGTTCACTCCCAGCGATCAATGGTTATCTGAACGGAAAAGCCTTGGAAATTCCTTCCATTGCATCACAGAAGGCCCCTTAGTTGAAATATGCAACACAATTGATACTTTTATATTTGTGCTCCAAGTTTGTATTTACTTAGGTGTTTCTTTGTAAAACAAATAAGAAATTAAGTGTTTAATGAATAGAACTTTATTACGGCTATGAGAAGAGTTTGTTTACATTAATTCTGTGTGTGTTATCATTCCATGTGTGCAGTGCTCCTGCTTGGTTTTGTTACACATTGAAAATGAAATGACCCTTTCAAACTCCCAGCAGTTTATTCGATGCAAGCATTTATTTTAACCTAAAATAGATGACTCTGAAGTGACTTATAACAATCTTGGTTATGAAGGAACTGTTATCTCGCGTCCCCCTGCTCCCACCAGCAGCGCCACCCGTGAGGCGGCAGGCGGGGCTCGTTGCGGGCGCCCGCCGCTCCCGCCGCCCCTTCCCGCCTTCCGCCCGCCCGCGCCTGCGCGAGCTGCGGCGCCTGCGCACGGGGACACGGCGCGGCCCCTCTCTCGGCTTTTGGGTGGTTCGGGAGGGTTATTTTATTCTTCCTTTTTTTTTTTTTTTTCTATTTCTTCTCTCCGGCCGCCGCCGCCGCCGCTGTAAAAAGCAGCTGCCTTTCTGTAAAATGGAAAACTCCACCAGCCTTTCCCGCTGAAGTGACAGAGCTCAGTCAATCGGGCCGTGACCTCTCACCCGCGGGTCGGAGGTGACTGCCAAGATGGCGGCGGCTGCGGAAGATCCGCGGCGGGCGCGCTGCTGAGGGAGACCCGCGGGGTCGACCCTGCCCCGGGCCCGGCCACCGCCCGGCCCGCTCTACCCTCTGCCAGGCCTTTCCCGGCTCTCAGCGGACGGCGCTGCCCCAGCCGGCGCTCCCGGGAGCGCGGACCCCGGTGCCTGCCCGGCCGTCCTGGCTGCGGCCCTCCTGATTCCGTCGCTCCCGCCGCCACTGCCCGCTCAGCCGGTTGTGTTCCGTAGTTCCCGTGGAGAGGAAGCGCCTCTGGACTGGTTCCGTAAGCCCAGCAGACCCAGGGTCTGCGTGTGCACCCACGGGAGGTTTTGCACAAACGCTGCTTGGTGGTGGTGCTGTAGCGATGGCGCTCATTGGAGATGAGGATTCCTGACTGCCGGGGGTCGCACATCGCTGAGGAGATGAGAGATCAAATACGGCGTGACACGGGGGAAAATCGAAGGAGCCGCTGAGGGAGGATGATGTTGATGCCAGTCTGACGGTCAGCAGAGTGTGTTTAGTGCTGCGGTTCAGGATGAATAGGAAGAAAGGAGACAAAGGATTTGAAAGCCCAAGACCCTATAAATTATAAGTATCCATTTTTTTAAATTGTTATACTTGAAACCAATGCACACTGAATCAGGCCAAAGGCTGATTAATAATGATTTATGTAAGAAGGAGCTGTTGCTTGTGGTGTAGCTTGCATTCAAAAAAGGTGTGTTGCAGATAAATGTTTGAGTGTGTAAATGGACTTAGTCATGAGCAGCAAGTCTGTCAAACATGCAGTCTCATAAAGATATTTACATTATGCTCTTCAAACTTTGGACGTCTCTTCACGCAGTGTCAGTACTAAAGACCATACTACGATGTTCCTTCCATATGTAATGCTGTGTCAAAAAGCCCTTTTGATTTAAGGGCTTTTTATGTGTAAAAAAAAATGTTTGCCTTTGCAGCAAGCCGCTTTGTTAAGCAAATTGTTGTTTTCACACATTCACTATTTGGCTTGTAACCAAGCTACAAAGCAGTTGGTGGTGGATTTCAGTACATTTTAATAGATTTCTTGTTATACCTCTTTGATTCTTTTATAAATCTGTTACACAAATGTATTTCTAAGTAGAATCAGTCTTCTTATACACACTTAATGTAAGTAACATATGAATCCATTTTTAGATGTAATTCTCTTGTAAGAATTTTTTTATCTCACCTGAAGCAATGTCAGTTCTTAATGCACAGGATATGTGCAGATAAAGCATGATTTGTCACAAAACTTGAATTATTTCAAGGTTTTGTCTTGAGTCATGAAATGCACTGCTGTAAAGATGACACCCACTACAGAAAATTGTACAGAAATAACTTAGAGGATTTTTAAAAAGTTGGCATTATATTATCTCCTACCTTTTAAATCAGTTTTATTTGCCAGGAGTTCTAATATGTTACTCAAAGTTTAAGCAAATGCATTTGACTAGTATAAAATACCTCTCTTGATTCATGTATTAGCATTATTTGAAATTATAAATTCTTATGGCATGCTAATTGTAAAAGCACATACTGTACCTTTTAATGTGTAATACCTTCTTATATAAATGATGTATGAGTGTCAGCTTTCTGCAGGTCTCTGATTGCAAGCCTTATAGCTCATGCCATTTCTGATACTACTCATCAATACAATGTTAGACCTGGACACTGCCATTTGTAATTCTTTATTGTTACATACAAATAGGTGGTGTTCAAAAATTATGTTATCTTCCTGTATTACTGGTAATGTTCATCCTGGTATGATACTGTGTTTGATTTTTTTGGAGGACTTTCCTGACATTGTGGATAACCTCTATTCATTATGTGGTTTAGACTGCATAAAAGATTGAGACAATCATTAATGATTTTTATAGAAGTATATTCTATTGGCTGTATTTATGTACATATATCCTCTGTGGCTCTCTGTTAAACTGGGTTAAAGTATTATTTTAAATGCTGGCATTTGTGCAAAACCTTACTTTGCTTTTTTGTTTTTTTCTTCCAGCACAACTCATCAGGTAGTTTGTATCAACAACATAAATTTTCAGAGAAAGTCTGTTGTAGTAAGTATTTCTTAATAAAGTGTGAAGTAGAAATTAAGTGTCTGGATTTTCTTCATACTTTTAGAGGAAAAAACTGCACTCACAAGCTATTTATGCTGTTCAGCTACTTTATATGTTATACTTTCTAATCTGATGCTTCTCATAAGTCTGTCATTGCTTGAGATAAAGTTCTTTCTAATTGTGAGCACTTGTAGAAAAAGATTTCTAAATGAAAGCTGCTGCATTGTAAATATTATGGAGCAATTTGCAGTTCAGAATTCATGCTCACACTGTGTTAGCTGATGTTTGGGATAGACTTACAGAGTTTTCTACCTTGTATATGAGTTCACTTGGGCTTTGAAGAGACTTTCATCATTTCAGGCCTAAAGTCTTCAAGGGTCTTTGTCAATTTACATAACTGGTTAAAAGGATTCTGCTTAGGTTTTAAGAATTCTTGTCTCAAATTCAAGTGCCAAAACATAGTGATGCTAATAACTTGAAATCTAGTCAATAGAGGCAGATTTTTTCCAGTAAAACAGGCATGATTGTCAGTCACATTGAATTTTTTGTTTTGTCTGTTTCATTTACAGCTGGAAAAATTCACCTGTTAAATGGCATGAAGGAAAATGTAGAAAATCTAAAGGGCAATTCATTTTCCTTTTTAAATATGAAAATATCATCTTTATACCAGTGATTTTTTTTTAATTGTATTAGTAATAATTTTTTTATATCTCTCTAGTTTTTAAGTTGTTAAAGATTTTACAGAAGATTTTGATTTGTGTTTTCATAGGGTTATGTGGAACTCACAATATTTCCCACAGTGGCAAACCTGAACAGAATCAAGCTGAACAGTAAACAGTGCCGGATTTACAGAGTGAGAGTCAATGATTTAGAAGCAGCTTTCATCTATAATGATCCCACACTGGAGGTCTGTCACCATGAGTCAAAGCAGTAAGTGGTGTGTTTAAGACTCTGCAGATGGAGTGTTTTCTGTTGCTCTTAAGTATAACCTATTCTCTTTTACAGTCAAGTTTTACCTTGGTAATTTCCTAATGGTAACCTTTGGTCTGGTCTAATTTTGGGGAAGTATTTTGGCAATAATTTTGACTCTTACACTAGTCTTCTTTAGAGTTTCTTCTGCTCATTTATCTTTGTATTGTTTTGTGAAAGTATCAAAAATTTTCCTATAAACTACTCCATGTGGAAAAAAGGCCTTGGATTTGATCTGTGTGCTCGAGACAGACACTGTGTATTCCTTTTTTCATCAGTTATACAAGAGCTTCAATAATTCAGTTTGCAAATACAGTGTTCATTTATATAGGACACTGAATTTATTATCAGAGTTATGAAATTTTCTTTGAGTTTTGATACTGAACCGCTTGAGTATATTAATTCTGTAATTCTGTTTGCTCTGTGACTTGATGTTTTTGTTGTTGACTCTATTGCTCATTATGTCAAAAATTCAGAATCCTTTATTGTAGGGATTCTAGACTTTTGTGAAGTGCTAGAAAGTAAAGCTTTTGGCCTTCTCTAAGGAATCAAACTTTCATTATTTATTGTTGTAGATAGCAGTATAAGTCCTAGAACCTGAACTCACTTCAAAATTTGAAAGGCAAAGTTTCAAATTTCTTCAACGTCTCATATTGAAGAGAATGTTCAAAATCATGTGGCATTCTGTATGTTCTAGGGAACTGATATGGGAAGGGGCTTTAGCAAAAGATCTTGTAGCCATTTCATTTTTGGTGAGAGCATGATGGGCAAATGTTTTCCCTAGATAATCTCTTTTGATTTGCTGGAACATTCATATTCTTACACCTTCTTTTGGCTGGCTTGGTTGAATTTACAATTTGCTGAATTGTTGAAAAACTTCTAGTGAAAGTGTTCTTCAACAGCAGCTGATCAAAAAAATCAGTCCTTTAGGCTGCAAAAGACTGGCTGAAATAATCTAGTCCAGGTCCCCTCACATGGGGTCAGGTAGAATTGATTCCACAGGGCTGTGTGCATTTGGGTTTTGAGTATCTTTGGGGATGGAATCTCTGCAGTCTCTCCAGGCAACTCTCTCCACTGCTGATGACCTCCCCAGTAAAAAGCATTCCCTCATATTCTGATAGAATTTCATGTGTTTTAGCTTACATCCACTGACAGGAGCAGACACAGGGGGCATGAACTGAGACATAGGAGGTTCCCTCTGAACATCAAGAAACATTTTTTACTGTGAGGGTGACTGAACACTGGGATAACTTATTCAGAGAGACTGTGGAGTCTCTATCCTTGGAAATATTCAAGTCATCTGGATGTGCTCCTGAGCACCTGATTGTAGGTGACCCTGTTGGAGCTTAGGGGTTGGACTAGACGACCTTGAGAAATTGCTTCCAACCTCAGCCATTCTGTGATCCTGTAATAACTGGAATCCTGTGTAACTCCTGGAAGATGTGAAAAAGGAGCAGCATTTCAAATTATAAGAGTGAGCACTCCCATTATGTTAAAAAAGGGATTAGGAGAGAGAATTCTGTCATTTTGTGGAGAAGGTGAGGGGTTTTTTGTTCAAACTATTCAAACTTAATGGAAAATCTCTGTATTTTATAATTCTTATGTTATTCATAGTTATGAAAGACAGAGGTCACTAAATATTCATAACAAAAAACTAGTATGCCTCTTTCTGTATCTCAGAAATTAAAGGCAATGTGAGTTACAAAATATTAGATGAAATTAGCTGCATTTTTCCATTAAAATACCTGGTCACAGTTGGGTAGTTTAATACAGTATCTCTGCTCTTTAGGCAGAATTGCAAGTAGAATTACTAGAAATCTAAAAACTCTAGAATTAGTACCTCAAAAAAATCATCAGTGTGTTTTCTCTGCCCTTCTTTACAAAGAGCTGCTTCTAGAAACAGTGGTTTGTGACAGTAGTCTTCAGTCTTTATATCAAATCTTACTACTCTAACACTAGTCTTTCTGTCTAATCATCTGGTCATCTCTTCCAGGTTCTCATTTGTTATGGCAAGTTTGGTGATGATGTCCTTTGTGCCCTTGCAACTGAACTAGGTGCAGCAATTATTTTGAGCTGGACACAGATTAGACATGATGGTTTGTTTCTGATCTTAGAGGGATCATTACCTTTTGCACAGTTTTCTTAAGTAGTCTGTTGAACTAGTAAATGGGAAATTAAGATGGTTCTTGGCAACCTGTTTATTTTAAATATTTTGTTTTCAATCTTTAATTTTCCCTGTGGTGTGTAAAAAGTATAAGTTTGGGTTATAAGATTGTACATACAAACATTTTCTTTTGTTTTGATAATGCTTTTAGTTTCTTAGATGTTGTTTTTTAAGAGACTTAAAATCATAGAAATCATTGAAATTAGAAAAGATCCATAAGATCATTGTCATATGTCCCAGCCATCAACCCAGCACCACCATGAGCAGTAAATCATGTCTTCAGGGGCCATGTCCCCAAGTTTTTTGAACACTTTCAGGAATGGTGACTCCATCATTTCCCTGGGCAGTCTGTTCCAACCTTTACAGTTTTGTCTATGAAGAAATTTTTTCCTAGTAGCTTATCTGGGGCATAAGTATTTAAAAAATGTATTAATTTAATGGACACTTCCCTACCATTTTATCAAAGTTAAAATAATTTGAAGACTTCTTACTCCCTTAGTTAGCAACAGAATTCTATTTAAAATGAAAAATTCTGTATTGAGTAAAGATTAAAAAACCTGCTACAGTGTCTCTGACTTGAAAGGTTATATTTGCTGATAGGAGGTTAAGAGAAGTGGTTCACTGTTATGTTGTGCAAATTTTGGCATGCAAGAAAACAATTAAAAGAGGATTGAGAAATTCAGCTTTATGTATAACACAATTCTGTCTTCAGAATTCTGGCTTCACTATGATGTTCTTTGCTACTTCTTGGTGAGATGTGTGAGATCACCTCTTTGTATTCTGAATTGAAATATTCAACTTGTTTTCAGTTGCAACAGTACTATTGGATTTTGGCATATTTGAGGAAAAAAATTATTGACACATGTTCTCTCTCTTTTCACATTTTCAGTGTTGAAGAAGGTGAAACAATTTTTTTCAGTCATGTATTTTTTCAGTTCCCCTGAATATTAGAAAAACTCTTAGCAAAAAAGTAATTAAAATCTGTGAAGTTTGTAGGAAAGTTTAGAAGCCATTAGCACATTAAATATATTTTTAGCTTTGATGCCATTTTCATATCAGAATAGATGGATGAACTTAGATAATGCAGTCACTTCCTTCCTGACTGAGCAAACACCTGAACAAGGGTGTAAGGTATGAAATAATCCACAGTGCTTTACTGTGTGTACACAAGATGGCAGAGAATCCCATTTTATTTTACTTATGCTTTTGAGAAGAGTTTCTGGAGACTGGAGACTTCTGGATCTAAATCTTCTGGAGACTGCATGTAGTGTTGGAGAGTATCTATTTGGGTCATGTTTTGGGGTTGCTGTTTTTGAGTGTTACAGTTGCCTATCCTCCTCATCTTTCTTTTTCTTGTAAATTGTGTTTTGATTCTGTCAGTATAAGAGAAATAAGCTTGCTTTTTCTGGGCTATACTTCTACATTCTATGTAGAAATTCCAGTACATATTCTGAATACTGAGACAACTGCTTGTATCTCAGCCCTATTTATTTAAAACTGACAAAGGAGATATATTTTTCCTTAATCTTATGGTTGAGATTGTAAACTGTTAAATAGGTGCAGCAAAAGTTTGGGTGCAGTGGTTTGATCTGTGATAAGTGAAGTTTGTGAGGATCCTGTTGTGCCTGCTTATGTGCTTCACCTTTATGAAATAATTAGGATGCCAGGCTGAGGAGCTGTTGCATTTTACTGTTATTATTGTGTAAAGGAAGCTATGTTTTTGTATAGCTAGCTAATGTGCACATAATGCTTTCCTGTGTATTGCTGGTTCATTTATCTTTTTTTTAGCCTGAAGCCTGTAGTATTTAAACATTACAAATATGAAGATGTTCTGATATCCTCTGACTTCACTGTTGCTTTAGTTGCAAGCAGCAGTAAGCTGTGAGAGGGAGCAGTGTGGTAGCCTTAAGGGCGTGTCTGTCTTGCAGTATTTTTTCTTCTGGGAAGTCAATGATCAAGCCTTTAGACTTTGTACAAAATAGAAAAATTTCTGGTGGACTGAGCATGTGTTGCCTTGCTGCAATAAATAGCCTTTATTTACACTGATATAATGCTTGTCTAATGCTTGAAAATTCATTATAGACTTTGTTAGAAATGAACAAAGTGTCGTGGCCAGGACATAATTCATTTTTACAGTAGTTAGGAGCAGAGAAAGGCTAAGATCTGGAGATTATTATCTACCATCTTGTCTTATTTTCCAGGGATGGGAAAAAGGCTTGCTTCCAGATCCCATAGCATGGCAGGGGGTCAGGTGTTTTTATGAGTTACCTGGGGTGAGCAATGCCATGTGAAACATTCAGCTCTTTTCTCATACATATTGTCATTGGTATTGTTACTGTTACTGTTTGTTTCTTATTTCATTGTTGTCTCTGGTAAATTGTTCTTATCTCAATCCATAAACTTTACCTTTTGTGGCTCCAGTTCTCCTCTGCAGCCCACCACAGAGGCAGGGTGGAGAGATAGAGTGGCACGTGGTTTGAAGTAGTTTCAGTGGAAACACTAAATGGGACCATTCCTAGACCATGCACAAAGGTGCACAGCACTTTTGAAAAGAGATGACAAAGCCCTTAAACGTGACCAGGAATGAAAATTAGGTTTTTCAGCAAAGGTTCAAATCATTGCCCTAATAATAAATCACCTATCTGTGCATGTATTATATCTTTTACATGGTGTATAATGTATGTACTCCAATATCAAGTGCTTATTCTCTATGGGAAGCAAAGTAAAATAGTAATTGAATTACTAGTTATGAAGAGTAATGCATTACAGGCAGAGCAAATAACTTATTTTGCCAAGTTGATGTTAAGTACTGTAGGAAAACAGTGGTTTATAGACTGTATGTTTGGCACATACATTTGTAGCACTGGTGCAGCTACTAATATCAAATGCTATGGAAAGTTTGAAATCAATTAGTAATTTTAAAAAATAAATGTCTGTAGCATTGCTTCTTTACAGTTGCTCAAGCTGCATGCCCTTGAGCTGTAATTAACAGTGTTTGGGGTGAATGCTGATAACAGAATGTATCTCTGTTGGGAAAAGTCCATGAATACATATTTGTTTTTTCATTGTCAATCTACACTTAGCATTAGGAAAATTTATCATTGTTCCTTGGACTGTAACTTCTGGCATGTGCTCTGTTTTTCTTAAAATGGCCATATGTAGTTTATTGAGAATAGTTCACTCTATGAAAAGATTAATTTGTGGTACTATGCCTTTAATGGATTCCTTTTACAATGAATCACCCATTTGAACTAGAACACTTCACAAAAATAGAAATATAAGAATAGACTTGTTTTCCATAAAATGTTAAGCTCTGGAGTCTCCCTACTTTGCTGTAAAATCATAACCTTTTCCTGTCTGTGAACACAGTGATGTTTAAAGTGTAGCTACAAGCTCATCATAATTCTTAAAGTTTGAACAAATTCTCACTGTGTAGGAAAGGGATCCCTATCAATAATAGTCAATTTTCAGAAACAGTTTGGAGTAAAATTAAGCACAGTCTAACAGAATGTTACTGTGGTTTTCTGTTGCTAGCTTTTTTTTGATTACTTATAGTTCTTAGTCATGCAGAGTCTTTTTAAATTGAGTTTTCCCAGTGGTATTTGTTTGCCTTTATATAAGGTATAGGGTGCCATTTGGAGGACAGCTTAAAGCAACTTTGCTCAGGGAAGTTCTTTGACCCCTCAGTATGACAGATCAACTAAAAGCTGCCTGATTAGAAAAAAAGGACTTACTTTCCCATTTGACACTTTCAGCTGCATCCCTACAGGATCAGATGAACATTCTCCTTAGTGGACGAGGTAGTAGTGATGTGTGAATGAGGCTAAGAGGCAGCACATCAGCTGGAGTTTAAGTGGGCTGGAATTGTTTTGGAGCTATACCTGAAGTTATACTGTATTCCAGGGTACAAACTGAACCTTTTCCTTTTAAAACTTGTTGGCATTATATCCTACCTTTAGGTATAGTTAAGTGTGAAAAAGGAAAAGAAAAATATATTTAAACTTGAGGTTTGTGAGTTTCTCTACTGAAATGTCCCACTTGCTATTCAGAAGCTTTCAAGCAAAGTAGAAAAGTTTACTGCTCCTGACATTCTCAGCCTTGGTAGTGGTGCCAGGGAATTTGTGCACTATCATTGCCAAAGATGAAGAACTACATGAAAATATGTTCTCAATATATTTTAGAGTTTTAGCAAAATTTTTTATAGTTGTGCAAGAGTCGGAATATTAAGCAGGGTATTTGACATACCCAGACTTACAGAATGCTGGTGGTGGCATGGTTAATTGCACTTTGTTCTTCCAAGTAAGGTACTGTAATGTGGGTTGCTTTCTTCATGGATGGTGAACAGAGAATGGTTAGATGAGAGCAAAATCCTGAAATGAGATCATGTCTGCTTTGTGTAGACTTCAGATTCCATGGAAGGTGGAGTCCTCAGCCAAAAGTTAATTTACTCCATTGTAGTGCAGTGATCCTGCACCTGGGTCAGGACAATGGCCAGTATCAGTACAGGCTGGGGGATGAAGGGATTGCAGGCAGCCCTGCAGAGAAGGACTTAAGGGTGCTGATGGATGAGAGGCTCAGCATGAGCTGGCAGTGTTCATTTGTACCCCACAAAGCCAGCGGTGTCCTGGGCTGTATCACCAGCAGTGTGGGCAGCAGGGTTAGGGAGGGGATTCTGCTCCTCTTCTCTGCTCTGCTAAGATCCCACCTGCAATGCTGTGTCCAGCTCTGAGGCCCTCAGCACAGAAGATCATGGAGCTGTTGGAGCAGATCCAGAGAAGGCCACCAGGATGGTAAGAGGGATGGAGCACCTGTCTGTGTGGAAAGGCAGAGGCAGTTGGGGTTGTTCAGCCTGGAGAAGATAACAGCTCTAGGAAGATCTTACTGCAACCTTTCAATACCTAGAGGGGGCTTTATAAAAAGGATGGGCAGACTTTTTAGTAGGGCTTGTTACAGCAGGACAAAGGGTAATGGTTTTAAACTAAAAGAAGGTAGGTTTGGACCAGGTGCAAGGAAGAACTCTCTTACTGTGAGGGCAGTGAAACCTTGGAACTGGTTTCCCAGGCGAGTGGTAGATGCCCCATTCCTGGAAACATTGGAGGTCTGGTTGGACAGGACTCTGAGCCACCTCATCTAGTGCAAGATGTCCCTGTCCTCCCCCAGGAAAGTTGGATTAAATATCTTGGGAGGTCCCTTCCAACCCAGAGTGTTCTGTGGCTCTGTGATTCCATGACTGCTTTTTGCTTGATTGTGTCCTGCTTGTGCTTGGATTCATCAGCAGTACCTAAATTCTGTGGAAAAGGTGATAAGTTAGTCAAACACTTTCTCTTCCGGTATAGAGTTGTGTAAGCTTTTGAAAAACTGCGTGTACCGGAGAATTAGAATTAAGAAAGATTTTGCTCCCATGCTTTAAACAGTTTAGAAATCCATTTTGAAAAAGTATAAAAACTATCACATAAAACTGTAAAAGCAGGGTTATTTTTGAACTATTTAACAATAGTTAAATATAATCACATTAACTAATAAGGTAACATCCTGCTCATAAGTACTTTAACAGAAGACATATGCTTGTTCCTTCTCATTTCAGCTCATTTCAGTAAAAAGCAATTAAACTAAGTCATAACTGAAGTAATGATCTGACTTTGTAGTGAAGTGAGCAGTTAATGAGCAGCTGATTTGTAGCAGTGTGGGGTTTAGATGGTGGATGCTGCTGCCTATTTCCCAAAGAGCATCTCCTGTGGAAAAGCAGCTTGGGTGAGCATTCAGGCAAAGCAGTAAAGTCTACACTCACCACAGCTAGGTCAGCAAAGAGAGGCAGAAGGGCCTTTTGTTTGCTAAATTCCAGCCAAGGTTTATTCCAGCACAACAAATGGGAAATCAGGGACAGAAGACCAAGCCACGTGGTGTGCACAAGGTTAATTAGGGATCAGTGGCCAATGGTCTGAGGGCTTGGGGGTGGTACAGAGGGCAGGACAAAGGGTATTGCCCTACAGGGAAGATGGTGCTGGCCACCAGGGATACCACAACCAAGGAGGAAAGAGGGAAAGGAGAAACCACAAGCATTAGGAACACGTGGGGAATGAAAACTGGGCTGGATTGGTGCTGGGAGGCTCCATGGGGAAGTCTTCTCTTTCAGCCTAGGTGCAGGCTCTGTGGTATATTCTTCCAGGGCAAGGCCCTGGGGATTTCCCTGAGGGGTTCAAAGGAATCCACACTGATATGTAGTTGCTCAAACCTGATTACAACAATTGTGTTTGCATCTTAAATAAATAACGGTACACTTTAAAAAAGAAGAATGTTTTGAAACTAAGAAGTATAGCACATATTTCTGTGTTTGTGTATTAAGGCCAGAACTCTTAACATATTTTATGTGTTATTTACAAGTGCATTAAAAAACCCCTATTTCTATCCATCAAGCTAAAATCTTACATTTAGAAAAGCAAAATAAGAGCAAGATGGCAATATATGAGGATGCAGATCTTCAAGACAGAGCTTTAGAATAAAGATACAAATTTCATCCAAGATAAAACCCAGAATTTTTAATTTCTATTGTAAATGTAGTTATTCTAAATGTAGTTAATTCTAATTGTAAATGTAAATTCTAAATGTAGTTATTACTCTTATTGGCAAGAAAACAACACTGAGCATTTCTCAATTTATTGGGAGTTATTGATGTTTAAGTCTTTTTGATCACAGATCACTTTTGCAAGAGCCATATTTTAAGTTCTGGTTGTTGAAATCTAATCTTTACTCCTTTTCTCTTCCACTCCTTTAAAAACAAAACAAAACAAAACACTTGGTTGTCCATGCACCTTGAAATTCAGTGCATAGAAACACAGTCTTAACAACCACGGTTGTTTTTTGTGGTTCACCACAACTGTTCTTTAAGAATTAACTGGCTATTTCTGACAGGAGGAATCTCAACTATTTCTCCAATGCCTATGCCGCCGCTGTCAGTGCTGTGGACCCGGATGCTGGAAATGGAGAGCTCTGCATTAAGGTTCCCTCGGAGCTGTGGAAGCATGTTGATGGTAAAGAGACCATACTGAAAAATTAATTTAAATTTCAGAGTTGTCAGCTAGTTTGCTTAGGAAGATAGTAGCTTTGAAGAAATAGAAGTAGTGTTACATTATCTTATGAATTTGTGATTACTGTTTCCTTTTTCCTCTCCACTTGAATTCTGAAAAATAATTTCACTTTTTGATTATAGGGAGGAGTGTTGCAAGGCTTCTTGACACTATATACAAACATACTCTTGGGTGGTCATGACCCCAGGAGAATACTTGGGGAAGTGGGAATAATGAAGCGTACTGGGGGTTAAATTGTAATTTTGAAGCTGCTTACAATAAATATGGTCCAACAAAAAAATAATTTACAAGGATATAGTATATACATCTTTTTACAAAGCTCTACTAATTTTATGCCACCTCACTTCAAGGAATGGTCACTTTAAAATTGATTTGGTGTGAAAGCAGACTCCAGTATAAACTGGCACACTAGATCCTGGAATAAGGAACCGTTTTAATAAGTTACTCTCCGGTGTTGTGTATTTTCTTACCAGGATCTACTAGTTTCTTGTAGTATTTCTTGCATGGTTTTATTGGTTTTTCCCATGGATTTATGAGACCTCTGAAAGAATAACGCAAGGCTGACTCATGCAGTATTGTCAGATGCACCTTAATGGAAAAGACATTTTTGTTTATTTTAATTTTTGTGTAAGTTCCTGTTGCCTTACACAAGAGGAGCAAGCCTAGAAGGAAAATAGTCAAACATTTATGATTTCACTTTTCAATGTTTGAATGCCAAAATATGGTGACACTTGTTGGATAAATTTCAGCCTATGCTTGGATTGCCAATCTATTCATAGGTGAGATTTCTGTGAACCTAAACCAAAGTGAAGACACTTAATTTACAGGAAAAGTATGAACTATAAGAAGAGATTTTAAGCAACTGCAAATGATAATAAAATGTCTTTTCAGAATGTGCCTGCTTCATAGAGTTTTTGGAGAAAATTTTTTCAACAAGATGCCAAGACCATAGTTAGGATACAGTCTATATAAATATGCTTTACTGTTGGGGAATTAGAAGATGAAATGTGACTCCAATTACAGTTTTTATTAATTAGTAAAGATTTTTGTAAATGCATCTCCTGTGAGTTGTGCTTAGGGAGGTCTCAGTTTTGTAAGCTTTGAGCTGTACTTTGTAAGTGGACCGGGAAGTCCATGAGAATGAAGTTATCATAGTCTTTAAAGACCTGGAGTCCAAAACTGAGTTAATATCCTACAATAACTTTCATGTAAGTTGTATATACTTACTCAGTTTTGGTCTTTGTGCTGCAGAGTTAAAAGTCCTGAAGGTGCATATAAACTTTTCTCTGGACCAGCCAAAAGGAGGCCTTCATTTTGTGGTACCCGACATGGAGGGCAACATGGCAGAAAGAGGGGCTCATGTCTTTTCATGTGGCTATCAAAATTCTACAAGGTAAGAAAACTGTCTTTGAATGTTAGATTTGTATTTCCTATTTACTCTCAAAGTGTAGGAAATACAAATAATTTATTTTAATTATTTCAAGTTTAAAAAAATTCTAAAATTTAATTTGTGCTTTAAAGGAGCTTACTGATATGAAGTAGCATCTAATGACTAGTAATTAGAATGTCTAGTCTTTATAGCTCAGCAATAGGTAAAGACAAAAAAAGCTTGTAAAGCTTTATAAAGTTAATGTATTGTAGAAGTCAGTATGTCAACATTCATATATTCTTAAAGTATTTAGGGATATAGTTTGGAACTTGAAAGAAAAATCATCTGTGAAAAAGAGTATAATTATTAAGTATAATTGATAACCATTTTCCCCCTAATCTTCACTTTTCTAGATTTTGGTTTCCTTGTGTGGATTCATATTCTGAGCTGTGTACCTGGAAACTTGAGTATACTGTAGATGCTGCAATGGTGGCTGTTTCAAATGGAGATTTGGTAGAAACTGTATACACCCATGATATGAGAAAGAAGACTTTTCATTACATGTTGACTATTCCAACTGCAGCTTCTAACATCTCCTTGGCAATTGGACCTTTTGAAATCCTTGTTGATCCATACATGCATGAGGTAATCTTCATCAAAGAAGCCTCCTTTTTTTTCCTAAAGAATTACTGATGTTTCATGTTGCAGTCAGTATATATTAGTCCAAGAATGGGTATTTCTAGGTCAACCTTCATTAGTACAGTTGTATGATAAAGCTTGTCTTGTAATGCCTGCATTTAAATTTATCTCAGAAAAAAAGCCTTTAAATAAGCAGCAATTCCATTTATGTCTTTATTTATGGGGCAAATTTAGTTGAAATTGGGTTTCTTCCCTGAGATATATAATAACTTGATATTTATGTATTTAAATATGTTTGTAGGTCTTGTAACTAATTTTCCTTTGTTTGTAGGTGACTCACTTTTGCTTACCACAACTTCTCCCACTGCTCAAACATACCACATCATACCTTCATGAGGTGTTTGAATTTTATGAGGAGATTCTTACCTGCCGCTATCCTTACTCCTGTTTCAAGACTGTTTTTATAGATGAAGCTTATGTTGAAGTAGCTGCTTATGCCTCCATGAGTATTTTCAGGTTAGTATTTGAGAAAATTGCACCTTTTAAATCCACAGGCCTAGAAACTCTAGATCCAAGACTGTTGAGAAATATGTGAAACTGGTTATTTTTATAGCCTGAGTGTTGGGCTTCCTAGTTTGAAAAGGCTTGTTTATATCGACATTATGGGGTTTTAACACCATTTCCATTTTTATCTGTTATAAAGATGTTGCATTTACTTTAAGAAAAAACTGGTGGTGATTTTCCTTCTGAATTAGAAATGCCATGCATGAAGTATTTAATCTCAAATTAAGTGCAGAAATATGATTGTGTTTTATTTTTCTCCAGCTGGAATAAGGTATCAGGAATCCAAGAGAATGTCACCAGTTAAACTACTTAGACTCCATACAGAGAGTTGTGTATAGATGATAATAGCAGGAGATCTACCTCAATTAAGATTATTAAAAATTTAAAAATATGTTACTATCTCACTGAAAAAACACTGAAGAAATTATTTTACTTGTTTTGGTTTTTAAGGCAAGGTCTCTTTTGTTTCTTTGGAGCCAATGCTCATGTTGTGTTATTTTCTTTTTGTGGGGACCCAGCACAAATCTCTTGCACAGCGCAATGATTATAGATGAAACTCCACTGACAAGGAGATGCTTGGCACAGGCCCTGGCCCAGCAATTCTTTGGATGTTTCATATCCAGAATGTCCTGGTAAGTATTTTACCACAGTATTCTCCAGAAAATGGGGAGGATCTAGAAGTTCAAAGTTTAATTTGCAAATTGCATTTTATTGAAAAAATAAGTAAAACAGTAATTGTAGAAGAAAGCAAAAATGGGAAAAAATGTAAGAATAATAAGCTCAATAAATGAAAATCCATTAGTATTTTTTGTTGTTTTGAAAGGAGAATGTGAGAGATAATAGCTCCAAAGATTGTATAGATTGAATATATCTTCCTGAATGTTGTAGTGTGCTTTGGTGTCTGAAAATTTTAGAAAGCTAATTCTTTTGCATTATCAATTTCTGTTAGATATTTTGGATGATGAAGTATAGCCTGCATGCAAAGTACTTACAGAGCACAGAACTAATAAGTTAAGTTTTTCAGGGAGGAGAATGCAGAAATTAGTGTCAAATAGGAAAATACCTGCTAAGGTGGCTATAACTCCATGTCTCAGAAAACCTCCCCAAATGGTTCTTGCAGTTCTCATCAGTATTTGTCTTAAATCCTTTTGCATGCAGTTTATTTACTAGGGACCAGTAGCCAATTACTTTTTTTAATGGCAAAAGTCTACGTCCCAGAGCATATTTGTCTTAAAAACAAGGGAAATCAACATGTTCTTAAATTGATGTTTGTACTGTTGTAATTTCTGTGGCTCTCTTCTTTATTTCTAACCTACTTCTGTGATGAAGGCAATTTTTGCATCCTTCATGACTCCATTTTCGTATGTTCTTATTCTGTTTACTTCATCATATCCTGTGCACAATGTCACTTTTCTGTTTAAGGTTCTAGTTCATGATCATGATCTAGTTTTAGTTTTTGTCTGTTTTTTCTCTCTTAGAACATAACTTACAGAAGGTGTGTTTAAAAGAGTGTCAAACAAATTGTGAGATAGGTATTTTGTCTACTTGCTGTCCAGGTCTTCTGCACTTCACAGAGTTGTGTACTAAGAAATAAAGATCATATTGATTAGCAGTTGCTTTAACTTTAGTGTCCATTTCCACCTGTTTATTATTATTGTTTCAGCTAAAATAGGTTTTATATTTTAATCTGGATTTCTGTGGTAAAAGTTCAGTTTTCACTGACTTTTCAGTTTCATTGGTTCTGTCCAGGTGCCAAGTTCCATAAATTGGTTAACAGCTCATCAGACTTCTGTTGACTTAGAGAAGTTATACAACCTCTTGAAATTTGTGGCTATTTTTGAGTTGGTCAAAAATACCATCCCTTACAAAATATCCTCTGAAGTGATATAATTCATGTTTCTTTCTTATATAGGTCAGATGAATGGGTGCTAAAGGGAATCTCTGGTTACATTTATGGCCTTTGGATGAAAAAAACCTTTGGTGTTAATGAGTATCGCCACTGGATTAAACAGGTAACATCATAGTGTTTTCTGTACCTTTCAGACATTTTGCATCAAAGAAAATACAGCATAAAACCTGAATATAATATAGCTTTGCATTGCAATCTAAAGACCTTTTTAGTAGTGACAAACCTTGGAGCTAAAATATTTTTATCACTTGCTGCAAGGAAGAACACCAAGCATACAAAGCAAAATAGATTTTTGTGACTGACATATGAATAATGAATAATAATTGTTGTTGTCTCTCCATGCAATCAGTTTTCCTCTTTTTGTTTGGACTCCTGAACAAAAAAAAAGAGTCAAAAAAAGATACTGCTTTTGGAATACTTAGGATAGAGTATAGGATTCGTAAGAATTTGTATTTGGTGAATTTCTTATACTGTGATGGCTATCCATATAGCTCAGGAAGGCTCCAGTATTAGCTATGATCAGTGGTGGTTCAGGTATCTTTTAGTATCATTAAAGTGCTAAATGAAATAATGAAACAGTACAAAACTCCCTGTCTGAAGTGATTTCTTTTCTTGGAAAACAAATTTCTATCTAGAGCTTACGTTTCTAAATGTAATCTTTGAGACAGGTACTTTCTAGTGATAGCAGCAATGACTCCTCATTCTTTGCAAGTAACATTTATTCACAAAAAGATAGGTATCTTCTTTCTCTCATCACCTTCTCTTACTCTCCCTATTCCAAAAAGTAAATCCTAACTCTGCTTGCTCCATTTACATCCCTTACTCACCTGGGGACCCAGTACCATGTCCTTCTCTGCCTAATGCTCATTTAGTTCACCAGTCTGGTGTTGTCTGTGCTAGAGGTGTGGGTGCTGCAGAGAGCAGCAGAACTGGGTGGAGCTCTTTTGGAAGAGTTTACTGCTGTCTGCAGCAGAAGTTGCTCATGTTGTTCCACATCTGTCCACACTAAACTATAGGTGTCCACGTAGAATTGAGATGTGATACTGTCACAGGCTCCAGTTCTGCCCTTTTTCAGTATTACCAATATATGAAGGTGTGCAAGTTGATATGTATCAATAAATCTCAACACATACAAATATTTGGAAGATCTTTAACAGTGCATTGTAGACAGGCATCAGTTTCCATTTCCTGTCCTTAAGCTGACACAATTTGATTCATGTTGACTTTTGGGTGACAAAAGTCACCCTTACGAGCCCTTACAAACATCCTGCCTTAAGGTGTGCTTGTTAACCTGGCATCACACAAGTTCAGACCCAGTACAGAGCTTGGGTCAGACAGATATATTTATTTATTTATATCTATATTTAATATATTATATTTATTTGTGTGTGTGTATCTGTTGTTGTTTTCCACTGCATGAAATACTGATCACATTTATTTCTTTTGGTCAAAAACAACGTATTTATTGAATAAATAAATAATAATAGTCTGCTTATAAGGTAGTTCAGCACTGTTGGGCATTATCCCCCTGTTCAGCCCCTGAACAAGTATGAAATACTAATTTCTACTGTTTTATTATTGTTTGTCATTTGAGGAACATCCCTGATTTTAAAATACTTCTCCCTTTGTAAACAAACTTATTAGGAGGTATGACTTGAACAATATTAAAAGTTTTCCTGTCTTCTTTAAATAACTTTTCTGCTCTTCAAAATTATGCTTACTTATGTATTTTGTTCTTAGGAGTTAGATCAAATCGTGGCATACGAACTGAAGACTGGAGGAGTTTTACTGCATCCAATATTCGGAGGAGGAAAAGAGAAAGACAAGTATGTTTATTTAAGCTGCAAGTCATTGCAGGGTATGTTTTTATGGGGCCATTAATATATGCCTTGGGTGTGTTGTGTAGCACAAGGCCAAAGGCTGAAGATCTCGGGCTCCCCAAGGCATGTATTACCAGTCTCATAAAGTACATCTTGAGTATATTCTAACTGTTGGGTTTTTTTTCCTTTCAATTTGAATCTCAAAGGAAATGAAGCATAATGAATGTTTTTAATGCTGTTACGAAACTGCTTTTTAGTAAGAGGATAAGAGACAACATGGAGCCAGAATTTTGATGTGAGCTGTTTCTGGAGTGGTTAGTGATTTTCAGGCTTTTTCATGGTATCATCAGCTTTCTATTTCTTTGCTCTTTTTTCTTTCTGCTCTCAGATACCACCTTGTAGTCTTAGACTGAGATTCCTTAGTATATTGGGGGTAGAAAATTATTAGATCAGTCATCTGTGAAGTACTGTTAGTTACCAGTGTGAACTGGCTGGGTTTTTATTTTCCCAATAATTGTAGCTTCAGTGTGTGTAGCTTAGAATGATTCCCCTTCCCTCTCTTGTAATACTCCAGTACTACCCACTGAGAAGTGCTAAACACTGGTGGTGGAAAATACTGTTACATGTCAGATCAGTAAGTTGATATGGGTTTCAGTGACAAACTTTTGCTGAGTTTTTCTTTTCTTGCATAAATTGATCTCCATTTGACACAGCCTTACAAGAGTTGCTTTTGGAAACACACAAGCAGCATGTGCACAACTGCAAGGTTGAGCCTGTGCAGGTAGACTACTATGTCAACTTCTGTTCTTTACTGCAGCAGAAGCCCTTGTCTTATGAAAATACAACCAAAATTGTCTAGAACAGTAGCTCTTTTGCACTTGATAGTGTGCAAATCTATATTTTGTTAATTTAAAGTTAAAACTCTGGGTTTAGAACTGAATGAATTTTGAAAATCACTACATTCACTGTAATAAGATCAGATGACACTAGAGATAAGGGGCACATTTTTAAATAAGGATATTCACTAAAATCAAAATCTCTTTCTAACTGTTAATTTTACTAGTTGCACTATATTTATTCTAGAATTGGACATGAATAATTGACAAAATTTTGTCCTAGTGCTCTTAAAGTTGTGTTTCCTTGCTGTGATATATTGTTGGAAACTGTTTCTAGTTATTTTACTACTTCATTGTGTTACAGCTTGTTAATAATAACCACAGCATCACTTAAGTATGAATTACAACTTGCTGTTCTTTGTAGATTGCAGAGTTCCCTGGTATGTAAATTATGGATGTGTTCCTGATTCTGAGAGATAATTTGTATTGAAGGAAAGTATTTTCATAATGGGGCCTAGAACATTTTTCTCCAGTATATTCTGTGCATTTCATTTCTTTGTTCTGCTTGTTATGATACAGCTGGCAAATGTATTTGCAGCACAGTATTTCCAATTAATAACAACATGAAGAAAATTTGTGTTAAGTAATAATCTCATTTTTCGGCTAAATTAGAAGTAAAATATAATAAATCATCAAGGGAAATAAAAACCAAAAACCCAACTTCCTTCAGACACACAAATTAATTTGTGTGCAAAACAAAGGTCTCAGATTCTTCCTGTTTATGTCTGGTGTAGTACCAACACTGCACTCCAGAGTACTTATTCTAAAAGTCAAAATCCCAGAGCCTGGGAAAATGCAGGAAAGAAAACTGCAGATTAACTGCTGTGTGGATGAAAGCTTCAGAGCGAAGCTTTGTGTGTAACCTTTTCATTTCCTGTCCTCCTCTCTCAGGCTGTGGTTCTCCTCAGCCTTTGATTGTGCTGGTACCACCCTGCTGTAAAAATTAAAAACTCTATGTTTCATATGGAAGAAGCTTACTAACAGGGTTTATATTGAATGGCTGGACTCTTTTCAGGAGCATGAGCATTATAAAATTCTGTGGAAAAGCTGCTTCACTGTCTACTTTGACAAAGGCTCTAGGTCCATATTGGTAATTTTAACACTGTTTTGGTGCCAGTTCAATAAAATAATGATTGAAGAAAAATATAATCTGAAGAAATGTATTAATATTGAGTGAACTACAAGATGTAACTGTCAAATGCAAACTTGTGTCAGTTTTTTTTGCAGTTAAATAATGTAACCAGTACCAAAATCAATCAACACTTAGTAAATTTAAAAAGAGATCTTGGGATTGTGGGTACTGGCTCAGTTGTAATTTGCAAGAAAAGAATTTTACAAAAGTCAATCAACTGTAAAATTTGAAGCTGGATAGTTTTTATTCTGAGACCAAATTATTATATAATGTCTGAGCCACAACCTCAGTTTCCTCCTTGAATTTCAATTCTTTCATGGTTGCTAATCCTTCCCTACCTCAGAATAGAGAAGTATCCAGAATAACAGAATTGTGATAAGGAGAGCTTCAGCAACTGCTTATCAACTACAAAGAAGGAGTTAACCTACATACTTCTTTTTCACAAAATTACTGTACCTAAGAAGGGTAATACTTGCTTAAATTTAGAAACACTTCTCTTTTTGTATCTTCTTAAGATGTTTAAGCAGATACTCATGAGCAAAGTCAAGAGATTCTCCCAGTACGTAGAAGAATGGAAAAGTTATTAAGGTATTGCAGAATCAAGGTATACCTTGATTCTTGCCATCTGAAATATTAAGGGCTGCAGACAAGGAGCTAAATGCTGGTACTGTTTTTCTAGAACACTTGCTAGTGAACCTCAGCAAACCTGGTTTCTTCAGTGTGTTACTCATTCATAGAAAACTCAGATGTCCTGTGAAAAATACTAAAAGAAGAAACATAGCTAAGCCACATACAGTTGCCATAGGCTTGGTTCATCAAGAAAATTAAGTCAGACGATTAATAATTTCTTCTTCTCAAATAAGAGTCTCTTTAAAAGGAGGCAGAAAAGTCTTATTCTTCTCAAGGATTAAATATTACCTGCCTAGTCTTCTTTGTCATGTTACCTGATTTAGAAGATACCAAGTTTGCCAAAATATTGAAAGATAAAGTTGCTAACTAAAATAAAAGGAAAGAAACTCCTTAGGCCCATCACATGAAAGTGTTCTGTGAATTGTAAAACTCCTACTTTTCTTGCATTGCAACAATAGTTTATTTAAATACAAAATATTTACTCTATACAGTCACTCTTAAATGGAAGTGGTGCAGGAAGATTGCTGATTCATGAGTAATTTCCAGACTCAGTCACAGGTTCCTTGCTCAATGTGCTGGTGCTCCCATTGTCTCTACAGCCCTACACAGCAGCTATCATGTGCCATTAATCTCTGTACAGTACTTGCTGTATGCCAGGTACTGTCACCTCTCTGGATAAGTGAGTGGTCCTTTTAAGCGTGCCATGATTTGTAACTAAGGCAGTACAAGAAATCCTGAGTAATTGTTGGTGCAGCTCTAAGCTTGGTTGCTCGGGTACATTTTAAATTTCATTCAATAAAATGCAAAATAGATGGTTTTTTGATTTTTTTTCCAGCCCTGCTTCACATTTACATTTTTCTATCAAACACCCCCATACACTGTCCTGGGAGTATTACACGATGTTCCAGTGTAAAGCACATCTTGTTATGAGACTGATTGAGAACAGAATTAGCATGGAGTTCATGTTACAGGTAGGTATTTAGATGATTATGTGAAATATAAAAAACTCCTTGTCTTCAGTTGCATTTCTGTTCATTAGAGTTCAGAGAAGTAGAGAACAGGTTATCATAGGATTCCATCTAGGGTTTCAATTTTAGCAGGACTGCACAAACATTTGGTCATTTGGGTTAGGATTCTTATGCATAACTTACAGTACTTTTTATATGCTGCATATTCTCTTTAATCTTAAGGTGTTTCATTGGATGGGTTATTTTGATTTGTTAACACTGAGAGCCAGTTTTCCTGTCCCTGACTGGTGTTGCTGTGAGCTAACCTAATGAAATTATAAATAATGAGAATCCAGCTCCAGCTCTCTCATTATATGAAGTTTTCAGTGCTAGATGAAACTTAGATGCTGGTATTAGAGAAGCATTTGAATAGAAGATTGTAATTTTATTCTGAAATACTGAACTTGTGCAGAACTGTAGTTTTGCTTCTTTGCTAATTATCTTTTGTGACATACTTTAGAAAGAATAGGGTGCTACAAATAAACAGTTAAAAAATGAGTGATGTTTTCTCATCTGCTTCAGGTTTTTGGGGGGTTGGCGATTTTTGCCTTGATTTGAGGTTATTTTTAGGGAAAACATATATGTTATTGTGCTAGAGCTATTTTAGGTGGTGGTCACTTTGAAAATACTGCAGAGAATCTGATAAATGTTTAATTTCTGAAAAAGAAGATACAGTCAGTGATTTCTTTTACTATAGATAATTGTTGAAAGTTGATGATCATATAATGGATTTTGTATATGCATATGTATGTGTAGCTTGGAGGAAGATACATTTGGACTGAAAATTTCTGATATGGTCAAGCAAATAATTTCTTGTAAAGTCTTTATTTTGAAAACCTTTTTTTAAAGCCAGTTATCAGAAAGTGAGTTTATGGACCTTTAGTTGCAATTAAACAGAAATTAAATGGAAAAGCTTATTTTATATGTAAGTATTTAGGGAAAGTAATAACTTTTTATCATTTTAGGTTTTCAACAAGTTGTTGAGTCTGGCCAGTACTGCTTCATCTCAGAAGTTCCAGTCACACATGTGGAGTCAGATGTTGGTTTCCACATCTGGGTTTTTGAAATCTATCTCAAATGTCTCAGGCAAAGACATCCAACCTTTAATAAAGCAGTGGGTGTATCCTTTTTATTCTTGGTCTGGATTGTTAATATGGAAAATGAACTTGGTTTTTTAATTGGTACAATCAAAAGAATGTGAAGAAGGGCATGAAATATTTTTGCATAAAACAGTTAAGTACATTATTCTGTGAATTAGATATATGTGTGAGCCACAAGTTCACAATCTTTTCACAGTCCTTTGAACTGCACTGGCTTTTCTACATGTTCTTTACTAGAAGGGATTTCATTATTTTAAGTTTTCATTTGAAAGAAACACAGGAACTCTGCTGGAATTTAAGGCCAAATTATACTAAAAGGATTCCAGAGGACACTGCCCATAGAAATATGCTGAACTGGGACATGGAAAATACTATAGTCTGGTGCATTTTAATATGTGATTTCCAGTAAATCACCATGAAATAAGTAACCTAAAGCACAGACTATTAGTTTGCAATATACTTTAATAGCTTGGTAGCTTGTGTTAATAGTACAGTTTCAGGTAAAATAAACCTCTGTGTGTTGATTCTTCAAATTTAAGTGATATTAGTCAAGAAACAGGGTTTCTTATTTTGAATTGATATGAGGGGCAATTTGAAGTAACTCCATTTAGCAGGTTTCATTGTTAGTTTTATTTAATGTGACTCCAGGCTACAGTTGTACGTGACTGCAGCAAAAACATACCTTACTGTTGTAACAGACAACAAAAGAAGGTATTTAATGTGAGCTGACTTAACAACATTCATGCATCTCAATATCTTAACTAAAAAGCACTATATAATTAGTATTTATAGAGTAATTTGAGAGATTAGTATTTTATTTGCATCAGAAGTGTCCATAAAATGTAAATACACATTATTCTGATTTACATACCTTGCTGTGCCAGGCGCTTAAGAAAAATAGGAGTTCTGTATTCCCACTGCAGTGACAGCTAAATGCCAGCATTACTATCTGAGCTGGGTGAATCTAACTGCATCTGTTCTGTAAGGAAGAAAGAATTGTACCTCACACATTTGGGGATTATTTTCACCTTTTCCATACTTTGGCCCCAAGGCTGATCCTGGTAACTATAACTTGTATTTAATCCTATGATTGCAACTTCCCTACCATGCTTCAAACACTGCTATTCCTGTGACAGTGGATTTCCTACCATGTAAGATCCTATGATCTTACAGAAGGTCTTCATGTTGTTTGGGAGGAGATCTTACTGCTATTAAGAAGTGCTGTATTATGCCATTAGCAAGGGTTGTGTTGATGCTGAGTGTAAACCTTGTGCTGAAAAACCACTAAAAATGTCTTAAACTGTACCTGATGACAAAGTCCCAGAGCTTCATGAAGGCAGCATCCATGAACAGAACCAGTCTGAGATATTTAGCCAAATGGCCAAATTTTGAGAGGAAAGTTAATAACCTCTGTATGAGAAGAAGTGTCTTTGAATATGGAAGCTCTTCCCTTAAATGTTGGGACATGAAGGAACAGATTTTCCTCCCTTGCTTTTGTCTCATATTGTCAGAGACTTGTGAGAGTGTGCATTAGACAAAATGCTTCAGTTTAGGGTTTTAGTTTACTATAAGTCAAGTGTAGTAATGGCTGTGATACAGAAATGAAGGATGACATTATTCACAGGAAAAATTGTCTTGAAGAAATTATTGCCTGGGCAAAAATTTAGAGTGAGATTGTTCCTTTTTATCATTCATATTGTATACTTTCATGTATACCTGAACACAGACACACACACACATACACACGAATGCTCACATGACCCAGTTTGGAAAACTACAATAAAATAATGGAGTTAAATATAGTGTGGGAAGAAAACAGAAACTAATGTCTACATTTTCCCCTTAGTTTTATTTAACTA
Organism: Agelaius phoeniceus; assembly: GCF_051311805.1. Lineage (NCBI taxonomy): Eukaryota > Metazoa > Chordata > Aves > Passeriformes > Icteridae > Agelaius > Agelaius phoeniceus. The sequence goes on from NC_135265.1 coordinate 137,488,566, forward strand.
AAATACATAGTAAAACCATGTTGAAATTACTGAAGTCTTACACAATTACTTTTTCTGAGAGCATGCCAAGGACATTGGATGTGGTGGAGTCCAGAATAGTTTTTCATAATTAATTTCCTCGTACTAGGTAGTTTTCATTTCATTTCAGTTTTTCTCCATAAGAAACATGAAAGGGAAGAAAATTTAAGGAATGTAAAACCCCAGAATTTTGTGAATGAACATGAGTGATTTCATTTCCAAATTTTCTTGGAATGGGAAATTCTGGGAATAAAGAAGCATAAAGCAAGTTTTAAGAATTGAGAATTATGGATTTTTTTAACTATTGCATTGTGCACTAGAATTCCTATACTGCTTATTAGGGATCAGAGTGGAGTGGTAAAATTTTATGGTAGCTTTGCATTTAATAGAAAACGGAATGTATTGGAATTGGAAATAAAACAAGATTATACATCTCCTGGGACTCAGAAATACGTGGTAAGGTGCATTTTCCATATTTAACCTCCAAGTATGGTGTATACATTAATAAGCATAAGTTTAATGTTAATAACAAAATCTTGTGAACTTGAAGGGTCCTCTTAAAGTGACAGTGCAAGAACTTGATGGCTCATTCAACCATACATTGCAGATTGAAGAAAACAGTCTTAAACATGATATACCTTGCCATTCTAAAAGCAGAAGGTAAGAGCTGAAATACTAACTGCAGATATTTTTACTATGGGTTTATGAAAACATTCAGGGCATTTGATGATAAATATATGCTTCTACTTAATCTTACTGAATAAGATTTACCTGTGATGTAAGTGGAGAATTTCATACTCTTTAAGGACAGCAAGAAACTTTACACAGTTCTTAATTATAAGTAATTTTGTAGAAGTTTTATGAAGACCTAATTTATGTAGAATAAGTTGAATGAAGACTCTAATTAATCAAATTATTCAAAATGTCTTTGAATGGGAATCACAAATTAGAGGGAAGACACATGTAGGCCAGAGGAATGCCTCAAGTGAAGAGAGTGCTGGTACTGTTGGGTAAACCTAAGGAACAAGAAAAGTGACATACTTCCCTCATAGAGTCTCTCCATCTTCTAATGCATTTTGATAGTTACTTTGAATTCTACTTCTCAAGCTTCTATGTTTATGTGTAATTGTAAAAATAGTGGGAGTAAAAATTACAGAAATGGATACATAGCTCAAATTTGTGAATATTATGCTTTTGTGTGGTGAAAGGCACGGAGTACTTCTGCATTCTTAAACTTAATTTTTAAACATATATTTGCCAGTCTGGTAAGTAATACTTTTTTTTCCCTCTTTTTTAATAGAAATAAGAAGAAAAAGATTCCACTGATGAATGGAGAAGAGGTGGACATGGACCTTTCTGCTATGGAGTAAGTAGGCTTGTTGGAGTTTCTCAGTGTGAGTCTGAGCCATCTTCCCCTTGTCTAAAGCATGCCATTTTGAAGGATTGGATAATAAAGTTGTACTTTATTATATGACTGACAACTTTCAAGACTATCTCACATTTCTCTGTCTTTACTGAAACTTCTCTGCTGTAGCTAGGAAATGCTGGTGAAGTGTAAAAAGTATGGGTTAACCAATATAATCAGATTTTATAAAAAATCTGGACATGGTATGGTGATAATAAATTTCTTGACTCTAAGACATTTCCAATGGTAACCTTTCAGCTGACTTCATAGGTAAAATGTAAGCAAGAATTTGTTTGAAACAAAGTGAGAGCAATTTTTATTGGATCTTGATGATGACCATTTAACTGCCACTAATACAGACTGGTTCCTGAAATCTGTAGTTACAAAAGAATTCCTCTGGATTAAAATAATGATGAAGTGCTTTGTACTGAAATCCACACTGATGTTCATTTCAGTTGGAGCTGTTAAGCTCTTTGGAAGCAAATTGTTGCTCAGTGTAAATACCTGGCTTACCATCCTTGACTTGGAGCCAGCAGTACCCTCAGAGACAGTGGAAGTGTTGGCACCTGGTTTTCTGGCTGAGGGAAATAAATATTCTGCTCTTGAAAGCCAGTGGTGTCTCTTTGAAGAAGGATAGATTGCTTGTCACCTTAAAAGTGTTGCAGATTCTCATAAATTTCACTTCATCTAATACATTATGAGAAAAAAAATTTGTAAGATGTATTTACATTGAGCAAGTCATTGCTACTATTTCCATATGACAGTTGACATATGAATAGTTTAATTATATTGAAGGCTAATTACCCTTAATATTTGTGACTATTTTTGCTCATTTGTGTACAGGTCCCTGCTGCATTACCCCGAGCTGATACTTCAGTGATCTTAGAATGACCTTTGAACTGGGATAGGATTTTATGCAAGACACTTGCATTTGATCTGATATCCTGATCTGTGGTGTGGTCATTCTGCTGTCCAGTTTGGGCTTCTCTGCTCCAAGCATGTGTGATAATACAGATTCCATTTTCTAAATCTTGTGTATACACTCTTGCACTGTTGTTTCTTCTCTGGCTACTAACTTGGTGGCAATTCTGGATTTTCTACAAACATATACAGAAATACACATCATATGTATAATTATGCTCTTTTCATCAGTCCAAACTCTCTCCTAATGCCTTGTTGTATTTTGATTTTGTGATTTTATATGGAAAAATGAGTAAGAGAATGTATTGCATAATTTGATTTTATGATTTTATATGGAAAAATGAGTAAGAGAATGTATTGCATAATTTGTGCTTGTTGTTCCCATAAATTACTTCTGCAGTCACAGTGCTGTGTGAATAATAAAATATAAAATGTGTGTTTGGGTGGAATACAACTGAGTCATTTTATCTGTGGGATAACTTTAATCCTGATTTTTATCATTTTTGTGGTTACCCTTGTCAGCTTTCAACATCATAGTGATTGTAAAGGAGTTTCACATCTATTGATTAACAAAGTGTATTTACCACCAGATTTTCTTTCTTGGATTTTTTTTTGTAGTCTTAACCTTTAGATGGTGATAAAGTGCTTATCAGTTAGGAAAATTGTAGCATCCAAGCACATAGAATTAAATATACTGGAATCATACAGTAGTTTACCATAAACAAAGATCTGTAGGTTAAAAATACTAAACAACTGTATTCACTTTGATATACTGGAGGTGTGGACAGATTGCCCTGGGAGGCTGTCGAATTGCCATCCTAGAAGCAGGAGATTGGAGCAGGAGACTTTCAAAAGTTCTCTCTAACCTGTATTTTGTTATGGTTCTTTAAATTTAAATACTTTACAAATAACTCATAACAAGTTAGAATATCTTTAGAATTTCTATAGTCTTGAAATTTTGTAAGCTATTAATGTTTTTTTGTCTGTCTTAGTGCTGATTCCCCCTTGCTCTGGATAAGAATAGATCCTGATATGTCAGTACTGAGGAAGGTGGAATTTGAGCAGTCTGATTTCATGTGGCAGTATCAGCTGAGATATGAGAGAGATGTGGTGGCACAAGAAGAAGCCATTCTGGCACTGGAGAAGTTCCCTACCCCGGCATCCCGGCTTGCCCTGACTGACATCCTGGAACAGGAGCAGTGCTTCTACCGGGTGAGAATGCTGGCCTGCTTCTGCCTTGCAAAGGTGAGCTTGTGTGCAGTAAGGGAGGAAATCCACTAGACTTTGAAAATGGCTCAAAATGGGTCAAAACTCAGCACAGTTCCTAAACTGGCTTGAGATTTAGCTTCTTAAATATATTTGCCAAGTATTTTTAACATGACTGATTTGAAAGGAAAATTGTATTATTTTAGTCTGTAAATGGAGACTGTAGAAGGCTTTCGTAATTGTCAAAATTGAGATGTCAGACATGAAAACCACAAGGGATTTTTCCAGATTTCATTAAGTAGCCAAAATAAAAGACTTTTGTTTCATTTTTTTCAGAACCAAAGTATATTTTTTATTATTTTAGTGGGAAGTTCCTTGGCCAGTCTGTTGAGAACTCTGAAGTGCTGAAATTCATCTTTTCCTAACTGAACTTCAGATTGCTGCTCTGTATCGTTTCAGATTGAATAGGATCACAAAAGAAACATCAAGTTGGGATACAATTAAATATTAAAAAGCCAAATAATTGTCTTGAAAAGGGAAGATCTTTTTTTTCCTTATCCATAAAATTAGCATTAAGAGTGAAAATTAGTAAACCCCTAATTTTATAACAAGTGGGTGGAAACACAGAAGAACAAGAATTTCTAAAATGGCATATTGGTGACTTTTATGCATATGAAGACATATTGATAGACAACCTGTTGGGAATAATTTCGTTCCTGTACAGAAATAAAACCTTCAGCCATATTTTGAAAATGAAAATCCCAGTGTTTTTGACAAACTGTTTTAATATGAGACACTGATATGAAACTGCCAGTGTATGTTCTAGTGTTGGTGCTGCCAGTATCTGACTTAAAATATGCACTTTTTAGAAAAAATTCACTTGTAATATTTGTTTGTATATATTCCACAGGTAAATGTTGTTGCAACATTTAAATGCTATAGTTTTTTCTATCTTTACTGTAACTTCTTTGGCAGTTGGGCTGCAGATAATCATTGCTGGTTTTGTTCAGTTGTAATTGTATGGAGAATCTTGGGTCTGTGGATAAGGTGGTTGACTTGCAGAAAAGAAGATAATAAGGCAAGCAAAAAGTGTGGCTGTGACATGAAATCAAGGTGAAGGAGCATGGCAGAACAAAGTTGTAGATATGGAAGTTTATGGAAGTACCTGGGAGGAAAGTGTAGTACATTCTATTACTGATTCCAACATCAGGACATTAATGAGAATAACTTCCTGTTGTCATTGAGTTTAATTTTCTCAGGTTGTAAATATTCAGGATTTGTATTCTTTACTGAAAAAAAGTGAAGTCCCTTGTGATTATTCAGAAGGAGGGTTCTTTTTTGTTGATTTACAGTTTCTAGCTGGGTTGCAGTTACTGTTGTCAAATATTCTCAGTGTACTCATGTTGATACAGAGAAATGATATGTGACAATGCAATTGTCAAACTGAATTTGCTTTACTTTTTTGGTGCACGTCATTGTAGAAAAGGACTTCAGTCTCTCAGCAGTAAAGTATCCAGGTGACATATTAAATCCTCATTGATAAATTAAGGATATGTGTGAACATGTGTGCACACACACTGTGAGTCTCATTCCCGAGTCCTTCAGGACAAATAACAAATACAGAGAAAGGAGAAGATAATGTCACAATCTTAATCCCTGAGGTTCCACAGGCTGATTTCCCAGTTCAGATCCATTGCAGTGTAGGTGATGTGTTAAAAACTTTGCAATAGGAGCACTACCATCACAAACTTCTCCCTCCCAAACGTTGAGGAGATTCATGGATGTGCGTGTGAGTTAAACCTTTGCCTACATTTTTATGCTGTACTGAATTGAATGGTGCAGAAATGGAGTGTGCCTCCTGCCTTTTTAAGTGGAAATGCAACACAGGTCATTTGTGCTACTGTATGGAGAATATGCAGTTGCATTTAGTTCAGCATGTGTAATGTCTCAGTAGACTAAGTAGAAAAATCAGATTCTGTCAGTAAAGAGAAAATCAAATGAGTCACAACATATGATAGGACCAAAAAAATACTGAAAAGATGATGGTTTAACTACTGTTGATTTTAATTGAAAATAGTTGTTTATCTGCAGACTTTGTGAAATTAAATGCTTACAATAAGAAGTTAATATTTTAAAATATACACCCTGATGTTAATGGAATGGTGAATATCTTGTAAACATAGGACACTTTGATCTTTTGGGGATTGAGTTTTATTGTATATTGAACTACATATACAAAATATAAATTCTGTATATGTAGTTTTAAGTTCTTTATCATGGTTTCTAAGCCGTCTTTGGGATTAATCTTCCTCTGCAGGAAGAGTTACTGTAGCTTTCAGAAAAAGCTACATCTTCAGAAAAGCCTGCATCTTTAGTTCAAACACTTCAGCCTGTTGCAAGGGGAAGATCAATTGCAGTATTTTCCCTCTCTGACTTTCCCTTGAAGTCTGACTTGGTGGAAAAATGGGTTTTAATTATAAAGCACCACACTTCCCCAAAAGCACTGATGAAGTGGATTGCTGTGCATTTTCAGATAACCTCTTGATTTTTCTTCACTTACTGCATATGTAATAGCCTTTGAAACAAGCTACCTAATCTCGAAAGAAATCCTCAAATTCAGGTTTTTCTTTGTAAGAACAGATTTTTCCTTAGTTTGTGGTGGGTCTGTAATGGGAATTCCTGCATCTTTGTAGGGTGCATTGGTCCCATTTGTTTGTGCACACACACACATCAGGCAGATGAACCATCAGCAAGCACAGGTGTTCTGCAGGCTTTCAGTGCTTCTTACAGCAAATGTATGAAAAATAAGATGCTGGGAAGGCACACAAAGCAGTTTTGTCTTTGTGGAACCTTAACTGTCTTACACCAGAGCAGACTACAGCAATAAATTGTTCTCAGTGCACAGTCTTCAATAAATGACAATTAAAGTTAGAGGGGACTGCCTTGCCTTTAACTTTAGGGGTGGTCTTTTATTCTTGGGGTGGCTAAGGCCTGTTTAAAGTCTAGGCTGAGGTTACTGGCAGGGTAAATTTGGGAAGTTGGTATTGCAAAATCCCCTTCCATTACTGGCTTCCGTAGAGTCAGAGAACTTGGCTTAGTAAACACAGAATATTAATCTAAAATATATAAAAGAGAAAATAATTAAGAACAGAAGTTTATCATGGAAGGATAGTTAGTTGCAGATGTCTTCCAAATGGAACAATTTCCATAGTACTTACCTTTAATGTAGATAAGATATATTGGGAATGACAGTGAAAACTTAGCTAATATAAGATAATACACTCATGAAAGTAAGTATCTATTTAAAGGAGAGAATGTTCTTGGCAATTACCCTTTTTGATTATGGGAAATGTGTATTTTTCTACAGCCAAACTAAACTTGCAGTGGTCATGTTAATATGATTTCCTTTCCCCCTACTTATTCAGATTGCAAATTCCATGGTAAGTACATGGACAGGACCACCAGCCATGAAGTCACTCTTTACCCGAATGTTTTGTTGTAAAACTTGTCCAAACATTGTGAAGACCAACAACTTCATGAACTTTCAGAGCTACTTTCTTCAAAAGGTAAAATTTATTTTTTTCAATGAATGTTTTAAAAGAATTGTCAAAAATACAAAAATGTTCCTTCAATTGACAGTTGCAGGAATGTGGATAGCATAAACCTGATTTCCTCTTTAATAAAAATCAAAGTAACTGATTCTTTCTCATATGGCTTCAGTTTGTTCAATCTTATTAAAATCAATTAACAAATTATTGGCTATTTTTATCTGATTAGCTGAAGTTAAATTAGCAGTTTCTTCAGAAGAATGGAGAATTATAAATTATTATATAAATACTTGCAATTATTTGTGAGCTCATTCTTAAATAGGACTGTAAGGACTGTACTTTTGTCTTTTAGGTGAATTCAGCAACTGCCTTTATTTTTTAATAGCAGTTATATCATACTGCAAGTAAAATCTTATAACTCTTAAATTACTGGACATTTTTAGTTCAACACATTGCATAATCCTTCTTGCCCTCCTCTTTCTATTGTCAGCATCCCATATTGCCACTGTTTATTTTGGTGTTAGCACAGGTTTTTTTGCTGTAACCTATGGTTGTTCATTGGATAACAGGATTAATGACAATGTTTTTCTTTCAAGATTCACTTGACTGGGTGATTGAGTTCTTATTTCATAGATTTCATATCAATGATTTTATAGAAGACTCAAATTTTTGATTTTTTCACTGTGTCCAAAACTGTTTCATTCTTCATGTCATTTTTGGACCTTCTTTTTGTATTTTTCTGCTTTTTTGTCATTGTTCAGTCTTTACCACTAAATCTTATATTTTTCTCCCTTTTTAATCCTGTGTGCCAAGTTTGTAAATCTAGAGTAAGATTCTTAAATCTGTGTTGAGTAGAGCCTAGAGATCTGCTTAGCTCACTCTAAAACAACTGCCTATTTAGAATAACAGCTGTCTGGCTAATAGTTCTTCAGGCTTCACTGACCCTGTTGGGTCTGTATATCTCAGTGAAAGTGGAAGCTTAGACATCATGTTCACATGAAAAGTCTAAAATTCAGTGTCTATCTCCAATTCCATCACAATTTTCTGTGTCTCATTGTTTTGCATTTGATACCTTTTTGAGAATGTCTTGACTTGAGAGTCTGTTTTTTGGATATACATTTTTTTTTATGTCTGTATTGTGACTAATTACTGAGCAATAACTATGTAGTTTATTTGATAATCTGAAAATTATAAAGTACATGGTCTGACTGTAAAAATTATGTAAATACAGCTTTTCATACACCTGCTATTGTAAATTTGTTAATTGCTGATTTTCAGGATGTACCTCTTTTCAGGGTGTAACTATCATTTCAATAATGTAAAGAGTGATACTAATTAATTTTATTACACAGACTATGCCTGTTGCCATGGCCCTTCTGAGAGATGTTCACAACCTTTGTCCTAAGGAGGTTTTAATGTTTATTTTGGATTTGATCAAGTATAACGATAACAGGAAGAATAAGGTAAAGACAGTGTTTATTTTAATTTCTCATTGCTTTTCTTTTGGTGAAAAAAGTTTTAGTTAGTACACTGCATGATGTTTGATGCCACTACTGCAAATACCTAGCTCAGAGTTGATGAAAAGGTGATGTGGTAAATGTTAGAGAATGTTCTGTAGTTGACATTTCTATGGCAGCACTTCTTGAATGTTTCAAAGCTCTGTGTGCTTGTTGTTAATGCTTGTCTTATTTGCACACATACTTTTCTTGCTTTACTCTTTTTTGTTCAAAAGACCCAAGTGTTTGGAGAAAATGTAGCATGAGAAGTTCAGCACTGGTTTTTTGATGTTTATTTACCTTGAGAGGAGTATTTGAAAGAGCAAGGAAAGGAAATAATCCTTTTTAACACTATACAGGACTCTAGAATTCTGTGTTCTGAGTATCATTTCTAGCTCACAGAACTAGATTGTCTTCATCTGTTTAAATAACAAGTGAACCACAGGTTTCATCACTAAACTGAGCCACCTGAGTTGGAAATGTTGTCACCCCAAGTTCCTTCCCAAACAGACCACTTCTGAAGGATGATTAAATGACCTTTAAGATCCTGAGATGATACAGAATTCCATCTCTATAGCTAGGAGCCTAGCATAATCTTCCCAATAAGTATCCAAAGTGAAGTGGAACCAGTCTAATGTGTCTTAAACTTCATTTTTTTGTGTGTGTAGAACACATACTGTAACAAGACACGTGCTGCTTGTTACTGAAAGAAGGATAATTGATGGAGAGAGGTAGAGAGTTGGACACATGAATGCAAGCATCAGTAGTCACATAAAAGGGTGACATGTGCTGACATCTCAGCCTCACCTTTCCATGTGTCCCTTCTACACGTTTAACATCTTCTGCTGGATCTGACAGATGTTGGGTTTGTTTAGGTTAAAGTAACTAATACTCAAAGCTAGTACTTCTTTCTGATTTTTTTAAATTTTATTTTTATATGTATTGCTGCTTATTAACACAACCAACAGATGCAAAAGACAGCATAATGGAAGGGGTGAAACTATGAGCCCAGGTAAGAAGGGTGAATGAAGAAGTAAGATTTTTTTTTCACTAAGCAGCAGTGAGCTTACTAGTTTGCTTCAGAAGCTCATGAAGTTGCTGGCTGGACTAATGGTATGATTTTCAGCACCATTTTTTTCCTGTTTCGGTTTCTTATGCAGTTTCTCCCATGGTCTTGATTTTAAGATCTGTTCTGTAACAGGGCTTAAACATTTCTTAGCTTTGAAAGGATATATAGTGTTATATTTTCTTGTGTTAAATATTGGTTTTATGTAGTTTTCAGACAACTACTACCGTGCTGAGCTGATTGATGCCCTAGCCAACTCTGTGACTCCTGCAGTCAGTGTGAACAATGAAGTTCGAACATTGGATAATTTAAATCCTGATGTGCGACTTATTCTTGAGGAAATTACCCGTTTTCTGAATATGGAGAAGCTTCTTCCCAGTTACAGACATACTATCACAGTCAGGTATGGTTTAATGACACTGCTTTTCTTGGGTTTTATGTACCTTTCTGTAGTTAGCTTTTGAGATTTTAGCTTTTATGTCTTAATCTTAAATGTCAAATTCCTTTCAAGTTTCAAAAGCTGATAATGCAAGTTTGTCTTGATTGCTTTACTTTTCAGCATTAATTTTTGTCAGTGTAGATCTTTTGTAGCAGTCATAATTTGATCATCCCGTGCCTCTTTAAGAAGGGTATTTGTGAAAGTTTTGCCTTGTAACAATAACTGTAGGGCATGCAACATCATCTGAGCTGTGTTTTCTCTAAGTTATCATGGCTGTATTGAAACCGATCAATGGATTTGACAGAATGGAAAATTTTGTTTGTGTTTCTGCCTAATTCAGAGATAATAAGAGCTGTGTGGTAATGCTGTGAAAGAAATTGTAGCATCTTAATCATGTTAATGTGGATAACATAATTCAGAAGATTTGCAGTACTTGATTTGGAAGAAAGTAATTTTATTTTTCTTGGCTGGTATTCCATAAAGCTGATGTGTATTTTATTCTGCTACCATTTCCAGCTGTTTAAAAGCTATTCGGGTGCTTCAGAAGAATGGCCATGTCCCAAGTGACCCTGCTCTCTTCAAGTCGTACGCAGAGTACGGGCACTTTGTCGACGTCCGGATAGCAGCGCTGGAGGCTGTTGTTGATTACACAAAAGGTACTTTCTACCAAGTACTTTGGCATTTTGTAACAATTCTCATACAAATGTAATGCTTACCTCATTAATATTAGGTTGAACTAGTGTCCACCATACAAGAGCTTGTATGGTGACTGGTGTATTAATAAGAAACTGAGGTTTCTATTACTGCTTTGTCCCAGCAGGTACGACTGTTATGAAGATGTGCTGAGTATTGTTTCTCAGTGCTTTGCAAATTGAATCAGATACCAATGTTTTGAAATAATGAGTGGCAGTAAGGGGATTTGGTAATTTGTCTTTAACACTGCAGTGACTTTGATTTAGTTGATTTCAGCCATAATTGCTAGTCAAAGTCACTGATTTTGCTTTACCTTCTTCCTGATATCTTAATTGTGCTTTTTGCATGCATCTTGTGGTTATAAATTTTAGAAACTTAGATTATTGTAGAGATATTTTGGCTGATTCTGTTTTCCCATTCCTCATGCATAGCTTACGTTTGTGAGATGTTTACATTCTTTTAATATTACCTTAATCCTAGTTGACTATTGCAAGTCCATGAAAAAAAAAATCGCTGGACAGTTTCTTAAATGCTCTGTAGTTGATACTCACTCCTGACAGATTTCTCTTGGTAGTTAGAAATTACAGCTTCAGTGATTTGCGTTACATAAAGTTAATTTAGTATTATATTGTCCTGTTCATTTATTTGGGTTAGTCTTTCTTTGTTCAGGAGATTTGTAGTACTTTTGTATTTGGAGGTTTATACCTTTCAAAGTGGCCAAGTCCTTCAGTTCTTCCTCTGTAGCAGACTGGTGGATCTACATTTCTAATTATTCTGCTTCAGATTTCATGGGTTTGTTTTGTTTTCAGGGTAAAGGAAAGTTTCCTTTGCTTGTTACACAAATAATTGTTTTCTCCTTTTTTTTTAAGGGCTGTATTACTTTGACATTACTCCTGTCTCTCTATCCAGAGACTTCTCAAAGTAGATAAGCAGTGGGAGGTTTTAAGGCAATTGGAATCTTTGAGTGAATGCATTCAGTGAAACTCAGGCATCCAGTCACAGACTGAAAGCAGGCTGTCATTCCAAACAGCTGATAACTGTGAGGGAGGCTGTGCACCCAGCAGGCTCCCTCCTGTAATCCACCAGACACTCTGTATCCTTAATCCACTGGTGATCCTGTGAGTGATGCACTGCTAGAATTCAGTGCTGTGCTAGTGCTGTGCATATCTCTCTCTGGTGGGCTAATTGCTTTTTTCCACCCTTCACAGAATGTTAGTGGAAATATTTGCTGGAGAATAGAAAGCTTACTCATCAGCTCTTTTTCTTTAGAAGAATCTCCTCACTAATTCATCCCACCCTGTGGAAAGACAAACTGATAGAAATAATATTTTCTCATTAAATTCTTGACCTTTTATGGATAATATTTATAGTTAATAACTGGCTTGAATAAGGAAGTGTTTGTACTACAAGGTAATAAAGTGCATATTTAAAACAGCTGATCCACGGGGTGTTATATAAGCAAGACAGTAGGGTAAGTTGCTTGAAACCTACAGGAAGCTAAAACTTGAATGGTGAAAAGTAGTAGATTACTTGAAATCAGTGGTTGAGCTGAACAGTTTTTGACTGAGCTCACTGTGAGATCTGATAATGACAGACTAGACTACTGCTGCACCTGACTGCCTTGTGCCTTGCTAACAGCTTTTCCTAAGATGCAGAGGTAGCAGATGCAAATATCTATCTTCTATAAAGTTACAACAGTTCACCACACAGCCTGCTATCTAGCTGGTCATCAGTCATTTCTCAAATACAAGCTTCCAGCACTGAGCACAGGAGCTCCTGCTCCTGCTGTAAGACTGGTGGGTTTTTGGTGGAGGGATGATCCAGAAACTCGGTGTGCTAACTGACTTCTTCCTTTAGCCATAGAGAAGTTAGCAGTGCTTGTCTTGCAGAGCCCTAAACCTGGCTTTGGTAGGAGAAATGATTGGCCCTCTATTGCCAAGAGATCTGATTCTTACTGTTCCCAGTTACCTGGTTTCCAGTTCACACTGGATGCAGACCAGCAGCTGTCAATGCCTGTTGCCTGTGCCACAGCTGGCTTTTAATAGTTCTTGTAAAGGAATCTGACAGATTTTGTAATTTCCATAAAAAGGAAAGTCTGTGTTTTCTGGGTGGAACTTTCAGAGTAGGAATAACACTACCTTTTTTTGAGTTACTTGAAAAGAAGTAATTTCTCCATGGAACTGAATAACTTGTTTTCTTTGCCATTAATAGCAAGGGTTTTTTTGAGAAATGGTAACTTTTTAAAATGCTTGAGGCAGCATACAAGGGCTTGGACAGTTTATCTAAAGTGGCTTGAAGTGGACAGAGGTTATTAACTTTTTAAAGTTAACTTGTGAGAGGCTATATTACTATTAATAGTTACTTGTATAGAACAAGGCAGTTGCATACTTAGAAAAAGATAACAAACTATTCTAAATAAATAACCATTATCAAATTTGATGGACGTTAATGTTCAGTGTCAAAGATATTCTGCTGCAATTGAGAACTGAGACAACACTGCTTGTAATTTGAAGAAAAAATTGCAAGGGGATTTTTGTTTCAGAAAGCAATCACGTGTGTTTATATCTACCAGAAGTATGAAAATCTACACATGTTGCTTTTCCCACAGCCTTCTCCTAGACAAACTGGCAAGCTACAGACAGGATGGGTGGTCAGTGCAGTGGGTATGAATTCAGGTCATGGGCCACACTCAGAGGGTGGTGATCAGTGGTTTTTACTGAGGCTAGTAGTCTGTCACAAATGGGTCCCCCAGGGAGCATCTTCAGAAATTATGTGGAGAACAGCATTGAAGGCAGCCTCACCAGGTTTATTGATGAGAATGCTGGTGGCAAGGTGGACATGTCAGAAGGGAGAGACATCTCACAGAGAGACCTAGACAGGCTGGGAGAGCAGGAGAGCAAGAGCTGGATGAAGTTAAACAAGTGCAAGGTCCTGCACCTGGGACAGCATAACCAAAGAGCCCAGAACAGGCCAGGATCTGTGCTTGGGGAGCAGCATCACTGAAGGGGACCTGGGGGTCTTGGTGGATGAGAAGCTGCCCATGAGTCAGCAGTGTGTGGCTACAGCAAATCAGATCCTGGGCTGCCTCTGCAGGGGAAATAGTAACAAGACTGAGATGTGATCATCCCACTCTGCTTTGTGCTCAGTCTGCACTTCAAGGTGTGTGTATAGTTGCAGCCCTCACAATTCAAGAAAGTTGTGGGCAGACTGCAGAGGGTCCAAAAAGGAGCCATGGAGATTATCAGAGGGATGCAGGACTTGCTCTGTGTGGGAGGAGTGACAGGGTTACCTCTTTTCTCCCTGGGTAAGAGAAGGCTTAGGGTGGCTTCATCACAATATTCCAGTACTTAGAGTGCAGCTGCAAAGTGGATGGAGTGTCTGTCTCCTCCACATGGAAAGGAGAAGGATTAACAAATACAAGTTGCATCAAGAGATGTTTCATCTTGATACAAGAAAAGAATTTTTTTGCAGTAAGAGCAATCAGTCAGTGGCACAGCTTCACCATGGATGTAGTGGAGTCCCTGTTGCTGGAGATTTTCAAGATGCAGTTGGACAGAGTGCTAGATAATCACATCTAGGCTCCCTTTCCCATGGAAGGCCGCAGCAGATGATCTTGTGAGGTCTCCAAACCAGGCCTGGTATATGGTTCTTCTGGCTAATAAGATTTGTTCTGCCTGAGGTCAGGTTTAATTTATCATTGCTGTCCAAATTGTTTCATAGTTCCTATATAAATTTGAAGAGCAGGTCAAATGCATTAGTAGCAAAGCTGTGGAAGCCTAGAAGGCTTAGTTTACACTATAAGCCAAATAGCAGGGAAGACTTACTTCATTTCTAGCAGAAATAAGTTTAAAACACAATTTATTTTTTTTTAATCACAAAAGTGTGGTGTTACCTGGTTTTGTTATCCAGTACAATTAATCTCCCAGACTTTTCATTTTCTAATTAAAAAGCATTTTAAAATCCCTTTTGTCAAAATAATTACATTTTGCTAATGATTGTGACTTCATGTTTGCAGTGTTGCAATTCATTGCTGTGTGGTAATAAAGTACTATTTTTGTTTCATGCAAAACAACTTTTGTTTGCAGTGTTCTAGCTGCCTTCTGTCCCAAGCCAGGAAGAGCAGCTGTGCATTGAGCTGAGCACAGGAAGTCACTAATCCCTTAAAAGTATGTTCTCTGCATAGTTTTTCAAAGGTTTCTGGTTTTTAAGGCAAATCTGAGATTGTAGTTCTGATGTGTATGGATACAGATTTGCTCTGGCATCATCCAGAACTGTGTAGCCGTGCTCTGAGCAGTGCACTTGGGAGCTACACACAGTGTACATTCTGCCTCTAAAGAGGGCTTTGTGGAGCCTCACCAGTGTAACCAGCTTTGTTTTGGCTGGGAAGAGCAAGGCTGGCCTGCAAAAGACTCTCTAGCCATCCTCTAAGCAATATTTTAATGTACTTGATTCTCCTAGCCCAGAAAGGGGTCTTATGTTACAGTTGTCCAAAGCATTTTTAAAACTTATAACAGAATGAAGTGCTGGTTCTTATATTATAAATAAATGCCTCTTCTGTTAAAAGCAACTGACTCTAGTGAAATAACAAAAAAAAATAATAGGTATTAGAATTAATTGGACTAAAGAAGTTATATTTTAAAATTGTTGACTGAAAACAAACCAAAATAAGGAAGAAAAGTTGAACTTAGGTATTTAGAGCTAAAAAGACAATTGTATAGGGGAAGAAAGAAATATATTGCTAGGACCACAAGATGGAAAGCAATAGAAATGGTTTTGGACCTCTCTGTTCAGTAATGATTACTACACTGTCTTCATTGTTTTGAAGAAATGAGAAGAGAATGCTACTGTAAAAATCTTTACAGTTATGCACCTGACAAAAAGATCACAATAAAAATTCTTTCGTGTTTTGTGTAATGAGTGATGATGATTTCCTGTGTAGTTTCCTATTTTGCAATATTACTCTCATAATCAAAGAAATTTTGTAATGTAAGTTACATTTCAAACTAACAAGATGACTTTGTTTCCAATTTTCTACAAGCATGTGCTGATAGGTTTCAAAATCCATTTTAGCTGCAAAGTATAATGATTTGTAAAACTAATGAAGGCTACTGAGGGGAGCATGATTGCAGTTTTATATGAGCCCTGTAGTAGTCCTCTTTCTGTCCTATGTAAAGATAGTTATCTTTCACAGATTCCTGTGCATGAGAATTGTATATTCTCTGCAGAAGATGTTATGCTTCTGATTCTTGAAAGGATATTAGAATGTGTTTATTTTAGGAAGCACACAATATCTAGATGAGCCTTTGCTCTGATTTTCCCAATCAATGCTCATGCAAATAGTCTGATTGTTATTGAACAACTGAAGCGTGTAAGAGTTTTGTAAATGTTTATATTTCCATGTAAAGTAAGACACTTTTTACTTTGAATTTGCTCTATAATTAGTGGAATTCCTCTTTAGTAGCAATGATTCATGCTCTTTATGTGCTAATTCCCGAACTCTTGGTTGTCTTCATCAAAATCCTTCCAGTTTATATATATTAATAGGCATTTTGTTTTATTTTGCTTTGCAGTTGATAGGAGCTATGAAGAATTACAGTGGCTACTCTCAATGGTTCAAAATGATCCTGTACCCTACATAAGGTGAGTTAATAAAGAGACAGGTATTTTACTAATGCTGAGGCAATTAAGGAAATTCTTCACCTGGAATCACTAGAATAGATCAGATCCTTAAGTGCTTCTTCTCAAAACTGTTTTTCCTTCCTGTTATTTTACATTAATTGAAACATGTTTAGATGTTTCAGCAGTTCACATCTCAAAAATTAGTATATTCTGTTCTTATTCTGCATTATGTTATTTTTGTCTTTTTTGTTCTACCTTGTGTCAGAAGTCTGACATTAGAGATTATTTCCTGATCATAAATAAAGTGTATAAATATGCTGTTGCATATGGCAAAAAATTCTTCATGATATTTAGAAAAGACAGAGGCTGAGACATAGTGCACACAATATTTGGACACCAAGGGGTGTAAAACAATTATCAGACTGTAGATGGGGTGAAAGGATCATGTGAAAATGTGGTGAAATTTCTAGTATTTCTTGTTTCAACTTCATTTTCACACGAATGGTTGGATATTTCAGTCAACCATGTTCATTACAAACCTGTGAACACCAAGGTTCATAATAATTGGTTTTTTCCCAACACTTTGTTGTTATGACTACCATTGGAATACTGAGTTTCAAAGTTAAATAATATTACTTTTACTCTCTCTTTATAGGTGATTTCTTAAAATACCATAGCTGCAAGGTTGTTCAGTTTCATTTCTGTCATTCTTGTTAATGGAAATAAATACAGGTTTAGCTTCAGTTTAAGGAGATTTAATTTTATTTGTATCCTTTTAAAGAGGAGTTTAAATTTTGAATTGAGTGCAATATTTTAGCCTCTTCTAAAAGAAAATGCAAAAAAAAAAGAAGCATCTGCAAGAGTCTTCTGTTCCAAATGTGTCAGACAGCAAGGTGAAACCTGGCTATACAGAGAAAAATTGTTAAAATAATAGGTAATGAAACAAAGAATTCGTTAAATGTTTTCAAGGCCAAGTTTGAAGAAACAAAAATGTATCTCCTTTCAGCTCAGTCTGTAAATACTGTAAGCAGCATGGTAAGTTCAGGATCTTCAGAAACCAAAGTCATATAAGAGATGGCAGTGTTTGTTTCCAGGAAAATGTGCAAGTCACTGGTTTTGGGCCTGCCATTTTGTATCAGTCATAAACATTTACAGTTATTTAAAAACTCTTTGGTATCAGTATGTAGGGAGTTTATTTGCCAGTGTTACATCTTCCTGGTAAACTTCCAAGTTAATGTGCAAAAAAAGATCATGACTGAACAGAAGAGCTTAATGTAGCCTATAACTGTTAACAGTTATGTCTAAAAACATCCTGCTGCTTTGCACCTTACTTTTTATCTCTGACTTATACTGCTGATGGTAAATGTGTGTCGAATGCATATTGTGGACAGAAGGAAGAAGAAAGAAGGCATAAAACATTGGTTAAAAATTTGGAAGTAATCCTGTAAGTTTAATAAGTTTGTAAGAATATTGCAAACTGAACAGACTTTGTATCTGTAGGGTTTTTCTTTTGGATTTAATAAAGATTATTTTTGTGCTTCTTTCAGGCATAAGATTTTGGATATGCTGACTAAGAATCCACCTTTCACCAAGAATATGGATTCCCCCTTATGTAATGAAGCTTTGGTAGATCAGCTTTGGAAACTGATGAATTCAGGTTAGGGTTTTTGATTTGTTAGTGGCTTTGTTGTGTTAGAGTTTTATTGTGAGGTTTTTTGAAAGAAGTAGTAAAAACTTGCTTCAGAATATGCCAAGAGCTCATGCAGTTTCAGTAGTTAGAAATTGAAAATCCAGTCTCAGAAGCTGAATATCATCTATATACTTCCAGAACACTCTTAGTGACATAGGCTTCCAAACCTTGATTTTAATTCTTTCGGTTACTGATGTAGTGTGCTTTGATGTCCTTCTGCACAGAATCATACTTGGAATGTTCAAAATTGTACAAAGCAAGTGTTTCCTCAAATAACAGTGTCTGTGTTACACTTAGAGTTTGCTTTACATTAGATGGTCTCTTTTTGTCCTCTTTTTCTAAACTCTCAGAGAATATGAGAAGATAGCATTGATACAGATAATTTAAATGAGATTTTTAGAAGTGCATTATAGACCTAAAACTCAATTTGCCTTGTGAGATTACGAAAGATCCTAGTGAGAGAAGGGCTTGCACCTTTTCCATTGACTGTTATTCATTACTGAAGCAGTTCTATCCAGTCCTGACAAACTGCCCTTTAACATCTGGCACATTTCCACACAGATTACATATAAACATTTATATAGCTTTTTTAGGTCATTGCAGGCTTTCTGTTCTCTGTGTGTCATTATATTCAGTGTTTAAAAGTTTACAGCTACACTCCAGGGGTTGAAGTGGAGGGACTACTAGTAGTTCAGTTTCATAGGAATTGCCAAGTGTCAGACACTGAAAATAAACAATTTTGATGTTCCCATCAGAGAATTTGTTTTTGCTTTTTCATGAGAGAAGAGTGTGTGCAGTGTTACAAGCATTACCTCTTTTTGCAAGTAACAAATAGGGTATACATGCTTATTAAGGTTCATGGGGCTTTAAGCACCTTTATTTCTATGCCTCAAGATGACATAATGTTTCAGTTAATTTTCTGTAAGGGATAACTGTAGCATTCCAGGGTGCCTTGAAAAAAATTGTTGATGTGTGACAAGCTAGTAGCCAGGTTTAAAGGTGCATGATTCTAGAATCATGAGTTGCTTTCATTTACCATAAGCACATGTAATGGAGAACAGACTCTAATTGATATATGTAATGGGTTTTTTTCTGTGTAAATCTGAATTAAATTGATAATATCATAATAGTTTTAAAATTAATATTTTTGAATGTGTCATTCTCTGGGGAGTATTTTAATGTTAAAAATGTCCAGATTAATATTCATGTTGCTTTCATTTGTAACTTGATATGTTAGCTGGTAATTTGTAAGGTAATTTGCCCTGGTAAGGGCAAGCTAAGCTTACCCCAAACACTATTTTGGCCCTATAAAACTACTATTTACAGGGATAGATCTTGTAATTTTATTTTGTGCTAAGTCTTGCACAGCCACATTAATATGGCAGTTGGCACATCTGTGTTTTGTTTACCAGATACAGTTCAATTCCTGCTGGGGAACAATATGTTCAATAAACTTGCAATCAGTCAAGAGCTGGGATGAGTTAACACCAGCACTGCTGTATTTGCAGCACTGCACCAGATGTTCAATGTCTTTCTGTTGTGATTGGTGCCAAACGTGCTTAGACCATTTGTCTATGAAGATATTAAAGCAGTACACAGTTTGTAGTGAAAAATAATAAAAAAATAAAGTATTGCTTTATGCAGTAAGAATACATACTTTGAGTATGAATACAAATTAAAATATTGAGTATTTAGTGAAGCTCATGATGTAGTAATGATGTTAAAAAGCATGCTTGTGCATTTCTCTTATCAGTGCAGTTTCCAGAGAATAAAAATCTTAGTCATGCTTAAAGCTCTTACTATATTTTGTGGAATATCCAGAAATATTTGAAATAATATAATACAATATAATAATATCTACAAATATTTGTGGATATTCCACAAATTTATGGAATATCCGCAAATCCATTGATACAGGAAGCCAGTTTGGTAACAAAGTCTTCTATTTACTTGTCCAGTAAAAAAAACTTAGGAGTGCAATTTGAAAAATAAAGGCATATGGGTGTGGTTATTTTTCTTTTATTTTTCATTACATTATTATAGCATTTACTTTTCCAGTCTTGGTCTACTAAATCTGTCTAACTTAGAACTCAGGAAACTTAAAGCCTTCCTTTTAAACAGGAAAGTTTAAAAAGAAAGCAAGTAAGAGCTAATAAGAGGCAGGAATAATGAAGGAAGTGTATCTTTAGCACAGAAAATGCCATACTCTGGTGGGCCTGGATTACCTAAACTGTTATATTTGTGGGAGAGGAGGAGATTTTATCTCTGTATTAACAATCTCTTTTGTATTTTAGGAACTTCACATGACTGGAGATTACGATGTGGTGCTGTGGACCTCTATTTCACACTCTTTGGCCTCAGCAGACCTTCCTGTTTACCATTACCAGAGCTTGGACTTGTTCTAAACCTGAAAGAAAAGAAGGCTGTACTCAATCCAACAATTATCCCTGAATCAGTTGCAAATAATCAGGAGCCTGTGATCAGTTCTAACAATCATGGGCAGTCAGTAGGATTTCAGAACACCGTAAGCACAAAACATCTGCATCCATCCTATTCAGCTGGCTCCGAGTTCTTGCATGGGTTGCTGATTTAATTTTGTATTGTGTTCAAGCCTCTCATGCTTTACCTAAGCTATCTTCTGACCTCATTGCTCTTTATTCTGTCCACTTGAAAAGCTGGTGTATACCATGACTTTTTATACATTTTTTAACTGTTTTGCATTGCGTATGTAAGCTTTTTACTTGGTTTTTTTTCTAGTCTCATAATTTCTGTTCTTTATGAAACTTTATATATTGCTTATGAGATATGAAATGATTCACAGAAATGTTTGATGCTGTGATGAAAGCTTTTTTCATGAGACTATTTCTTATAGGCAAGTTATCCAATTTTCCAAAACAAAACCTTTTATCAGTAAATCTATTGCATCTTAAAATACATAGATACTCCTCATTTTAAACAACTTAAAGTGATGTGAAAGTTGAAATTTGAACACATCTGCATTGAACATTTGAATCTGACATTTTGGTTTTGTGCTCTGAAGGATTTGCAACAACTTCTGAAGAATGGCATATTTCAGTTTGGTATCTTTCTGGATTTGGAGGCTTCAGTCCTAACACATATTCCCTTGCGTAGTTAGAAAATAAATTTTTATAAACTATTAAGGTCATACTTTCCTCAAGAATAACTGCCACTGCTGCAAGACCAAGTATTTTTCGTTGGACAAATTTAATTGTGAGGGGGGAAAAAAATCAACAGACATGGAAATAATAAGTGATTTTTTTTAACAGTTTAAAAACCAGCATGTGATTAGCATGTTTGAAACTCTTTCCACCCTTTTGAATAGGATGGTTTCTTCTTACTTTATCATAGTTAATGTCTAAGTAGTTTTTATTGAAAAGTATTCTGAGAGTACTAATTAACAGTACCCTGCAGGCCCTTTCCAGCAGGGGGAGAAAATGCTGGTAGAGTCAGATATTGTTAGACTTGTTCTGCATACTTACAGAGCATGTAGTAAGTCCTAATTTGCTGCACCTAATCATTAGAATTAAATAGCAGGAGGCATTTTGTTGGCAGATTTTTAGGCTGCACTTAAGTGAACACCCAAACATTTTTTGCAGCCAGTCTACCAAAAGATTTCTTCTTCTTCTTTTCCTAAACTTTCCTGTCCCTTGTGCTAGCATAGTAGTGGTTGCTGCAACAGTGAGCTGGATCAGGGAGGATGTGGTTGAACAGTACCTTTTTATGAACAGATATTTCAGTTTCCTGAGCCAGTTTGTCACACAGTTGTAAAAATGCTTGTGGCACCCCAGGACAGAACCGTGTGTGGATGAGGCTGCTTCGTTTAGCAGCGTACTGGCTTGTGCTGGTGTGGAAATACAGCACTGGTATAAGCCTCAGTTTGTAGTTCATCCCTTGTATCTTCTCCTATTCCTCAGCTTCATTCTCCTACCCCTTACCTTAAGGTTACCATTTTCATTGTAACTTCCCCAAAATTCGGGGAACTGATTTTCCAGTAGTGTAAAACAAAGACTGCCTCTCACATCAGACAAAGTTAATCCAGAAGTGTTTCACAACAGCAGTGCCTTGGACAAAGTAATAGGCATGAAAAAGGGAAATGCATATTTGAGGGGAAAAAAGAGAAAACAGGTGATAGAATTTATCAGATTAACTAGATTCTTTAAACTAGACATACACTGAGAGCATAAATGTGTTAAAATCAGTACTGATAGAGTAGTGCCACTGAAGCTGCTGAGGATGATTGAAGTTACCCACTTCATAAAATGGAGCTTGAATTGTTCAGGGCAAGAGTTTTGGGGCTAGAGTGCCCTTTGTAGGATAGAAGAAGAGCAGTTCAGGGGAACAGTAGAGTTTAGAGTATATATATGCCCTTTAGAGTATATGGTATCTATGCCTGTTATAGTTTTTAGTGAGCTTTTAATTATGTTTGCTTCTGTGGATGCTTTATTTTACCTTCTAAATTTTGTCTGTTGGATTTGTTGAAACACCTATCTCCTATTTTCATTACTATATGTGTAACTTAGGACTCTCCTATTTTTCTACTTTGACCTTGTTCTTTTTATAATCTAAGCAGTAATTTACAAAACAGTTTTATTCTTTTTTAATAAATATTGTAGTAAAATAAAGAAAAAAATTATAAGTACTTATGATTTGTACTAAGTAAAGTAAGCTTTAGCTTTTAAAACAAACTAAAAGAAGATTTAGCTAAATCCCATGTGTAGATCAGAGGCTATCACAGTTTTTCAACTGAGATTTGTCCTGAGGAGAGTCTGCAAGGCACAGATTTATAGACAGGCTATTCAGAGGCAGCAAATGTTGTTGCACACCAACAGTACCATGATTGTGAGAAGCGACAGAAAAGATGCCAATGCTAGATATGCAGAGGGAGCAGGGATAGAAGTAAAGAGAAACTATGTTTGTAGGAGTGGTTGGCACAAATCCATACAGGGTTTTAGAAAATACTTCTTGCCAGAACTACAGAGAAAACTTTGTTCAAATCACCCACTTCACTCAGAAGAGTTTTCAGGTATCAGGTCGCTTTCTCTGAAACATGGATCTTGCTATCTTCTAATTTTGGTCTTTTAATGCTGCTTCAGGAGGATGATCATCTTATTAAGGAAACAGCATCCAGCATTTCTGGTCATCAGCAGGGGGTGAAGAGGAAGGCTGATATGCCACTCGGGTCTCCATTGGAGCCAGGGCAAATACTAGAGAAGAATGAAGACAGTAAAGTCAAACTCAAAATCAGAGTAAGAAATGGAAATTCAACTTGCACAATGTGTAGGGTGCTCAGAATAACAGCAGTGGCGTCTGCTGGCTTCCCTTGAAGCTGTGTTGAAACAAAAGGCATGCTGTGTATATATGTACAGCAGTTGTTTTGCTTACTTTGGCAAAATCATTTCCTATCAGATTCTTTATTGGCTGGCAAGAGCTAAAGTTGACAGATAATGCTCTTGTTCACACAGCTTCACAGTAAATTAGAAAGAAGGAAAGACACTGACCCTTTTTAATTTTACTGAATTTTTATTCTTTTGCAGTGGTAGATATCACTTCCTTTCCCTCTCACCCCCAGTTTACCTCAAAAATAAGATATATTAAATTCTGCTTAGTAACGTTTTTATGAATTATTAGCATCTGCTTATTTTTTTTCCTGATATCTTAGTTCTCAAACTCTCAAGAGGAAGAGGAAATTGATATGGACACAGTTCATGACAGCCAAGCCTTCATTTACCATCATTTGAATATGCTGGAGAGACCATCCACACCAGGTATGAGTAACTTTATAGGCAAGGTGGTTGTATTTTTTTTAACTACGTCAGTTGTGAGGTGTTTTTTGCTACTGCTTATTTCCTTACTTACAGTGTTGGTAAGTGTTAAATGTTACTGGAATTCCAGGAACTGTGGAAAGAGTGCATAAGAATATTTCTTTAGGTTTCAGTAGATGCACAGAGAAGTGTATGCATGTGTATTTTTACACATATCTAAGTAAGACAAGTATAAATCATGCTTATGAAAGTGAAAAGCTAAAGAATGAAGAATGAAGAGCACCAAGTTTAATTAGAATCCCATAAGTAATTAGGTAAAACTTGTTTTGAAATTGGTGTCATTTAAAAAATTGCAATTTTGAAGATTAAAAAAATAGAAAGACTTCTCAGATTAAAAAAATCTCTCAAATATATTAATAACTTATATATATAAGTTTATCTATATATAAGATTTATAACTTAACATTAGCAAATGTTAAAGCCTCAAAGATATTTAGAAGGGCTTTCCAAATTTGAAAGGATTGCATCTGTGAGTGAAATTGTTTCATTTCAAGCCCTTCCTTTCTTTTACTACTTCTCTTAGTATCTTTTTTTATACAATACTTGACAAAATTATTCTCAAGGCATAGTGTTTCTTAGAAACTTTAAAACAGGTTGAACTTCCACCTTCTTTGTTTCTCTGTCTCTAGCCAAAAAATTGGTGGTTTGTCTCATTTTCTCAAAATATTTTAACAATATGTCTGAAGTTCAGTTCCAGAATGTGCCAGTGGACATGGCCATGTGACAACGTACCAAGCATTTTGAGGGATCTTCCATACAGATTCAGAACAAGATTTTAAGGTTGCAGTACTGTATTGTGTAAAAGTGAAGTTTTTGGGTTTAGATTTCAGAGTAATTACCCTCTTGCTTGTTTTTCGGTTTTTATCCAGTGACTGCCTAGTGTAAAACAGAAACAGACCTTAGTGGCAGGATCTGGAATGTTGGTTCCATCTGGAGTGCCCTAAGTGCTGAGCTGTGCTCACAGGTGACCTTACCTGCTTTCCCTGTGACCAGGCAGTTTAGTGGCCCCATTTAAGAGAAGGGCTGGTGGAAGCTGCTGCCCTGAGGATGCTGCTGAGGTTGGTGCCTTGGTGCCAGTGGTGCAGAAGCTGGAGGTTCATACCCCATTATGAGCCTTGGACATAACATTTTTCCTTCCTTGGCAGATGCTCTAGCCACTAAGGGAGTTTGTTTATTTCTTTCTTTTGATTTTTATTTTTTTTAATAAAAGGTTACTGCTGTCACTTCTCAGCTAACAAATTAAGGTCATATGGGGACATTAAAACACAGGGAGGTCTAGTTTCTGGATTCCAGATGGCCTTCAGTTAATGACATGTGCCTACAGCCAACTCCACCAGGACAGCTTTGCTGTTAGGTATCTAGAGTAGCAAAACCCACAGCTTTTTTACTTACTTCAACAGGGTAAAGGGGCAGGCTGCATATAGGTTACTCTCATGAACTTAGGAGCCTATATCTGCAAAGCTTTAGTTTAAACTTCTCAGAGCTGCTTTGAGTTTTGTTCTCAATGTTATCAACCATCACATTTTCTGTTGTGGCACAGAATAAAGCATCCAGGGCATGCAAGTGCAAAGCTGATCTGCTGAGGATTAGTATTTATAACTCTTACATGATATTTTGGAACAATTTTTTCACTAGATTTTTCACACTCTATGGAATATAAAGTCATAAACAAAAGTCCGCCAAATCCATCACAAATTGGGACTTAGGGGACCCTCTGTGCGCCAGCTCTGTGCTCTGGGACTGTTGTGGATTAAGTTTGTGCTGGGGGTTAGGAAGGGTGAAGTCTGACCAAGAGTGCAGCAGTGGCCACTTAAGTGGTGCTTTTATAGACCCCAGCAGACACAAGCTACTTCAAGTCTCACTTGTGTCCTGAATGACCTTCTCACCTCTGTTGTTTAGACATTCAGCACACTGTGATGCATTTTCTTTCACAGGTAATAATGAGACAAATGCTAGGTTTTGCACCAGAATTCATTTTAAATAGTAAGCCTTTGAAAAGCATCATTTTGAAACACTTCAGATTATTTTATTCTTTTTTTTGTTTTGTTTGTGTGGTTAGAAACAGTTCCACTTCACATATTTTTTGCTTCTAAAATTTCACCTGTTTCTTATTCGTGGCATTTTTCTTAGAAGCAGAGATATATGCATTACAGACTGAGTACATAAAGATAGTTCAATCTTTAGGAAATGGTATACTGCTGAGAAGAAACAGATGGGGAGGAATAAAAGCATACATAAATAAAATTGTTCACACATTGGAGTGTTCTGTTTTACAAAGGAATCCCAGGGCCTGTGAGGTTTTACAGCAGTGATGGAGGATGGGTGCATTTCAGGGAGTGATTATTGTGGAACAGATTGACAGGAGGCTCTGAAATGGTCTCAGTGTCTTGTTAGTAAATCTGCCTCAGTTCTGACTCCTTGGAAGGAGTGAGCTCTTAGTCCACCCACAGTGCTCCTCCCCCAGCTGTGGGCTCTGTCCCCATGTGTCACATGAGGTGTTAGGTCATCAGCTGAACACAGCATGTGAAAAGCAGCTGCCAGGAGGAAGTTCACGTTGGGTCCTGTAGTATCTGTGGTTTTTTGCTGGATTGTTGTGTTGTTGTTTTTTTTCCATTTCCCAGACCACCCCAAATGATCATTTGGATTTGGTCAAGTTGATGTAACCCCCCTAACACCAGGAAAATATTTTCCTTTAAAAGTCGGGGGTGGGGGAGTGAGGGTGAGAATATTTTTGCATGGTTCTGCCCATGGATGTGAAAAGTTAAGGCTGAGACAGTAACAAAAAGTTTTCTAATACAACACGTGCTGGATTACAGGTTTCAGTGTTATAATTACAGCACCTGTCCCAGTTCATACAGAAAATAATTGGTTTAAATCCTACTAAAGCATCCTGACTATGATAGTAAAACTGTGGACTCTGGCAGTTTTAGGGGAATCTAATAATTTTATCAAGAAACTATTAAAACAAACAAAACATTAGTTGTGAATTGTCTAAACAATGCTGTTGTGACCATTACTCATCTGCCCTTACAGCTGGAAACTTGGTAGCCTCCTTTGAACCTCCAAGGTTGTGCAAGGTTACATTTCTAATGTGAGAACAGATTTTATTTGCTGTTAATCATCAAGAATATTAGGAACACTCCCTTCACTTAAATCTTAAGATAAAAGACTTTCAAGATGAGATTTTCTGTAAGCAACAGATTTGATCTCTCAGGCTGCAAGGTGACTTGTCTTGCTTTGTTGACTTCAGTGAAATCAGATAAAGGTACACTTCTTTAATATTTCACTCATCTGAAAGTACAGTATGTCAGAAGTAACCTTTAAAAGGTTCTGCTGTATCTTTCAGTGGTTATTGATTGGCCTGGTCTTTTCTGCTTCCAAAATAAATGCCTGGCTGTAGGCTGGATGATCTGCCAGTGACAGGTCATTACAGCTCATCACTGATGAACACTTAAGTGAACTTTTTCCAACTAGTTTCGATGGTTTGAAAGTTGATAAAAAGCAGCATCCAATTCTCTCTTTATTTCTGCAAAGGAAAGAAAAATAAAATACAGTGATGTTGTAAATACAGTGCACTGGCATTCTTTTTCAGATGACATTCAGGGGCAGTGAGCTTTGAGGACATCCTGAGCATTCAGACTCAGATCAAACAGATTCCTTGGCCATTCTGTTAATTCTTCTGCAGTTTTCTGGGATAGTCAAATTGGAAATTGGTGCTGCTGACTTTGTGGTTGCTCTGTTTACTGTGTAGATGAAACTTTGGAGGTCTAGACCACAGTCATAATGTTGATCAGATTGTGGTCTTGTTTATCACAGTTACTGCACTTTCAGGAAATTATAGTTTATCTGGATTGACTTTTTTCTGAAACATTTTGAAACTGGACATGCTGTATATGCTGCAGTAAATTGTAAACTACTGTAGTTACTATGTTTAAACAGTACTTTTACAGCAGCAGCAGATCCAAGCCTGGCGTGCCAATCACTGCACCTGGAGTTTGGGTGCAGGAGTAAATAGGAATTCAGCCCAAACTGTGTGCAGAGCCCAGTCCTCTGCAGTTAGCTGAGAGTGCACCAGTACCTCAAAGTCCACCCTTTAGTGGCTCTCTGCCAAAAAGTGCTCTGAAAACATCAGCACACAGACAAATATATAAATGAACACTTCTTGGATTCGAAGCCACCACTGACAATGATGGCTTTTTGCTTTACATTCTAAGGAGGTAAAAGTTGTTACAATTGTTCTGATAGAATACCTTTTAATAACATATAGTATTAATACACTTTATTACACTTTATTACTCAAGATGTAACTGTTTCCAAAGTGGTAGCTCATAGGCTTTGAGGTTTGTAGATAAATTTGCCTCACTAAAATAGTATGTGGTTAATAGTACACTTCACAAGGAATGGTGTTTTCCTGTGATTTACTCTAAAGAAAGCAACTTTAATAGAAACAAACGCTGCAGATAGTGACAACAGAAATGAGAATTGCATCAGTATGTGGCTGCAGTGTGTCAACTCCATGATTAAATAAAAAACCATAATACTGTAGCTGTGACTGTCTCTGAGAAAACAACTAATCACTCCCAAATCTAGAGGATGAGTAAGGCTAGCAAGTTTTCAAGTGAACTACCTGAAACTGATAGAGGCACACAAAATATTCTGAATTGGCTTCCTGATTTAGATGTTCTTTCTTTCAAAAACAGGGATTTCACTAGAATGTTCCAGAATACTAAAATAAATGTGGTAAAAATAACACCACAGTTAAGATATTATTTTAGTCTAAAGCAATATAGTTGTTAAATGAAAGTCAGATGAGAAAAGCAAACTTTTTACCAGTAAAAACTGCATTTTAGTTAAAACACCAACTTGTCTATACAATACTTTAGTTTTATCTTTGGTATAGGTATAAGAAATTGTCTATCTGGTTTTAAATGTCACTAAAAAATTGAAGTCAAATGACTCTGTAAATTTGAACTACTTAAAATGTTTATGTTGGTTCCAAATTAACTGATTTGTTTACCATATCTTCAGAAAACCTTTGGCTAGTTTTGTTTTTTTAACTAGACCTTTGTTTTTCACCCTCAAACTTTAATTTTTGTCCCATGGACCTTAAAAGAGCACTCTTTTAGAGAGAAAATTGATAACCTTTTTCAGAGATGTATAATTTGAAAATTCTGGTTCTTTAGACTAATTACAGGACATGGCATTCTGGAAACCTGAAATCATTTATGCTTGGTAACTTTTTCTATGTACTTTGTTGGTGGTTCAACAGATGCATAAACACAGCATTAAATTAAAAAATAGCGTGTCTTGGATGTTTCCAGAGTAACACTAAAAAGAAAAGAAGAAATAAGGAAAAACAGGGTCATTTTGAAACTGTTTTTATGGTATTTTCTGAATGTTTTCTCTTTAGAGAAAATGCTAGTCAGAGATGCAGGTCAGCTGCTCTGCAAAGAGAGTGCATTACCTTTCTCACTGGTGAGGCTTCTGGGGGAGACCCAGGAAGTGTTTCTGCACTTGTATCAACGTCCCCCTCTTCCCAGAGCCTGTCCCTGTCAGGTGCTGCAGCACCAGCCTGTCCTCAGGACCATGGCCTTCAGACTTTGCTATGATGTGTGAACTTGTCTTCTTCCTCTCTGATGTTTCAGTAAATTAGGGTGCAAATGGGATCATTTCAAACAAGTGTCAATTTGTAAAAATCCTGTATCAGCCAGCTGTTTTACATTTATTGGCCATGCAAAGAAACAGAGGCTGTAAGTTTGTGGCATCCCACTCTCTTCACACAAAATCAGAAGCATAGGAGGGACCATATGAAATGTCTCACAAAAGCCTGTTGGCATGTTAAAGTCTCAAGTTACAGGTTTTCATACTGTAAAAGTTCAAAAACAAAATATGGGAAAAATAGGTGAAACAGTCTACCCAGCAATATAGTTCAATGTTAATGCACCAATGAGCACTAAAACTTAAGTGAACAGGGTGTTAGAATTATCTGACAGCAATTTGTATTATGACAGCAAATGTTACTTTAAAGCTTATCAGGATCCAAATCCCTTTAATTTACAAGATCTGTGTTTTCAT
Organism: Agelaius phoeniceus; assembly: GCF_051311805.1. Classification (NCBI taxonomy): domain Eukaryota; kingdom Metazoa; phylum Chordata; class Aves; order Passeriformes; family Icteridae; genus Agelaius; species Agelaius phoeniceus. Next base: position 137,518,585 of record NC_135265.1, read on the forward strand.
ATTTTATTCTCTCTCACAACATCTACAGCATTTGTATTTGTCCCTGGGGCAAATGGTACACAAATATTCTGATCTTTCCCCCATAGGATCATAATCCTGTCTAATTTTAAGCACCTACCCAGCTAGCTGGAACACCACAAACCCAACAATTACATTGGACTCTCCACATCCTAAACAGGAGGAGATCTATGTGGACAGACACATGTATGTGCAATTTCTTCAAAGGAATGCTACTAACCACTTCAGAAGGAGCTCCTGGGCTGGCCCTCCACTTTTTTTGTGTTTGTGTGTTTTGTGAAACCCAGGTTTCAATCCTGCTCTCTGTGCCAGGAAGAAGTGGGTTCCCTGCAGGAAGAGGGAGTGCTCTGTGCCTCTTTGCATCAGTCCTTCTTCCCCTGTTGATAAAAGGATGATTATACTGCCCTGTGAGGCAATTTCTATTTAGCCTTATTTTCCTTAACTACACTTGTCATGTTCCTAGCATAGGCTTTACCCAAGAGACTTAGAGTCACTATTGTGACTCTATGAAGAAATGGTGTGTGTACTCCTATGCTGGCTCAGTAGAAGCAGATTTTTGTAATGTCATTCTTTCATTTCTTACTGATGTCTTTTCCATATTACCAATGTTTACTGCCTCCCTAAGTGTCAGTAGCCCTTGAGTTGCAGTTGGATCTCATTTCTCCCTTTTCTGAAGGTCTTCTTGCCTCTCTAGGTGGTCACCACCACCCCTTTGGTCCTGTTAGTTTCAACTACTGTTGTATTTGCTCCCTAACTTACCCCAGTCACTGGTATTTGCTTTAACAAACAGATTTCTTGAATAAGACACCTGAAATAAGTAATGAGGTGATAATACAGTGTTGCCTTAGCAGAGCTGGTAGTTCAGTAAACTGCAGGAAATTAGCACAAGTGGCAGGTCATGTAACAGAGTCAGGAGAGTCTGTTTGGTTGCATCCTCCATCTTCACTTGACACTACTGCTACATCATCCCTGCAGACTTTAACCAGTTTTTTTATACCAGTTCTGGTTAAAATTTTTTAAGTTCAGAGGCTTAGCTTCATTTTGAGGTTGTTACAAATGTAGTGTCTAGACTTACAGGTTTATTTTCCATACAAAAATAACTCCACAATTTGGAATTAATGGAGCTGAGAAGTTTTAAGAGTTTGTGTCATGTTGTGTGGGTTTTTTCTTCTATTTGAAGTTAGTTTGATTTTGCCATGTGTATATTAATGTATCATGTGCATGTAGCTTGAGAACATATGAGAATGTCTTCAGGACTTGAGGTCATCTTTTGTACATTTTCCATACAACCAATCAGTGACCTTTAGGCTTTTTGCCAAGACCTTTATTTCTGTGTTTCTGGGAGCTCTGTTTGTGTCACTGCCACAGTTCACCTGTAACTACTGCAGCTTATTTTAACAGCATCAAATACTGCCTGCTTTGGTTTTCTGAGATACAGCCTCCACCCTTTCCTTTTCCAATGCCCTGAGCCAGATACACTCCTTTTTTCACCATTGTGTCATCTGTTTAATGGCTGGTTTTGTATTCTTGCAGCTGCTAAATAAAGTTGTCTAAACAGTGAATGCTTTAGAGGAAGGAGCTCAGGTTATGGGGATAGGTTTAGGTATGGGAGGAATTCCTTTTAAAAAGAGAATTGGAAATAGTTACATAGTAAAGCAGTCTTGTACCTTTTTGCATCAAATGCAGTATACTTGCACACTTGTCTTCATTGTTGAGAATAGCACCAGACAATGTAAAAAAAATGTAGTAGGTATGCATTAAAGTCAGCAAATTGAAATTGGTGTGCATCTCCTCTACCTGCCCTAAGATACATAAAAAAGTAAAGTTGTGAGTTCTAACAATAAATTTTTGCATTGGTAACATGAGCTTACTGCTGCTTAGTTCTGATTAAATAAAATTTAAAGCCTTTTAAAATAGCTTGATATTAGAGATCTATATTTCAAGTTTATACAAAACTATTGTACTTCAAACTAGCCTCCTTCAAAACCTCAACAGAATTTTATATTGCACCATATTCCTCTCTTGTGGTTAAGACCAAACATATTTCTAGAAAGACATCATTTTGCTGCTTAAGACTTCAAGCAGTAGAAATTCCACCTTGTCCCATAGTAAGTTATTGACTATCCTCACTAAAAAAGAAAAATTCTGTTTCTCTTCTGACTGCTAAACATCTCATATAGATGTAGATTTTGTTTTTTCCAGACATATTTATAAACAAACAAAACCCAAACAGCTGTACATATATGTATGCATATATATAGGAAAATCTAGAGTTTTTCCTATATATATGCAGGATTGAATCAGTCTTCAGTCTTTCAGGTGAGGCTAGAAAGATTGCATGGAAATTGTTCTCAATACTTGCTTGTCATAGTACAGGTGTCTCTTTAGACTTCCAGGAATCATTACCACAGGCAAATCATTCTTGCCTTTAGAATTACACAACCAACCAACAAAAAGATGTACTGGTAAATAAATGTGTTTTCAAATATATAGAAAAAGATTATTGCACAGGAACATCAAATAACATAATTTCTTGTTATTTAATTGGGATATTTTCACCAAAAACTGGATGGGAAAAAGCCCCATATTTAAAGTAGTAATGAAGAAAATCTTTAAGTAATACTTAGAGGATTAGCTGCCTTCAAAAATCTGCTGGTGCTTTTCTACATATATCTAGTTGTTAAAGCATCCTTGCAATGTGAGTGATTTGATTCAATTTCTGACTAAAGGAATCTGAGTATTCCTACCTTCCAAGTGTTTCCACTCTTCAACAAAGGTATCCTTAGAGTAATGCCCTTTAATCTCTACTATTGGAGCTATTGCAGTCTGTCTGAAATAATGAAATATTAAATTAGCCAAAGAGAGAATGAGAAAGTCATTCCTGAATTGAGATGTCATGGATCATATCTCCTTCCTCAGGCTCAGATACCAGGCTTGCTCAGTATATAACTAGTTCTAGTGTATTTGTGAAATATATAGTGATAAAGATGGTATCATTATCTTTATTGGGATTTGGTTGTGTTTAAGGAAAAAACCCCTTGTTTAATCTTTGAAATAGGCTAAATTGGTTGCAAGAGGCAATTTTTAGAAAAATCAGTTTAGTTTTCCACTATCAAGAGGTTTGTATTTTCTTGCAGGGAGCTTTACCTCCCAACTAAAAAGAGTTCACATCCCAAAAATGCACTTTATTATGCCAGTCTTAGCACTTTATATGAGAATTTTCACAAGCAGTTATATTTGCATTATTCTGTGGTCTTCCTGCTCTATTTAGAAATGAATTTCAGGAAGCTAGTATGACTTAAAGTTTCTTAGAGCTCTTTACAGTTCCCAATTGTCTGGGACACTTTTATGCTATTGAGGAAGGAAGGACCATCTCTAAAAATTGTCAGTAGATTGAGAACTTGAATGGCATGTTCAGAACCTTCTCTGAAGCTAAATGGTACAAGCATTGTAACAGATTCCATGGTTTTATATTTAAATGATAATGTAGGTTTTATCTAATGTTTCAGAATTCCTTATGTTTGGAAACAATGCAAGTTAAACATTTGCTAATCCCACTGTATCCATTCTTTCAGGTAAGGAACAATCTGCAGGGGAGATAAACATGCACCCTGTCTCAGCAGCTCCACTCTCTGTGTTCAGCAAAGAATCCAACTCCTCAAAACACAGCGACCACCATCACCATCACCACCATGAGCACAAGAAAAAGAAGAAGAAACACAAGCATAAGCATAAACATAAACATAAACATGATACTAAAGAAAAGGAAAAGGATCCTTTTGTTTTCTCTAACAGTCCAGCCAGTGCACGATCAATCCGTTCCCCATCACTTTCAGACTGATACTGATGGCTTCTCTGGAGTTCAACTTGAAATACTCTTGGAGTGGTTAGAAGGATGTACATAACTATAGCTTCTATCTTTTTTTATGGAACTAAGAATATGTGAATTGTCTTAGCAATTCAGAAGCTCTGCCACCTTTGAAGCCTTCTTTTTGCATGTGTGGTTGTTGAAATCTGATTCAAAAAATATGGTTTATGATTCTGACTCATTTTGTATTTCACTGTTCTCCACACCTCCCACTCTCTTTTCCATTTTAAACAAAGAAAACAGCCCTTTATGTAAGGGCCCCATGTCCACTGGCAGCCCCCTGCACATCACGCTTACCATGTGTATTGCCAGAATCAATTATGGTTTAATCCTGAAGAATGTTAAAGCAGAGTATGTTTTAAGCAGAAGCCAATTGCCAAGCCTTTGGTGACAGACTGTTTCCAGGGCAGTATTGTATAACTAAGTGTAGATCTCCTCAAAAGTCAGTTATTTTCTTTAGTCTTCAGCTGACCTGTATCTTGCTGTAACCATTGCAATGTAATGTCAGACTTCTAAAAGAACAACAGTATGTAGAACATTTGCATTTTTCTGATACTAAAACTCATGAAAAATTTCTGGCTGCTTTTAAGCTGGTGGTATTTATTATGGATATGAGCCTTTTAATATGATTAAATTCTGCAATTGTTTTTGGAATTTTAGCAAAATGCATAATGCATGTTTTGTCCTGTAATTAGGCTTTTAAAAATCCAATAAAGTTTGTGAATTATTTTGACAGAGGCAGGATTTTTTTCTTTAAGCTTACATTGGAATATGTTTTTGAAAGATGCTTGCTAAAATTTTAAAAATTCTGAAAAGTTTAAAAATTAAAATATTGAAAAATACCTATTTCTTCCTCCTGATGGGTGGTTTGTTTGAAAGCAAGATCAGCTCATGAATCCACAGTAGAAATATATCAGATTAAACTAGGTCTGGGAATTGAAATGATGGATGCATTTAAATTTCTTTAGCTGTGTTTTATGCAGTGTACTGTTTACACCTAGGAAGTGTTTTATTTAAAAACTTAATTTAAAAAAAGTTTTAATAATAGCAATAAATAATCTCTGCTACTTTTTATCTCTTCTCTTTATATGTGTAGAGGCAGTGTTTTATTTCCATATACTGGTTAGCTTCTGTTGCCCAGAGTTCACATAACGTTCTATAAGACGGTTGTATTTGAGTTAAATATTTTTTTAATCAATTTTCACAAATTTTCATGAGAGACTGAATCTTCTTCTTAGAGCAAAGAGAGACAGTTCAAGAGGGACCCAATAAGACTTTTTTTAAGCCATAATCTGTTTCATGAAAGTTAATAAATACTTTTATATTCTATACCTGCTGGTGAATCCTGTAGTTCTTGGAATAAAAAGTTATCTGTAGGCTAGAAAGATGATAGGCTCAGGTACTTTGTAATATGCACATACTTACTTTGTTATTCAAACACCACATCCTTTGAATAGTGCACAGATAGTTGTGCTAATCGTTGCCCTTGGAACCCGTTTGTGCTGGATTCAGACACAACAGGCCTGGGCAGCCCTGCAGCCTCTCCTGATCTGCTGCTTTGCCAGGTCAGGGAAAGCCCTCCTGGGTTTCCTTTTAGCAGTAACTGCGAGCTCCTGGAGCTTAGGTGAGCTAAAGGTGCAAGAGGAGCACCCAAGCATGGGCTGGATGAGGTGCTGAGCATGTTTTGGGTACTCACCATGTGTGCAGCTCAGCTCAGCACTCCTTGTGAGACAGCGAGTCATAGCTCAATGGAAATATTCTGAGGTGTTTTTCCCTTGGCTAAGCAGTGATGTAACAGTGCCAGGGGTGTTTGTGGGAGACCTGGGCTAATAAGCAATGAAAGCTGGCATTGTTTGGGAGATGGAAGGCAGATGCATTTATGTTTTAAAAATGAGGTCATGGATAATTTATACTGGTGTAGTTTCTACTTTCAGAGATGTGGATTTACACTCTTAGGCTGAGAGAAAAAGTATTGTTCAGTGATACAGGCACAGAACTGAGGCAGAGCTGTAGCACAGGAATTCTGCCATCAGAGGTTTTGCTGTATGACTAATTGAACTATTAAATACATGCTGAGACAATATGGTGAAGATACTGCCAACAGAAAATTGGAAGGTAGGGGAGGGAGGGGGAGAATCTAAACAAACTTCTAATGCAGTTTCTGAGGTTACATCATGTTCCTGGTTCAGAATATCCATTAGTGTATTTGATGGAATACAAAGTTTGAGGTCTGCAGGTGGTGCAACATGGACAGGCTATGTTCACAAACTGGTAAGTGTGCTCAGAAATCAGAATAATTTGGCAGATTGCACAGGTGATTCAAAAAAAGCAAACTGGAATTCAGAAAGAATGAATGTGAAATACTGAACTCCAGGGAAAAGGAAGTGCATGAAAGCAAGCCATTCTCCCCATCTAGTATGGTGGAGTGAAAAAAAGCATCTGCTTGCACAGAGGTGAGCAGTTTGATACTATTGCAAAAGTAAAAGTCATTTAAGGATTAACAGGAATTTTTCAATATAAGATCTGAAAGTAATTGGTAACATTGCGTATAAGAAAATACATAAACAGAACTGAGTATTCCTGGTCTAGAACAAATTAAGTCTGAGGGAGGAACTCGCCCTTCACATACCTAAAATATTGCTACAAGAAAAAGTGTTTATCAGTTGTTATATTTCCCTTGGGAAGGGAGGTATTACCTTTATTCACAAGAAAAAATATTTTTGTTGAATATTAAGATAAAAAGCATTCCAACAGGCACCCAATGATGAGGTGAAAACTCATTTCTTGTAGGCTTTAAAGCAGCAGATTGGCAAACGTCTGGAGGGGATGTTTATGGGATGTTGCACCCTGCTGCAGTGCAGGCACCTCACTGCTATGGTTGTTTTTGTGGTTTCTTTAATCTTCCATTTATGTCAGTGAAGTTCTTGTGCTGTCTCCCTGGATGTGACCAACACTTGCAGAAGGTTTAGGAAACTGAGATCTTTGCTCTCACCAATTGTGTTTTAGGTGGAGTTTTTCTTCTGCTGAAAACCTGATGACTATCAAAGTTATAACCTGACATTGATTCAAGTTAAATTTGATATTTGGACAGTGGATTAATCTCTCTGTTCTCTCCACCTTCAAACCTCATAGGTTGCCTGTAACACATGCAGTTGCTTTTGATCTGATTTTTAGTTTAAACTCCTGCTTTATAGTGCACTCTTCTTAGAACAAAAGTAAAACGATTTTATTTGATAGTCCAAATCCAAATACTGCAAGAATGCACATTATACATATAAGTAGAAATTAATGTGTTGTTGACAATAGGCAAAGCAAACTGGAGAATTTATTTCGGCATAACAGCTTTTAACACTAATTCCTTTATTTTGTTTAATATAAACATTAGAACCCACTTAAGTGCATGGCAAATATGTAATGCTAAAATATCTGTATGTGTTTCTAATGCAGACTTTTCATTGGGTTTTTTCTTTATTTCTCAGTATAATTATAGAATAAAATGTCCACAAAGTAAGTACTGCATCTCTTAAATTTGTAGGCATGCTGAAGCATCTAATGAGGAGTTAGCTCCTCTCCTTCAGAGTCCAAGTAAATAGGAGTTTCAGCAGTGTCCCAGTGCTGTGGAGGGAGGGACAGCAGGATGCTGAAACCTTCATGGAGTCCATGGAGTTTTGGGTGAGCTCAAAACATCTCTGTATCAATAAGCTCTGCTGTCCATAAAGCACTCAGGCTGACACGAGGGCTCCTATCAATGAAAATTGGTGTCTTACACTATTCAGCCTTTGGGAATAAAAGAGCTTCTTAGTTTTAGTTGATTTCATATTCATAGAAATAGAATTTTTTTTTCAAATTCTAATACAAGAAATGTTGAGTCATGTCATTATTTTCAGTTCTTTATGATAGTTTATTCTCAGAACTTAAGAACCCAGATTTTAATGGAGCATTGGTATTAAACAGCAGCCCTTAAAATACACAAAGTAAGTAAAAATGTTTTAGATGAGATTGAAATACTTTTGTATGTTTCCATTTTTATATATTCATTAAAATATATATTCTAAAATATATGTTTACTTTCTGATTTTATAATTTTAAATGACAGTAATATATGAGTGTTTGCATATGAATTAAGTCACAGCAGCTAATATTTAAAGTTGCATTATTCCATAGGCATCTGATACCATAAATATACATATTCTAAACACATTTCTAAGGCTTTCTTTTACTATTATTTTTGTCCTGATAAATCTACAATGTTAGCAATCTTTGTAGATGTAGAAGAGTCAGGATTTCATTTGAACCACTTTGCATTTTACTGAAAAATCCTTCAGTTAGTATGGTGCTTAGGTTGTGGTAACCACCATAAAGTGACAGAGCAAATGAAAGCATATGTAGCTGCATTTCCTTAATCTCTGAATGAAAGTGAATCTATGTGGGTATGCTTTGGGCTGGTTTAACAGCTTGTTCCTCCTGCAGCAAGAAGCTTTTTCCCCCACAGCTCCTGACCCCACAGCCACATGTAGGATTTTTTTTTGCTATCATGCCACTGGGCTCTTCAGTGGCATGATACAACTCTCTAACCCATGAACAAAATTGGGGTTATTCTTGCACTGTTAGTGAGCTGAAACTTTTGGGCAGAGGCTGAGTAGGCAGCAAGGCTCATGCCTGGCTTGTGAAGTCAAGGGTGGAGTGGGAAGAGGGAGGGAGGGAGGCGTGAGCAGGAACAAAACCCTCTTTGGCAGCAGCAGCCAGTTCATCTGGCTCCACTGCTTCTTGGGACTTTGCTCCGAGAAAATCATACAATGGGGAGAATTCAAGTTTTCACATCTGCGCCTCTTTGGGAGGCTTAATTTTGTCATGAATTGGTTGAATGATTGTTTTGAATCAGATTCATTTTGGACATTTTGGAAGGTTGGAGCGAGATGAGCTTATGACTGGCAGTTACTTTTTTTTATTTGCTGTGTAAAAAAAAATTGGTCTCAATAATAGAGTGGAAAAGAAACTCACTTCAGAAATTACTCCAAAAGTCATTTCAGGTCAATTAGAGTTTTATTAATTACTTTTGTTATTAATATTACTAGTAGTAGTAGTAGTAGTAGTAGTAGTAGTAGTAGTAGTAGTAGTACTACTACTACTACTACTACTACTAATAATAATAATAATAATAATAATGTGTTTTTCTTTTATCCACAGAATTGAATTTCACAAAAGTTAATCTGAAGCAATTGATTCTGAAAATGCACTTTTCATTTTCTAAATATTCCTATGTTTTGTAAATAAAGCACTCTGTGAAGTGTAAGTAACTGGTTAAATCTCTAAATTTAAAAATTCCCTGAAAAAAGGCAGAGTTTGAAAATGGAGCACAAATGAAAGCATATTGCAAGACCTGATTGATTCTTCCCCTTTTCAAAACCATATTTCTTGGGAAAAAAAGTCTCTTTTGAAACTTGCATGTTTTGTAGCTCATTCCCCACCCAGGAGCTGAATCAAAGCATATGAGGGAAGAAGGTTCTTAGACGTTTTGAAACTATTTGACTATAACTTTTCAAGTTGATACAGAGCTCAAGGAAATTTTCACAATGCTAGTTTTAGTCACTTAATTCCTAGTTTTTCTGTACAGAGAAAAACTTGAGATAGGGAGGAAGAGAAGGGTCTGGGGTGGTCTGTTACCTCAGGGAAGAGAGGCTTGGCAAGATGAAAGGTCTCCCATCAGCTCTGTCACTCACCCTCCTGAGGCAGCTTCTGCTGCTTTTAGGTATCACAGAGCTGCTGCTGTCATCACTTGTTTTCCTCTACTGTTTCTTTGCCTTCAAGTCTTCTTCCAGTTTACAGATGCAATAGATGTCAGAGGGATGTCCAAGGTTCCAGAAGGACAAATCACTCAAAGACAGCCACTAAAGCAGAGGGTTTAAGCTGCTTAGGAGCACCTATCCTACACTTGAGGGTTTGAGTCTTCTCATGGCTTTTCATGGTCTGTTCCCAGTTCTGTGGCCAGCAGGCTGCTACAGCTTATTTCTCCTCTCTGAGAACAAAACACAGACATTCCTTGTCCCTTGTGGACATTTTACAATTCCAGAGTCTGTGCAAGCATCTTGCTTGTGTTTGAAGCAGTCTGTATAAAAAATGCTTTTCTGTCTCAAATGTCATTTTATAATGTTGGAATTCTGTTTTTATCTGAATAGTTGACTAATTTCAAAATATTGAACACTTTCTGTTGCTTTTATTTTTAAAGTCGGATTTTTACAGAGACATATTTTTTATAGCACTGAAAATCTTCCAGGTGTTCTGTGAAACACAGCACTTAAGTAGGATTAAGACACAAAGTAGGAGAGAGAATGAAAGTTTTTTGTACATCTCTTCATGGAAGAGAAATGCAATTACACAGTAGGAGAACTGATAAAGGACTTCAAAGAATTGGTTGTTGACTATGGCTATGATGAAGAGATATGAAAACCTCAGAGTAAAATAGTGTGGAAAGGGCAGCTGATAGCAGTACTCTTTTTGCAAAAAAATGTTAAAAAATTTAATTGGAGATAAAATCACTTGTGAAATGAAAACAAGAAAGTGGTAATGTATATAACGTACAACAGCTGCTTAATTTTTGACTATTGTCCTTGAGTGCTGTATTCCTTAACTGAGAACCTAGCAAGAGCCCCATTTCTTTTTCAGAGTCAAGCAGTGTATCATGACTGAATATCTGTCATCCAACACAATCTAACAGCTTGGAGGTTCACTTTTCATTTTCCTTTAGTGATTTGTGCTATCAGTAATAGAGAAAGCTTCTAAATACGTGATTTACAGCTGTTTTACAAAAATCAAATAGACTTTGAACCTGATTTACCTGTTCTGTAATAATGTATGTGATGTATACTTGAGTGGCACAGAAACACAGTTGGGAATCAAGCTTTGAGCTGTGTTTTTATCAGTATGTGTTTCTGATTGTGGCTGTGAGTTGAGGCAATGACTTGTACCTTTCCCTTGAGTCTGAGATGATTTTGGGTAATTGGTGCCACCATTTGAAGCAGATATTGCAATGCCATTGAGAGCCCCTTCCAGCTTCCTCAGTTTGAGTGCCAGTTTTTCTCATTAATCCACCTTTCTTGTACTTGAATATGATGGAGGCTTCACCCAAGGATGATGGGAGGATTCAGTCTGGGCAGATTTTCAGGCTGAGGTGATCCTGCTCCATGTGCTGGGCTCCTGAAGCAACTCCTGGCAGTTACTTCTCTGCTGCAGAAAAGAGGGAAGCTGTAAATCCTAGAGTGTCTTTTGCTAACTGATATTTAATGTAAAGATGAATTAGTATAAAGGATCCACAATGCTATTACTGTTAAAAGAAGGTGGTGAATTGTTGCATGTGTAATACTTAATATTCTTGGGCCTTTGACATTCATTGGAGGGACATGACCATCTCAGCTTTTTGGATCCCAGAATAATTCAGAATTTTTTAGTTTCTTTTTGTATCTGCAGAGTTCATCTCTGTGAAGGCAGCATCTCCCTATTTCTTCAAATTACTGCTCAGGTCCTCTATTTACATACTAATTACTTCTCTGCCCTTTCAGGGGGGCAAAAAAGCACTTGCAGGCACCTGAGCTGCAGTCACAAGTTCCAGGATTTTTTCTCCAGCACACCTTCTGCATTGTGATTGAAATGTTCATCAACCACACAAATGAGCTGTTTTGGACATTTCATGTGGCAGCAGGTGCTGTAGCAGCACCTTGCCAGGCAAGGAGGGGATGGGCTGGAAGGTGAGCTCTGTGTACCTCTCACTGTGCACCTCACACCCCATCAACTCTCAAGCCTCTCTTCTCCCCAGCCCCATCCCCCTGCTCTTCTGTCTCCCCTCTTCCTTCTCTCCACTTTCTTTTCCTCTACTATTGTTTCACAATTCCCCAGCTCAGACATGATTTCAAACCTCATTGAGATGAAGAGCTAAACCAGAAGATGGAAGTACCTTTATGCACAGGCCATCAGTACATGCCACCAAACAGTCTCTCATGGCCTTGAGACCCTTACAGAGGTGGTAAAATCTGCACATGCAGTGTGCAGGTGAGGGCACTCTGCTCATTTGCCACTGCCTACTCCCCAGACTTGTTGTTTTGCTTTTTCAGAGGTTTTGACTGTCTCTAGTGTTTTCTATAGCCCAGATGGATGCAGTGTTCTGCCCTTGGCACAGCTCTGGGGTGCTGGAGTGACTGGGGACAGGGAGCAGCACCAGTGTCTGGCATATCTCTGCTTTCTGGACTGGGGGTCATGCTGCTGCTCCAGCAGCAATCAGAGATCTGTTTGATCAAAATACAGGCAGCAATTCACCTCCACATACTGCTCATGTCTAGCACTGTTTACAGGCTGGGCTAGGAACAGGTGACTGAGCAGCATTTTCAGCCTAGAGGAAAATAGGTCATTTTGTTTAGGATTTGGTATTTTTTCCTTTTTGGAAGGCTACTCTGTTAAACATCTTAAGCATATGAAGTTGACCTAATAATGTACTATGTCCTTTCCATTCAGAGACTGTCGATTTCTTTGTATGTATGTAAATAAATAAAATTTATTCTGAGTAATTGCAGGATTTCTATATAAATTGACTTTATATGGCACTGATCATGCCCCTCTGGGTAAATAATGCTCATACTAAGGTTTGATTCTGAAATATAGCAAAACCTTAGAGAAAGGCATAGGGAAATGAGAGGCCCCATTGTGAGCTAATGACCTCTGTGAATGAACCAACATGTCAGCACTGTAAAATGAGATACACTTAATAGCTTTTCACAATGGATGCTTGTATACGATACACATCAGCGTACTGTGAAGTGGCTTGTTATGATAAGACCATAATATAGAACTTTTCTGTTGAAATGGTTCTCTCTCCCTACTTCTTGGGAAATATTTGTTCAAATAAATATGTGGGTTAGTGAGGCAACAGATAGTTATTTGTCTCTCAAGTGTGAGTAATGTAATATGAACAAGCATTAATGACCTAACTCTTTAATTCAACAGGAGATCCTTATTTTTCTTACACGCTAGCTTATTTCTTAATATTTTGGAATCCATTGCTCAGTGTGTGTTGTGTGTTCCCAGGGGAGCTGAGAGCAAGTTACAAGCTCTGGATTAACTCTCAGTTTTGCTCAACTTTATTATCTCTTGACTCTCTCTGGGGCTTCTTCAACTCAATGGCTGGCAACCATGTGTATCTGCTCCCTGCATCATCCACTAACATCTGCCTGAAATACTGAAGGACTCACATTTTTCAGTGGACGTGAGAGGCAAAATTGGCCAAACCATTCACGTGACTTAGAAGTCCTTGCCTGATTTCCAGAGGAGACTCCAGCATGGCAAAACCAAAGCCCTGTGAATTTCTGTGACTTTGCACCTTGATACAAGGCTCAAGCAGTTCACACAACCACTGCCACCAGGGCAGAGGCAGCAGAAGTGAGGGAGCTAAGCAAATGGATCAGGAACTGTGAAAGGGAGCCAGTGACAGGCCATAAAGTCAAAGGAAAATCTGAGAGGCAATAACAACAAGGAAGAAAAGCTGGGCATCAAAGAACAATGGGCAAAGATGACTAGAGAGAATAATTTAGAGCTACGATCCACTGGGTTGTAGCCAGAGGTTCAGGAGTCTTACTGCTCCTGGCCAACAGGTTTCATATCCATTTGCTTAAAGCATGTGTTTTATTCCTCTGTAGTTGTCAGTTACCAAAGGGATGACAGCCTCCAGCAGCTGTGGTTGCCAATCTCTTACCTCATGCAAGCCAGACGTGTTCCAGTACTGCTCTTGAACCATGAAGGAGGCAGCACATCACCAGCACACTAGGAATTGCTCTTTGAATTCAGTCTTTTAAAATAATTTTTAAAAAAACAAGCCACAGAGCACTCTCTTTGGAGAATATGAATAAGGCCCATTTGAATGGGCATAAGACCATCTGGGCAACTTTATGCAGTACCTTGGCGTTCAAGTACAATGAGACAATCTCAACACAGTGTCTTGGGTGGGGAATGGGGCTGCAGGAGAAATCTGCTCATGCTCAGATCAGCTCAATCTTTTTCTGGAGAGCTGGATCCTGTTTCTGTGTCTCCATAGACAGAATTGTTATGAGATGCTGCCAGGTCTTTTAGAAAACTTTTAGAAAAGGTTGGCTTTTAACTTCTCTGTTCAGCACTCAGCAGAGCCCAGCTCTGATTAGGAGAACTGCTGAGTCTTGATGGGTTCATGTGAAGGTAACAAGTCTGTGCTGCACATATCCAGTACAGCCAGTCTCTGGTAGTGCCTATTACAAACTGTGGTAGTAGTGCTTTATAAAGCTGTGCATTCTTGAAATTGGCATTCTTGAAGTCTTAAGATACTCTCCTAAATGTAATAGAAATGGTTTGTTAATGTCGCTGTCTCTCATTTGCAAGTGGTGCTGCCTTTACCTGAAAGGAGTGCTGTCAAGACACTTTGGTAGCTGCTTGGACACCACTGAAAGGACATTTTTTGATCATCTTGTCCATAGAGAAGCTTTGAATGGTGCTCCACAATAAAGAAGTCAGGAATTTGCATGCAGTGACTGTGCTGAGCTGCTATGCTGCTGTCAGTATCACTGGCTGCATCTGGAAGATTCAGCTGGTCCTACAGCCCTGATGCACAGCTCTGCAGCATTTGAACAGCAAGGGTGTGTTCTGTGCTCCTTTTTTCTCAGCAGCATTTAGCATTGCTAAATGGATGTGTCTGAGAGCAAGCTGCTCCATTTCTGATCTGGAGCAGCTCTCTGCCTGCATTTGCTGAGTGGTGTTCATGTGGGAAGCAGATGAAGCAAGGGTGTAAGAACATCTGTTTGTTGCTGTGGTAGATGTTGCCTTAAGCAAGGGTCTACAGCACCAAGACCTGTACAGAAAGCACCTGAACAGGACATATATGAGCCAGAGCAAGAGACATGAATCAGTGTCTGACCACAGGACAGACCTAGTGGAAATCTGTCCTAGTCTGAGTGACCTAGAGTACATTTTGGGTGACGTATTTGAAATTTAGGTGATGATGCTGATACCCTAAGAGCATGTTAAAGCTGGCTGTTGCAGAGATATGAATATACTAAAAAGTGCAGGAGAATTGTGGTCCTACATTGGATGCCTTCTACAACACAGAATTGGTTGCCATCTTGATCAGGTCCCCGGTAGCAGAGAAACACAAAACCAGCTGGGAGCTCCTTCTGCATTAGGCAGGAGGTTTTCCCTCAGCCACACTTCAAGCTCCCTTCAGCCTTGTGCTGCTTGTTGAACACTGTGTGGCTTCTCAGTACTTGATCACTGTTTGTATTTGACAGGTGACCTTCGAGTCAAGTCAGTGGCTACTTGCCATCCCTTGTTAAATCCGCCTGGTTTAGGGTCATTGTAAAACTTTAGATGGACTTTTGGTGAATATAATTGGTTTTCTCTTTGGACAACATTCCAAATTTAGCACATCTTCTGCAAAGCTTAGCATAGCACTTTGCTGGAGCTGCATCAAATCCCAGCACTCAGTGTTTAAAACTCAGTGTTAATGCCTGTTGGAGATGATGTTGTAATAGCCTCTGTCACACTTTGAGTGATGGTCTTGTTTTCTTTAAATCTCTCTTACCATCTTGGAGATATCAAATTTTGGAATCAAACACTGACTTTAATGCACGAATGTTCCCCATGGGCCCTGATGTTTTATCCAAGAGTCCCAAACTTTGTATACAATTGCTGCTGTTGATTTCCAGTCTAGGGGACTGTCTCAAACCCTCCCTCCCAAGTTTTGTGTCACCAAAAAAGCTCACATCTCTTTGCAGGTATTCAGAAAGAAGGGCTGGGCATTAGGAGATCATCTGAGTTTGTAGACACTGGAAGAACCCTTGATTAGTGGCTCTTGAGCTGAAGATTTATTAAGTGATTTTATATATTATATTCTTTTTTGAGTGACTGAATGCATCTCTTGACAAAATGAGACATCCCTTTTCTGCTTCTCTTCATTCTGCACAGTTCATGGTCCCCAGGGATGGGAGGAGTTCCTTCAATGAAATACAAACAAAAAAGTCAAGATTCAGTTGCTACATGGGAATAGCAATTAGTATTTTCAATTTTTTAAACCTTTAATATGCTTTAACCCTCTCATTCTTGTTTTCTAGGTGAGGAAATTGTTTTGGCTTTCCTCAGAAAGGCCTGGGTAATCCTGTTGCTGAAATATACAATTTCTTTGTGTAATAGAAAGTGCATGAGCTGGGGAGACAGAAAGTGCCAGCTCCTGGATTGTTTTCTCAAACATTTGCAATGGATATGGATTAATTCAGGGAACTTCTTGGTTTTGTCATGAAGGGTGAACTTGGCAATCATGTTGTTGCACCTCCAGCTCAGACGTATTTTGATGGAAGTGAATTTTTTATATAAAATTCATATCCAAGCTGCTCTGTGGCCCCATGTGGGGGGTAAGATTTAGTATCAGGTAAAGGAAGGAATCCCTGTTCTCAATGAACAGCCCAGCTGTGTGTTACTGTTGGGCCTGTTGCTAATGTTTTTTCTGATGAGGCATGTTTATTTACTTTCACCATGACTGTCCGGAAATCCCATGGCAAGAAATGTCAGAACATTTGCCAAATCACTACTTCACCCATCAAGCTGATTGTTGTGTGTTACTCAGTCTGGTTCACATTAAGGGTTTGCTCCATCCCTGCCTTTGCTCTTTTTGGGTATATTGATTACTTGTGGTGGGTTTTATAACAAACAGCCCTTTTTGAGGGATTACTCCCCCCTTTTCTCCCTGCGCCTGTGGCATATTAGTAAATACAGGACTAATCTTTTCTACTTCAGACACAGTCTATCTAAGGCAGTTCATCCAAAGCAAATCAAAAGCAAACTCCTTCCAGTGGTTGATTATTATATTATAATGTCTTTTGCAAAGCAAACAAAAAAGAAAAAGCCTACCTATAAAATCGAAGGAATGTAATAAAACTGGAAGAGGCTTAATTTCTCCTCCTGACAAGTATCTTGTTTTTCTCTATATAAAAAACTTTTTCAAGAATCACAAGTCCTGCAAGCAGAGGTAGGCTGGTGCTGCTTGAGAGCTGGCCTGTGTAAAGGGAAGGTTTGGCAGCCTGGGGTCTGGCTGGCTGGGGGTGCACACAGCCAAGCCCCCTCGCGCCAGCACAGCCAGGGGGCTGAAGTCTCTCCAGGGGTTCCTCCAGAGCACAAGAGGAGATTTGACTGATAAAGACAGGCCTGAAAGGCTGTCTCAGATCTGCTGTCTGCAGTCCCTGTGAAACTCTGCAATGGACAGAGGGGGCCTTTCACAGCCTGGGTTTGGAAGTCTGGCATCCTCCCCAGCCTCTGATTTAACAATTTCATCTTACGTCCAACCTGAGATGAATGGCAAAAGCGTAAGGGATCAGAGAGAGTAGACTGGTGCTTTGCAAGAGAGAGGCAGCACTCTTGGAACCCTCTTGATGTTGTATTATTGCTGTTATTTATTTGCATAGTTCCACATTAATCCTGCTGGTTTTACCTACTGGTAAAGTACGAGCTGAATTAAGAGATGGGTGAAACTCTGCTGGAGAGTACGTGCTTCAATAATTAAATTTTAAAAATTATAACTTGTCTTATTTCTACTATGCATGTATTGCATTTATACCTAAATTGGCTTTTTGTGGTGCATTAAGTATTCCTGCATGTCTTGCAGGTAACTTGGGAAGGAAACATAATGGGATTGTGCTCTACTAATCCTTTTAAATGGAGGAAGACACCTTAAAAAGTCATCTCTTAAAGTATATTTGGGCTTAATTTTACTTTTGAAATTCTTATTGGTCCCCTGGAAGATGTGTGAAGACTGACAGTTCAAACAGCAGAATTCTACTTCAGTAGTAATTATGTATTTTCTGAAGGTGGGGCCTTGTTAAAGGTAAAATATGTTTTTTGCAGAAAAATGTTTATATGCTAAAAATTATATGGAAATTACTGTCTGTGTGGCAGGAAGAGAAAGTGGAAGAAGGATGGGTGCTGTCACCTGTTAATTTTTGCCAGTCTTCTCTAGGCTTGTTCTATTAAATGTTTTTCTCTGAGGTAATGGATGTAGGGGTGGGATGATAGCAAGAGGCATAGCAGGCTGAATCCGGAAGTGTTTTCACCTTTTGAGCCAAAAGTGATAAGAATCAGCAGTGGTACTGAGAATAATGAATCTGGAACTTTGAGATTAAGAAAAAAATCTGAAACCTGAAATTAGGCTGTGATGAAGAGCTTTTTGGAGTTTTCTAAGCTCAACAGCTCTTCATTAATGCAGTCTGACATATGTTTATTTCAATACTGTGATCCATAATAGCTAACTCCAAATAGAAGCAAGAAACTCAGCTGAGCACAACTTGGCAAGTTGCTGGGGTGTCTGAGTTTTATATGCTCTTCTGGCTACATGGAAGAGATTGCAACAATTTAAACTGGAAATGCTCAAAGCCCTAATGAAAGGTTTCATATTTGAAATGTGGAGCAAGATTATATTCTGGGCATAAGCCAGAAAATGAGAGGAGTAGCTGACATCACCTTAGCTAGATTTGAGCTTTTGTTGGCGGAAAAAAGGTCTGAGAAAAAACTACATCTCTATAACATCAAATTGTGTTGCTTAGGCCACCTACAGGGACTCCTTGCTGCGCTGTTCATTCCCTGGCATCCATGTCATGAAAGCAGCTGAGAGCTGTCAAGAAATACAGTGCTAGAAGATGTAAAGAAAATAGAGGTGTTCAGCTCTCACCTGCCTCAGGCCTCTTCCTTGGCATCCTCTCACAAGTGCATTGTCTCTCTGTTCCAGTCTCACAGACCCCTGCCCTGTGCATGTGGACTGCCAAAATCAAAAAAGGAATCAAAACAAAACAAATCAACCCTGGAGAAATGGCTTTTAAATTCTTTGTTTAGTGAAAGGTGGCTAAGCAAGTGATCACCACCTTACATTTACTGTATGGGTCCTTGCTGGGATGTTTGGGTGTCCGGTTGAAAACAAATTGACAGAAGTAGCATTGATGGTAAGAGATCCTGCAAGAACTAAAGCAAAACCTCAGGACATACAAATAAATATCCATTTCTTGGTATTCCTAGACACTAACTTGCTGCTGCTTGTGAGCAGCATGGTGCAGCTAAAAACTCTGATCTCATTACTCAGGTCCTGCTTACCCTTTGCAGGGATGGGAAGGGATACAGTGCCATTGACTAGCTTCCTTCATCTAGGCCACTTTTCTGTAGTATTTAATCTCATCATACAGCTAATTAAATATGCAAACACTTATTATAAATTATAATAGCTATCGCTGGGAAAATTCAGCAGAAGATGAGTCTCCAAGTTTTCTGCTGTAAATCTTGATGCATTGGCTCGCTGACACATGGTTAAAACACAGCCATAAATCTCCTTGTGAGACATGTTGTGAGGAAGGAAACACACAGGAGTTTTTCAGCAGAGCAGTTACAAGGAAAAAGCTCGGAGCTCCTTGCTGCTGCCAATCCAGCCCCACTGGTGTCTGAAGTAATTAATGAATTCCTGGCTTTTTACCAAGGCTGGAAAGTGATAAAAAGAAACAATCAAGTTGCTTTTACCTTGATTCCTGTCACTGAAAAGTTCAAACAACCACAAAAGCCTTCAGATGTTTTCACTTGAGTTCAAGTCAAACATTGCAAAGTTTGCAGTTCCCACCCCCCACATTTTGACCTGGAGTATGATATAATCAAACTGTTTGCATCCTTACCTTAAAAGTAGGCGTATAGCTAACATGCCAGCTTTGAAATGCATTTAGGTGCTGCTAAAAATCTGTCCAGGTCCAAAAGCTGCCATTGTTTTCAGGAAATCTGCACTAAGATATTTTCTTACACTTTTTGTATTGTAAAATGCTGACAAAAAGGAGACGGTGTATAGAGATATGCAGCCAGAAGGATAGATGGAGCTGTGTCTTTCTCTTCCCTAATTCATGTATGATTCTACAATTAGTTAATGCAGGACTTCTGAATCTGGTGGTCCTGTCCTCCTCCCACTCCACTTCTGGGGATTCCTGAGAATCAGCCCAGAGGCTCAGCTGGATCTGGTGAGTCAGTTTGCTAAACAGCCAGAAACCAGATCCAGCCAAAATCAGGGGGGAAAAAAGTGTTTTGTGCCTTTTGAAGGACTAAACTAAATCCCCTGGGAGCCAAGTGGGAACCAAAGATGGTACAAGAAGGGGGCAGTGGTGCCAGCTGGGGGCTGCCAGCTTCCAGACCTGCAGGGCTATGGGTGAGATCCTGTTCTTGGGCACTAGGAAGGAACAAACCCCACGGGAGTTGAAGCGCTTGGTGTCCAGCACTCAGCAGTACTCAGCAAAAGGCAATTCCATCGTGTGAAGGCCACGGGCACAGAGCTGCAAGCTGGAGGCAGCCATGACGCAGTGGATTTTGTGAGCAGATTTGGAAGGCAGCATGTTTGGCCACTACAAGTGGGAGGCTGTTCCCTGTGTGCAGTGTGGGGATGCAGCTCTATGAATGGAGGCATTAATTGGGAGCGCGGCTGCAGCACCGGCTCAGGAAAGCTGCTTGGTGCTTGCTTGTGTCCCTTCCATTGCATCAAAGCTCGAGCACTTCATGGAATAAAGGCATATGGGACCAATAAAGCAGATTTAAGGAGATGGAGTCCAGGTGGCAAAAGTGTATAATGGGAAGTGACTTATGGGAAAATGTTGCATTCAAAACTCCTCTGTTGGTTTAGGTGACCCTGTAAATCCAGGCCCGACTTTTATTCAATGGGACTACTCATGAGAGCTGAATTACTTATGTTGCAGGATTGAACCTACTGAAAGGAAGACTTTTCAAGGAGGTCCAAATAAATGTTCTGACTCACGCTTACAGTGTTCTTAGTTTTAGCATGAGCCCAGTTGTGAACACAGACAACCAATTTGCTGTAATTTGTATATTTGGTTGGCATGTGTTTACAGAGGGGAGATCTGGATTTATGTAAAGAACTACTTTGCCCCTGGTTTCCGTATACTTCCCTTAATCTCTCTTCACAAAAGAAGCTCAAACAAAACCCCCATACCCTCCTTCCCCCCCCACTTAATGGAAAACTTGAAAGCAAGCCCTGCACAGTGTACCTTTCATATGCACATAGCTACCTTGCAGTGAAATGAGAAACAGCAGAAGAGCTCTGCAATAACCATGACTGAATGTGCAAGGAAAAAATCAAGCCCTTCAGTAGAATACTCCTTCGTTAGATCTTAAAAGCAGAAAAAAGTCCCCTAGAAATAAATCCTCAACATGAGTCTCATATGAAAGAGAATCTTTCCACGTTGAAACCAAATGTTCAAAAGCTCTGTGCTTTGTTGTATTAATGCCCATAATTTATTCTTCTTAGAAACTATCCCTCACAGGCTGTTATAGCACTCAGTGTGGTACATCATAATAAAAACAACTTAGAAGGCAAAAACATTAGAACAAAAACAAAACTCTGAAAGCTTTAGTGAATAAAGACTTGCAGGGGGGTCCAGAAAAAGGACACAAATGTTGTGAGAAATCAAAAACAGAAGTATAAATTGTAAGCAGAAATATAAACTAAGCTTTGGGAACAAACAAGTCCTTTTAGAATTCTCAAGTAGTTGCATGTAAAATTGATTTGTGCAACCCAAAAACCTTCACTGCAGTCATTCCTCTCTGCAGCATCCAAAGGTAAATAAGCCAGTTCACTCTTGGTTTTTTTTTTCCCCAGAATCGAGTACATTTCAGTGCAGGAGGAGCTGTCACTGTGATTGATACCTGCTCAGTCTAGCACTTGTTAGGCCCTAATCCATGTTGCAGTTGGGCTTGTAGTTTCTTCTCACAATGGATTTTCACACAACAAGGACAAGTTGCTAAATCATGTGAAATAGCTTTTAGACCCCATCTGTAGATGATAAGAAATAAGAAAATTTTATTATCATTATTATTATTATTTTTTACTTCTTAAAAATTTATCCAATTTCCCCTGCCCCAAAAAGACTGAGATGTTTATTTTCTCTGGAGATTCAACTTTCTTTTCAGGAAGATGAAAATCCAAGCACTATAGTAATGGTGGCCAACCCCCTGATCTTGAATTACAAATGCTGCATCTACAACCCAGGTCATGTCACAGCTTGGACCAACAGCTTCTTGCTGGCACAGTAGATGGTGGGTAGTCAAAATTCCTGACTGTGCTTCAAAGGCTGATCTTGGTGTATCACCTGCAAATCCATGTGTATTTTCAACCCCTACCCTGCAGTGGGACCCTTGGAAGTCATCGGTCTGTAAGCCTTGTTCTCTAGGGTAAGCCTCTGTTCTCTAGGGTATATTGACTGTGTTTGTTGCTTATGTTTGTTGGCTACTGTCACCTATGGATTAGTGTTAACATCTGGGAGTGTGTAATCATCATATTATTTTTTATTTAATCTTCATAACCCTCATTCCTAATGCAGCATCTCTTGTCAGGCCTTTATAGTCAGGTTTCAACACTGGATTTTCTGTAGCAGGTAAGAGCAGCCTTGAAATTTATCGTGTTCCCTTCTCTATGGATTTTACTAACTTGGTCCCTAGTTACAATTTGTGAGTTACTGTTTGATTTAAGAAATTTGTACATCTTGTTCAGGACGTAGACTTTGACTTCACTTGTATGTATTGTGCAAGACTAGGAACTTCAAAATAAGGTGGAGTTGTAATTGTGTTAGATTAAAGAGATGTTGTTTGGGATAGGGCATAAGGGATTGTCTTTGGAACAAGAAAATCAGTAGAAGAGAGGGATTGAAAGGTGTAGAGAGCAATGTCTTAGTGATAAGACAGGTAGATAAGGAGCCATGGTGTCAGCCCTCAAGCCAGGGAACAGGATCTTGGCTGATGCTGCTAATGCTCTGTTCTTCCCTGTGGCTCTTTGCTGGCCTTATCCAGGGCTTGGAGTGCCCTGCATGATGGCCAAAGTGATAAAGCTGTGAGCTATCTCAGCTAGTTCTAGCTCGCTCTCTCAGAGGAGAGCTGCAGCCCATGCAGAGTCTTCTCATGTTGATCAGGGAGAACTAAGCCTTAGTTTACAATCTTTATGATTCTTCACACATCCAAACTTTTTCTCCTCATATACATTTATCCCTGGCTACAGTTTATGGCCATTTCTTTTCCATTCTAAATCCCCATGGCAGACACCCTCACAGAGGTGGATCCTGCTGGTGCAGGTTTGTAAAGCTGTGATATTTTATAACTGCTTGTGGCCTGGTATACTGTGGTTAACAGAGCCCAGGACAAGAGGATTAATATTTTGACAGATAATTTTTAGAAGCTCTGGGTCTGATGACTTTTCAGAGGGAAGACATGTTTTTGTTTTAACTGAGGATAAAGGATACTGTAACATCCCCACTGTGGGCAAAGTCTACTGGAAATAAAAAACATTTAATGGCAGGAGAAACATTGTTTAACAGAAGTGGTAAAGCTTTGGAGTTTGAACAAAGCTTTTATGTAGCTGTAATACTGCAAATGAAGGGTTAAGAACAAGAAAATATGCCAAAGCAAAGTCAGAGATACAAGACCACATAATCCATTCAGATTGCAGATGGAGTAACTCCAGCCATGCCTAGAAGGTAACTGG
This sequence comes from Agelaius phoeniceus, assembly GCF_051311805.1. Lineage (NCBI taxonomy): Eukaryota > Metazoa > Chordata > Aves > Passeriformes > Icteridae > Agelaius > Agelaius phoeniceus. The sequence goes on from NC_135265.1 coordinate 137,542,026, forward strand.
ACAAAGTATGTTTTTTCCATTAGCTCAGCTCACACTATTATGCTGGTACAGGATTACATATTTCTGCACAGTTCTGGCCACATAAGCTATTTCTTCATGCTCAGATCTGCTTGCTGGAGGTGAAACTGAGCCGGGTCATTGGAGCTGCAGAGAAACTCATAATGAAACAAAATCGCATGAGGTTGTGCTTTGCAGGGGGTGGATGGCTGGATTAGGCAGCACACTAAGTAGTCCCCCGGGATATTTTTCAACTGCAACGCAAGCTCAGTGATCAAATATGGAACAGATTAACAGGAGGAGGGGTTGTATATTTCTTGTAAGTCACAATCTTCTTTTATTCATGGCTATCTGCAGTGCAATTTTTTTGAAGCACTGGTTTTTATGGTTGATTTTAGTGCTGTAATACCCATGGCATATCAAGCTGCCAATATAATTTTCTGATGAATTTATTTGCATTAATACTGTTTAAAATGAGTGCAGTAAGTGCAGAGATTAAAAGAAGTTATGTTTAAAAGGTCTTTGTTTCTGTCTGGCTTATCTGTAAACACAGCTTTTAAAAATAGGATCTTAATGTTAGCTCCATATATATCCATATATAGTTGCTCAATGTGTGGCCTGATTTAATTATATTGCTACTCCCTCTGATTGCATGAGATCAAGAGATGTTCAGATTTCTGATTCTGAGGAGAACAGCTGCTTTAAAGCTGAGCTTGCACAATCTTTTCTCCTATGTGTTCTGAATATTGAAAAATAATTAATATTTTTTATCCATTTCATTAAACCTTAGCTACACATGAAAGCATGAGCCTATGCCCCTTATAGTGAGTACTCTCCTCAATGCATTTGTTGTAAAATCAAATTCCTGAATACTGATATCCGAACCCAGTGTACCGGGGAAGTTACCACTTCTGTTTTCATTACTTTAGATGTTTTGCATGATCAAAATAGGACCTTGGTGTCTGAAATGTTTTACTTGTAGCTATACCTGTGCAAGTGCAGCCCTGCCCTGATCTAAGCAACTTGTGCCTTGCTGCTGCCTAAAGCCGAGTCCAGAAAGCAGATCCAATGTCTCTGATCACAGCTCACTGAGGGTATGCTGCAGGGAGAGGCTCTTTGATATTATCACAAGGGCATGTAGTGATAGGGCAAGGAGAAATGGCTTCAAACTGAAAGAGGGCAGGTGCAGATTGGATATTAGGAAGGAATTTCTCATTAGGTGAGTTTTAAAGTCCCTTCTGACCTAAACCATTCTATGATTCTGTGAAAATGAAGTGATGGCCACAGCCTGTAAAAGAGTGGTAGTGGCACTGCACAGGTCACCTTTTAGGGATGCTAAATAACTCCTTATACATACACATTTCAAAATTATGTGGGTTTGGGTAGAAATCCATTCCCAAAGCCTTTCAGGACAGGCAATGGCTTCCGCTTCCATCAGTGTGTGTCCCTCTGCCCCAGGTCACTGCTCCTGCTTGAACTGAGGTAGTTAATTCTGAGGAAGCAGAACCTAAAGCAATACCCACTGCTCCCCATGACACTGAGGGACAGCAGCATCTGTTTTGCTAAATAGCCTGAATGTGTTTATACAGAGTGAGAGTTGCCTAAGATTTATTTTAATTGAGTATGACTCAAAAGTGAGTAGCTGTATGACCGAGAATGTTGTGGTGTTAAACTGATGTCAAGATTGACCAAAATATTTTTAGAGTGCAATGAATATATTGGGAAATGCTAAATCTTGCCAGTTCCTGCAAGCCATGCTGAATTGAGACTAATTGTGCTTGTCTCCAAATACAGGTATATATTAACTCTGTCAATGTGGAGAAATAATTTAGTTTATAATGTAGACATGTCTTTATTCAACAGAACACTTGTAACAGTAAGTTTAAGCCCCTCTGCTGTAGATTCGTTTTCATGGTGTAACAAATAATGAAAAGTGATAAGCTAAAATCAAAGAAAAAAAAGGAAAATTAGATTTAAGTGACATGGGGTTAAAAGGCTGTCAATGGCATGGCAGGCTGCACATTAGCTTCTAAGGCAAGTGAGATGCATCTTTTTTCCCATGGAATTCAAGCAAGTATAGGGAGCACAGTGTTGGGAACAGCCTGCTATGTATGAGGCGGAGATCTGTGTATTTGCTAGTTTGTTTCTTCTTCTCTGGTACTTTTTTGCTCCCTTTGCTCAGATATTTTGTGTTTAGATATTGCAGAATATATGTATATGTTAATTTCCTTGCATTCATTACTTGTAGTACTCTAACTGGATTTGTATCTAAAATTCTTTGAAATTTTAATATTCCTCAAAAACTTGAAATCTGTCTGTTTCTGTGTTCTCTGTGCATTATCAGGTGCTCTGTGCTGTCTTTCCAACAGACACCCTGTTTCATTTATGACAGGACCTATGCAATAGCTCCTCAAAGCTTTGATTTTTATCCTCCTTCTCAATGTTCCCTCTCTTGAAAGACTTATTTTGAAGGAAGGGGCTGTAGGGAACAGGGAGGATAGTTGGGGAGAATTCACAGTGGGGTTTGGGGTTTTTTGAGGGGTGGGCTGAGATTTATTTCAGCACAAGAAATTTGCTTTCCCAGCATGCTCAACACCACACTTTTTATGGGAGAGAGGCAGGCTGTGTGTGCAACTGTGCTGAGGGAGTGGTGTATGAAAGACAGCCATGACCACACTCCTGGACCTGGCTGGGACTGTGAGCACCTTTTAAAACTCCTTTCCTTTGAAATAAACCTGCTGTTTTAATTCACAAATTTTATTGTGACCCATGGTAAGTGAGGGCCTCAAAGTCACCCAGAGAAGATGCTCCCCAGAGAGCTCAACCATTGAGTGTGAGCAAGTTGCACACAGTGCTCAGCATACACATAAATCTCTTAAAGATCTGTAACTTGACAAAATTTGTATGGAATTTGGTAGCAATGAATGAATGTATTCATTTGACAAAGGCCATTCTTCCCTGGTCCCCAAAATCTGGTCTGTTGCTCCAGGGTATGTAAGCTTGAGATCTGTTTATGGACAGAGCAGATAATTTTGGTTAACATTTGTATAGAAAAGAACACATGCTTTGTTTTAATCTCAAAAATGTTCAGTGTATTTTGCTGCAAACTAAAAATAGATTAAAAACTCCCAACTCCTTTCAGCACAAAATATCAGTGCAAATATAAATTTGTCAGAGCAATAAACAGCAAAAATCAAGGTCCTATAAAGGAAAATTTGGCTAACGTGAGAGTCACACTGCTATTAACTTTCCCTGTAACCTGATAAATAATCACTCTGAGGGCCCATCACTTCACCTGCAGCATTCACTGCCATATCCCAAGATAAAGGTGATAAATTCTGTCTTCACGCCTACACCTCCAGCCCAGCTGGCACGATATTTGGACTTCATGCATACTGTGTATTGACAGCCACTATTTCATACCCATTCAAGTAAGAAGCCTTCAAAATACTTAAAAATCATATTAAATTAAACAATTTAAAAATACATTTATTCATAATAAATTTATTTAATAAAATTTAATAAATTTGATTTAATAAAAGCCACTCCAATACATTAAAAACCCAAGGCCCTGCTGTTGTTATCTGGATGCACAAATTTAAAATTATATGTACTCTAGCAAAGGCGGCCTGAGCTTGGATGTCTTTGGAAGTGCTAGTCAGTGGAGGCTGGCTCAAGGCATGGGATTGGAAATTGGGGTGCTCTGCTTTTGGGGTGCCTGTAGTTAAATTTCTAAAAGCAGAAAAGGAGCTCCAGATAGCAGATCCTGGTGAAGGACTTTGCAAAGTGAAGAAAGGAATCTTATCCATTGCTGAATAGCTCTATTAAATGATGAGAAAAAGCTCAGCACCACCTTGTTATCTGCACATGACCTCTTCTGAGGCATCTGTGGCACAAAATAAAATAGGAAAAAAGAAGGACAGATTAAGCAAGAGCCCGAGAGTTCTGCATTTGAAAGCAGAGCTTCAGGACAGGGACACTTTCCAAAGAACCATTTCAGGCAAAGGTCACATGTACGCATATAAAATCATTCCTGAAAGCAGCGCCTTTGTCCCCCAGCTATCTCCCAATGGAGCCATTGTCCTGCCGGGGCAGCTGGCACCCTGACTTCAGCCCCGCCGCAGCGGGGCCGGGCCGCGGGGCACCCCCGGAGCCGGCCCGGCCCGGGGCAGCCGCGACCTCCCCGGGACGCTCCCGGCCCCGCGCGTCTGCCGGAGCCGCTGCGGAGCCAGCGCCGAGCGCAGCTTCCACGCCGAGCTTCTGACATGGAGAGAAAAGACCCGCTGGTACGGTAGGAGCATCTGCACTCCCCTTCTGCCCTGCGTGTTTTCCTGGCTTGCCAAAGTAGCCTTAAATAAATATCATTACAAGCAAAGTCAGCTAATGAAGTAGCATGAATGTGGTTTTGCAGAATGTAACTCGGATTGGGATTTGGCAAGTAGGAAGTCCTTCCAAAATGCATTCAGGGGTGATGTTGAAAGTCCCCTGGTTCATAACAAAAGAGAAAATATTATTTAATGCCCAGAGAAGAAAATGTATTTTGGAAACCATAGTAGTTCTTGTATAGCTTGTTTTGCCTCCTGAAGAGATCTCCTCTCTTAACATATTTAATATAAACTGCTCTTCATATATATTCTTATATATTCTTACCTTATAGCAATATCAAAATTGGCATCCAGCACAGACATGAGCAAAGTATCTTGTGTTTTGTTTATATTTACCTCCTACAGTATTAATATTATGCAAGTACATAAATATGAGTTTAGAACTCCTACATCACTTGGCTTTTGATTTATATTAAAATTTCCAGTGTCTGGAGCTTCACTGGTAAAGTTCTGGTCTTGAAGGCAATCTTTCTCAACAAAGTTCCTGTTAGGGGTACCTCTCCCTAAGCCTTTTTCTCCAGGGGAGCTATATGGATTCCTTAAAGCAGGGTAGTAACACTTCAGGTGTCTGTATTTTTTTCCCATAACTCCCTATACCACAACTGTAAAGTGCTGATTAGAGACACAAATTGGATAAGGAGCAATGAAACACTGCATGCCTCATAGTTCTTCTACTCATAATGGACTCATGATGATTTTGATTATTCTGATTTTGAAGGATTAGTCTTGGGTCCTTCTTTCAAGGTTATTTGCTTCTGATTTGCTTACATTTTGATTGTGATTTGCTTCTAATTTCTGTTGGTCTATGCAAGCTTCCTGTCAGCATGTGTCAATGCTGTGCACACTGTTCCTTATTCCCACCACATCTGTGATGGAAACTCTGCAAGTGGAATTGGGACACTGACTTGTCCATGAAAAACAAAACAGGGAATTAGGGCATTTCAAGGGTGTCGGTTCTACCTGAAGTTTACAGGAATTCTCCAGCTCCCCACTGGACCTGTGGGGAGCTGGGTAGGAGCTGGCAGAGAGCAGTGGCTGTGCCTGGTGGATAGGGAGAGATACTGGGGGGGTGCCTGTGCCTAAAAAAAAGCCAAGGTGACTGTGCCACTAAGATTGGCTGCCCACAGAAGACCTGTTGTACCTTTTCAGGGACAGATAGAAACATTTGTAGATTAAGAGCTTCTCATGAAGTGCAAGGCGGGGAAATGTTTCCTCCTAGGAGGCTGGCCTGTATAAGATGTTAAGAAAACAAAATAGTGCTCCATTTGTGTAGTAATATTTATTCTACAAAATCTTATTTCAGAGGTTGTAATATGAAGGTTAAACTATAAGTTTAATGTGACTGCGGCAAGGAGGTTTCCAATTATTCATCAAAGATGCCAGCTGAGTTTGAATGCCAGACAGCTGAAGATATGTTAGCTTCATTCTTGGAAGCTGGAGCTGCTCATAGCGGTGCCTGCACTGCAGCCTTTACCAATGGATGCCAAATGAATCCTTTGACATTAGCTGAACTGGAAGTGGAGGTAATGAATATTTGTGAGAGATGAATGAAGTGGTGCATGAGACTGCTCCTGGCAGTGCTGGGGCTAGCAGCAGCTCGTCCAAATGCCCGTGTGCTATTTGTGCTCATTTATGGCACTTCCCCAGATTAATGGACCACTTATGGAAACACATCAAACCTCATATTGCTGACACACCAGTAACACAAACTGTTTTTCAGGTGCTTACAAATCTGACAGCATCCTTGACCTATGCCACATCTTGCTGGATGAGGGGTTTTGAGCCTCCCAGCACAGGTCTCCCCATGCCACCCACACCAGCCCAGCTGGGATGCACCCTCCCCTGTGCTCACCACTGGGAGAGATGACAACTGTGTTTGTAGGGAGCCAGACCAAATGATCTCACAGGCTTTCTTTGTCTCAAAACCCAGGAAACTCTGTGTGCTCCACATAGTTAGAATAAAAGAGAACTGTTGCCTTGGTACACAAAAAACCCCATAAATATAGAAATAAATACATATTGGCTCTATCACTTTTGGTGAAATATTTTCCTATTGTGTACAGTTGTTTAAATTCCATGAGATTCGTGGTAAATGGTCTTTTGTTTTAGAAGGCTTCATGTTTCAAAACACTGAAGTAATGAATTGTTTAGAAGTTCTAGTGGATAGTGCTGTATGTGAAAAATTGGATAAAAAGAGATTAAAAATACAAGATAATAGCAGGTATGCTCAGCTCCTGTCCTCTTGCCCTAAGCCAGACAGAACTTTTCTCCTATTGCAGCTGGATTGCATCCATGACTGGGAGATTGTGTCCAGACACCTGCTCTTCTCCAGCTCTTAGCCAGCCGTTTTCTTTTCATTTCTTTGTGGGGCTTCATGCCCTCCTTCCATACTGTTTTTCTTGTGAAGTAACTCAGAAGTCTTGTCCAAAAGCTTTCCCCTTTGTTTATCTAACTTTGTCATTTCTTGTAGAGTTTTTTTACTAGGAAGCTGTTTTGGGTTGGCCTTGTCTGGCTGCCAGATGCCCTCTCTCATTCCCCCTCCTCAACAGGGCAGGGGGAGAAAACAGGATGGAAAAGCACATGGACTGAGATAAAGATAGGGAGATCACTTACCCCATTAGTGTCTTGGGCAAAACAGACTCAACTTGGTAAAAATGAATTCAATTTGTTGCCATCTAAAATAGATTTAGGTGGGAAGCAAATTAAAAAATTGAAACAGCACCTTTCTTTCCCCTTTTCCCAGTGCTTCATTCCTGGTTTCTCCACCTCTCCCCACCATCCCAGGCAGCACTGGGGGGATGACCAGTCCACAAGAGCCCCTCTCTGCTGCTCCCTCCTGCTCACACATCTCCCTGCCCCGCTCTGGGGCCTTTCCATGGGCCAGGGTCATCAGGACAAACCTGCTTCTCTAAGGTATTTTCTGGTGGCTGCAGGGGAATCCCTGCTCTGGTCTGGAGCACCTCCTCCCCTCCTTCCTCAGTGACCTTGGTGCCTGCAGAGCTGTTTCTCTTACTTTCCTCTCACTCAGCACTACCTGCACAGCGCTTTTTACCCCCTTCTCTTTTGTTCTTCCCGAGGCGCCGCCATCTTGGCCTCGTGAGGGGCTGGTGAGGGCCTGAGCCCGGCCTGTGGTGGGACAGGCTGTGTCTGCTCCATGGCAGCCCCAGCCTCTCCACATAATGCACTACTGCACATGTTTCTGCATTCTCACCCTCTGTTCTTCTGTTTCCATGTATTTTTTAGGTTAGTTAAAGATTTTAACCTGAAAGCCTTCTAGTTTTGAAGACCTCTCTGGGCTTTGCTGTCACTTGGCTCTTCACCATCCTTGTCCATAACCTAAGTTTTTCTTCCCATGTCATCTGATGTAGAAATCTGCAGAAACACCACTGTTGGGACATGGCCAGGGTTGTTCCTGAAGTCCTCCCTCCCACAGCACCCACCTCCCATCCCCCTCACTGAAATGTCACATTTTATTCCCTTCACAGATTTTTGTTCCCTGCTGCTCGCTGTAAATGGCGTGTTCAGCTGAGGCCCTGCCTCTCATACCTGTGGTGCTCAAAGAACTTGGGATATATGGATTGTCCTGGGTAATAATGCTTTGTTCATGCAGGCTTCTTGATCTATGCCAAGTTTCAAGCTCTATATTGGCACATGTGGCAGTGGAGGTGGCTGCTGGGACATGGCAGGACGAGCTGCTGAGGCTGCCAGGCCACACATGCACTCAGCCAGCACCAGCCCACTGGTTCCCAGACACATCCATCAGGGAATCGCTCCCGGTTTTACAGAGAGCCCTGTGCAAACCTGGGACAGGATTGGAACATTTCCCTCACCTATTTTGCAAACAGCATAACAAAGCAGAGGGTAGGAATACAGCCCAGGGACACCTCATCCCACACCCTGAATTTTCAATTAGTTGACTACAGCAGCTGGGGTCTGCAGAATTGCCCCAGATTGTCTAATTTAGTCCTTGAGGCAGGAGATTTTGGTGCAGCAGGATGCACCAGCACCCATGACAAATAGCAGTAAAAAGGGCAAAGACACTGAAGTGAATTCCAAGATAGGAGTTACTATCCACAGGACATTTGTGGATTTGAACCTATTGCTGTGTATCTTACCCTGCTGAAAAATATTTTAAGTAGCATTAGCTTTATGTCCCTGGTGCTGTTGATGAATGTGACAGCTTGAAAACCTTTTCTGGACAGGAGAAAGGGAGAATGGAGCAAGGGTTTTTGGAGCTGCAACAGGATGGTGGTGAGGAACCTGTGTTGTGGCAGCAGCAAAGGGGGACCAGCCCTGCACCTGCTCCTGTTGGAGCTACCAAAGGGGACAGGGAAACTGATTGCAACTGCAAGGAGTGTAACAGTTGAGTGCCCCTCCAGCTGCACCAGCCCATGGTTTGGTGTGTCAGCCTTGGTCTCAGGTGTGAGTGGGATGGTGGGAACTGGCACTCATCTGTATCAGGACCACTGAAGGATGGTCAGTGCAATACTTAAAGACTTTACAGGCTGTATAAAGAGAAAATATGGTTTGGTTCAGCCATCTTTGGAGAAAGAGGAGTATGAGTTTGTGGCTGCAATCTGGTACCTGCACCAGGTGACACTAGAATTGAGGTACAGCTTCCTCAGTCGTTTCAGGCATTCTTCAAAGGCTCTTTGCACACCCTCAATGAATTTTGGCTGGGACAATCATCAACATCCATAAACATGAACATGAACATAAACATGTCTATAAACTGGATATCCAGGGGATGAAAATATGGTAATTATGGGGTAAGAGAAAATGTACTGATGAAACAATATTTTGTAAATAATTCAGTTGCCATCACCCATAAATTCCTGTTTTTATTTCTTTCCATGCTGAGGCTGAGCAGCTAAAATGGCAGTGAAGACAGTAGGCAAACCCCAGAAAAGGTCACCCCTCCAGCTTGGAGAGAGGGCATGCTGCAAGATGGGGTGAAATTCCCTTGGAGCTGATGACCCTTCATCTGGAAGAAATGTAAGAAGCCCTTAAGTGCTTTTGGGATCTCCAGAATAACAGGATTCCTTTTCCTGCTCAGGGGAACAGTATTTCTTTGTATATTCCTTGTAAATGACAGGATTGTACCAGAGAATCTAAGTCTCTGCTTACAGGAAACAACCTGAAGGGTCCCAGTCTCAGCTGGCTGCAAGTCCAAAAGCACTGGCCCAGGTCATTTGTGCTTGACTACATAAATTCAGTGCACCTAAAGACACTCCACTGCTTTGACATTCTCTAAAATATAATGGACTTGTGCAGAAGAGTACAACTGAAAGAGCATTAGCAACAGGGCAGAGATCACAAGGATTTTTTCCTCCTTCCAATCCTCACAACAGCAGAAACAAGAAGGAGATTCCCTTTTGGAGTCTCCAAAACTCTGTTCTCCTAATATATGTCATCTCCTTTCACCCTCAACACTAAGATGTCTTTTTCTGCCCTCCAACTGCCCTGCCAAGCCAGCCCAGCATTCCCCACAGATGGCAGGAGCTGGCTGTGACAGTGGTGGGTTATTGGGTACCCTTCATTTACTGTGCTGTCCTAGCAGTTGCTGTTGGCAGCATTGAGCCTGGTTTGTGTGTTGAATCTGCCACTTCTCCAAAAGTTTCCTGTGCCTCTCCCCTGTGCCTTCTGTCCTGCAGTCTGACTGTACTTCCACCTGCACTTACACAATGGAGTTTGGAGTTTGCCTTATTTGTTTTACTCATAATGCATCAGAGTAGGAAGCAACAAAACTTTTCCTAGTGTTGCTTTATTTTTACTTCAGTACCTTCCAAAACTATGCTGGGATTATCTGCAGAATCAAGCAGATGCTTCAGCAGGCTTAGACTCCCAGCAAGCAGGAGTATGAACATGAGGTTATAGTCCCACACCCATTTTCAAACCAACTTTTACAGCTTAAGCTACCAGAGAGGCAGTTTGTGCTTCTGTTCTGTATCAGTGCAAGGGGAACTCAGTTAACACAGGGGTAGGGGTGCTCCTCCTCTGATGATTTCAGCTGTCACCTGAACATATTGCTGCTCCTTGCCTCTTTCCATCATCCATCCTGGCTTCTTTGCCCAAAGTGTATTGGGATTTTTTGTTTGTTTGTTTTAAAGGTGATTTAATCATAGTATTCCTCCTCTCCCAAAAGACTGAAATGTTGAGCTTGCACATCTGAGCAGGGACAGCAGGCACTGGAGGCCCTCCCTGCAGCTGGTGAAGGAGATGTCCCTGCTTTCTTCACCACAACAGTAGTTTACTCAAGTCTTTTTTACATGGTTTAGAACACTTTGATGGTGTTGCCATCAAAGTTGTTTGGTTTCAGTGTCTTGGAGAAGGGTTAGCCATGGACAGTGAAAAAATAATAAATTAAATAGTTTTGCAGGCTCTCTGTGGATGCCCAGGAACATCTGTCTCTACCATGGAAATCTTCAACAACTATAATTTTAAGCTGGTTTCAGTCTTGTCTGCTGTGAAAAGGACATTTACCAGGGCAGGGAGCCTTCTCTGAAGGTTGAGCAGAGCAGAGCTGCTGTTGGTCTACAGCAGTCAGCAATCACTAAACCAATGAATTGTGTCTTTCTGAAAGTTTTGTTTTGCTAAATAAAAAGCCAAAATATGAGTTAAACAAAGCTTAACTCAGTAAGATTATTTGCTTTAAAATAATGAAGAAATCTATTAATATTTAAGTGACCTGAGTTTCCCTGCAGTTTATTTGTTTAATCCGTTAGAAAAAATACTTTACTCCTTTCCAAAGTTTTATGCTGAGAAAGTGAAAAAAGTATTTGCCTAAAACCCCCTGATAATCCTTATGCAAACCAATGCAGAGTAGCATATTTTTGATTACTAGCATTTTTCTTCATTATTTTTATATTGCATTCCTGCAGACTTTGAAATTTTTTCAGTTACACATTAGGATATGGGTTTTTAAAACAATCATTCAGCAATGGATCACATTGTTTAGTTGTTGAAATGTTGCCTATACTTTTCTCACCCGTAGAAAACAGGGAGTACTGTTCCAACAGGATGTTTTTCCCTTTGTACTTACATTTGTCATCTTTGCACTCAGCTGAAATCAGAAAAAAAAATGTGACCTTCAACTGAACTTGCGGTGACATGTTTCAACTTAGGAAAATTTGTGATGCTTGGAAAGTGGCCCATCTGTCCGAAATGACCCAAAAGCCAGATGTGATTGTTTTACCCTTTTGTGCTTTGCCATTACAGCGGGCAGCAGCAGATGCCTAGTAAGAAATGCAGGGTGTTTAGTGAATGCTGAGGTGACGGCGCTCCCCTGGGAGCAGAGGGAATGGGGGACAGCAGAGCTCGTCCCTGCCCCCTCCCCACTCCCCTGCCCACGGATGCTCCTCAGTTACCGGCAGCAGTAGCAGCAGTTTGCAGCTCACTGTGCCTCACTGCTGCCAGGGCTGAGGACCAGGGCAGGAGACTCATCCAACTGTCAAAGGAAGGGAGGTTTTAACCTGTTTTGATTTGCAGTGTATCTCTAGAAATGGTTGGGGTGAGAGGATGGAAGAGATAGCAAGGATTTGCCAGTCTGCTAGGCCTGGTGGTAGACATTAGGTATCTGGATTCTATTTGCTGTGTTTATTTCTGTTCTGAAGGAAAAGGCCAGAAAAGCCAGTTATTTCCAAAGTGTGGAAATATCTCACCCCTCTCAACAGATAGGGAAGCTTTAAAAGATGTGTCTTTCAACTATGAGATAAATGAGATAAATAAATGAGTACATCCAAAAAAGGGCTGCAGATGGGATTAAGTTTATTAACATGTTAGCTGTGTCCCCATTTTATGCAATTTTCCATGAACAAAAGCCTGGACAGTTCCTGTTGTATCTTCTGCCACATAAATATTCATGTGGCCAGTGAATCAGATCAGGCTGTTTAGGCAGCATTTAATAATTGTTTTTCTCTTTAAGAGGACACCTCTTCTTCATCAGCTGTCCTAATTTCTTCAGGATTTCCTTCTCTTTATGTTGGACTGATTGCATTTAGTGGTGTAGACCTGCGGTTCTTATGCAAATAAAATAGATTTGCTTGAGTCAGGCTGATGCTCATGTGGAGTAGGTTAAAGCCCCAGAAGGCCCACAGCTTTTTTTTTTTTTTTTTTTTTTTAATTATTATTGTCTTTACTGCAGCACTGCCAAGGTCTGTTCTATGTTCATGCATTTATTTTCCATGCCAAAAAAAAGCTTTAGGTGGAAACACACATCACCATAACAGCAGACAATTCTTCAACCTCAGATGCCTCTTATGCATAGAACCAGGAGGAAAATGTGCCCATCTGAAGGTATGTCTCCATTTGTGTGGGAATCCTCTGTTTCCAGCCTGACCCCACTTTGATCTTTCTGAAGTACTGATGCTGCAAAAAAAGTCTCAGCTGCAAGCAAGTTAAGAACAATATTCCTAGTGACATATCTCTTTAAACTGAAAGCAAATAGGATTCTGCTGTTTTGAAAATATCAGTTTTTTTTTATTAACTAGTAGAAAGCTATTAATTAAAATATTTCTTTTTTGATCCAAGTGCTGAAAACATGAAAAAAAGTATTTCAAACAAACAGAAACTCTTGTTTGCAAAGAAAACAAAGTAAACAGTATTAATTATATCCACATTTTACTTGTAGGGGATAGACTAGCACTTGGAAATTTTTAATCATATCCAAACCTTGACCTTGAAAATGTGCCAAAATGGAGTTTGAGCTGAGGGTAAATGTAATCAGAGTCAGAGAGATATGTTACAGGGTTATTGTAGAAGTCCTCACAAGAAGTTTTATATACCCAGGAGATTCAAAGCTAGTATTCTACTGAGAAAGGTTTGAAAATGGTAAAGGATGTACATAGAAATTAGAAAAAGAAACTGGAAAGATTATTTGAAGTCTAGAAAACCTGCTTTTTACATCTTTAAGTAGCTTTCCCATCCTTGTGGGGGTTTTTTTTGGTCTCTGTTTAGCTTTTTTCACTGTTGTTTGTTTTTGTTTTGGTTGGATTTTTTCCTCATTTAGCTTTAATTCATTATTTTAAAGAGTCTATGGTTTTTGTAGGATGTAATAGGTTGTATCGCTTGTAAAATTCAAATAAATTAACAACAATTGTGTGTGGCATATGCAAGGTACCATGCAAGGCCCTTGAAAGCTCCAGACTGCTGTCCGGGGGGTAGGTGGGTGGATTTCACACCACTGAAATCTACAGCTCTTTGAAAAAGACCGATGTAAAGCTGTTAATGGGCACCTGTGACACCCATAGCAAGCACTGGAAAACAAGAGTGAGGACTTGAATACACAGCTTTTATGGGCTGTGCTAAAAACACATATGGGCCCTGTGGCTCCATGTTTCACTCCTTCATATTCTCCCTGAAGATTTTTCATCACTGAACAGCTTTTATTCTGCAGTTGCTAGAATTTTTATATATGACTGTCATAAGAAATACAATTCTAAGTGCATTTTAGTGAAGTGCTTGAGCTGCTTCATAATAGTGTTATTGTCCAGAAACTGAATTGGGCATATGTTAGTTTCTTTAAAGATGGCACAGATATGGAACTGCTGTTAACGCTGTTACTGTCGTGTGTGGCTCTCAGTGAGAGGTGAAATACCCTGCCTTGGAGTGGGTGGTGTATTAGCTGTGGTACTGCTGGGAGAGAGACAAGCACCCAAAGCTTTCTCAGGTCACTGAAAACTCCTCTTCTCTTTCCAGCTGACCTAGGTCTCCTGCTAAAAGACATAACCTGGCATATAAACCTTGTTCTGCTTGTGCCACCACAAATGGTGATTGTGTGTGGAGGGGGCACTTGGGCTGAGACCTCTCCACAGGCAGCTTCTGGAGCTGCAGTGCTGTCACCAAATCCACAACCCTCACTGAACCACTGAAGCTGTTGTATCTGATCTGGGGTGTGAGAAAATTTATTTCTCTACTGCATTATGTCCTCCTTTTTCTCACCAGCCTGCTCACCAGCGTTTCAGTCATCCCAGTGAGTATAAAAACACTTTACATAAATAAAGCAGAGACAGGGACTTGGGTCCTCCCCTGGCCAGTGGTTCCTCTTCTGTCTCTGGGTAGGCAGAACCCAGATTCAGCCAGGCATGAACTCACTGTCCCTGTGTTTTGAGCAGGACACGTACATGAGGGTGAGGTGAGGTGAGGAGGGGTGCAACGTGCTGTGCTGGTGGTACTCAGTGAGTTTTGGCTGTATCTGAGTGCTCTTCCTCCAGCCCTATGAACCCTGCAGGCATTATATAAAATGCTCAGAAATGCTGATGGGCCTATATGTGCCTAAGGCACTTGGTGCTTCAGGGGCTGGGCTGCAGCAAACTGCAATTTTGAAGACTTTAATTTGTCCATGATTGTCCCTGAGGGTCTGGCACTGCTTTATGGGTCTTTTTGGCCAAGAAAGTCATCCTCAGCACAGCCCTCCAGGGCACCAGGCACTATGATTTGCATACCATTCCCCTCGGGGCAGTGATGAGCAGACAGATAATTGAAGACTGGTGGTGTTTTGAGAAACTGCGGTGAGGAGGGTGTACTTTCATGTGAGCACAGCCTGGTTTGTGGGTCTCCCCAGGCTCATGGGGTAGCAGAGGGCATAGCTCCTCAGCAGTCAGTCCTGTGCCTTCCGAAGTTCCATCTGAATGTGAGGAAGAACTTATTTACTGTGAGAGTGACTGGAGCAAGCTGGAACAAGCTGCCCAGAGAGGCTGTGGAGTCTCCTTCTCTGGATATATTCACCATTGTTAGAAGTCTGCCCTAGGGAATCCTGTTTGATTAGGGAGGTTGGACTAGATGACCTCCAGTGGTCCCTTCCAACTTTAACCATTCTCTGAGTCTGTAATTAAAACGTGGTTTAAAGTTCTTTATACACAGAAATCAGCTCTATTTGATATGTTGTGCCTCTCTGACTTTGTTAAGACTCAGGGTGTCTTCAGCAAGGTACTCAACTCTTCCCATGGTCACTCTGACTGTTGGAAGTTCATTTGGTTTCCCAGCGCTTATACCTGAGTACGACTGATGTGGATACAACTTGAATTTCTATGGTTTGTCCAAAGGTTTTGTTCCTTGAAATTGCTATTTTGTGCAGTCAACTGACTGTTTTTCTTGGCCACAACTATATGTGGATGCTGTGTTTAGGTGGATGAGAGTTCTGAGGCTATAAAGAAGTCCTTCACCTTTCTGTCTTTCATGTTGCTGTCAACCCTACTGGAGGCTTTCACCTGGTCCCCCAGTCACCCCATACATCCAGCATCCAGTGCAAAGTTGACACGAGTAGCTAAAAAGGCTCATTTTATTGCAGTCCACTCCATCCCCAACCTCTGACTCAGCCAGCATACTTGATTTCTCTGCATTCCTTTTCTCATTAGAAAAACTGCAAAAGAAAAATGAGTTTATGTAAGACTGTAAGTACTGCTTTGCTTATATTAACTCTATGGAATAGCCTTTGATACCACTTCCCATAGCATTCTTCTGGAGAAATTGGTTATTCATGAGCTGGATGGGTGCCCTCTTCACTGGATTAAAAAACTGCCTGGATGGCCGGGCCCAGAGAGTGGTGATAGAGTTAAATCCAGTTGGTGTCCAGTCTCCAAGGCTCAGTAGTGGGGTCAGTAATGTTTAATATCTTTAATGATGACCTGGACAAGGGGGTTGAGGGCACCCTCAGTCAGTTTGTTGCCCAGCAGAAAAGGAGCTGGGAGAGCTCATCAGCAGTGGCTGAACATGAGCCAGTGTGTGCCCAGGTGGCCAAGGCAGCCAACAGCATCCTGGTCTGGATCAGAAACAGTGTGGCCAGCAGGGCAGTGACCTGGCACTGGGGAGGCTGCACCTTGAATCCTGGGTTCACCTTGGAGCCCCTCACTTTAAAAAGGACATTGAGGAGCTGGAGCATGTCCAGAGGAGGGAAACAGAGCTGGAGGAGGGTTTGGAGCCCATGATGAGGAGAAACTGAGGGAGTTGGAGCTGTTTAGCCTGAAGAAAAGGAGTCTCAGGGAAGACCTTATCACTATTTACAGCTGCCTGAGAGGAGGCTGCAGCCAGGTGGAGTTTGTTCTCTTCTTCCAAGCAAACGTAACAGGATGAGACAAAATGGCCTCAGGTTGTAGCAAGGGAGGTTTAGACTGGATATTAGGAAAAAATTCTTCACAGAAATTGTTGTCAAACTGCCTAGGGAAGCTGGTGGAGTCACTATCCCTGGAGGTATTTAAAAGACGTTTTGGTGTGGCACTTAAGGACGTGGTTTAGTGGTGGACATGGGTTTGGACTCTGTGATCTTAATGCTTTTTTCCAACCTAAATGTTTCTGCGACTCTGTGAATGTTTGTAACTGGAAATGGAACAGCACGAACCTCTCCTGTGAGGCGCCATCTGGTGCCTCCTTGTAAGCTTTGCAACCCGTGTTAAACAATCAGGCTTGTAATCATACAAGCCTGAAAAGCCAAAGGACAATTTTTATACACAAAAAGTGAGGAAGAGGCATTACATATTCTGATGATCTTGTTAAAATTCCTTTTTAACGTGTTTCATTTAAGCCTTAAAACTTCCACTGAATTGCTGAATTTGTGGGCCAGGAATACATTATTTCAGCTTTAGTCCTTTCTTTTCTGATTAGTAAAATGGCAATTAGTTGCTGAAAAATTAGTTGCCAGTAATCCAACAGTGAAATTTTTCCTGAACAAAATCATTAGACCTTGTTTATGCTAATAAGTTCCTTTTGAATCTGTGGGATAGCTTCAGGCACAATCCTTGTGACAAAAAGAACATTGTGCATCTGACTGTGTTCAGTTCAGAGCTACTAGAAAATGTCTTACATAACACAGATGAGAAAGATTAGCCATTTCAGAGTCATCATCTATAGTTCTAAAGGACATTACAAATGAGCTTAATTAATTTAATATACTTGTAGCATGGACTAGGAAACATAAAATAAGCTCTTCCATTTATGTCACATTGTGAAGTTTACAAGCTCCAGAGATGTTACATGAATGGAAGAATGAAATATGTATGTTTAAATTGGTATAAGTCATTCATAAAGCTGTATTTTTTGGTTTTCTTTGTTAAGGGTTTTTTTTCTGAATGACCATTTTTAACATATGTAGGAGCTCTCCAAAAAAACTGAGGACCTGTGTGTTAGGAAGATATGCAGGAACGGCAAAGGCTGTGAAATTGAGGGCATCTCAGAGACTTCATGTATTGGTTTGAGCACACAAAATTGGCCACCTGATTTGAAAAGTCCGTTGTGTTTTGCCTGAGTCCCTTGGTGATCCGAAGGTCCTAGCCTGGAGGAGAGCTTGGAGCTGCTGATTCCCGTATTTTGCTCTGAAACCATGAGCTCCATTAGTTAAGATACATAGGCAACACTGTTAGCAGTTTCATTTGGGACACTTCAGGTTTCCCTTCTGCTGTGCACACACTGCTGCACTTAACCTAGTGTTTGGGCATGAAGTTGTTTGACCACAGGATATACCAGAGGCTAAGGGCAAAGAATTTTATAGTAAAGCCTTTGATGATTACTTTTCTTTAGACCTCAACACAACAGCTTTTTGCTAGAAAAGTAGTGCCTATTGCAACTTTTTTCTTTTTTTTTTCAGCCCAGATAGTGATAAAGTGAACATTAGAAGATGGGTCTTGAATACATAGTCTCAGTTTGTGCAAGGAAAACGAATACAATGTCCTTGTGTAGGAATTTTCAAGCTAATTACATTGCCTTGAGCCTTGCAATGCAAAGTTGCAGCTGCACAATGGAGCCACTTTTGGTTAAGAGACTGCATAAAAAAGGATCAGGTCCTAGCAAAGGCTGGCAGGCTGACACTTGGGCAGCAAAGAGAAGGGATTTTTAGACTCTGTCTTGTAAAGCTACACGGTGGGGGAGTTATTTCAGCAGGTAAAAGTTGCCTCTAAACAAAGTTCAAAATTGTATGTGTTTAATACTGCAAAATATTTTAAAGAAAACTGTACTGTGTCTTTCAATGCCAGTATAGAATATGGGACAGGTCCCAAGGGAAGCTCAGTCCACCCGAGGGCTTACAAACCTTGACTCTGTCCCTTTAAATGTAATTGTTAGTAAACACTTTCATGAAAGAAGCTTTCATCAGAGAAAAAAAAGTGGCAAACTACAGTGGTAAATAATTTGCCTTGGCAAATAACATTTAATCCACTGATTTGAACTGTAATTCTGTTCAGCATTATCATTTGCTTTGTAAATAAAAGTGCTTATCCAAACAGCCAAGTTTTCTGTTGTTGATGAAAATGGGGAAATGTGGGGCAGAGGGAACGTGTCACTTCCCTTCCTTTCTGGAAGTCTGGGGTTTCCAGCTATTCAGATGAAACTGCTTGTGTTTCCATCGATACGAGCCTTGCCCTGCCACAGCAGCCCGGGCGAACACGGTTGAAAAATGCCCCCCTGCCCCCGCTCTGAAGGTGTCTCCAGTTTCGAGAGGCCCCTGCTCGGCAGCGCAGTGCGGAACTCGGGGGGCAGCCGCGGAGAGCGAGCCCCAAACCCGCCCGGCCGTGCCAGGGCAGCGGGGCGGGCGCGCCCCGGGTCGAGCCCCTGGGGCTGCCACACCTGACACCGGCCGGGCCACTTTTGGGGGTGGCAGCGGCAGATCTGCAGTGCGCAGCCCCCAGCCAGCTTCCCCCCTCTTCTTCTCAGAGCCAGATGGAGCCGCATTTGGTTTCTCTTTTAAGCATGTTACTTTTGTGAGGAGAATAAAACGAGCAGGAACAGCTCTTGGCCGCAGCGGCACAAGCGAGCCCTGCTCTGCCAGAGGAAACCACATAAAAGCGCGCGGGTGTGCGTTTGGGGGGAGGGCGTAGCGAGCGATGATGCCTGGAGCTTCTTGCACTCGGAGCTGCGATTTGTGAGTGAAACATGATGAAATCACCCCCTGGACAAATCACACGAGCCTGTCAACCTCACCAGGTGGGATTACTCGTAGCTAATAGCCTCAACTCCCCGAGCAAACAGAGCTCTGCGCTCACTATAAAAAAAGGCGACAGTGCGGCGGCGCAGGCTTTTCAAGAATTCCCTGGTATGGCTAAGCAGGGCTGCGTCCACTCGCACCAGGTAGGAGAGGAGAGGAGCGGAGCGTGTTTGCTTTTAGAGGAGGAGTAGCCCGTCTCTCATTCCGAATAAGTTCCTACAAAAAGGAGCGTTTCAGCTCCAGAAAGAGATGTTTTATTCATAAACCCCTTCTGGTCTGTGTTACTCTCCAACGGTGACGCTGTCAGCTGCTGCTCCAGTGATGGGAACTGCAGTGCTAGGGAGCTCCAATGTACTGAGGACCATCTCCGCCCTTTATGCATAATGCTCTTAGTGCAAAAGTCCTGCTTCTTGCACGGTTTGCTTACTTTGCTGTTTTACTTTTGCAGGTTATATCCTTATTTGCTTTTGCCTTTGGAGTAAATGTCTGCATGGGATTTACAGCAAATCGATTTAGGAGATCTGAAGAATGGGATGAGGGCCCGGTCTCAGGTACAGTAACAGACATAAATTGTACATCCCCATATACCCTTATGTTATAGACTGCGGTTAGAAACCATTCCTACTCTGTAACAGTAGTTTGCTTGTTCCTTTTCCCTGTAGGATATAGAGAAGAATAAATAACTCACTGAGCCCGAGTCAGTTGACCTTTGGGACTCACCTATAGGTCTCCTATTTACTTAAACTTTTGCTCTGTGTGCATGTGACTATGGAAAATTTAGCTTATTTTAGGACTAAGCACTGTCAGTCTCACAGAGACTGGTCTCCTCAGCTCGTGAAGTGTTTGCTGTGTTTTGTACTCTGCACAGCTTCTTTCTAGCGCTAAGAGAAACTCCCTGATGGCTTTAAGGGTGGTGGATTTATTTTGGTAGCACTGAAGCGGTTTCTAGAAACTTGATTAGTGCTTTCAAGAGGCACTGGTGAGAAAAGCTTTTGGGATTTCTGTGGCTCCTGAGGTCATGCTGGTTTGTGAACAGTAGACGGCAGACATCTGACGGCGGAGAGGGCTGGGAGAGGAGAGCAGGTGTTCGTGCAGATGTGCTGTCACCGAGTCCTCTGCTTTTCTTACGCCTGCTACTTTTACTCTTCGGAAGACAGCAAGAACATGCTGCAGGAGGAGCTGTTATTTGTGTTGTGGGGCAGTATAGGGTTCTGTGAGCTCAAGCATAGTCCAAATGGAAAAATGTATAAACCAGACAACTAGTCTTTTTTTATTCAAGAAAAAGCAGGCTTGAGTTGTGTCTCTGTTCCTTTGGCAGGAGAAGGGAAACTCGCGGTCATTGACTTAGAGCTGGTTAATGTAACTGAAGTGAAAGGGTTTCATTTGCAGTGCCTGTCTGTAATGATAGCGTGTGAAGTTTAATTATAAAATTGCTTGCTGTGGCCAGAGTTTCTTGTGTTCCTGGTAATGTATCTGTGTCCTCCTGTCCTCCCTCTTTGAGGAATTGGTGTCTAATCACAGCCACTGTCAGGGCTGCTGGTCACTGAGTAGAGGCATTTTAGGTAATCAAGAAGATAGTGGCTGTTGCTTTTGATCTTTTTAGCAGTAAAAGAAAAATTGCTTGAAAAATAATTTCTAAAAATCTTCTAGGATGTTAACTGTAGAACAGATGTGTAGTGTCTGTAATAGGGATGGGAAGGATTTGCATTTCAAGTGCTCAATACCTGAGTGGCAGTTGCTTTGCTTTCACTGGTGACTGTCTAGGGTAGAGCTCAGCTGGTTTTTTCCTAAAGACCCAGAGGTCTGATATTGGGGTCCCATGGCAGCTGATCAGTGCCAACCCTGCTGAGCCAGCCAGCAGTGTTCAACACCTCCAGGGCTGGGAACAGTCGCTGTGTGCTCCTTCCAATAGCAGGAGGATTAGCTCAGCATTCCAGAAAAGTAGGAAGAAACACAGGATCTCTTGAAAAGGGCGGGAGATTGGGTACTTTTGGAAATATATTGAAAATTTGTTTACAGGTGGGACTGACCCAGCACCTGACATTGAAGTCGTCCAGTCAAGGGTGCAATAATGAGAGACAAAGTAATGGAGGATTTTGTCCATTCTGTGTTTATATAGCTTGGTTACTTTTATTGCAGGAGAAATAAATTATAGCAAAACATAAAGGTGTAGAGTCACAGTAAAATATAAACAGTAAAAAGTTACACTGGAGATGTACAGGGTTTTAGCAAACTGAAAGCACTGTGATCAAAGAACCTTAGTCACTCTTAACTGCATGAGTTCCAATTATACTTATTAGAAGAGAAGTCCAGTGAAATATCCAGAAAAAATGAGTATAAATTCTTTTTCAACATCACTATTCTTTAGCTAATTTGCTCCCAAGTGTCTTGACGTTGAGAATTAATTATTTTATGTTGGCAAAACACTTTCTTTACCAAATATTATTGTAGAAATCAGTTTGTTATTTCTCCAGAGGTATGCCATGATTGTAAGCAAATTTTCATTTTTATCTAGCATGGAACTCTGCTGTGAGCCAAAATTTTCATGGTTTTTTCCTAGTCCCTTGCAAATTCACTCCAAAGTACCACCACAGTGGCTAAACCACGCCTTCTTGTTCTCTTTTTAGAGTGTGCAGATGTATGTCTTTATACACTTAACATGTTGAATATTTGTACCCAACAAATTATTTAATTTTAATTAAATTTTTTACTCAAAATAAATTTTTTACTCAAAATTTTAAGATACAGTAAAGAACCAAAGCTCACACCTTTCCTTAACTTTGTCTTTGTAAGTTACTTGCTTTATGAATTTTCTTAGCCATCTTTTAAAGCAATTCAGGAAAAATGGCCTTAGTAATCTCTTGAAGAATGGAAAATGGCCTTAGTAATCTCTTGAAGCATGGTTCTTGATCACAGTAGGATAACTTAATGCTTTAGCAGGAGAAACATTGTGGATTTTCTCTCTTCTCACTGTAGTTTTAAGCATGCAATTAAGAATGGAGTAATGCTTTTCTTCTGTTGGAACACTTGTATTTTTCCCTTACCTGACTTCCCTTACAACCATGGTACAGTTGGATTTAACTCATTGTAAAGATGAAAAGCAAGTTCATAATAGGCGTATTATCTAGCAGAACTAGCACTCCAGATGTTTTGTTAAGTATTTGGTTGTTCCATATGGGATCCAAAATGGCAAGTTTTTACTAGGTAGTCTCCTTTTTATAATGACTCTGTAAGCATGTCTATATTGTGTAATCATGTTTTAAACACTACTGCAAATAAATTGATTTCATTATTTTTAAACCTTTTAATCAGAATCAAAAGAAATAGTTCGATATGGCACTTTCTAAGATAATATAACACCTTTAAAATGGAAATGTAACAGCTTTCTTGAACTGAATCACAAAGGCACTATTGCCCTATTCAGCTTTGCTCTCTAACCTATGACATAGAAGACAATTAGATGGCTGTTTTGAACTTAGTGGCAATAAAAGGAATGGATGGAAAACAGTGTGAGAATCTTTATGTATGAAATACTGAAGGAAGGGTCTTCAGGCTGAGGTCCCAGTGCCTGCTGCACTGTCTGGCTGCAGGAGCTGTGGAGGGATGCAGGAATTTTGAAAAGGATTTTTAAACTGTCTAAGTTTGTTCTATACAAGGGTTTTTGTTAGTTTGAAAGTGCTCACCAGGGAGAGAGCTCCTGATGACATATTTTCAAACTATTCTGCATGCAGCAGTACCTGTGCCATGGCTTTGTGCACGACCTGAAAATCATGGTCTGCCTGCAAAGGCAAGGTCAAGCATGAGAAACAAAGGAGTGATCTTAATGTATTTGGAGAAATTCAGCAAGTTCTCTTTCATGCTGCCATATGGAAAGTGTCCTACATTGACTTAGGACGTGTGACTTGAATTTGGGAAGTGATTTGGGATAATTTGCTACATCACTAATGAGGTGGTTGTCAAGAGATGTGAAAAAATTAGACAAGGTAGGTAGGCTAAACCTTTCTTACATTATATGGAAACCCTTCTTGCAGTAGGAGATGGAGCTAGAAGGGATTCTGAACAGCCGTGTAGACCTCCATATCCCAAGACCTGGTCAGTTGTTACAGAAGTACTTCTGACAGATCTTCTAGATCCCTAGCTCTTCTTCAAAATCTTCAAGCTCTGAGATTGCACAGCTTCTCTGTGGGTGGTTTTTGGTGCAAATGAGCTGTTCTTTACAACAGGTAGGCATTCCTAGAATGCAGTTAATTGTCTCTTACATAATCTGCAGTCAGATTTACACCTTCTCTTTCCTAAACACATGTTGATGTGTTGGTTTTGGGGGTTTTTTTGGCCCTTTGAAAAGGTCTCCCTCTCTGCCCTTTGAAATTAAAAGGATAATGTCCAGGTAAAGGTTTGGTTTATATGCTGGTATGTAGTACCTTCAAGTTTCTAATACCTTTGATTTGCAGCTTACTGGATCTGTGATTAGATATTACCTTCCAAAAAAGAAAGTAGCGGAAGAGATTCAATAACATGAAAATATTTTTTGATAGTAGATTTTCAGAAGCATTTGATAGGAAAGAGCTGTCATCAAAAATAAGGACCACAGCTTCATAACTCTGGAAATTTGAGTGTTAACATGATTTGAAACAATTCTCATGTGATTGATTTCTAGCATAGATTTGTCACCTACTTATGTAAGCAAAGAAAATACTGATCTGTGTATTGCCAGCATAGATGCACACTCTATCTCCTTGGAATTTCAGATGGCCAGAATCCTAATGGCTCACTAAGAGCATGCCTGCAGGGTATGTACCTGTAGAGTGAAACTTCACTGTGTGTATGATGTTTCTCACCCTGAGCACTGCTGACCTGATTGAAATAAAACCCCACAAAACCAGAAAGATGGAATTGTCTGCTACTACCTTTTCCAGCAGTTATAGGGGTGTGCCTTGAACCTGCTATGAGCCACAACTGCAACCATGGTACATTTGGGTTTCTTACCTATGATCTTGCTGCAGCACTGATTTTCTGACAGGTTTACTCCCTGAGGTGGTTTGTGCTAATGTCCAGTCAGTGCCACTCCAAG
The DNA here is from genome assembly GCF_051311805.1 of Agelaius phoeniceus. Taxonomy (NCBI): domain Eukaryota; kingdom Metazoa; phylum Chordata; class Aves; order Passeriformes; family Icteridae; genus Agelaius; species Agelaius phoeniceus. The sequence goes on from NC_135265.1 coordinate 137,566,387, forward strand.
GCAAATGGTGGAGCAGTAGTGCATGGGATGAGAGCTGGTGACACATCAGCTGCTACAGTGTCACCTCCAAACTCCCCCTTCATCATCTTTTCCATCCATTTCCACAGTGTTCACTTAATGCCATCTTATTTGGGAAGAGATTTCCCTTCAGTTTATGTGGAAACTAAACTCTCAGCTATGTAAAAGTGTAGGGGGAAAAATACATAAGAAAATATCAGAGCAAGTATTTCCCAAAAGTGCCATTGCGTCAGTCCTCTAAAAGTCATACTCCTAATCATGGTGAGGTTTGCCAAACCCAAAACCAAACTATGGCCTAAAAGAAAACAAAACAGAAGACAATTTCAAATACTTAATTTTAATAGGTCTCTCAAGGAACAAAAGGCATTGTGAAATTTTCCTTGGAACACCTCTATATTTAAAGGAAAACATACATTCCTTACTTTATTTCATAAAATACAATTAAGCCTAGAGAACAGCACACAATTTTCCTGCTTCATATAAGCTGTTATGTAGGATTCTCCTACAAGAAAAACTTTTAAAATATATGAAGTGTATAAAATAGTAAGTTTTGAGAAAAGAGCTGACATATATCAGCTTTGACATTAAGGACCCTTACTAATAAATAGATTATTGAAGTCTAATACATTATTCATGATTTGCAGACTGGCAGCCCTCCATTTACTTATATATGTAATAGTTATTGATTTCTTAAATACTTCTGTATTTTTAAAAGTTTTTATAATTTAGTGCTTTGCAAAAGCCCATCAAGAAGTCTTACTTTATTTCTCCATTAATTTATAAAGCATTTTAAAGTTTTCTTTCACACTTCACATTGATTTGACACCTTCCAGTGTAGCAGACCAAGTCCTGCTGTCTGCATGTAGATTAATTGGAGTCCTTTCCTATGTAAACTGTCCAGCCAGCCATGAAAATGTCACTTGGTTTCTGAAAACAAAGGCTTGCTTCTGTGGAATAGCTACAGCTCCTGGAATGGGGCCTTGGAGACTTCAATACATTTCTGCTAATGATCTCTTGATTGTTACAGAGGTAAAGCCAGGGCTGTTTCTTTGCAGGATGTTATCACAGCATGCTGCTTCCTCTTATTTTCCCCAAAAGAACAACTTTTTTTGAATTTGTTCTTTTTTTGTTTCGTTTCTTTGAGCAATTCTTCTGCATTCCCTTCCCTTTCCCAGAGCAAGCATCCGAGGTCTTGCTCATTGGAGTGGCTCAGGGCTGAGCTGCCTGTCCCATCGCTTGCCAGCCTGACAGATGTTGCCCTGTTTCTTGTTCCGCACAGTCCTGTCAGATTCCCCCTGGATCAATACCTCTGGCTCCTGCAAAAACAGATGCTTTGAACTTCAAGAGGCAGAGCCTCCTGGCTGCCGCTGTGACAACCTGTGCAAGAGCTACAACAGCTGCTGCTTCGACTTTGATGAGCTGTGCTTAAAGACAGGTATGATGGGTCTCCTTCCCTGCACTGCTAGGCCCTGCTGACACCTGGGTTCTGCCAGTGGTCAGGACCTGCTTGATAAACCAGCACTCCTTGGCATAACCTGCATCTCTTCCTCACCTTGCTTTGGCTGGGCAGGTTCAGCTCAGCCCAAAATGCAGCCCAGGTTTCCTTGCAAGGAGCAGCAGGACTGTGCACCTATTGCTCCTTACTGTGAGGAGCAGAAAAAGCATGGTACTCTTCATACCACACTGAAAAGCAGATCTTCTGACACAAAATTAAAAGCAATAATCAGTGTTCAGGCACCCATCTGACCTCTAGTTTACAATCAAAAGCCATGGTAAAAACTGGATATTGGTCATTTTGTGTCAGCCATCCTTTTTCATCCCGGAAGCTAACTTAATAGTGGAGCAATTCCAGCTCACTTGAGAGAGTGCCTTGGAAGCTGGGGTCGTTAAGGGGTACGGGTCCTCTTGGAGCAGGGGACAGTCAGGTTTTGCTACCCATGCCCCAGATCCTGATTTCCAGGTGTTAGGATGCATATTACTGCGCTGGTGGAATCATTTGACTTCAATTCGTTGGACCCTGGGGGATGGAAATATAGCAATAGGTTCATTTTCTGGTTTGGGCTTTTTTTTTTTTTTTTTCCATGAGTCATAGGCAAGGAAAACTTCAAAGAGGGACATGAGTTGTATTTTACTTCTTAGCATGGTGCATTTAAATTATTAGTTGTATCCATCTCCTTCAGTGTTTGCACAGTGGTCAGAGTTGACACAGGTGCCTTTTATTTTTGCCATTGAACTTGTTCTTGCTTTATTGAAGTAATATACTTAATAAGCAGCCAGAAGAAAAGTGTAATGATTAAAAATATCAGTGCCCATGGATGGGCCATGCTTGAAAGTCCTGACTTCCTCAGTTCTGTTTATGATTATATAATTTTCATAGATTGGTACCAAGAAAGAGTGAGCTAATCTAGTATGAAAACCAATTTTGGTTCCAGGCCAAAAATTTCTGAATTTTAGGCTGATGCTCTTCTGCCCCTGCTGTAAATGGCTGCAGAATAAGAGGCTCTTTTTGAGGACTTTCAGCACGATGTCTGCTACCAAAGGGCACAATTTCAGTTCCTTACCCTCCTGTCCACAGCAGACACATATGTTCATATATGCACATGGATACTGTATAGCCCCTGGGGCTGTTGTGCTAGCGATCATATATTCCCACAGGCAATTAGTTATTCCGGCAATTATCACATGTGTGATCTGTAAATATTACACACTTATAGGAAAAAGCCCCAAATGAAGCAGAAAAGGGGATAAAAGACGTTACTCTGATGTGTGTTACTGGGTGCATGTTGTCTAAAGTGATTTTTATAGTTTCTTGTGTAGGCCTTATTGTGGAAAACCATATGTTTAAAACCATAGGCCCTGTTCCAAAGCAATGTACTACCCTTGAGAGAGCATCTATTTTACACAGGCCAGATCTTAAATTCATTTGCAAAAGAAGAGAAGATGGAGTTCTCACAGCAGCCATGCCATGCTTTTCCTTGAAGAACAGCTCTTGCTTTTTCATATCCTTGAAGTTGGTGCTGGATCTGCCCTATGGGTGAGGAACTGATGGTGGGAGTAAGGCATCACTTTGCATCGATGTAGTCTCTTTTCTACTTTCTTATTTCCTAGGGATTGAACAGAGGACTGTAGTAATTGTGAGGAAAAGCAAACGTTACCCAAGAAACACCGGAATTCTTAGTTTGTGCTTTAGGTTCCACCATTTATCTGTGAAGATCCTTTTTTGTCTTTTCTTTTCCACATTTTTTCTGGCATTCAGATTGTACAAAGCCTGGAGTACAACACCTGAGGGTAGCAGAAATACTCACACACGTGTTTGTGGAGGAGCCCTCCTGCACTTGCAAGTGATGAGGGTGCTTTTATTTCTGGCTGACAGTACCTACTTTAACGACTAGAGCGTTTTCCTTATAGCGTGAATGAATACTTTTTGTTTTGATTGCAATCTCTCATTCTTGCTTACACTGAATATTTTAGCTCGGGGCTGGGAGTGTACCAAAGATCGCTGTGGAGAAACCAGGAATGATGACAATGCTTGTCACTGCTCTGAAGACTGCTTAAGTAGAGGAGATTGTTGTACTAATTACCAAGTCGTTTGCAAAGGTAGGTCTTTGGTCTTTCTATCTCTTATCTTTCCAAGCCCAATAGAAGGCAGGGTAAAGAGTTTTCATCTAAAAGAGGAACTCTCCTTGTTTTGCTTTGATTTTTTCTTTTTTTTTTTTTTTTTTTTTTTTTTTTAGGAGGTGGGGGAAGTGGGGAATCGCATTTGTAAATTTCTGGGCACTAGCAGAGGTAAATAATAGGTTGAAGGATGTTATCTTTGCCTGTAGAGGTAATGGTAGGAAGAGAAGAGGTGGAGGTGGGTGAAGAAGAGTTTAAAGCAAAGCTCTAAAGTGTTCAGATGCGTTTTTCTGCATCACAGGGAGTGCAGGGGTATCTAATGATCCGAGAAGGAACGGAGCATTCCTAGATATGTTATCTCTGTCCCAAAGACCTCTCTCCGCCCCCACCACAAAAGCTCCTGCTCAAACCACTTGGCCTAATATCTGCAGGCTCTGTTTCTTGTGGAAGAGGAGTTGCAAGGGCTATTGCTGGGCTTCAGGTGACCATGACACACCATGGCTGCAGAACAGCTGCAGAACAGCCCGCATTGCCTGGTGGGTGGATGGGCTTTGAGGACTTTATTTCCATCCACTGCTCTGCTCTTTTAGAGCGTGGATGCCTGTCTATTGTGTCTGCCATGGACAGCAGGCCTTCTGGTCCTTGGTAATGAGTTCTACTGGTTTTTGCTTTTGTATTTTACCTAGTTCTTAGGTTTTTTCATTCATTAACTTTGCAGGGGCAAGGGTTACAGTTTGAAATTGTTTCACCATTTTTGGACAAATGCATGTGTTCACAAAATTGTAATTGTCCAGATCCATCCATACACTGAAAATGGGTCTTTTTGTTTACTTGGGTTTTGCTGTTGGGAATCCAAATGGAGTGTGTAATTTTCAACAAATCCCTGTAGATTGTCCTTCCCTTTCCCAAATAAACCAGAAGCTGAGACCACTTAAATACTGGTATAGATTTAGGTATAGATTGTAGGTATAAATTGGTATACATATAGGCAGTTTAAATTGGTATAGATATAGGTATAAATTGGTATAGATATAGGCAGTTCCTGCCTTTTTCGTGAGCTTCCTCTCACAGGGGTCAAAACAGAGCTTTAATGTACATAATCTTCATTTAATTGGGTAATAACAAACTATCTCATCAACCCTGGAACTCTGACATGACTAAGCTTTATGTGAGAGCAGTGTTTCCTCTTTATTTGTGCCTTTGCCCATCTGAGGATAGTGTGTTGGGTTTTTTTTCCCCTTGGAAATTGTCCATCCACCTCCTGTCATGGTCAGTTGGAATTACTGCAGCACACGTTTCCAGCATGTCTTTTCTATGATGTTTTTTGTTTCATTCTTTTAATTGAATTGCAGTTCCTATAATAGTGCGAGGTTCAGAAAGTAGGGTTGTTAGTTAATAATTTGTTTTTTTTCAACTGATCTGTAAAAATGCAAGTCATGACCCACTCTATAGACAGCATTCATCAGTGAAAACCTTAAGAAAATAGTTGATTACACAAAGTAATTTTAACTAATGTAGCTCTGAAAGAGTATTTAATGCTTTTTTTAGCTTGAGTCTCACCTGATCCATGAGCTGATCCCCTCTCTAAGCCAGCTGGAAACTATTTAGAGTTGTTTTTCTTCCACAGAATGAATTTTGTTCTATGCCTTTAGCCAGCTGAATCAGCTCATGAAGCCATGAGAACTGATGGTAGGAGGGTGGGAATTCACAGACAGAAGCAGCACTACCTGTTTTTGACGGATCAAAAATAAAAAAAATTAAATAGATGACCACTGTGCCTAAAGCATTACCACTGTCTCCTGCGGTCAAAAGGACACTTTTAACTCCAGTTTTAAGAGCTTCTTGTAGAAGTGCTAGTTTGGATATTTTTGTTGAATAGAATATAACCAGGTCACTTGTTCAGCTTTGTGAAAAGACATTCTCATTACTCATGGGAAGTATGACAAGTCAGTCCATTAACTGGAGCTAGACTTTATTTTTTTACATATATTTTCTGTGAAACCTGTAGCTGTATCCACAAATTTTGTATTTTTTTGTTTTTGAAACTCCAATGTGACTTTTCTGGTAGGAGAAACCCACTGGGTGGATGATGACTGTGAAGAGATAAAGGCTCCTGAATGTCCAGCAGGGTAAGTGCTTGTTTTGCTTGCATCTGGAAAGGCAAATGCAGCAAAGCCAGTGGTCCCCAGCTCTGCCTTGGACCTCTGCCCATCACATTTCTGCACTGGCTCTGTCATGCAGGCTGAATAACTGTGGGTTGGATGCTTTCCTGGGCTTCACTATTTCTAAAGTTAGGCTCATAATACTGTAATGTATTTGCCTTTATTTAAGCTCATAATATTGTCATGCATTTCCCTTTGTGCTGCTGGATGAGTAGTGGTGGATGATATTGAACTCTTGGTCTTCAATCACCTGCTGCTGGGTTTGCCTGCCTCACTTACATGCAGAGGGAAGGTAGCCAGACTCCTCTGAAGTCAGTGGAAAGGCCCAGGCTGTTCTGCTTTCAGTAAAATTCAGGTTAAGCCATACGTGAGCACAGTTCATGCTGTTCTTTTTTTTTTTTTTTTTTAAGTATAATTTTGTACTTTTAGCATTATGCTCTTAAATGAAAGGATTTCTAAACTGCAGTGGGGTACAGACTTAGTGAGGAACTTGAGCATATGAGTAATATGGAGAAAGTAAGTAACTTTTGAAACCATTTGTCTCACTATTATCCCCAAAGGAAAGCATCTGCTCTGGTGCTGTGTTGGGTTGCAGCTCAGCCTGTGCTGTTGGGAGGGTAGTTTGGAGATGCTTCTCCTAGTGACAGTGACAGCTGCTAATCCCTGCAGCAGATGACATTAGAAGTCCAGGTGTGTCCATCCATGGCGTGTATCTGCCTGCTTGGACTTGACTTTCAGTGGCAGTAGTAAATTCAAAAAGTAATAAAGTGATAAGAAATACTGTCATCTCTAGTATGTTAGAATGAACTGTGCCTCACAGAGCATGCTCCAAATGCCCCATGGACTTCTGTTTGAGAAAGAAGACCAACAATCATGAGACGTGGTTTTTAACTAGAGATTGTGTGCTGGACTCAGTACTTGTGCATGGTAAATTTCCTTCTCCATCACCTTCTATAAGCATTTGCCTTTATGGGTTATATCTTTTCAGCTCAGGGAAGATGTCTTTTATGTTGGATATCAGCCCTTTCACTGGCTGTGAGTGAGCACTGGCTGTTACTAAGTGTGAGGATTATCAGTTTCTCATGATCTGTTAAGTGTGTAAAAGACTGTAGGTATATAGTTTATACAATAACTGAACTTCTGGATTTCCTAGAGGCTCAGTGAGCAAGTGGAAATTAAAAAAACTAAAATTTTGAAATGCTGCTTTATATTCCTGCTGTTTTTGTCTTTAGCTTTGTTCGTCCTCCTTTGATCATCTTTTCTGTGGATGGTTTCCGTGCATCATATATGAAGAAGGGGAACAAGGTCATGCCCAATATTGAAAAACTGAGTGAGTACCTGTATTTTCTGTCAATAAATGAAAGACAGTCTCCTGCAGCTCAATTGCTTTCTTTGTTTGTTGAGCAACAGAAGGTTCAGCGTGGAGATGAAATGGCAGAAGTCCCCTTTAAATTAGGTGGTATCTACTGGTGACTTGAAAGCACCCTGAATAATGCAGCACATTATCCCCAGCTGCTGCTTTGGGAAAGGCTGCTCAGAATCAGCGACCTTTATGTGGTTCTGTCAGCAAAGAAGTTCATCTTTAGTACATGATACATATACATGCTTACAGGCTAGTTGGTAGGTGCCCACAAAATTTTCCACTTGGTTCAGAAATGTCAGAAGTATGGATAAGTGGCTGCAGAAGCTGTACTTGGATGCCTGGTAACTGGCTGAAAACATGTCCTGCACTCATCCTCCTGGCAATGGGCATCCCCTTGGGTTTGTGGAGGACTGGGTGCACTGAATATTTGAGCCTCTCTGTACAGCATGGTGGTTTGTGTGTGCCTGTACCCTTGAAATGTGTTTGGTTTTTTTCCCCTGTGTAGCCAACTATGGTTGGTTCAATGATCTTGAAAGTCTTTTCCAGCCTAAATGATTCTATGATGGGGGGCGGTGCTGAGGCCACAAAGCCCAGTGTGAAACTGCAGCTTTGGTGTATTTATTACTTAAAATAAACCTGTGTTTTCTCATGTTGTTTTACTTAAAAAGACACTTCCAATGACTCCAGATGGAGACTAGCTCAGGAAAAAAAACAATCTATGGGAATATAGCTGGTTCTGTAGTCATCTGGAGGCATTATTTCAGTTGTCAGTTGTGAAGTACAAAGAGTGCATGAATAGATTTACTACTGCCCTTACTGCTGACTGCTGTTAAGCAGCAGAAAGTTCATTCAAATTAGTTAAAATTTAACTAGTTTCTGCATCATTTTGAGTCACAGAAATTACTTTCTCTTGTTTGGTTTTCCATGTCTAAGAGCTTTGCTTCCTCACATTTGCATTTGATTTTTCAGGATCTTGTGGTACACATTCTCCTTATATGCGACCTGTTTACCCTACAAAAACATTCCCCAACTTGTACACCCTTGCTACTGTAAGTCCCTGGGAAGGATTTTTTTATGATAAAATGTTGCACTGTAGTAGAAATATGTGTTATGGGAAGCAAGGTTTAAAAAAAAAAAAAACATATATATATATATTGTGTGTAACTGTTACATTGTCCATGCTTTTTGGTATTTATTTATGTTAAGTATTTTCTTCATTTTGAAGAAAAAGTATTTAAGTATTTTCTTTTATTTTGAAGTGGTGAAATGGATTGTATCTCCCCACTATACACTGTCAACTCACAGCTTTCCTATGCTTTCTTATGCCTGCTTTTGCAGTTATTTGTACTGCTGCATAATTACAGGTCAAAGTTTTCCTAGGGGGAAAAACCCACCCCTGCAATGCTGCCCTGAACACAACCAGCAGTTGTTTCTCTGCTGGAGCAGTCGGAGTCAGGGGGGCAGTGTGCAGCTGCTGAGTGTGTCTGGCCCTGCAGAGAGAGGAGCCTTCGCTGTGCTGTGGTGGCAGGGCTGGCAGCCAGGCTGTCCCCACACCTGTGTGACACTGATAGTGCTCCAAAAGCTGCCATAGGGGACTCTCCACCTGCAGCTGAAATTTTTTTCCTTTTTTTTTTTTTTTTTTTTTTTTTTTTTTTTTTTTTTTTTTTTTGTGCAGCCACTGCACAAATGTTTAAATGGATGAGACAGGAGCATATGGAGAAAGAATAGGTTGGGAGGGGAGAGGGCCCAGAGAAAGGAATTTTCTGCTCTTCTCTCTGAATTGCTTTTACTGTGGGACAAATTATAGTATAAAGCCATGGCTTTGGGTGATCTACCTCAATTTTTTTTCTTGGAAATAATTTATCTAACAGAAGCAGTCATGAAGATAAAAATAGTATAAAATGGAAATGCTAAGTGTTACTCTTGCAACCAAAGAATGAATTACTGTGTTCAGAAAGGGCATTCATAAGGAAGAACTGAAAGTACAAATAGATCTTGTTTTTATACATATCTACTTTTTCTTTGATGACCTCAAACTAACTTTTAAACAGTGTGAAAAACTTGAAAGTATTGAGTAACAGGAGTTTTTTATTTTTTTTAGCACAATTCAATCATCTCTTACTGCTTTCATTACTACAGCCAGATTTAAATCTACTTATCTGAAAGTAAAAATATTTTCCATTATGTAGTTACAAAGATACTTATTTTAAAATAATTTAGTGGTACTTTCAGATAGCTAGGAAGCACTGCACTTGTGTGCATTAGAGTTTTACTAATTAATCTACTTCTGCACAAAGGGACTCTATCCTGAATCACATGGGATTGTTGGCAATTCGATGTATGACCCAGTGTTTGATGCCAGCTTCAGTCTTCGAGGGCGAGAGAAATTCAATCACAGATGGTGGGGAGGTCAACCAGTAAGTTTCAAATTCCCTCCTACTTTTTTCTTCCTCCCTTTTCTCCCCTCCCCCTGTGCTGTGGAACATAGCCAATAATAATAATTAAAAAAAACATATGTGAACAATTTGTACCTAATCCCTACCCCCTCCCCCCTGGCTCGGCCCTCTGTCTATGAGTTTAATGTAATGTTTTGAGTTGGCTTTTGCTTTTCAGAATAATAAATCCATTGACTATGGAAAGGTCCTTGCACTGATAAGTATAAATTAGACATAGCTAGGACAAAACCCTCACTTGAGGCAGCAGTGTAACACTGTGATTTTGTTACTATGGCAAAAGGTTTCCTTTTCGTTATGGGTTTCCTAGGTTTTTGTCCTAGTAATGTTCTTGAGAAGTTTTAGTGTAAATATTTTGTCAGCATAGCATGGCATAATTTCATAATTATTATTAAAGTCCACAAGTAATCACTGTTACCTGATTCCTGTTGCACTGTTCCAGAGGCTGTGGAAACTTGAGAATTAATTTCTGCCTTGAGCACAGCAGCAGAGGCTGGTCCAGTCTCTTAGATTAGTGTTGGACTTGGTTTGTCTAGGTCTGAACCCTTATTCTAGGCAAGGAGATGGAGTCCTTCCAAGTATTCTGTGTTACTACAGCAAAGACAGCCCCTTTGCCTCTGCTGCACTTTCCCCATTGGTGCATGCTGTGTGGCTTGCTTTGTAAGTAAACAAACCAGTAAGTTTTAAGTGCAGGAAGCCAAGGTGCATGCACATTTCATTGCACTGATTGCTTAGGGAACTATGGTTCAAAATGCTCTCTGATGAATTAACCTCACAAAAGAATGAGATGGTAAAGGTGAGGAAATCAGAAGGGGTTTGGGAGCACCATAATCTGTCATTTCTGTTTGCTGAATTGATCGATATCATCCCTCAAATCTCTTAAAACAGAAATATCCCAAGAGGCTAAAGGGAGTTATTCTGACAGTTGTAGGCTTAGCAAGTGTCTGTGTTGTCTGCAAGTCATTTGGTCCTCAACAAATGTGAGACAAGGCAATTTAGAGCGACAGGCAGATGTGTCTGGCTGTAGCTGAGGCAGAATGAGGTATTTGTGCTGTTGTAAAGCCTGCCAGTGAGTGTGGGCACTCCCTTGGCTAGCTATGACCTGGGTTAGCTTTTGGCATGGGTGGTGAGGAGCAGACAGGGTGAGGAACATAGCTATTACCTTTCCAGATGGAAGCAAGGAATCAGGATCAAAACTAGGAGCAGCAAAAGAGCAGCAGTGTGTAACCTCTTTATCTCAGCTACAGCCAGAGCCACACTGTTAAAATCTGCTCCAGTCTGGAGTTGAGCTCATGGATAATCCTGTGGCTCAACTGCTGTGTGACAACTCATTAAGCAGTTGGAATTTAATTTTGCATTGCAAATTTAATTCTGCATCTTACCTTAATCATGGTTAGGTAGGAGTTAGTGGAGAACTAATTGTTGGGGCTTGTACAAATGTGTGTACTTTTAAAATACGATATTTTAGAAGTACAATATAAGTCTATGAAGACTTCATCACCTCCTGTGTTGTGTGGGGAGCATTGTTAATTCCACACCTATGCTACTCCAGGGAATAAAAGATTTTCTGGATGAAAAATTTCATCTGAGAAGAGTTCAAGAAAGTTATGCAATAGTGGGTGACCTTATGCTGGATGAAATCCTCAGAGGATGGGGTGTGTGTGTGTGTGGGGGTGTTGCATGCCCAAGGAGGGATAATAAAATAAACCAGTTGTTCTGAAAAATTGTTAAAAAGGAAACACACAAATCATGTAATAAACTGGACATGTCTTAGGAAAATTGGAAGCAAATGCACAGAGGAAGGACTATAATTCAATCCCCATACACAATAATATGAGGGAAACACATAAATTGGGCAAATCTGATAGAGTGGCCACAATAGCTGGATAAGGAGGTGATACATCTCTTGCAGAAATATGGTATAAATTATACTCTCTCTGCATGTGCAAGAATTGCACATTTGATAAGAGAACTGCAGATTTTTATAAGAGAGGAAGTTATCTCTGTCTATATATTGGTTAGATACAGTCAGCTTCTAACACCTTTTTATAATTTTCTTTAAATATGACATTGACATAGACTGCCCAAAATAGCTGAGTATTGAATGATGAGACAGTTCAATTCAGGGGGTAGAAAGGGATGCCTGGTCTATGTATCAAAGGAATCCTGTCTGTCATATCACACATTCAGCTGGCTCTTTTTATGTCCTGGGTTTCAAACTGAAGTATTCAAAACCTGCAGAGTGGAATATGGTTTGCACAGGATTGGAAATTACTATTTTTCTGTGCAAGAAGGCAGAAAAAGTGTCTGAGATTCCCAGCTTTGTATTATGGCTAAAATGCCTAGAAGAGAATGTAATTTAACGTTGATAATTTCTGAAATATTTTCTTGCTCCTGGAAACTGGCCTACTGTATATCGTTCTATGAAAATGTAGAGGGGTTTGGTGGTCTTTCCTTCTTTCTTTCTTTAGTTGTTCTAATACTCAGTCTTTTGCTGAAAAACAGCCAGATTACCCCAGACATCAGTGGGATTTGGCAGATGAATATCTGGATGCTTTTACTTCATGAATTATGAGAAATTAATAGCATTAGGAAAGGGAGAAGGGGGAGAAAGTAGCTTGGAAGTGTTTCAGGGTACTCTAACTGGTTTTGGGACTTCCTGATTTAGTATACAATGTTGATTTATTATATAAGCTTAAAACAACCTTGTTTTCAAAACAAAAGTGTTTCATAGGAAACAGCCATAAAACCACTCCTCATACTGCAACAGCATCTCACAGAAATGGTGAGCATCAGGGCCCATGGGGGAAACTAAGTTTACTGCTCATTTTTCATGACACTGACATTCTTGTTTTCATCCCAAGTAACTTCAGGAACTAAATTTAGGCCCCAGCTGTCTTTGGCTTCTGTTAAGCACTAGTTTTCCATGTCTTGGTTTGATGTAGTGAGTTTAAACTTACACTACACATATTGGGGTTTTTTAAAGTGATCTTTCATGATCTTTAGAAATAACCCATTAGCCTCTCCGAGGTCAGAAGAGGCAAGGTATACAACTGCTGGTTAACAGGGACAGAGAGGCTCCTTCACAAGGTAACTAGGCTTGCATTTGAATTTGGGTCCAAAAGATGTCCTTCACTTCAGAAATATCATCATTATAAAAGTATTGATGGATGTTTAGGGTGCCTTGTATGTAGCTTTAAATTCACTATCAACCTTTTAAAGACTACAACCTCAAAAAAGGCCTATCTTGAGATGTTAATCCTTAAACATGGCCATGACATTCCTAGGTATCAGACAGCATGTTGTGAAACTATCTTGGTAGTTTTCAAGGTATGCCTGTGGACATTAGCTATCATCACCCTGCATCTTAACTTGATATTCCTGATTCATCCAAATTTATATATCAGTATTTAGAATAAAACCATTATTGGAATTTTGTTGATTTTGTCTGTCTAATAATTACAGACAGAGCTTCAGAATGCTGTCATGTGCCTTTCCATCCTGAACAGGTCTTGCAATCACTTTGTTGATTGGTAGAGGAAGCAGAAGGAGAGATGTCTGTAATTCTGTTTTATAGGTACTTCTTTTTATCCAGCTTGAGCCATGAACAAGCAACAGGACTCTGTCTATTTAATAGACTTCTTGTACCAAAAATCTTCTGTCTGGGCAAGAAGGCAATGCTTAGTTGCCAAGTCTGGGAGAACATTTCTGTCACGTAAGAAGTGTGGAAGGGGCTACTCCATATTTTACATTGTTGGCAGAACAAATTGCAAATGATGCAGGAATGTTATTAATTCTACATGCTTGTACCAGTCTTGTACACATTTCTTTACTAGGAAATGCTGTGATTTCCTCCTTCCCACCTCTGCCTAGATCTGGGAGGGATTTCTCATTGCTATATCAGCCTTTGATTCATCTGACACATCAAATATGTGTCAGCCTTTGTGAAGTTGTGGGCTCTTGTTTACTCATGGAAGATTAAAACCAGGGAGGTGTCCTACTTTCGGTGCAGGTTTTCAAAGAAAATTCCACAGCTATCTTGAATAACTCTGGATTAAATGCTTGCACACCTGTGTGCAAGTGTGTCTAGCAGTAAGAAGAAGGGAAAACCTGGGACTTCCATGTTCCATATGACATCTGACTTATTGCTTAGCCTTGTCTACTTTCATCCATAAGTAATGGAGAAGAATTGTAGTCATTCAACACAAAGGATATAAAAATAAAAGTAATTCAACTTACAGGATATGTTTAATATATATCTAGGAAAGCATGTATACTACTTTTTGGGACACATGCCAGTGTACTAGGTTTGAATTTGTGATTGCATATTTTAATAGATCTTTCTATATTGGAAAAGCTGGATATTGTTGGTTTGATGGTAGGAAGGTAGAGTGGTTGATCTCATTATTTTTCAAATATTTATTCCCCGTCTCTCTGCTTAAGCAAATTAATTCAGAAATATGTCCTTTATGAAGTTTGCAATACAATTAAGCTTTTCCCTTCTGCAAGCCAGAAGAGGACATTTGATGTGGTTAAACAGCTGACTATAAAATTCTAACATATTAACAGTTAAACCCAACAAAATTATGTATGGCAAATGAATTGCATAAGCTCACAAATGGTACTGACCTTGCAGAACAATAACCCGTATTTACTTCCTAATTTCAGATGGTTTGAATGGACAAGGTAGAGAGGCCATCTGGCAACCTTTTTCTATCCCACCCTCCTGCATAACTTGTAGACTGCCTTGAAAGACAATGAATTTAACTTAGACAGTGAGAGGTGTTCACTGGTGGTAATACTACAGTAAGAGTTTGCTGCCAACAATTCTACTGAAGTTATTATCCTGTAACCAAAGTACTAAATAAACTTGTGTGCTCCCATCAGTTGCTCCAGTCCGTTGCCTAATTTTGCCTATCCACTAAGGGGTCTGAGTAACAAAGGTATCTCTAGTAGAAACAGCTACTGCTAGATGCATCAGCAGTGTCTCAACTCCAAAACATGATGAGTATTTTATTTAGAGCTTGATCAATGCAAATAGAAACTCTTCCACCTCGATATGGCTGCTTCTCTGCATGCTGAAGGACATCCACAAACATATTGCTGAGTAGCAGTTTTAGGTACTGTGGTGCTAGTGTTGAATTTTCTTAATCTGGATTTAAATAAATCAAGGGCTGGCTGGTTTGGTTTTTGGTTTTTTTTGGGGGGGTTTTTTTTTTTTTTTTTGCTTTTTGTTTTGGGTTTTTTTTTGGTTTTTTTTTTTGTTTGTTTGTTTGTTTTTCCCCTTTCTCTTAAAAAACAAAGGAGAGCAGAGGTCCAGTAGTGATTTGATGTAAGCTTGAGTTGAATCAGGATCTGCCTGCCAAAGTCAGGATGGTGTCTGTTGAGACTCACTCAGATGTTGTAGACAGATAGGGGCCCTTTGATTTGCTGATCTTTGACTTCAACAGATCCTTGTCTTAGCTATTCATCTTATTTCAAGTGCAGCAGACACATGTACTCATCTAAACTGCTAATGCCAATGTAAATGGCTGCATTCCTGAGGTGAAATACTGGCAGGTGCAGCTCTTCCCTCTCTGAAGCCTTTAGGCTGAATGCCTTTAGGCTGCACTTACTGCTTTTAGAACTGCACAACTGGGAGCATCTCCATTTATGTGCATTACCCCAGTGCATGCTGTTTTCAGGTGATGTTCATGAAGAACACTCTATGCTCAATGAGAATAAAAATATAGCAACCTTTCTCACAGATGTGCTGGCTACTTGGCGAGATACCAACGATCCAGTTATTCATCTGTCAGCATGACAAGTGTTTTACTTGCCTGGCTGGAGAGTGTCTTTTGGCACGTGTTTAAAATCTCTGCCTAAAACACACAGGGTCAGAGGGGAATTCAGCTGTGTAAGGAGCAGCACAGGATGTCTTCAGCTGCTGAGGGTTGAAATTGGCTGGTCTCATTTAGACAGCCAGGCAGACTGGACAGATTGGGCCTGTGTGGACCAAAGTACTAGGAATTCAAACTAGAGTTTGCAGATGGTAAAATCCAAACACAGAATTCTCTGGACTTAGCTTGTTGGTACCTTCCCAAAGATATCTGCAAAATTATTTAGAATATGCAAAATTATTTAGAATATTTAGAATATGCAAAATTATTTAGAATATGCAGGAACACAAACATTTTCAAAGAAAAATCTGTTGTGGGGAAAATGGTTCTCCAAGTAGAGCAAGACAGAGCATAACAACAGTAGGAGCTGGCACACATTTCATGCTGAATGTGTCTTTGACCACCTTTCTCTGCCAGGACTGGGCTTTTCTCTATGAATAAATCTGCAATGCAAAGGAAATTGCTTTAAGTGTGGGCCCTTTTTCACCTGTGAATACCATGAATCACTAATGAATATGGAATGAATAACTGCCTTTAATTAGACAGTATCTAGGCTGGTTATATACCCTGATGTGCTGACTTATGTGGCACAAACAAGCATCCTTGCATTGCAATCATACTTCTGACTGCAGTGTGTGGGCTGAGTGACATGGCCACTGGGTTGTAGGCACGCTTCCTTTCCTGCTCCCTTGCATCCTTCTGTCCCATCCCATCAGAGCTAGTATCCTGTGATATTCAAACTTCAGTATCCTGAGATACTGAAAACAATATTCAACTATAACCCCCAAATTCCAACATAAATTCAAAACATTTTTTTTTGGTAGTTACTGTGCAGCCACATCATTTTGTGATCGTTGTCACTATGCAACATGTGCTGCTGGCGCAAGGCTGGGGCTGCAGAGGCTGGGGGAGATGTTTTGGGGACTCGCTGTTTGGTGGCAGCTTTTGAGTGTTTGTAAATATGAACCGAGCCTGAAGTCAGATCCTTCAGGAGAAGCACCTGAAAACAAAGAGTGGGCTCCAAACCTGTGGCCATTCTGCTTCTGATCTTGTTGCACATATTTAGTAAAACATCCTTTCTATAGTGTTACTCTGGATGTAGTTTTCACTGGAAAAGAGGTTTCTAGCATTACTAAAAAGTTAGAACAAAATGAAAACAAATGACCTTTTATAGATGTAATCTTAATTTAATTGGACTAAGTCCAGTCAGATTTGATGGAGTAGAAGATGAGAGGTAAAGGTTGTGTCCAGGGCAATGGAAATGCAAATATGACCAATTTTCCCATAAATAACAGTACAATATCCAAATGTAATTGCTTTTAACTGTAGCCTCATTGTGCAAATGATCTTTCATTACTGTGTCAAATCAATTTCAATTAAGACTGATTTGTGAATAATTCAAGCATGACATTTGAATGATGCATGTCCAGATGACAGTTTATAACTGCCTCTTTGAGCAAGGTACAGGGACTTTATATTTTCAGAGTTAATTTAAAGTAAACAAAAACTGCAATTATTACATAAGTGAGCTACATTTTGTCTTAAAGCTTCATTAAGTGTATACATTGCAGTATGCATAAGTAATGGGAGGAAATAATCTAGCTCTATACACACTGCCACTTTTGAAATTAGTTTTGAGATAATTTGGATAGTTCCTTGCAAGAGAAATTTAGTTCTGTAGAGCTATAAACCATGTTTGCTTTCCTTGATTGTGAACTTTTCTGATTTTGTAACATTCTCATTCCCCTGCCTTGTGTAGAGTCATAGGATAGAAGAGAGAAAGAGGGTGGTAAGGATAACTAGGAGTATGTGGTATAGCTTTCATTAGAGAAAGATCAAACAAACCTGTGTTTAAAAAGGAATGAATAGAGGGGAATATCATGAATGTTGTATAGAAGTGGAAGACAAAAGATTAATTACCTGTTTTGGAGTATGAGAATGGTACCCTAACCCCACTGAAAACCAGCAGGTTTTAAACCAAGCAAAATTAAAAATGCACTCACGGAGTGTGTGACTACATTGAAGAACTTTCTACTGCAAACTGATTTATAGCTAGAAAAATGCAAGGGACTTGAAGGATTGGAAAAAGGGTTTGAAAATTTCATGGAGATTTTTTGGCCATTCCTAGCAATCACCCCATCGGGTGAGCTCAAGAAGTTCTTCAACATCTGCGTAGGAAGGTGTCCCTCCCTGCAGTCTTAACACCTCTGTGTCACTCTCTGTGGCCTTTTTTGTGTGCTCTCTTCTAACACGTCTTCTGCTGATGGTTACTGATTGTAGGATACTGAGAAGAGGGACATTTATGCAGACGCTGATTAGTGTTAAGGTATGTTCCTTTCTGAGTATCCTCCAAAACCTGAATGCTAAAAGGGTCAGAGGAGTAGTGCTGGGTTTTGAAAACAAAATTAAATACTGGAGGAATTCCTGACCATGAAACTTAGTGCTTTTAATTAGAGCAACATAGAGATTTAGGGGTGAAAGTCCACAGCACAGCAGCTAACCCACTGCTGCAGAGTTTGCATAGGTTTGTCACTCCTCGTTTTCAAATTAGGGCTGAGCTGAAAACTGCAATTTTCACTTCTAGGCTCAGGGTAGAAGAATGTGTCCTGAAAACATTTTCTTTTGATTTCAGAAAGTCATTAGAGATCTGAACACATTCTAATCCTCTTATATTTTCCTCATTAGATTTGGATTACTGCAGCCAAGCAAGGGGTGAAAGCTGGCACGTTCTTCTGGTCTATGTAAGTACCTTCTGTTTTCTGGAGGTTTTAAACTAATAATTCAGAATTAATTCAATATAAGTATTTATTAAGTTGTTTTCCTTTCTCTAATAATTTGGTAGGTTGGAGACTTTATTTGTAACCCTCTATTTGTGCAATGTTTCTGATAACCAAAGCTGATGCTACGGTTTGCTGCTTTAGATTCATGCACTGACTTTTAAGAGTTGCATAAAGAAAAGATGTGTGCCTATGTGAAAAATTGCTGTCTTTCATTTCAAAGTGTGGTTTTTTGCTTCCTCAGTATTGCTAGCAATGTTTCTTAGTCCTCTGAGTGTGGAAGACTCTTGTTGTCCTCTTATGTTTTTGACATCACCAGTCTAATTTATTTAAAGGTCTGATTCATTCATTTTACAATACAGTCTGGTCCTTTGAGCAAGATACCCAATTTCCCTTTCCTAAGAGGCAGCCTTAAGGATCTCTGCTGTTTGTTCTCTTGTTCAATGATGTCAACTTATTTTCCCTTATTCCCACTAAAATGTAGCTTTACAACCAAAAATGAATGAATTTTGATAATTTTTGAGGAATTCATGTAGATCAGCTATTACAGCTTCTGGCAGGATTGCAGGAGCAAAGACAATGTTTAAGCTACAAGACTGAAGTAATAAGGGGATTTGACTATTTTTCCTTTGTGATTCCTTTAGAAATAATATGGTTTACTGTTCTAAATATCATAAAGCATGTGGAGGGAATAATAAAACACACCACAAGCTGATGATAGGTTTAGGCTTGCAAGATGAAATCTGACAGAGTTCCACTCTGGTGCTCTACAAACTAAACTATAGCTAAATAGTCTACATAAACACACTGGCTAATGCATGCTTGGGATACAAAATGTAAAAAAGGTGGCTAAGGATAGGTTGTATGAATGGTACTAGGAAGGGAGTGAGGCAGCCAATTTATGTGTGATTGAAATATATATGTCTTAAAGCTGTATTATTTCATTTGGTGCACAGAATATTTTTGGGAGAATTTTCAGGCAGACTTTTTCAGGAAAACAGAATTTTCAATATATTTTAGTCAGAAATTAGTTAATCGAACTAATGGATTTTCTTTTTTTCATATTGCACAAGTAATAAGAACATAAAAGTTGGACAGTATCCAAAATCATTATTCCAGTTTAAGATTTTGCCTTATTTGCAAATTTTAGAACAAATTCTTATTTTTATGGTTTTTTATAACCTGAAGTTCTCCATGTAGCTGGAGACTGAGGACTACTGTTTGTCTACATGGCATTAAAAATGAAGGCATTTGCAAATGGCTGCTGCCATCTCTATTTCTCTTGCCAGAGGTTTCCAAAGAGTGCTGAATTCAGTTCATTATGGTGACTGATGGTGGTGTCTGATTCCTGCCTTGGGATTCTGCTCCTCAGCTAAGGGATTCTGGACTGACTGTGCCATTGTATTAAAATGACTGTGTGGTCACTGACCTGCAGAGCTTTCCTAAGATGAGATATTTGGAACTTTAACAGTTTCTAGGGTTAGTCATTCTCATAGCATGAACTTGGCCTCAGCAGCCAAGTGAGAATGGCAAGCACTGTACAAACAGTAAAGTGAGATGGGTCTGTTCTGCAGAGTGAGGAGCTGTCAGGGTCCAAGTCCCTGTGCTGCTGGCCTGGTGTTTCAGATGGCTCTGTTCTGATTCACACCAGCCTAGCCCTCAGTGGCTACTGTTAAGGCAATGAAATTTTTCCAGTGTCTGTAAACAGGAAAAAGGAATACTACCAGAGCAGGGTGGTTTTTTAAACCTGTACTGATGTGAGCAATATAGTAGATTTTACCCATGCCAGCTATCCAATGGAAGCATACATAAAGGTTCATCTGGGTTAAAGCCACCAGAGTGGATCTTTTATTCACTCCTGCTTAGAAGAGGTAGATTTACTGCTTTGAGTTCTGACTTCATTTGAAAACTTTTATTCATCTTCTTTTGGAGTATGCAAACATTCAGGAGATCTGAAGTGATTCTGCTTGCAAATTAAGAATCAGTATTAAGCAACAAAGAAGCAAATTATGCTGTTATGATACATTATATTAATATTAAATTCAGTTCATAGCAAGCATTTTGTTGATGCTTTTTGTATTCTATGATAACAAGGTATATCTTTGTATTTTGTGGTCCAGTGTCATCCCCCATGAGCGCAGAATATTAACAATACTTCAGTGGTTAACCCTTCCAGACAATGAAAGGTAATTCACTTGTTATCTGCTGTTGGATAACTGCTAGTTTGCCTTCTCTTTATAAGTAACTGGAAGAGCAAGCAAAAATTTAATTCTGAAATTTATGTTTGTCTGTTACAAGCCATCACTGATCTAAGGATTTGTTTGGCTTTTGTGTTTAGTGTGAGTTCTTTGGGATTTGGGGTTTTTTTGTTTGTTGGTTTGGGTTTTTTGGGGTTTTTTCATAGCAGCTTTTAACCATCAGCAGTTTGATTCTTCCAAATAAATGTATGATATGAATTTATTTCTTATCAAGAAGCATGTAATTACATGGATTAACTTGCATTGTTCTTATCCTACTGAGCCTAATATGGTTTTAAAACCTTACAGGCAATGGCAGTTGTAGAACTGGACACCAAGCTCTAGGAAAATGTTAAGATTTTAATTATGAGTGGGTTTTACTGCACAAGTTCCCACATGCTGCTGCAAGGCTTAGGCAAGCTGCTGTTGGGATTTCTCCTCCAAGATTTAGAATGAGCATGTGTCCTCAGATGGTACCCCATGTGCCTCCTTGCATGTGTTCTTGGGTTTAACAAAGCTGCAAAACAACTAATCATGCCATGGAAACAGAAAACTGCTAAATAATTGTAGGATTCTGTGATTGAGAAACAGTTCCTTTTCCATAGAGCTAAGTCTCATTGGAAAGCTGACTCGGTTTGACTTGACCTGGCTAGCCTGTGTTTTTGTGGTGTTGTCAAAGGAAAGCTAACCTGAACAAGACCTTTCTTTCTTTCAGGCCTTATGTTTATGCTTTCTACTCTGAGCAACCAGATGCTGCTGGCCACAGATATGGTCCTTTCAACTCAGAGGTTAGCACAGATTTTTTTTCTACAGAAAAAGCAGGTGTCTCTAATACTTTTTTTCCCCTCCCAAAATATTGATGCTGCTCAGGAGTAACATTTTTAGTGAGTTTGTTTTCACCTGTTTCTGCAGTATGCTTCCCCTCTGCCAGAGAAAACAAAGTTGTCTTCTAAAGGATTTATCATGTAAAATTCACTTCTGGGAGAAGGAACTGCCTCTGCCTTTCAGGAGGATATTTCTTGATGTGATACAATAATGCAAATGGAAAGATTTATTTGGTGAAGACAGGAGTATATTTGTGTGCAACAACATAATTTAACTTTCCTCTAACAGTTTATCCTTCTGAAAAGTAATTAAAATATAATACAGAAAATATTGAGATAAAATGTAGAGAAGAAAAAAGCTTTCTTTAAAGCTGACAGCCAGCAGTAGCCAAAGTAATAATTCCAGTCTGTCAGGAAATATAAAAAGCTGCTAGTTCCAGTTTCATATAGGCCCCACAGGGGTTCAGAAAGCTTTTCCAATAATGTTCCCTCAGGACCATACTGTTGAGTTTGGAAAAACTTTTAAAGCACCATAAGGCATTTTAATGAAAAGTTATGTGCAACATTCTGCAGTAGTTTAACCTCTTCTTTGACTTTGTGTAGCTGGCTGGGACTGATGGGCATTGTTTCCCCTGACAACACTGTCCAGGTGACAAGGACTTGGAGATAATGTACTTGTCTGGAATATGTAGGGAGGGAAAGTAAATGCTCTACCCAAATATCCTGCTTTGAGTGGCTGGGATCTGGCATTTCCAATGATGTCTGACATCTTGCAAAGGTCCCCTGGTTTCAGTGCAAATGCATGCCTGCAGATACCCATCACAAGACTGCAGGAGTTTATATGTAAGATTTTCAAAGGGTAAACAAATGTGTGCCATCTTCAAAAAGTGAGGAGTGTATCAGATGCCTACCCTCTGGAAGGCAATGCCAATCTCCTTGAGCAGCCAGGTACCCAGCAGTAGTTTCTTATTTGTTTGGCAACATCTGCTGGCTGTTCTTGACAGTAGAAGAGAGCAAAGAGAAGCATCATTAATATTTTGTAGTATAGTTATTTGGGCTGTTTAAACAGTTTGCAGAGGTTATGAAGTTGCTGTGAGTAGCAGCCCTGTTGGAGCAGTTGGAGCCATGGTGCTAAAGCAGTGGGTGTGAGGAATTATTCCAAATCAGCACTGGAGCACCATGTTGGATAGACAGAAGCAGTCCTTTTTCTGGATAAGCAGGGGTTAAGATCTACCCACACTTTCTAAATTGACAGACATGGATATGTGTCCATGTTGTCCTTTGGCTCAGGAGTTGTGTTTGATTCAGTCAGGCAAGGTACTGGTAATGAGAGCTCTCTGATTTAATGATGTAGTTCTTAATAATGCTTTATAGTTCCTCTTAGTGAAATGTTACAATTACTATATGTGCCTTATGATTGAAAACTAATTTTATTTATCTGGATACAGCCACTTCGAACAGAATGATGGAGCTTTTTCCATGGACTTAAAAGGGGAATATTAAGATGATGGCATTGTAAATGTTCTTTCAATTGGTGGTGTTTAACAAATCTGCTTAGCATCCAATGTGGCAATCTAGTTTCAGGTTAATTATAAGAGTCTAAAAAGTGAAGTGTAGCAAAGCGTTCATCAAAGGAAAAGTCATTATAAAAGCAAAAAGCCGCCAAAGGCTCTTCCTGTAGGGGGGCTCTTGTGGATGGTTATCTGAGGGTTGATCTCTAATTGCAAGGCAAAGCTTCAGCTCTTGATAAGTGTGAATTAATAGCTTATGAAAGTTCTGCAAATAGATAGTTTCATGTCATTTGTATTAAACACAAGAAGACCATGAAATTGATTTTTAGCAAATTGAGAACAGATGAGTTAGCAGAAGAGCATGTATGGGTTTGCAGTTCAAACAGTGGACCAAACTTTGTGAATGGAAACTTGAGTAAATGAATACAGCTGTGTAAGTACACAGATGCTGAGCTTTGCTAGGGGCCTGGTTTTGGGATAGAAGAGCTAGAGGAAGCATTTTATATTGTTTCTCTTAACACTGGTTTCAGTATTTAGAAGCTATGAAATTTACATCATCTGGAAGAAAGTCCTCAAAAGGATCCCCTCTAGCTAATTCCTTGATACCAAGAGCATGACTTCCCTGTGAAATCGTTTTTTTCTCGTACATGACTGGCAGCAGTTAGACATTTGGAGCATTACTGACCATTTTTTTCTTCATGCAAAGGCAGATCAACCAAACAATAAAGTTTGAAAACAAGCTTGTAACAACTCTGTGTTATATTTACAATGGGCTTCTTAATTCTTCTTTTGAAGAGTGAATACTTCATGCTGATTTTTCTTACTGCAATTAGTAGTTTGAGGAATAGTTATTTAGTTATTTACCTTGAAAACCTCCAAATCTTTATTAGAATGAAGGGAATTTTTATTTGAGCTTATTATACCAAATAATGTTCCAAATTTATTTTAAATAAATTTAAATCTTTAATGGCAAAGGTTTAATGGCATCCAGATGGCTCTTAGATCTTCCCAGCACATGCACAGCAGCCTATGTGCAGAGTGTCTTAAAGCAAGAAGCAAAGGGACTTAGATACACTTAAAATTTATTGGTGAATTGCCAGTGTTTTTTATATAAATGGAATTGATATTATAACCAGTCTCCACAAGTGTAACTTTGCATATCCACTAACATGAATTTCAGTGTAAATGGGTTGGTTGTCTGGGTTTTGGGGTTTGGTGGAGTTTTTTTTGTTTTGTTTTGGTTTTTTTGCTTTGGGGTGGGAGCATTTTACAGGTTTTTTTCTTTAAAAATAATTTAGGGGGTATTTCAGTGGGTTCTATTACATTTTCAGGAGCAGTTGTGGGAGTTATAAAATAATATGCTTGCTTTTGATTTACTTCTGCCTTTTTTTTTTCTTTCCCTCTGTGCTTCTGCAGTTGAACTCTGGTAGGTTGGTCCATCCAGGTCAAGAAGCAAAGCTTTGGCTGGCTGGTTACCCTTGTGATGTTACAGTTTCCTTCTGTAAGCGGGGAGGGATTCAGTTCCCTCCTCCATAACTCTGTTCTGACTCTTCTCAAGCAAGACTAAGAATTGGCTGGTTAATAAGAACTTGGCTTTTTTTATTTTTTTCCTAGCTAATTTTTTTTTTTTACATAAAATATTCTGGAAATATACTACCATAAGAGCTCTGAAATACATCAAAATCTGGCAGTGCTAAGCCATTTCTGCTGCTCCTCTAACATGCTGTCTTGAGACAGTCACCTCAGTGTTGAGACCGCGGTCTCCCGCGCTCGCGTGTTTCTGGCATTGTGGAGCTCTCTCTGAGCCAATTCAGAGACAGTGAAATGAGAGTCCTTTCTTTCCCTGCCGCTCCTCTCATCAGGACTGCACAAAGCTTGAAGTGTTTTAGAAACAGAAAACTCTGGTGCTGCTTTATTAAAATGCCTTTCTGGAGAAAGACGAATGAGACTGGACTAGAATCTCCTTTCCAGCTGCTTGCGTTGGAAGCACTGAAACAGCATGGCAGATGGTAACATCCCCTTCTTCCCCTTCCCTGTTTATGGAGCTCTGTAACCCAACAACTGGGAGAAGCTGCCTAAGTGCATAGAACTTAAATAGCATCATAAATCTCCAACTCTCCCCAGCCCACTCAGCATGCTCCATTGCAGATTGTGGTTTATCTCCTTGTAGGTGTCACCTGTCAGCTCTTCTCACACCATCTCGAGCAGTGCCAAGAGCCTGCGAGTTGTGTCAGCAAGAGTGGGACAGTTTAAGATTACAAGCAAGTTGATTAATGGGAGAGTAGTTTATTCTAGCTAGATCTTAGTTTTTTCCTTCTATGTTTTTTATTTTTCCTCCCATAAGTCTGTCCTAGGTAATTGTGCATTTAGGAATAATACCATTACCCAATCAGATGCCACTCTGAAACAGCTAGGAAATTAAATTCTCAAAATGCGCATAAAGCTGGTAATAAGGGAGGTAGCAGCACACATTTCTCATGCACTGCCACTAATCTGCCCCACCCAGCTAATTTGAAGCTCCATGTTAATTGAGTCTCACCTGCATAGTTCTGATTTGCAGACCCCAAATAGCGGCAAATGGGGTTCTGGTGACTTCAGTGAGGTGCAGGGCGTGGCACACAGTAGTGGTATCTGCTAGTGCTATAGATGAAGAGTACTTGATTTCACTAATTCAGCCAAAACATTGGTGTGGGAAACCTTGCAGAAGTCATTGAGACTGGACAGCCTCTAATACTCACACCTGAACTGTTGTTCAAGTGAAATGTTGCATTTCCATCAGTACTCAACCCTGGACACTCATTAAGTTTTGTGCAGTGAATTTTGCTGTAATTGAAATTAACTTAAATCTCAGTAATGGATTAATATTTGATAACTAATACCCCCTATGTCTTTTCAAACACAGAAGCCCCACCTATCTTTAGAAACATCAATTTAATTTGCTTTTATGCTGTCTGCTCTTGTAACTGCTGTTCTGCTTTCAGTACAATTTGGTGAATTCCTCCTTAAAAAGGGGTAGATCCTAAATTGTCCAAAAGCCTAAATATTTGATAAGGCTGTAGCATTTATGCTTCGGGATTACCTGGCACAGGTAGCTTTACTATCTGATGTGAGTTGAGACAGGCTTTTTTTCTGAGTCCAGACATCTCTCCCTGCCAGTACAGGAGAGTAGTTATGGCTCCCCTCTTACTCCGCCTAAGAGACCTAAGAGAAAGCTTCCTCCTAAGAGGAGACAGGAAAGACCAGTTGCAGCTCCAAAGAAAAGAAGAAAAGTACATAGAGTGGATCAATATTCTACGGAAACTCGTCGGAAGAAAGTAAGTTCCAAAAATTTATGATGGAAGTGCCTCTTTTTAGGCACTAAGCTGTCTTTATTTTTTTCAATTTGGGAGTTTTCTCCATGCTTCAGGTTGGGATTTTGCAGCCAAAACTTTTATAATTTCACTGAAGGACCCAAAGGAGAGCAGCCAAACCAGACCAAGCCTTCTGGGAGCTGTGTTTTTCTTGTTTCAGACTGTTTGCATTAGGGAAAGTTATCTTTATAATCTTTATTTTTTAAAACCCAGCCTTCAGCTGGAGGCAATGTCAGAAAAATCTGGGAAGACACTACTACTGCTGCTAAACTTTCTGAACTATTATGAGTTCTGCAATATGTTGTAGCCTCCCTAACTCCCAGCTCTTGGGAGCCTGGTGATTATTTGAGGTTTTGTGTCTAGTTATGTTTCCACAACATCATGGTTGTGGAAATATCCTGAAAATGTGACTAATAAAAGCTGAAAGGAAAAGAACATTTGTTTTAAAAATACACATTTTAAAGTCATTTTGTGACTTCGGAGGGTAGGGAATTTTTCTTGCAGGATTTCTGAATGGTGTATTTGCAAGAGGTGGTGTGTAAGTCTGTTTTCACAAGGAAAACATCAAATAGAAATTGCTTTATTAGGAAAAAGTGCAAGTGGATGAAAAGAGTATTCCTTAGTGTACTGTCTTTATCCACCTGGCACTAACAATCTACATATTTCTCCTTTAAGCTAGAAACAAAAGCCTTTACACTCCACAGTATCCTACAAGAGGCTATAAACATTCTTCTCAAGAGATTTTTTGTGGGAATGTTTTTTGACTTGTTGCACAATTTATCTTTAAAGAGTTATTTTGAGACACATTATTTAGGTGTAAAAACATGGCAGACAGGGACATGCAAAAAAAAATCACATAGAACCCCAGGAATTTTCCAGAGAACTTTTAAAATTTTAAGGTTTATTTGAGAGGAGAACTAATAACTACTATGGATGATGTTGCTATTACTCACTAATTTGCCATTCCAAGTGATACCCTTCTGACATGAAATAGAGTAGAAATAATATTCCTAGTGACGTGAACATATGTTGCTCTTTTTTTGCCTTTCTTTCTCTGAATGGAAAGGTCATCCAAACTTACCCCTTTTTCTTAAGAACTTTTTCTTAAGAACTTTTTCTTAAGAACTTTTTCTTAAAAGTCAGCTGTGAAAATTTGACACCATTTGACACCATTTCAGAAAAAAACTCCCTACTATTATGTAGTAGTGGCCATCATATCTACAAGTTAATCTTTTGATGCTGTTTGACAGCAATGAAATGCCATACAGAATGGATCCTATCAATTATTTAAAAAAATTAAAAGTAAGATTCTTTCTTTCTTTCTTCCTTCTGATCAGACTTTCGCTATGGGGAAACTTGTGAGAATCCAGCTGGATTTTTTATGTTTCAGGTACCACACCCAGCACTTTCACAATGCTACAAAACTCTTTACTGTAGCACCATCCTAGAAATCCATGTATCTTTAAAGATAAAATGGTTCTGTACAGTCTTCCAAAGTCTTGATAATAGGTGAAGAAAGATTTATGCAACAGCTTTGTTAGCCAGTAAATCTTTGAAATCTACATCTGGGAGGAGCTCTAAGAGGAGTTCAGATTGCTGAAGGAAGAGGGTAGCTAAACAGAACTATGACTTGAAATCTTTGAATTATTGTTGCTGTTTATCATCATTATTAATTTTGAAAAGAAGACTCAAGCTTGTTGACAAAAGAAAACATTACTGGGAAATCTATCTGGATTTCCAGCTTTCTTGAGTACATTTTGGATTCTGAGTAAAAGTTGTATTTCTTTATATGATTGACACAATATAAATAGACTTTCATAAAAATGGAATTTCCATTTGTAGAAGAAACTCCTTGTATTGGAGAGTGAAAGAATGCTGAAACAGAAAATTTTCTTTTTTTCTGAACTTGAAGGTTTCAAAGTTTTAACTTTAATGACTACTTAGGCTTTTCTGAATTAAAATATTTCAAAATTTCACCCCTTGTCTGAACCACTTCCATATGTTGCAGAAATTGTTCCTCCTGTTCCCCACTGTGATTCCTTCTCCTGTAAGTCCCTTCTCTGTATTTATAGTGCCACATGGGAGTTGATGTTTCCTGTCTCGTAACCTAGCAGACTCATTTAACATCTCTCCCTTAATGATTCACGCTGAGGGAGAATTTCTGAACCATCTCTTTCTGGGTCACACTAACATGGTGTTTATTTTAGAAAATTCTGCTGAAATCTAATTTTTTTCTCATCCAGAATTTATCATTCTCTTTGTCATTGGAAGGATTTTTTATTGTGAATACTTGTGAATACTTGTGAATACAGCCAAATCAAACAGACAAGTCAGGAAGAAGTTGCCATATAGTGACAACAAATGTTTTGTTCTCAAAATCAAAACAAAATGAGTCTTCTGCCTAAAATCTTACTTTTCCCCTCTCTGTCATGTGGTAAAAAATTTTTCATTTTCTTAAGGCTGAAAACATAGTCCTGTGTCTTGCTTTTTTCAGTTTTTTGGGGGGCTTTGGGTTGGTTTTTTTTTGTTTGTTTGTTTTGTTTCTTTTTTTTTTAATATAAAAAAGAAACTTTTAATGAAGAAATCACAGTTCAGTATCTGTCCTCTGGGGCCTGCTGACAATTTTGCCAGGACTGTCATTTGAGCTGTTGGAAACTCTTGGCTTTGAAGCTGAAGAACACTCACTCTGAGCCCCATGTGCTACTCAAGTGACATGCATCTTGTCATCCTGGTGTCAGATGTCCTTTGAAGTGAACTTCATTAAGTGCCTTGGCATGTGAATCCCAAGTCTAAAGCTTCATTTCATGCTCATTTTTTGACTAAACTATTCACATGAAATACTGTTTTCTTTTAAAAGCACTGCTTTCTATCTACAAGAAACGAACTGAACCCCAAAGTCACATGTGTTTTTCTGCTGTCTACACATTGTTTTACCAACTGTACACATGTTCATGGGAGGCCTAGGATCAGCCATAAAGACCCTTTGCTGTCTTGTCAGCATCTCAGCAAGGCTTTCTCACAATGAAATCTTGGTGTGGATATACAAAAGGAAATGGTACAATAATTGTAGGAGTAACAGCTCAGCCAAGGCTTTGCCTCTTGACCTGGATGATTTTCCCATCAGAGTTTTGCCAAAGGAGCCCCATTTGTAGAAGTAGAAATATTACAATGACAGAATTAATTTTTTTTCCATCTGAATATTTATACAGATGATGGTGAATCCCCTGAGAGACATTGACAAGACAGTAGGACAGCTAATGGATGGACTGAAACAGTTGAAACTACATCGATGTGTCAATGTCATATTTGTTGGTGATCATGGTAAATTTTAAACCATAATATTTATGAGAAGATAAATGCTTAAGCAATGTAGCTGTAAATATAATAGGTAACCTAATTCAAAGTTCCATTTAAGATATTTTTGCGCTGATATTGTTTTCTGCTAGGTTAACTCTCCCCAAAAAAGCCAGTTGGTGTGGATGGGCCACTCGGCTCACCTGTTAATTGTCATCGAGAGACACTTGTCTTTCATAACAGTGATCTGGGTATTTACTTCTTTACTCAGAGCTTTTCAAATCTTGGTGTTTCTGATATCACATCCAAATGTAGCTCCTCATGCATGTATTGGAAGGCTATAATTTGCCTAGAGTAATCTTCTTGTCAGTTTTTATGGAATGAAAAATTTAATAGCCTTGTTCTCCTGTACATGATAAGAATAGGACTTTAGATTGGGGTACTTCCATGGCAATTAGTAGGTCAAATTATCCTATTAGAAGAAAGACTGGAATATCTTTCTTATATCTGTGGAATATAAGACTGTGCCCCACTTAGATTGAAAAGTAATCAAAATAATGGAGGAAGGAGGTAAAAAGATATTTCATGGTCAGATGTCATCACGTAAAAGCACAGATGCTATTTGGTTGGTCTTATTCCTTCAAACATTAGAATAGACTTTGCAATATATGAAATAGTAAATATTAGCAAAGATAAAAAGAAAGTTTTATTAAAGGAAAACCTGGGTTTGCATAACTTTTTTAGTGATGCCACCAAAGGTCCTCTTCTTTTTAGGTCTTTATTCCTGACAGTCTCACATGAACTGCTACATCAACAATAAAATGGCATATGCCTCGTCTCTGGATGTGGGTAGAGGAGGGTAAGGGTCAGGAAGGATTTCCAGGGGTGGCAGTTCTGTGCTGAGAACCTCCTGTGGCTGGCAGTACATTCCTCCCCACCACAAATATCTGCAAGAGAAAATTGTTTATCTGCGGCTGCCTCAGAACAGACCACCAACAGACAATACCTTTTGTGTGCTATGCCTCTTAAAATCATTTGTTTAAAAAGAAATAATCCCCAAAGCAGAACATTAAACTAGAAACAGACTTTGATTTTTCCATGAGTTTAGTTTGGAGTTGAGTCAGTGCACACATGTTGTATGTTCCTACAATGCCTAGGCTGGTATTTCTCTTGCATAGGCACTCCTAGTTGGAGTCCCACCAGTGTATTATGTTGCAATTAGATGGCTGTAAAGAACAAGTTTAGTCATCCAGAAGGAAATAATACATAGGGTGTTTGGGGTCTCCTTTTTTTGCTGTTCTGGAAAATGTGTTTATTTTCAGGGTGGATTAATTTTGCATTTCCTTTCTGCAGGGATGGAAGACACAACTTGTGAAAGAACTGAATTTTTAAGCAACTATCTGACTAATGTGGATGATATAATTTTGCTGCCTGGATCTTTAGGGCGAATTCGCCCTAGGTCTAGCAATAACCTAAAGTGTAAGTTAGTTTAATTGTCCCTTTTACATCCTGAGAACTAGACTCTATTCCTTCCTTGAAATGATGCTGTCCACAGAGTATAAATTTGTAGGATGTTGGCAGGAAGTTCAGAGGGAATCCCACTGAAGACAGCAGCTCGCTCCCTTTCCATTTTGTACTTCACAGACCCCACAGTGGTAGAACTGTTCCAGGGAGTGCTTAAAAGTTTTGGGTTAAACACCACTCTTTTATATCATGGAGGAATGGGAGCTCCAAGCCAGTTTCACATGCCAGCTTACGTGTCATTGTGAGTTTATTCATGCACTTTTCTCCTCCTTTTTTCCTCCAACTAAAGCTGTATTTGGGTGATCTCAGCACTGCACAGCTTGGATGTAAAAAAAGAAAAGCATCTGGTACATTTTATGAGCTAATAGGAAATAAATGACTTGTTAATTTTGAATTCAGTAGTTTTATCATACTTTTGGCATAGATGAGGATCATGTGGGTTTCTAAACAGCAACAGACTGGAGATGTTGAAGGATATAAAGAAGATTAGCACATGCATCCAGGGCCAATGTTGTCAGTAAAACTTGTTGTTATTTTGAACCATGCTTTTAGAAGTTTACCCTGACTTAGTGTTTGAGATGAACTCATCTTTGACAATAGGCTCAGGGCTCAGGCAGGAGTCCTCTGGTGAAACTAACTCTGTAATTTCAAGCATTTCAGACCAGCTGCCCTCCTTTTGCCTCCAGGGCAGCAGTACTAGGACAGGGCTTTGTGCCAGCACCCTGACTACTCTGGTTCAGCGTACAAGGGCAAACCTGGCTTTGCCAGCAGTTTACCATGCTACCTAGCTACCAGGCAAACTGTGTAACTCATAAATAACCCATAAGTACCTGTGTTTTTTGCACCATATATTTCCAAGAGTGACAACTTTTGATAGAGGGGAAGATCTGACATCTGGGATAGCCAAATTTTCCCTCACAACACTTCAAATATGCTCTGGGTGAGGACAAATTTCATAGAAAGATCCATCTTTGAAGATTAAATACTTCCAGAATAATAGCAAAAATCTTAAGAATGTGGTAAAACATCCATAATACTGTTTTTTTTCCTTTTTTTTACTATAAATTTTTTGCCAGGTAAAAATAAGTTTATAGCAAAATAAATGCATATACAAATCAATATTTGGGTATTTCTGCTCAAGGAATATATGATGAGTGTGTAAAGATTTGTTGAAAATAGTGCACATGTTATTCAAATTTTGTAGACTAGCATGAGACTGAATTCCTACATTACACAGTCTACTGAGAACAAATTTCAGTTCTGAGAAGTCTTTTTTTTTTTTAAAGATCTTTCAATCCTTGTCTTTCCAAATTGCTGAGAAAAATAAGTTTTCCTTAGAGAATGAATGGCAATATGTTTCAAAAAGATCAGCTTGTCTGTGTGACCTCTGAGTCATACCACTGGTTTTCCCACAATAACATTTTCCTCTTTTGGCCTCTGTGTGCAGCTTCCTAGTTTGAATATTTGCAATTGCTTATAAATCAGCAGTTTGAATGTTTGAATGTAGAACAAAGAAGCATGTTTCCTACCTTTAGAACTGGGGTTTATCTCCTTAAATGGCAAATTACCAAATTCTTTATTCTTTATTGTTCCATAATACTGTCTCAATACTGCAAACACACCTTTGCAATGCAAAAACGTGCAGCTTGTGTTTTGAGATGCAATAGAGCCCATTTCAAGCTCAGCAAGATCATGCCTTAAGCAACCAAAATGATAGCATTTGAACAAGAGATTTTCACTTCCCAAAATGTTGTTCTAGCCTATTTTTCCTCTCATAACTGAAAAATGTTTCCCCCAACCCCCAGAAGAGCACAGTTAGTATGGACTGTTACTGGGTTGGGGCTTTCTACCTCTTGCATGTCCCTTTAATAACTCAAAATCAAATGCAGAATATTTTACTGTTTCTTTTCACTTTCTCAGCAGTAGCCTGTGAAACTGGTCAAATGTTAAAAGTGATCAAAAAATGCTATATATTTATCTTACTCCTTCTAACAGACTGCACTGTTGCATTCAAGTATGCTTTCAAAATTTTTTGAAGGAAAGTCATTGTGTTTGGGGATATTTTTTTATTCTAAAGTAAATTAAAACAGACAAAAATTTTGAAAGTATGTGTTTGCAGAAAACAAAATAAGTATTATCTAAGGCCCAGATTATAAAACAGTGAGAACACTACCTAAGCAAGTACATGTCAGCAAGCCATCACACATCACATGCAGGACAGCCAGGGAATCAGGCCCATCCAGCATGGGTTTAGGAAAATCAGGTCCTGCTTGACCAACATGGTCTCCTATGGCAAGGTGACCTGCTTCTGTGGATAATGTTTATCTAGAGTTTTGTAGAGTCTTTGATATTGTCTCCTACATCATTCTCTTTTTGAAACTGTGGCTTGGACTGTTGCACCCTTCAGTGGGTAAAAACTCTCTAGATGGCTGGGCCCAGTATTCCCCAGGGCTCTGTATCAGGGCCAGTTGTGTTTAGTAACTTTATTGATGTTCTGAATGAGAGGATCAAGGACACCCTGAATCAGTTTGCAGACAACACCAAGCTGGGCATGAGTGTTGATCTGCTGGAGGGTAGGAGAGCTCTGCAGAAGGATCTGGACAGGCTGGATCAGCAGCCCAAAGCCAGTGCTGTGAGATTCAACAAGGCCAAGTGCTGGGTCTTGCACTTGAGTCACAGCAACCCCCTGCAGCCCTGCAGGCTGGGGAACAGTGGCTGGAAAGCTGCCCTTGGGAAAGCACCTGGGGGTGCTGGTCAGCAGTGACTGAACATGAGCCAGTGTGGGCCCAGGTGGCCAAGAGGGTCAATGGCATCCTGGCCTGGATCAGAAACAGTGTGGCCAGCAGGACCAGGGCAGTGACTGTCCTGGTCCTGTAATTGTCTGTATTTGTCACTGGTGAGGCTGCACCTCAAATCTTGGGTTCATGTTTGGGCCCCTCACTCAAAAAAGGACATTGAGGGGGTGGGGTTTGTCCAGAGAAGGGCAATGGAGCTGGGGAAGGGTCTGGAGCACAAGTCTGAGAGGAACAGGTGAGGGAGCTGGGGGTGTTTGTCTCCTCAAGAAAAGGAGGCTCAGGGGAGACCCTGTCACTCTCTCCAGCTCCCTGAAAGGAGGCTGTAGCCAGGTGGGGGTCGGTGTCTTCCCCCAGGTAACAAAAGACAGGACAAGAGGAAAAGTCCTTGCACCAGGAGAAGTTCAGATTGGATATTAGGAAAAGTTTCTTTATGAAAAAGATGGTCAAGCACTGGAATAGGCCACCCAGGGAAGCGTTTAATAGGCCATCCCTGGAGGTGTTTAAAAGATGGAGCACTTGTCAACATGGTTTAGTGATAGACTTGGCAGTGATGGATTAAGGGTTGGACTTGATCTTAAAGGTCTTTTCCAACCCAAATCATTCTGTGATTCTATGATAAATAGAAAGCACTTTTAGTAAAGGTCAGGGAAATATTAGGAAGTATGCTTACGTAAACCTTGTGTTTTCTTTCGGAAATTTTTAATATTTTCTATTTTTTTTACCTTTGTTTGCAGATGATCCTAAAATGATTGTTGCCAACCTTACAGTAAGTATTTAGGACTGGGAGGTATCTATCTACTTCACTGTTCACTTCTTGATTTGTGGTATTATTCAGAATAGGTTTTTTTTCTCACTCTTTGAGAGAAAAATCAACCAACCATTATTAAAAATAAAGAATGTTAAATGCTGCCCTTCATGAGCACAGATTAATATTAGTCATGTTTTCCACTGTTTGCTGCTCTAGTAGCTTTTATAACCTTTCTGGGCAGTACAGAGACAGAATCTCCTGGACTGTCTTTACTGCCTGAATTGAGTCTATTTATTCATTGCTTCAGAATTGGAAAGTAATCTTTTAGGGTAAACATTTTACTAGCACTTTGAAGATGGTGAAAAAGTGCTTTTGATAGCCTTCAACTCTAATCTTGCCATTAATGGAAGAAAAATTGAAAATGTTTAAAATTAAAAAACCAAAAAACAGAATCCCCCAAGTTTTGTAACCAGATGGCTTTAAATATATCTGCAGATGAGGTGTATTTTTGAGCATTCAGGTTTCCGCTGGAACTTAAACTTCGGTCCAGTTCTAATAAAATTATTCATCTGTGAATTAAGTACGTGTAATATTTTGTTTGATAGTTTCATAAAGACTGTCACGAGAATGAAACTTTCCAAATATATATTCAAATGGCTCCCTGGGCCTTGGCTGCATGTAAATACTGCACAGAAATGACTGGACTAAATACTCTAGGTATACTCTTTGTTTTCCAGACACCATCAGTGATGACCTTAACAGCTTGATTTCTGTAGTCAAAGCTTTTGTGTGCATCTTAAGCTAACTGACAGCGTGCTATTTGTAACCATTTATTTTTCAGTGTAGAAAGCCTGACCAGCACTTCAAGCCTTACCTGAAACAGCACCTGCCTAAACGCTTGCACTATGCTAACAACCGAAGAATTGAGGATGTCCATTTACTGGTGGATCGCAAATGGCACGTGGCAAGGTAAACCCTTGCGTTTGCTGCCATCCTGAGTTCCAGTCTTTTCTTCTGAGGAAATGGGACACTTAGGATTGCCCTGTCTGATAACATCCTGCTCCTCTACCCTGTGAGAAAGAGGAGTTTTGGGAACACAAAATATTTTTAAGTGTGGGAAAAGCAGTTGATGGATAAAAAGTAGAAACCCAGACTGATTTGCTCAAGCAGCTTGGTGGCTTTGACTGATTAGCTCAAATGTGGAAGCTGATAAATTTTTCTAATGAGGTGCAAGCTTAGTCCAACAGAGCAGGGAATATGGGAGGAAGGGGTAGGCTTATGTGGTGAAGGAATGTTAGGGAACAAGAGTTTGAGTGGATGCAGTAGGTGAATGGAAAGAAAACGGAGATATTGGCAGAGTGGGTGAATGTCTGAGAACATGTGGAAGGATGTCACAGGGTGGCCATCAAAGTGCTGTGCTGGCAGTGTATTGCATTTAAAAAGAAATCCACAGAAATCCAGGATGGTTTAGCTCAGGCAAAAACTCTGGTTTGGGTTGCTCTTAGCCACGACTCTGAATTTTTGGTTATAGAATATGGGCAGTGTTTATTAGTTAGCTAAAAATTGAATGAGGAAAAACCAGTTGGCACATACACATATAGAGTGAACAGGAGAGGAGTAGTCTTTGTTTATGGGTGGTGCACAGCTTTCTGTTTGAATATGCTTTGCCATGTGTTGTGTGTTACAGTATAAGAATGGTGGGCACTTTTTGCATGAATCTGACTCAGTGCTTCTTGGAAGATGACACAGCTTTTGGCTCATGGTAGACTGTTAGGAGCTTTAGATTATGGTAGGATTCTTTGCCCATATAGCTGCCAGGCAAACACAAAGTGTGTTATAAATGCCTTTTGACATCTGTGCTTATCTTTCCATGAATTATGCAAGGATCACTCTGCCGAAGCAGTGAATGAGAAACCCCGTTTTCTTTCTTGCGTAACTCCACTGGCTGCTGGCAGGCTGCCCCGTGGTTGGGGTTGTGTGTATTTCAAAGAATCAGACACTGAATTTTAGGTCTATAAAAGCTTAAGTGTTAAGAATTGTACTGGAATGGATGGGATCAACTGCCCAGGTTGATTTAGATTTAGTAATTTCTTATTAATTACATCAGTCTTTCTTTGGCTTATTTATTAATTTTCAGAGATCTCATTCACCAGTAATTCATTCATTAGTGTAACTATAATTGGTAGTTACAGGAAAGTGGTAGTTACAGCCTTAATTGCTGCAACTCTAGTAATTTATAAGGCCAAAATCAAACTTTGACTGAGCATTATTTTGTTTCAGATGAAGAAATTAATTTGTAGAATAATGTGGT
Organism: Agelaius phoeniceus; assembly: GCF_051311805.1. Lineage (NCBI taxonomy): Eukaryota > Metazoa > Chordata > Aves > Passeriformes > Icteridae > Agelaius > Agelaius phoeniceus. Next base: position 137,603,248 of record NC_135265.1, read on the forward strand.
CCTCTGCATGTATTGTCTGCACGTGGCTCTATAAAACTGTATAGAGGTACTCTGGAATAAGCTGGTGATTATAATTCCTGTGACACAATACTTATTTTCCCACATATTTTGTAAAAAACCCCATCTCAATAACGAGCTGATAATTAGCATTCCTGTGGTATAGGACTTATTATCCCAGCTATTTGTCTTCATGAAGATCTTTCTTTTTTCTGCTTTTTTCTGCTACCCATTTTTGTTTATTGGGCTGAAGGCAAACAGGTGAACAGGTGAAACAGGTGAAAGCACTTTTTATCATTGTATGACATTTGCAGCATTGTAACATCACAGAAGTGCTTTCTGAGCAGCCTCTGTGCAGGAGATTATGTGATATGAGGAAATCTGAGAAAATAATAGATACTGACATTTTATCAATAATAAGAGTTGTTTCTTAGAGGGAGAGTAGAGGGAGAAACCCTGGGGATGCTGTATAAGCCTACAAGTCCCTACTACTGCTGCTCATGAAAGATATTACAATGCATTGCCCTGTAACCTTATCCTACCTGCCCAGAAGAATATTGTCACATCAGCCACCTTTGATGAAAATTTCTAATACTTTTTCAATTTAGGAAAGCCATGGATGTTTACAAGAAACCAACAGGAAAATGTTTCTTTCATGGAGACCATGGCTATGACAACAAGATAAACAGCATGCAGGTATGAGCAATGTCTGGGAGAGTCATTGAAGGTCTCTGAAATGTAAACAGTCAGTGAAAACCCCCTAAATTTTAATGCTCTTCTTTCAAATTCTTTCTTTCTTTTTTTTTAAGACTGTCTTTATAGGTTATGGCCCTACCTTCAAGTACAAGACCAAAGTGCCTCCTTTTGAAAACATTGAACTTTACAACGTCATGTGTGGTAAGCTGCCTGCTTGAGAAATTGCAAAAGCAGTAATTTATTTTAATAGGGCTTCATTTAGGCACCCATGAGCTCATTCCCTGACTTCTTCTCAGTGTTTTTTTTTTCCTAGTCCCCCTTTCCCAAGCACTTCTCAGGGGTCTCAGTTTGCTCTGGAGCTAGCTGGTCAATAAAGGGGGTTACTATAGTTTTGATCTTTGCAGCTTGTCAGAGATCAAATGGACACCTCTACAATGTGTGGTGTCCACATCTCAGCTGTCTAGGAAGGAGATTTCTGTTCAGAGACTGCTTCTGCATCTGCAGGTCTCATGCAGCAGTTCAGGTTGATCACTTAGTTTTCTATGGCATTTCCTTGTATGATTATGTTTCCTGAATTTGTACTGAAGCTGTGAAAAAGAATCTGATGATGTAGACAGATGTTCATTAGGGTCTTTTCTTTAGTATTGATTTTCTAGAACAGTGAAACTTTCAAGGTGTAATTCACAATAAAACTTTAAAATTTTTCAAAGATGTAATTCACCTTTTTTCCCCAAACATGAGAAGTTTAACTAGCTAAGGGGTAGTTAGCCCTTATTTAGAAATCACTGTGTTGCAATGTTTAGAACAAGGTCAGCATGTGGACTGTAGGCTTGCACTGGAAGCTGAAGGAGTAGTTATAATAAAATAGTATATAATAACTTTTTACAGTTTAAACTTTTCCAGTGTCTTGATGCAAATTAACATTTTGTCATAAAGTCAAAGATACTATTAGTGCGACATTTACAATTTTATGATTTGGACAAAAAAAATCAGTGTTTTTATTACATTTAAAGCTTTCACTAACATGCTGTGGGATGTAAACAGTATTACTAAGAAACGTGTTGGCTCAATAGAGTTGCTGCTTGAATATATGTTTGTAGTGTAACCACCATTCATTGTTCCTTGGTATTTTCATAGATCTGCTTGGATTAAAGCCTGCTCCCAATAATGGCACCCACGGAAGTTTAAATCACCTGCTGAGAGCCAATGTTTATAAACCAACTGTGCCAGATGAAGTTGCTAAACCACTGTATCCTGTGGCTATACCTTCTGCATCAGATTTCGATATAGGATGTACATGTGATGATAAGGTAGGTGTGTAGGATCTGTGGAAGCCTCCACTATTAGTGGTAGTTTTGGTAAAGTTGTAGCCACTTTATTTATTTTGAGAGGGTTTGATCTGTAAGAATTTCCCAGGTCCCCCTGTGAAATCTTTATGCCCCCTTGGAAAAATTACTGTTTTTTGTAAAAGCAGAGACAGGAAAATCCTCACTGTCTTATAGCACTAGTTTTGTTTTGTTAGATGCTAGTAAAACAAGATGTTGGAGTGCTCCAGTGGTCCTAATCTGATTCCTTTTTTTCTGTTCTTGAGAAGAACAAGCTGGATGAGCTCAACAAGCGCTTTCATATCAAGGGAACAGAAGGTAAGAGCCTGGTGCCTCAGTTAATGAAAGCTGATTTAATTTTCTTTTGTAAATTACTTTGCATCATTAATACCAGAGCACCTCCTGATGTGGTTTAGGTAATGTGTAGTAAACTCTCTTTTCAAGTACTTGCCAAGGTAGCCACAGACACACGTGAGATTTGTGGGCAAGGTGAAGTGCTGCTCCCTTGAGAAGGTACACAGTAGCTTTTGCTGAACCAGGGCTGAAGTTTTGTTCAAAGCAATGCAAGTTTCCATTCCATCACCTCGAGAAGTTTTACGCCCATATGTGAAGGCAGAGACAAGAGGAAAGGAGAGGGTGCATGAGGCAGTACTCTGTTCAGCTACAGGCTGTAAATGGGGAAGAAACCAGACTGTGTTTGTGGGCTGGGTTTTACCATAGTTATCCAGGCTTAGGTTTCACCTAGAAAGGATGCTACAGCTGCTTTGACTATCCCTGAGTGAGTCTTATTGCTTGGCTCTTAGGATGCAGGTTACACAGTGAAAGAAGTGCTCTGCTAGTTCAGGCTGCTCAGTGCCATTCTGTTCCTCTTCAGTGTTCAAGTCAATGTTACTCCCAGGAGAAAGCATTCCCAGTTCTCCTGGCCACTAGTTCCTGCTCTGTGCCAGCACTGACTTCTGTGGCTGCACTCTCAGCTGCATCAGGGCTGTGGTCCAGGTTTAAGTGGGGCAAGAGGAGCAGAGGAAAGGGGATGGGAGCTGCTTTTCTGAGCAACTCTACTGACTGAAAGGCTCCCCAAAGCTGAGTTTTCCTTCTCACAGTGGTGGTCGAGTACAGCATAACAATTCACAGCATTTCTCTTACCATACCAATTGTCCAAATTAGCAAATTCTGAAGCTTTCAGTTTAGGCATAGATTTTTTGAGGTTCCTCAAATGACATTGTTAAGATGATAAGGAGATTTGTTTTAATTCCCTTATGAAGGTATTTTCAATTTCTCTGTTGTAAAAGGGCAATGCAGCCTTCCTTTAGTTTCAAAAGGTGACCGTAGTCTTTTTGTTTGTGAGTTAAATTGCCTTTCTGCTGCTTTCATCTTGTAATACTGATTTTCCCAATTAATGAAGAGCTACTGCTCACTGTGGCAATTTATGGCATCAGGAAAAAACACCCTCACTGTTGTAATTCGAATCTCAACATCTTTATTTTAGTTTCTGGTTTTCATCCTTCTTCACTGCAGTAATATAAAAATAGTATTTTTGGTCTATTTTAAGATGTAAGCATTTAAACCAGTTGCATTTGCTCATTTGTCAATTCTCTGTTAAATGGCATGATGTGTCCTTATTTAAACAAGCAGTTCTGCTTCATGCAAGTTTTGTTTTCCTTCATGGTGCACTTTACATCATGGTGCACCATGTTGATATTCACAGGCAGAAGAAAAAGATGACTTCAGCTTCTCTTGAATAAAGCAAGTTTATCATCTTTGTCCTTAGACTAGGCATTTCCTACTTTTTTCCTTGTGCCCTATAAAAACATCTTCTGTTTGTACTCAAGCACTAATAAAACATGCCCTTTTCTTTCAGGTTAAATGCCTATCTGGGAACTGTGTTAGGCCACTTTCCTTGTTTCTATGTTTTACTTTCCAAAAGCATGCCAAGTGTGTTTGCCAAAAGGTTATCAAATTCAATGGACTGTACAGGACAATGCAAGATTATCCAGGAAATTTATTTTTCTTCTATCCCTTTCAATTTTTTTTTCTTTTTGTAGGCAAGCTTGTCAGAGTTATCTAAGGACATTTAACCATAATATATTACCAAGAAAGAAGGGCTGTTTTTACAGAGCTGAAGGTGTCTTTTTGTAGCCAAAGTTAGAAACAGGTTTTTTTTTAGTTTGTTTCTTTGATATTATGGACAAAAAATAGCACATCAGTCTTCAGAACAAATCTGTATCAGCCAAGTGGGAAAAACTACTCTTTGAGTGAGTGACCACTTTTGCCCCACTTTTGAGACCAAAAAAAAAAAAAAATCAAACATAGGAAGGAGAGAAAGTCCACTGAAGAGTGGCAGGACTGATAGGCTGGGACTGATTTAAAGTGATGAAAAGAAAGTCCTTATCACCTCATGTGTGACTGGCAGGTGGGCACAAAGATCGTTAAAGAGTCTCCAGTTTTTGGAAAAAACATCCTCTCTCCACCCTGTGACACAAACAAGCTTTGAAGTGTAGAAGGGATTTTTAATCCCTAAGGGTGTTTGTGAACCTGGAGTGGGGTTCACCAGAACAGCTTAAAACTTTTTGTTCTCTCTCTGCCAAAAGATTTCCTTAGTAGTTACTTGGGGTCAGTATCCCATTAATGATCACTGAAAAATTCAACATCTGATGGAAAGCCACCCCCCCCCTTTTTTTTTAATCCTTAAGATTTTCAGTAATAAACATAAATGTAATTTCTTTTGATTTTTAGAGAAGCATCTTTTATATGGACGCCCTGCCGTACTGTACCGCACAAAATACAATATCTTGCATCACCACGACTTTGAAAGTGGCTACAGTGAAACATTCCTGATGCCTCTGTGGACATCCTACACTATTTCCAAACAGGTTAGTGTTCTCTCTACTCTTGAAATGTGCTTTAAAAATCTTGGAAAAAATTTCTTTGGTATCTTTGTTCTTGAAGTCCTAAAATTTCCCTTCCCCAGGAAATTTTTCTGATGGGAAATCTTCCTACCAGAAATTACATCAAAGTACCATTGTAAACCATGCCCAAATTCTTTTATTTCCTTAATGAGAGAACAGTTTTAAGGGGAAGGGTTGTGTATTTCTTCTCCTGTTTTATTTTTAAGTTTTGTTCAATGGGGGTTTGTTTTTTTATGAGCGACTTCATTTGAATTTTCTCCTGTGGGGATTTCTGCTCCCTGAAGAAGGGGCTGTGCAGCAATGCAGGAGCAGGATTGGGTGGTACAGCCAAGTGCTTTATTTTACAGCATGCAAGGCCTTCTGTGTAGTCTGTCAGCAGTATGACCTAGTTTCCTTTTATCTGTAAAAGCTGAAAGTACATTTTTTGTTGTCTCCATGTTCCTCCATGCAGGCAGAGGTGTCAGGTGTCCCAGAGCACCTGGCCAGCTGTGTGAGGCCTGACCTCCGCATTTCTCCAGGAAACAGCCAGAGCTGCGCCGCCTACAGAGGCGACAAACAGCTCTCCTATGGATTCCTTTTTCCTCCTCGTAAGTTTACATAGATTTTTAGTACCTAGGGATTTTGTAGTTTTCTTGTTTTGTAGGGAAAACCTTTGGTGTGAACATAACTTCAGGCAAACCCCACCAGATATAAACAGACTAATTTTGATTTCAAACACCAGTAAATAAACGTATTTTTAATTTATAAATCCGAATTAGTCTCTTGCATACTGTAAAAGTTTCTACTATCCTATAGAAACAGTGATAGTAGAAAACCTGTGTAAAACAAGCATTCTCAATTCTCCTGATGTGCTTGCTTTGCTTCAGTATTGGATCCATGATCTTCTGGAATTAGTAAATGTTGAAGGGGCACAACTGTCTCACAGTTTTGAACTTCATTGCTCCATCTTCCTCACTCAGTGGCTGTAATATTTTATGCTTGATTTCTGAAATGGAATTACAGGTGCAGAGGCTTGCTCAGAACTAGAAGATAATCCCACACTCCTCTACCAAGAAATTCTTGGCATCTTTTATAAAAGACTGCAGAGCTCTCTGCATTTTAAGATAGCAAAAATAGATAAGCTATATGAAAATATTTTGAACTGATTGACAGTTGAAGTAAAGATAAAATTCTTTCTTTCCATGTACAGCTGTCACATTAAAGACAAATTTTGTGTATGTAGTGTGCACTTCTGAATATAACACTCAGATTGCTGTTTAGATTATGGTATTTCCTTTGGTTAATATCTGAAGCCATTTTCAAAAGATTTCTATATTCTCTGAAATCCTTATCTTTCATCTTATTAATATTTTTCTGTTTCCCTGTTTTCAGAATTAAGTTCCTCTGCAGAAGCAAAATACGACGCTTTTCTAATAACAAATATCATTCCAATGTATCCTGCCTTCAAAAGTAAGTGCTCTTTCCAAGACTATACTTCTCTTTACCAGCAAGCTTTTTTTTCTAACTTTGTGTTGGATTATGGAATGAATTGATAGGACAAGTTTAGTACATTAAATTCAGTTACCTGTAGCCAGCAGCTAGTACCTGTGGACACCTGTACAGTGCTTGATATGGGCAGGCAAAATGCCACAAGAAAGACTTAAGTTTTAAGAAAGGTTTATTTTCCTTGGTGCTGGGTTAAAGTAAGGGCACATCCATGCTGTAGGTCTGCAGCTGTGCTTTGTGCCACAGTAATTCACTTCCTGTAAGACAATTCAGATTTTCTTGTCTGTAGCCCAAGCTAGTGCAGAACATACTTAGGCAACAACTGGAGCCTGAGAGTGTGCACAAGCCTGGGAGTGTGCCCTTGGTATTTTGTAGTTCAGGGACAAGTGGTTACATTTCATTTTTCTATCCATACCCTTGGAGGGAGACTGAACATATTTATTACCTATTAAAAAAAAAAAAAAAAGAAGAGAAAACCAATTTATGGAAAATAAGGGATGATTTAAACCTGTCTGAGACTTTCAGTGCTGCAGGGTTATATTACTAACATTTCTTTTGTCTGCACATCCCTTTTCTCTCTAGTCTTGCCAAGAGGTAGGAAAACCATCAGGCTATTCTGGTGGCATTTTTGGCTTGGCAGGGATTGACAAGCCTTGGAAGAATCTCAAGAGCCTGTTGTGAGATTTCCAATTCAGATTTTAGGCAAGAGAGGTTTGGATAAACATCAAAGCCTATGGAGACTTCTCCTTTTTAACCAGAAAAGAGTGTTTTTAACTGAAAAACCTCTGTGTAGGACCAAGTGGTGATGTTTGCTGGAAATCTGAGCAAAAGCACTTGACTGATTAAAGAGTGAAAAATTATTGGGGATTTCCCACTCCTGAATCACTTCATAAAAATGCTCTTAATGTTAATGTTAATCTAAGTATTTGGTTGAAATGCTAATCACAGGAGAACAGCCCACCTCTAGCAGCTCATTTTATCTAGCGGCCTTCTTCCTCACATGTGGGTCACAGATTCCTTACAGAAAAATTCTGGTACTAATGTCATTGCTGGGAAATTACAAACCACTCCATGTGTACAGGTTGCAGTGCTGAGAGCCAAGTATAAGCTCATTATATGGATCTTTTTCCATGACAGGTCAAATAGGATGTGGCAGTGCTATGCTGTGCTGGCTATGGTGGTAGTGCTGCCTGCAGAGGCCACCTCCTCTGCTTCGTGTTTATAATTCACTGTCCCGTCCCATTCCCACTGGCAATAATTCTGTGTCCACTTTTTCCATAATGAGACTGGCTTAAGCAGTTCCTGCTTTGTTGGAGCTCCAAAAATGATACCCCTGGGCTGCCCCCTCATTGCCCTGGCATTGCTCTCTATGTGGTTGCAGTGGGAAGTGGAGCTGCCATCTTATTTAGATACAAAACTCGAGGCAGTTGGACAAGGGAGATTCTTTTGTTTTTGGACTGTTTTTCTTGATAAAGCACATGCAAAGGAGGAGTGAGCAGCTGCAGGAGTGGTATTGCCAAGTGATTAGGCTGAGGTTCTTGTTAGACAAGTACAGGTGGGGCCTTGGGCATCAGCCCCAGCTGGAACTGCATGTGGCACTGAGCAGTGTTAGAACAAGGTGTTCAGGGGGGCTTTCTAAGGCTGTCATTGCCACCAGCTCCAGGGAACCATGGACTTAATGGTCTGAGCTGGCAAGACAAGAGTTAAACTCTTGCAAGTGTGAGAAGTTTTGTTTACCCACTCTTCTGTTAGTTAAAATAAAAAGGAAGAGAAGAAAAGAATGATATCACTGGAGGTTCCAGTGTGTTTCCCATCTCTGCAAGAATCTTAACTTTTTGAGGAGGACATGGTGGGAGAAAGTGTATCATGCTCTTCCCAAATGTTGCTGCAAGGACATGACTTTGGTCACCCTTGATGGGACCTAGTTTAAAAGTTAAACATTTTGTATCAAAGGAATATTTTACTGAATGAATTTGTATTTCTCTCTCTTTTAAAATGTTTGGTTTTAGCTTTTAATTACGGTACTGTATCCTTTTTAAGATTAATAAAAACACCCTAAACAAACCACCCCAGCAGTGTTCCCTGTAAGCAGATAACAAAGGCAAAGGCAGTGTTTAAAGAGATATCAAAAACCTGTGAATAGCTGTTTCTGCAGCTTGGTGAAGGAGCAGCAGAATCTCTGTGCAAGGCCTATGGCAATGCTGTCCTGGGAGTGGTAGCATGTATTTCCTTCATCACTGGTTGGGGGAAAAGATAACAGAGAACAAAGTCTGAATAGACTTTATTGGCAAAACTGAATGAAGCTGCAGTAACTCTGTAATGCTTAGTCTTTCATTTCCCCTACTGTCATGTGAATAATATCCTTTAGATTTTTCTCTTGAGGAAGAAAAAACTTTATAATCTTACCATATTTTGACTTATCCAAATGTTGGTGTGTTGTGGGGTTTTTGTTTGGTTGGGTTTTTTTCTGTTTGTTTTGGGTTTTGGGGTTTTTTAATTTATTTTGATTGATTGGTTGGTTTGGGTTGTTTTTTTCCCCACAGAGGTATGGAACTATTTCCAAAGGGTTTTGGTGAAGAGATATGCCACTGAACGAAATGGAGTCAATGTTATAAGTGGACCAATCTTTGACTATGACTATGATGGTTTACATGACACACCTGACAAAATAAAACAGTAAGTGTTTGTCTTTGAATTGCTTTGCTGTTGCTTCTCTTAATGATGGCTTTATCTTAAACAATTAATTAACTGCACATTATTTAATTTTTTGTGAGGAGACATAATTTTCTAGCTCTTTCTAAAGTTATTGGGACTGAATCCCCATGTAGGTAGGACAGTGGTTAAAACAAGCAAATGACAATTCAGCACTTAACTATTCACCTTGACTTTGAAATTGTTTTCATCCTCCAGATGAAGTTCAGTTTGGTTCCACATAGTCTATTGTCTCTAAAATTCTCCTTATTTAAGGACCACTTAAGAGCTGTGCTATTGAGTTACATACTCAAGTCTTTGTTAATTCAGCAATGCATTCTCTCTGTGTCTCTGAACTGAAGAAGCCTTTCAGCACTGCATGAGGTATGTCAGTAGCACAGTGTGAGCTAATTGGATGCTCACCTTCAATAGTGTTATGGAATCAAATAGTGTTCAGGAATCAAACAGTGTTCAGGAATCAAACACATTTCAACAACGTATGAGTGTCCTCACACGTAGGAGAGGAAAGACCATGTTGTTTGTGTAACCTTCTTCCAAACAAGTTCATCATTTGTGGATAAATATTTGCTTTATTCCTCCAGGTTTGTGGAAGGCAGTGCAATCCCTGTTCCAACGCATTACTATGCCATCATAACCAGCTGCTTAGATTTCACTCAGCCAGCTGACAAGTGTGATGGACCACTCTCTGTTCTCTCATACATCCTTCCCCATCGGCCTGACAACGACGAGAGCTGCAATGTAAGTTCAGCTGCACTGCTGCAGCCCTGTGGTAAATGTGTCCCTGAGACATGTGAAAGCCCATTACTATTAGAAGCAAGTGTTCACTAATGTCTTGGATGAGAGAACAGTTGTGCCTCTGTTGAAGTGTCATTAGCTCATTAGACAAGAGCACTCCTCCATGATAGCAGCGAAAGTAAGGAACTATTACTGCACCTAAAATTGTCTGGAAGAACTGACATACAGAAGGTTGGCAGTATTGCTTTTGTCTGTAGGATTCTATATTTTGTCAGTGTAACTTCAGAGCAGACTTGGGGGAGGCTGTATGCATAAACATACTGTGCTGGCACCCAGCCTGATGTTTTTACAGAGGTCAGTTTCCATTTGCAGATACAGTGCAATCTGTCTGCTATAGCAGTCTGGGTGCATCAGTCAGCATGATTACATCCAACCCAGACAGTGTTAAAAGTATATGCTGTAACCTGCCAAGGGTAGAGTGCCAATTCTTGCTGCTTCCAGAACACCTTAATTCAAGAGAAAAGTTTGGCTTCTTATTACAAAGATGGCCAAATACCCTCCTGGTTTCTCTTCTATCTTCCATTAGGATGCAAGATTCTTTACTGTAAGAATCTTGATGAAGGCTTTGGTCTGGCCAGCACTGCAGAAAGTGCACACTTGGCATCTGATTGTGTGGCAGGAGGGTGTTGGGTCCCCCGTGGGCTCTGGCACCCCGTGAGGACAGCAGAGCTCCCAGGCAGCTGTATTTAGCCTTGTCCTTCCGCCTGAACTCGTTCTCCCATTACACAGCTGGGTGGATTCCTGCACACAGACACTTCACTATGGGCTGCCAGGAGACTGTTTCCTGAATGAACGCATTAATGTTATGAATTTTGTATTGGCAAAAAAGTTAAGACTCCTATTCCAGCTACAGGCAGAAATAGTCATTTCAACTCTGTACACAATTCACCTGGAACACTGTTTCTTTCTCACTCATCAAACAACCATTTCCTGAATGAATGCATTAATGCTATAAATTTTGTATTGGCAAAAAAAGCTAAGACTCCTATTCCAGCTACAAGCAGAAATAGTCATTCCAACTCTGAACACAATTGACCTTGAACACTGTTTCTTTTTCATTCATCAAACATTGCTTGCTTTCAGGGCCCATGCTTTTGGAGCAATATCCCTCTCTCTTGAGCAGGTCTGGCCCTATTTGGATCTCAACTGTTTTGGGCAGAGATGTCTTTCACCAGAAGTCTCTGGAAGTCCTACATATATTGCATTGTGGCTTTTCCCTGGACTGCTTTTCTCTGAATCAAGATCCAGTTAGTGATCTGGAAATTACTATTTTGGTAGTTATTAGTGTCTCTGCCCTGTAACTCTGCCAATATATAATTTTATGACAAAGTAACTTATTTTTTCCTCCTTATATTGTGTGTCATAGCTCTCTTAAACTGCTGAAATCTTTTTAATGAGCTCTTTACAATAATGGTCTCTTTTAATCCTTGATTTCTTACATTTCAAACCAGGCTTCTTTTCTCTGTAGATCATGCTACTTGTAAATGCATATGGTGTATGTATTTACAGTTTGAAAGAATCTTCAGTGCTTCTGCAAGGTCATTAGCAGACATTGGTCCATGCCTTTTATATAGCAAAGAACGACTCCAAAATATTTAAATGTTGCTCTTGAATGAAAATACAGTTAGGCAAATTTTTGCCACTGAAATCCATCATTGATTGGATTCAGCCTTACTTTTGCACACTTATTTATTCAAAGAAGTGATTGCATAAAACCTCACCATACTTCATGGATGAAATGCATGGGATAATGTAGGAATTTTGCCTTAACCTCTCCACCGTTTTCTTTCAAGATTTGAAGAAATATTAGCTTTCCCTCTGCTCTGCTCTAGCTGTACACACATTCTCTTCACACAGCTGTTGAAGAACACCACCACTCTTCTCATCTGAATTTGTTCCTTTTCTAAACTGTGTTTATTCATGGTGAGGTTATGCCCATTTATTCTTGTGTCAACATTTTTCTACGTCTTAAATAGCCTTCTCTGGGTTTTACCCTTGAGATGATTTATGATGATTCTCAAGGCAAATAACTTCTCTCTATTCATGGATGACCCAGGATCTTTTTTGCTCTTTTAAGAGAGGATGAGACTGTTGATAGAATAGACTTCCAATGCATCCTATCCAGTCCAATCTTTTTTTTCACCTGGATCATGAATGAGATTAAGTACTGCAGCTTAGATCTCAAAATGGAAATGTTTTTCTTTCCACTGGACACAACTCCTCTGATACTGCCTATAATTTGCTTTTTCCATAGCTGTGTTATAATGGTAGTTCACACCCATGCACAGCTCAGGTCCTTCTCTTCTGCCTGTCACTTTGGATAACCCAATTTCATTCTGTCCTGGGAGCTCCTGCATCTGCATCCTCCACTGTGCTATTCCACCTTCCTCTGCACTGACAGGAGTTCTCAACTGTTGGGGGTTTTGCTAGCAACTGATGACCTTGGCACAAGAAGCGAGTGTGAAAACATTACAAAAAATCCTTTCTAAGACCAAAGCTGAAGGAACCCTAAAGACTACTAGAAAATTCCTCCAGGTCACTGTTTTCTCTTTCAGCAAAACATTTAAATTACTTTTCTTAAGTCAGTTCCTCACCCACCTGTCTATATGCATCATGTTCAGCTTTCCAATTGATATCCAGAGAGATTCTTCTGCAGAATATCTGGTATTTTTTACACTGGGTTTTGTGCTAGCCTCCTAATCAATCACCTCTTCCTATTTATCTCCATGTTTTCAATTGTTACTTTTTCCTTCTAAAATTTTCCTTATTTTTGAGGTGGAACTAAGCACTAAAGCTGGAGAAAACCGTCATTTTAAATGTATACACTTCATTCATTGTTACATGGTAATACTGTATTAGTTGATCACTATTTAAAATCCTTACTGCTGGGCCTGAGGCTTCATGGGCCAGTTGTGGACTGGAAAAAATAAAACATAGATCAGTTGATTGATTTTCTGGAGTCATGCAAATGCTGTCTTGCTGGACTAGGTTAAACAAGCCTCCCCATCCTGTGATTTATGCATGTTGCAGATCTTTTGCAAACTGCTTGTATTCAAGAAAAGTGAGCTTTGTAGCTCGCTCATAACTTCCTTTTGAGCTCTGCAGATTTCCTGCTCAGAAGAAAGGTTTGAAGAAAGCAAAAATGTCACAGTGGCTGCCTTTGCACTGGCAGCCCTGCTGAGGCCTGTTTGCAGACCCCTGGTTGTGGCTGAAGGCTGAGCAGGGGCTTCTGCGGCCACGTGCTGCCAGGAGCATCCCTGGAGCACGGCACTGCAGGCAAAGGGGAGTTAGCAGGACACACTCCCTCCTCTTCCCTCTTAATTTGCATCTCTCTTTTCTTGTTCCAGACCTGATTTTGGTCCTCAGGTTGTTAGTGGTAGGACAGGAAAGCTGTTTTGGGGCTGAGAGCTTTGAACCAAACAGGTGTTGACTGGGTCATGGACGTTTGCTTTAGAGCAGCCAGCTGTGATCTGTCTGGGACTTCGTGTCCTCCCTGTGCAAACGATCACCTCACCCTCCTGCCTCTTGTTGGGTGACCCACTTCCTAGTCTGTGGCTCAGCTACTGCACTGGATAGGTCCTGGCATTGTTGGAGTTTAGTCTTGATCCATGAGAGGATCATTTGGTAGGAGGACATTGCTGACTGAGGCAGTCAGGAAAGGGTTCATTTCCAGGAACAGCCACACACATGAAGTCTAAATACCTGAGATATAACCCACTTCCCTAGCAGCGGTGTACAGGTACCAGCCAGAGGGGCCAAAGGGGGAAAAGTCCTGTTTGCTTTGTCCTTTTCCCATGTCTGGGCCCCGTTGTGCTGTCCCTAGGCCTGGGTGCAATGCTCGTGGCACATGTTGCTGGGCTGGTTAAGGCACACAAACAGCAGTGTTTTGCAGGGCTGATTTTCTAATGTGTTTGTGAGTTACCTTAGTTTGTGGATGACTCCAACATGTGCTGGTGCTGGCACAAGGCATGAGGTAGCAGCTATCTCCTAAGAGAACACAACCTGACCTCAAACACTCTGGCAGCATAACCTTCCTGATTATTTTTTTTCTTTGTATCAGGAAATGCTTGGTTAAATCTTTTTTCTATCAGTGAATAATATGCATGTTCCAATCACAAGAGTTTTTTTTTTTAGATACCTACATAAACCATTGTCCCAACTGTGTAATGAATTGTAAAGGTCCCCTAAAAACTAAAATGGAAATATTAAAATATTACTGTGTTAGATGATGTGATGGTCAATTGAGAATAATGTGTAGGTGTAGAATTCAAAGCCAAACAGCCTAGAGTTTGGCCTTTGGTAAATCAAAAGCGATTAATATGGAGTTCTTTCTGTGAGATAGAAAAATATGGAGTGATCAGTGGATCTTCCAAAAACCTACAGCTGTTCTGAAACACTTGTAGCTTGAGGCTAGCTTTTTCTGGATGATTATAGTCATTGTGTCAACCCCATCATAAAATGGGTACTGAAATAAAACTGCAGGATTCATCTTACATCTTAAGTGTCAAATTTATTTTCTTGGAATTCATTTATCTTATTCATTCTTGAATAAAGCACAGAGATTCTTCTTCAAATCTGGAACAAATATGTAGACAAGTTGCATTTGCTTTTGGAGATGATTTTTGACAAGACTTGTGATAAAAATATATATATGTTTTTTTCCCCCCAGAGCTCAGAGGATGAGTCAAAGTGGGTTGAAGATCTTCTTAAGATGCACACTGCGCGTGTCCGTGACATCGAGCAGCTCACTAGCTTGGACTTCTTCCGAAAGACCAGTCGCTCCTACACAGAAATCCTCTCCCTAAAGACATACCTGCATACGTTTGAAAGTGAAATTTAGCTTTCTAACCTTACTCAGTGCATCCTTTTATCAACTGGTGTATATTTTTATATTGTTTTTATATTTATTAATTTGAAGCCAGGACATTAAAAATATTAGTATTTTAATCCTGTATCAAATCTTAAACATTAAACCTTTGTGTCATTTGTTTTGTTTCTCTAATGTTTAATATAGGTATGTCTCTTGGTTGATTTAGTAGTGCTTGTAATACTGCATTTTGAGTCCTTACTCTGAGCTTTTAAGTGGTGCTGCAAGGTTTGATGCGTGCATCAAGGAAATATTAATTTCTCATGCTCCTTTACCACACTTGTAGTCCTGTACTGTGTATCAAAATACTGAACATGTAAAATTACACTCATTTACTGATAACTGTGTGACAGAGATATTTAAACACTATAGACAAATAGCATCTTAAATATAATAAACCACACATTCAGTTTTTTTAATGTGTTTTGATTTCCTTTCATAGGGATGTTCAGAGGGGCTTGTGGATAGCTGAGTGCTGACAGATCTCTTACTGGGTAGAGCCCTGCTCAAGAGCTTAGGTTTGCTGGTAAGAGGACTGCCAGGGGCCCAGATGCCCTGCCCTCATACTCAGCAATGAAACCAAAAAATAGACACCCAGAGCAGTCATTACTGGTTAGGTTTTGCCATAGGGTGAGAGCTGGGATGGGAGAATGCTTGCTGTCATGAGCTAGCAGGGATACCCCATGCCTGATGACACTTGGCCCTGCTCCAGAACTGTGGAAAGGATTTTTTTAAGGAAAACATGTTATGGAGCATAAGTGTTAGTGTACCTAGATGATGGAAAAGAGGAATTATTGTTTTGAGTGCCTTTGACCCTGAACCCACTAATGACACTATTGTAAAGCCTTTATTTGGGCTTACACATTTCCCTCTCTCTATGAAAGTTGTGTCTATTTTCTCCTTGAGGACTGCAACTGCTGAAGGGAAGAGGGAAGGGCTGGAAAGCATCTCAGCCATGTACACAGATGAGTAGCCAGGGTCTCCTAAGTAAAATTATTCTAGTACAACATCAACTTGCATCCCTGTAGTATATCCATCTAAGAGAAAATAGTAAATTGGAATTAATCATGTTAACATAGATAATAAAGCTCTCATGACCAGACAAAAATTTATTATTCTGTCTGCCTAATTCTGTTTAATTTAGTAAAGCACAAAGCTTGAATACTTTATAATAACTCCAAAATATTAGGATGGAAATTCTAATAACTGCACAAAGCTATGGGAAACATCCTATTCTTGCAACTTAAAAATTTTCTCTTGTGGTTGTCTGGTAGCACAGAAATATTTTCCTGTAAGCTTTTAGCAGGGCTTCTTGCCATGATAAACTTAATGTTCTTACATGTACTACAAAGGGTATTTCCTTTGGATTTAAAAGAACTTTCTCTTAAGACCTAATTCCTTCAACATGAACTTTAGTGATGATTTAATGTGGCGGTTCATAAACTAAAGACCATTACTGTTTTGCTGTTTTGCTTTGACATTAATCTGTTGCTCTGTTTGTTAGGGTTTTTAATCAAATTGAACAAATTCTGTAATTCTTTTATTTTCTCCCAAAATAACATGAAATTTATACCAAAGGAACATTTAAGCTCTGAAAAATAATATTGTGTTCAAAGAAGTTTGCTTCTGTAATGTCATTAGTGATTGAAAATGGTTGGGAGAGACAATTTAACTCTTGCTTTCATTAAACAGTGGTGATTAGTGTACAGGGAAACAAATTTTTTGACTAAGTTTGTTACTGTGACAGTAAATACTAGTAATTTACTTCTGTCCTACCTACTTCTCTTCAGCCTTTGATTCCACTTTCCTGCATGGTATTGCTGTTTTATTTTACTGCAGTAGCAGAAATAACTCTGCTGAGAAATATTTGTGGTGTGGTGACTTCTGCACATGGCATGGAGTACTTTTCCCATTGAAAGATGCCTTATCAACACAAAAGCTCTAATGCAAAGCTAAGGCCCTGTAAATCCCTCTGAGCAACATGAGCTCTGCAGGAACAACAGGTATTTTAAAGGAAACTTGTAATTTGCCTCCAGTAGTCTTCAGGGTGAATGTTAGCTTAGGGCAGAGGGAAGGAACCCTTCTGCCTTCCAATCCTGTCAGACCATTTTGAAAGGATTAAATACCTCTTGTTTCTGTTACATATTGCCTTTTCTTGATATTTCTCTGGCTTCAGCAAGAGGTCCATTGAGGAGAACAAGCACTGAATTTTTCTGTGGAGCAAACGCTATTTTTGAGGATTTGGGTAATAATTGTTTGCACTTGGTGATGTAAATTTGAGGCATGTTCAATGGGTTAGAGGCAGTTCAGTTGAGCAACTGCCACAATGACAAAAGCTGTGGTGTCCTGCACACCTGGCAAAGTCCTTTTGCTCTGGGAAAAATCCTTCAGATGTAGTTGTGCAACTAGAATAACCCTGCTACAGGAAACTGTTACGTTTTTTAACCCCTTTTTTCACAGTCACATATCCTTAACAGATAAGCACTGGAAGCAGGTCAAGTAACCTGACCAACAGAATGGTCATGATGGAGAAATTATAGCAAAAGTCCCCATCCTGTTCTGACAGTACCAGAGTACTTAATGACTTCTGATTATGTTCTGTCCTGGTCAGCTAACAGCTTGATTAGAGACTTTCTGCTTGCTGTTTCCCTCTTCTCCATGTCCAGCCTTTAGCCTCTTTTATGGAGTTAGGTACAATATTCAACAGTTTCTGCACTTTTTTGAATGTTGGTTCTGGTTTGCTAACAGCACATCAGTTTGCATTGTGTTATAAATCAATTTCATCTCTAGATGAGCAAGAAAATGAAAATATTTAATTGTCAGGTCTGTGCCATCTTGTGAAGGATTTTCCAGAATTCACATGGATTTAGTGTGAGTAATAACCATGTGTAATTAGGCCAATCTTGCTGTGTCCCTGGAGGCTGCTCCATAGCAGCCCTGCCATGATCCCTTGCTGCTCAGTGCTTTGTGTGCAAACAGTTGGTCAGCTGAACATGTGAAGATTCTGAGACTTCACAAAATAAAATACACACACATGGCGGGTTTATGAAGTCCCTATTTCCCTTGCATTTGGTTTCCTCCTATCCATCACTCTGTCAGGTACAAGAGGTGAAATAGCTTTCTAATTCCTGCACACAGCCAGGAAGCAAAAACCTTTTCTAGAAAGCTGAAGGAGGTTCCCTCTGAAGGTGTTGCTAGTTGTAGGAGAGAACAGGAACTCGGGCAGTGTCCGTCTTGGAGAGTGAGGACAGAGTGCAGGACCTGACTGAAGGAAAAAAATTTGTACCAGCAGGAACTGATGTTCCAGCAATCCTTCCCTTCAGTCTCACATCCACATCAAACATCTTTAACTACCTTTACATTTGTATGACACTTCTGTGCAGATTACCTTGGCTCCTTTCTGCAGGAGACAGAGGAGATACTCCTTGCAGTGCAATCGAGAAAATTCCCCCTTAATATATTATTTTTTAGAAAACCTGCAAGGCCTTACCAACAGAGGGGCAAATTCACTTGTTCTGCCTTGTGAGAGAGGGATACAGCTGGGCTTTCCCAGAGCAGGAGAGGGTGTGGGTGTTGCAGAGCTGCCGCTTCCTCTCTGCTCCAGTATGGTGCTCTTCCAATGAGTTTGACACTTATTCTGCTGGTTTGGCACAGAGAGACAAATGAAACTTCAAAACACATCTGGGAGGCTGCTGTTACCACAGGCATGGATGAAACTGTGGCATGGAGAAGTTGGATAGTCTGTTTAAGAGCATGCATATAGTATGGCCTGTAAACCTGGTCACAGCACTCCTCTACAGGGCTAGTATGTGATATTTTGAAATAATTTTTGGTAGTGCTATCACTGACAGGAGAGCACAAGGTATGTTTTGTAAACCAAAAGCTTCAGAATCATGTGGCTGAAATAAAATTTGAATACAGGGCAAGAGAAGGAAAACTCCCTTTCTTTGAGGGCAATAAATAATGCTGAATTGGTTTTCTATCAATCCTATGCATCAAAATGCTTTTGGAGGCCTGGTTCCTTACCAGAGTCCTTCTGTATCCCAGAGAGATGCCACAGTACTTGTCTGTCCATCCTGTATATGGTCCTAGTCGAGGTCAGTTTTTGACTGGTTTCAATTTCCCTTACTGCAGTCTCAGACCACTGTTGCACTTGACCTAAGAGAAGTGGTACAGTCATGAAAATATAAGTTTGGCCTGACCAGGATAGACCTGCCAGTAAATGATTAATACCACGTTAACTGTACATCTTCCAAATGAAGGAAATGTGTTTGAAATGTTTAAAGTTCAGCCCTTGTTCAAGAGAGGAGAAAAAAGGTTTTTTAAACATTGTGGAAAAATACCTAATCTCGTTTCTTTGCACTTGTTGTGTAAATACAAGATAAGAGCAGTATTCCCAAGGTTACTGCAAACAGCCTGTCACTACAGAGTACAAACTAACATTTACTAAAATGTATGTTGACATAAAAAGCAGCATTGCTTTAACAGTCAGCTGCAGTAAAAAAACCCACCAGTTTCTTTCCCTTTACAAATCAAAAGTTTGGGACGTAATTTATCCAGATCTGCCCTCCCAAAGGAAAATCCCTGCCCTGCTTACAGCATCCCTGGTATGTGCACAGTTGTTGTGGAGCCTTACCTTACTGCATTACCTTATCTGTTGTTTTCTAAACACAGGAGGGAAAGGCAGAGGGAGGTCACCCAGGCTTCATCTGCAGGTTTCACCATGGAGACACCAGCAGGCAAAGAAGTTAGTAACTGTGGATTAGCACAGCTGTAACTGATTGACCCTAAAACTGGAATTTACTAGAAAAGAGGTGGGATTATTTGACATCATAAACCCTCAACAGAAAAGGATTAAATCCTTTTCAGGGGATATTTTCATCAATGTTTTTTTTTTCCTGGCTGAGTGCAGTAAATAGGGAATTATTTCTTCTTTTCTACAGGGAGGACTGATATATCAGAAGAGGCTGGATAAGAGAGAACAGGAACTTTGCACACCCCCCCAAATAAATCTCCAGCCCCAATCCCCTTCTGACAGCATCTCCTGGACCTTCAACATGTTCAACCTCTTCTGTCTCCTGAAATGGGAAACTTCTCTTATCTCCTTACACAGCAATTTTTTTTCTGCTGACCTCCCTGTTTTATTTTAGCTTTGATCTGTTAATCATCTGCAAATAGCTTTAGTGTTAGCCTACCAGCTTTTAGCTCTGTCAAGTTTTACACACTTAATCTGAAGAGGATGTGGAAGAGCCTGGTATATTCCCATTTTCTTTTCCAGTGCAGTTAAAACCCAGGGCCAGTTTTTCAGATAAAAACCCTCTTCAGAGTATTTAATCTGGTGGCCTTTACCCAGGTAGGTGTCTTTGTCTGAAGGCATTTAATGTCCCTGAGGGTAGAATGCCAAAGCTCTGATGAATCAACCAGAACTTCTCCTCACAGGCCATGACCAGCTAGACTATTGCTAACAACAGAGAAAATTAGCTGTTCCTAATGTCAGTGTTTCATTTCTGGGGCTAGAAAGTTCAGACCCAATCCAGATGAGCCAGAGTTCAGGTTCTATTGACTGTGACAGATCACCTCTGTTCACTGGCCTGTTTTCACCCAACACTTCTCTAGGACATTGCTGATGGCTGTGGTTTCACCTGCTCTCTGCTGGATGCACGTTGTCATTTGTACTTGCAGTCTTTTCCATGTTTCTAGTTGGCTTTTGGGATGTGTTTTGGGTGCATGGTCACGGTCTTCTGGGTTGACTGACAGTAACTACATCCTCCTCTTCCTCCTCCATTGTAGTGCCACATGGACAGTTGTCCCTGGTTCCCCATGGCCACAGGCCCCTTGCTGTACTCAGGATTGTAGTACACTTAGTGCATACCTCTGCAGAGTCTAGAGGCAAAGACAGTAGGAAGCAGGTCACAGATGCTGTGATACCTTCTCCTGCTTCTCCTGGGCTGTATCTAACCTGTGTGGCTGCAGAGCTGGGGCAGATCTAATCAGTCTTTTCCCATGTGATAAACACTGAATCCCCAAACATTTTTGTTTGGGGAAAAAAAATAAATTCTAAGATTCTCCTTATTGGTAACACCAGAATAAACACTGATGTTTGAGGATCTAACAACTGACATCATTATGATGATCCTCTTAAAGCAATAGAGAAAAAAGAAGTCTGCAGAAAAATTGTTCTTTTTGTTTCTCTCCCTTGTTTAAAAAAACCCCACATTATATGCAGCATGCTCAGCTGGGCTTGTAGACCTCCACATGGAACTAAGAGTGCACCTCCATGGCTTTCACTTTCTGTGCCACATCTAGTTCTAGCCTTTCTCAAAAGGCTTCCATATGCATTCATGAAACCTTGGAGCCCTCCTGTGGTCAAAATCACGAGCTATTCTTCCAGTTGTAACCCAAAATCTGATGCAGTCAATTCCATTTTAAACTTTATCTTTGGAATATTCCTTAAGAAAGCTTCAATCAGTTAAGGAAGAAAAAAGTTAAGATAGTTTCCTGAGCTTTTGCGTGGGTCAATCTCATTCCATCTCACTCCCCTTGGCCATTATCTGATGCTGTCCACATCTCTTTTCCAAGGTTGAGGTATTGCCTGACAATCTGCCCATTACTTCATCTTTCTTCCCTCCATATTCCTTCTCCCTGTTTGCTGTCCTTTGTGGGCTTCTCCATTTCTGGTTTGATCTAATCAGGCTCTCATCATCAGTCTGTCTCAGAACCCTCCAACTGTCCATTAAATAATGTCATCAACACAAATTTCAAGTTTACTGTCTTCCTTGCTGGAGAAGTATGTGATTCTGAGGGCTTTGGTGTGCTCATTTTTAACGTTGAGCTGAAGTTGTAGAAAAGGTTTTACATTTCCTTCATTTTTTGGCCTTTGTAGAGCCCCTCAGGAAAATTCTGTTTCCACGTGGGAAATTGCTTCTTTTTCAACAGCATTTCATTGTGCATGAGAAGAAAAGGTGTCAGCAATCTTGAACAGGTTTATGAGGGAGTAGGAAAGGGTGAGGTAAAAATGAGGAAGGGAAGGAGGAGGAATGGCCCCTTTGCTTTTGTCTGTATGGGGCAAACGCTGAGTGTTTCTTTCCTGCTGTGTAACTAAAGGGGAGCACCCCAGCTGTGCTATCTCACACCATTCACCGTGGCTGCTCCTGGGCTGCATTGCAGATCCCAGCGTGGTCCACTGGAGATGCTGGATTTGCTACCCAGAGTGGCTGACAGAGAAGGGCTGAGAGCCTCAGCTCTTCCCTCTCTGGCCAGGAATTTGTAAAGGCAGTTGGATATTCATGAGGGTAAATACTTAAAGGCTTGTCATTTGTAAGATAACACAGCACATACCACAGGGGCTTGAAAAGGATTTGAAGTTTCTAGGCTGCACTACTGTTACAACATTTGAAGATACAGATGTTCATGGAAAATCCCACCCAAAATTTCAGCATCAAGTATGCACTGTGTAATTCACCCAAGGGATGGGGCTTTTTGAGCTTTGTTTTTATCATAATAATTACCTGACAGAAAAATAAGTATCCTAAACTCCATACTCTTAGAGGTTGCATTTGTGAATTTCACTCAAAAGAGTAGTGAGTTTTTGAGATCACAGCAGGTCTAGGAAACCTCCAGTAAGAACTGCAATAAGCAGTTGGGGTTAAGCTGTTGACCTCTCTGCTCCAAGTGAAAGCTAAATCCAGAACTGTAATGATAAAAAATGGCAAGTCTTAATGTGTTCATGGTCAGATTATATCTTCTTATCCTTCTTATCCCTTTTGTGTCAACATCATTCTTATCCTAACAAGCTTGCCTTCCTCACTGGTATTTAAATAATCCACCCACTCCTTTCCAAAATATTTTTTTTAGTTGGTTGGGGTTTTTTTGATTTTTGGGTTGTTTTGGTTTTTTTCTTTAACCTGCAAGCACTTTTCTTCTGAATAAGAAAAGAAGCTGTTGCAACTGATTCCTGAAAAAGAGGCTCAATTAATATATGTATTTATCTTACAGATTTATATTTATGTGAGCAAATGCCTACATTTATGTCTTGCTTAATTCTAGTTTCATAATATGGATGCCATAGAGAGGACTGTATTTTCCACTCTCATAATTAAACCTACACTACATATTGTGCAAATAAAGTGTGCACAAAGATAATAATTCTTCAGCAGCTACTGAGTCAATCCCCACATAATTTAGTGTTAGTTTTTGCCTAAGGATACAGTCCTAGAGTGGTTTAACAAGCCACCATCTCCAGCCCAAGGTTCAATTTCTTGGTGTGGCAGAGGCAGATCGTGTGACATTCCTGGGCTTTGGACACAGGCTCTCAGCTGCACTGAGCTGGCTGAAGAAGGCATTGTCTCCTCTCCTGGCAAGGGTTATTGTTTCCTCAGTGCCCACAGAATGGCTTCCCTCTAATCCATTCCAGGAGGAGGAGGAGCAGTTTATTTCACTAAAGGGTTAAAAAGCTAGAGTTCTATTCTTGTGGCTCATTTACTTGGAAATGGGTTAGGAAGTAACACAGAATATGCCTGGTTAGAAAACAAAAAAGAGGGGCAATTAGTGATAGAGTGACTGAGATGATCTAGTGGGGACTAAAGATATTTTCATTTGAGACAGATGGAATTAGTTGAGGTGATCCTTCACAGACTTTAACTGTTAAGTCACAAAGAAGCCTGATTGTTTTAGATTACCTTTACTAATGCTTCAAAGGAATTCAGTCACCCATATTGGTGCAGACTTGCCCTGTGGTGCTATGTGGCAGCTGAGTCTATTAAAGGATTCTATGATTCTATGATTCTAAGTCTTGCTTAAGAGAGCTTCAGTCCAAAGCAAGAGGACTTTGCATGTGTTGAAATAATAATTTTAAGGCAGTGGCCTAAATACCTAATTGCTCAATTAACAACATGACTGGATTTTTAATGGTGCTGACTGTTTCTCTGACTCCAATAAAATTCCTTACTTGCTTGTAGGCCTGAAAGTAATGTCCTGACACTGCACAGCTCTATTCAGCAAAGCATTTCAGCAGCTCCTTAAATCCAGATATTTGTTTAATGCAACTGCTGGCAATGCTCTGTGTGTGAAAAATACACTCTTCTCAGGAATGACAGATATTCCTGACCCAATGATGTGATTGTGTAATTTGTTTGATCTCCTACCTTCAACAACCTTTGTCTCCATAGACTTATTTCAACTCATATAATCATTGGGTAAAAATCTGGGCCCAACTGGTGCAATAAATAGAAGTGATGTTCTGCCCAGTGTTCTCTTTTGGAGGGGACTTGCACAGAGGCATCAATCGACCTGCTGGTCAGGAGAAAGCAGAAGATGCAAATGGTGGGTGTATATATTGACATCTCTAAGTTTTTGTAAGTCCTATATGTGCCACTTCTGTGAAAGGAAACAACCACCAGCCTTGAGGAGATGTGGGCCTAATAGAAATGCAGTTTCTGCGTCTTCCATCACATGAGACACTATTAAGGGAAAATCCTTGTTAGATGATCTTATTCTTGCCTTTGCAAATGTCCCCAATTCTCACTTCCCTTTGAGCCAAGAGCTGGTTTAACCACTTCTCTGACAGTTTGTTCCCCTTTCCCAAAGGCCTCCTTCTTGGAACTTTGTTTCTGCATCAAACATTTTCTTTGCTACTTCACACCTCGCTTCCAGCTGAAGAGCCTCTCATTGAATCCTCACAAGCCCATTTTGGTCAATGCCATTTTTTCTGTTCATTTTTTTTGCTTTTTCAGTGGGTATATATTCAAGGCTGAAAGAACAGAAGAAGCTATTTTTGCAGCACTTCACTGCAAGTGTCAGTGAATGCAGGATATCTTCTTCAAAATGTTTTTAACATTTGAATGAAAAGGCTCCTGCTATTATCTGATTCATCTGTGTTTTCTTTGATGCCCTCTATTTGCAATGTAAAATGTGGTATTTCCCTCTGAAAGGTGCTTAATCTCTTCCTGCCTTTCATCCTGGTCTTATGCTGAATCATCTCTAGATCATGACTTTCCACTGTGACTTATTTTTTTTGTCCTTCCTGTCTAGGTAGAATATTGTCAAGCCATTTATGAACAAATGTATTGAGGGGAAAAGATTAGTTTTACACTGGGTCCTACTTGTGGTTTAAACTTGGCATTGTCCTGGTTACCCAAGCTGTACAAATTAGTACATTTATAAGTGTAAAACAGTCCCAAGAAGTTCCTTTCAAACCAAAAGGAATTTCAGTGCTCCAGACCTTTCTAGGAAAGATGAGTATTTAATGTCACAGTATAATTTTTTTGCAAGGATACATGATCTCTGACTGTGACAGCAAAACAGATGGAATCATATTAAATAACAGTTTGTTCTTTCTGGCCTGGCCAGTTAGTCAAACTCTAAAGCCTCCAAGGCTGGTTGAATAAAGAAGAACCAGTAATGTTATTCATCTGATACTTCCAATTTCCAGGAAAGTCTCCTGGAATGAGCCTGGCGTTTGAGAAGATGGGTGCAGTGGGACACAGACTGGCTGTGGCACACCCGGTGACTCTGAACAGCCGAACCACCCGGGACATGCCAGGTCAGGGGATGAGCACGGCACATCTGCCACCTGCTGGGACCCAGAGCCTCTGAAAGACAGGGCTGAGGGGCAGCAGAGAACCAGTCTGTAGTATGGAAGCTTTCTGGACAAATTTCTCAGCTGAAAATAGAGGAAACATGACCTTAAGTAGTTCTAATTATAGTGAAATTAAAAAGTGTTTTTCTAGATAAAGCCGGATGCTAGAAAAGGAGAAAGGCCTTCTCATCATCTCTGCTCTTTCCTAAATCTTTTTTATAGACATGTAACCCTTCACAGAACTAGTCCTTGGCAAAATACTGGGGTATTGCACAATGGATATGTTGTACCAACAGCCTTGGCTTTCAACATGTTCCAGTAATTGGAATGTAGGTTCAATCAGTCATATCAAATTTGTGTGTGTGTGTTATCCAACAGGATACTTAAATATGTGTTTAGCTCACATCTCTATACTTAAATCCCTTTGATTTTTGAGGGCACTTGATCATGTGTTAAAATGTGCAAAGTATTTTCCAACATTGGGTTTTCCTTTGGGGGAGAAATGTACTGGGGTGTAGGAAAAAGTATTTACAAACTGTGAATCCTTTCATATCTTTTGGGCTGCCTGCTGTGTCCTACCACAGCTTCACAGTAGGTCCCAGACCTGACTGAAGTCTAAGATAATTCCTGTTACTCTGGTAATAGGAGGCTTTGTATTAAAATCTGTTTGATCTCTTACACCATGGATTATAAAACTGAACTCTTCTGCACAGCGACACCGGCTGTGACTATAAACTACATGTTCCCTTTGGAAAGAAATCACTGCTTCCCATTTTCCAAGTCTGTCTAACCATGTCCTTGGCAAATCACTTAATCATTACTCCAGTTCCTAACCTGTGCTAAAAATAATGTAGATTGATTTTCCAGGAATGGTAATATATAGTTGAAAATAACCTTGATCTTTGTACTTAAGTATTATGTCTGTCATCTATGAATTATACGTATAAAGGTACTTGCTCATTGCATTTCTGTGTAACTTCTGCTTGCTGGAATAGTAATTCTTTGCTCCATTAACTTATTTCAAAATGCATGAGTTTGGGGGTTTCTTGTTTGTTTATTTTGTTCTTTAAGTATGCTCACCTGCAATACATGATTATCCAAAACAGCATATAAAAGGAAATGAGAAAACAAAGATGGATCTCTAGGAGTGCCTGCAAAGTAGTAGGGACTAATATTCAGTGAACTCAGTAGTTCAGGATCTACCAGGTAGTAGGCTTTCAGTAAGAAACAAACAAAGTAAGCAATCTTTGTCTCTTGATGGGATCCTTGGTATTACAAATTATTGAACAATATAAAAATGGACTTTTATTTTGGTTAGATAAACTGCTTTGGTCTGAGGTCCCAGAGTTTGAAAAAAATGTTTCTGCAAGATAAGGAGGGAGAGTCAAAAGGGGCAAAATAGATTTTGGCATTTTAATTCTTATCTTCATATGGGACATTGACTGTCCTGTAGTGTTTTTGCTGGCACTGGTTTAACTCACAAATTTCAAAGAACCTCTTTATCTCTTCTAAACCCACACACTTTACTGGCAAGTGCTTTACAAAATATGGTTTTACCCTGTATTTTAAGTGGTACCTTCATCTCAACTGATTTCTTAGTATAAATGAAACTTTACATGTTGAACCTTGGAAGATTTTTAAGCACTTAACACTTAAAACAGTTCTTAAATAATCTTTAAATGTTGAATTAAAATCTCTCTTTTCAATGAGGTAAAAGTTAAAATACATATATAAGAGGTATTAAAGTTGTAAAATGTTAAGTAGCATCTAGGCCAAAGATATAAATATTAAACTGACATCCTTTCATATACCTGTTAATTTGTTTTGCATGTACAGCTCAGCCTATTTTTGTCCTGTTGTGTTCAAGAGTACCAGTAAACAGAATGTGTTGGGAAAACAAGATGACCTCACAATATGAAAAATCAAGCAACAGCTCATGGGATTTTTTTTCTTAATGCAGAGGCTCAAATCAAGTCATTTTGTTTCTCACCTTAGAAAATTAATTGAGGACATTAAAATCCA
Source organism: Agelaius phoeniceus (assembly GCF_051311805.1). NCBI lineage: Eukaryota > Metazoa > Chordata > Aves > Passeriformes > Icteridae > Agelaius > Agelaius phoeniceus. Next base: position 137,630,629 of record NC_135265.1, read on the forward strand.
TATTTTTTTCTAAAATTTTTAGTAGAAAAAGTCTTACAGCTAAAATTTTATTAAGCAATGCAAGGTATATTTTAAAGTACTAAGTTTTCATAAGTACTGTTCCTTGAAATAATTCTCAGAGTGAGAAGTAACTGTCGGCCTAGATAGAATTTAAACCTGGAAGTGTGTCTGAACACCCACATATCTTTGTCTTTCTCAGGGAAATGTTGTTGCAGCCACCTTAGCAGACCACAAGGCTGAGATGAGAGAGCTCACAAGAGACCAGTCCTAAGAAGGGAAGAAAATCCCAAGAGGCCAGGGAAGCCCCTGCAGTGGAGCCCACCAGAAGCGTGACTCCTTCAGCAACACAGTGGCTGCAAATAAAAGCTCAGTGAGCTTGCTCTCCAGTCTCCATTTCTGTGTAGAAATTTATAAAAATAGGTCTGTATACCCAGACCCTCTTGTTTGCAGGGCTTGCACACCCCTCTGAGACCTTTGCCCGACTGCTTTCCAAGGGTGGCAGCAGCAGGAGCAGCCCCTGGGCCAGAGGGGCAGAAAGGCAGGGAGGAGTTGGGTACATGTTTGCCAATTGTCTCTACAGATGCTCTACCAAAATTTGGGAAACCCATCTTGTAGACAAAAGGTAAAAAGGACCTTGCACCCAGCCTGTACGAAATCCACAGTTCCAGGCCGCTGTTGGCTGAGGGAGTGAAGGGCCAGGGAAAGGGCCTCAGCCAGATACAGCCTCAGCTTTGTGGGGTCATACAGTCAATGAATTATTTAGGTTGGAAAAGACCTTTAAAGTCAGTGTGTCAAACACAATGGTCATTTCCCACTATTTCCCCTCTGGGCTGTCCTTTAAGTGTGGCAGAAACAGGCAGCAAAACCCTGATTTGCAGAAATGCTTCTATGGTTGCATTTCTTCCTTTTCTAGCCAGCACCTATCTTAATGTCCTTTGGTGGTTAATTTTTGGGGGGTTTTTTGATCCTGAGGAGGATGTGCCAGAAAAATACTATTTTAAGGCTTCTCACAGATGGAATTTCTTTGTTTCTTTATCTATGAGTAGTATTCAATGCAAAAAAAACTTATCTGGAGAGGGTGGAATTGTAGCAATGGGTGAAAAGGCCTTGGTCTGGTTTTTTGAGCCTTGTCTTGAGGTGATGTTGGCTGTCAGAAGAGTGGATTATATAGAGTGCTCTTGGAAGATCTGTGCTTTTTTCTGAAAATAAGTGCATCCAGATGCCAGAGGAGCTTGTGAACTCCATGGCCAGGCTTTACTGGAAGATAAATCATGACAAGAAAGTTTCAAGGAAATTTCAGATTAAATTTAAAAAGTCTGTAAACAAATCTCACTCCTGCTCATTGTGTCCTTATGGATAGGTCCTTTCCTTCAAGCCTAGGCTTAATCCTGCCATGCTGTACCAGCTTCTCCAGGTGCATCCAGCCTTGCCAGTCTGCTCTTGGCACCTGGAGGAAGCACCTGGCTGCATGCTCCTCCTTCTGCTCTGTTGAAGGGCTCCTGCTCTGCCAGAGGAGGATGTTCCCTTTGCTCACCATATACCTGCCTACAGGTTTTTCCCTTTCTCAGGATTTTCAGGGAAAATCTCACCTGCCCTCTGCCGTCCCCACAAATGGCTCTGCCTGATCCACAGCACAGCAGAGGTGTTTGCCAGGACCAGGCTGACTGGTAGCATTTCTCCCAGTTGTTCAGCCAAATCCTTTCAAATGGATGTAACATATTCACATTCAACCTGCTGTGAGCCAAGCTCATAGCATCTGTCCCAGCAATTGAAACCACTGCTCTCATGGCCTGACTTCTTGGAAATCATCATAAATGCATTGATCAAGTTACCATAGAAGTCTGGGCTTTGGAGTCATTTTAAAGATGCCTCTTGTAGGGCAGCAGCACTGTTGGCAATAGTCTGTCAAGGGTGGGGTATCAGGCTGCACTAGAGGCAAAATGAACTGGCAGAAAGCCTGCAAAACCCAAGGGTGTCTGTGTAAGGTCCCAGGTCCTGCCAAGTTGGGGAGATAGACATGAAGGGTGAAAGGCACTTCATGGTGGCCCCATGTATGCTGTCCACCTCTGCCTGATCCACTGCTACCCAGGCACTGGCTTGCAGTCCAGAGGCCTGTGCTCATTGGTCAACACATATGGCCCTCCTTAGGTCATACTTGTGTTGATTTTTGGGCTCCTGAGGTGCCCAGGGGTGCTTTGTAACTAAGTCTGTGCTGCTGTGTGTATGGTGCATAGAGGCTGGCAAATCTGTGACATGGGACAGGGATCTCCTACAGAGCATCTCCACCACCTTGCACAGCTGGCAATGTGGCCCTTTCCTCCCCACATGTGTGCTCTGAGACCCTGGGAGCACTCTGTGTCTGACTTGGGGTCTGTGCTTTGGACAGGGCTGTGCATGCAGCCAGGAAAGGTCCAGTTTAGGCCTTCCCTGACCTGCCCTGTCCCCTGGGCCCTGCTGCCTGCCTCAGAGGCACTGCAGTGTTCCTTTGGGTCAGCATTTCTAAACATGTTTCATGTACAACACATTGAATTTCTATTGTTGCATTACTTTTCCCCCGTTCTCCAGTTCTAAATCAAAATGTCCTTATAGAAATTTAAGAACACAGTGAAAATATTCTGACCTTTATCAAAACCAAAACTTCCTAGAACTATGATTCGTCCGTTTTTTACCATCCGACAGTGAATAATTACAACTCTTGGGAGGCCTTTTTCTTCTGATATGCTTAGGAAAAAAATTATCCTCCCTGCTATCATTTCAATGGCCAACCCCCTCCCTCCCCCTCCTTTTGTGTTCCATTGTTTCCTTTCATCTGCCTTTGCTGGTATCTGATACACAGTTGTTATCAGCAGTTCCTTCCTTATTAATGATGATATATGTGGGGTTTGTTTGTTTAATATTTTGTTGCTGGGTGAATTGTGAAGGGGGATTGTTTGTGGAGTTTTTCACAAAAGCTGATTTAATTTCCTCTCAAAGCCAGCTTGTGCTTTTGTTTTGTTTTGCTTTGCTTTTGTTTTTAACTCCATTTGACCTCTTTTGTGCAATGTGAGAATGTTCCTTTTGGGGCACTTAGTAAATTGTGTTTAAATAGTTCCCAATTATCACTCACATTTTTCCTGTTTAAATTCTTTCCCTGCAATAATTTGGCTCATAATTGTTTTCAGCTTTGTGTAATTTGACTTCTTGAAAGCACTAAGTACATAGACTTGCTGGTGTGGATTTCATCCTGTCTGCATGCAATTAAAGCAAACCAGCTTCTCCAATTCCTTCCTTTGTAACTGTCAGGACAACCCCAGTGCTGGTACTGCCTCCAGCTGGGTCTGTATTTTTATGTAAGAGTTTCTGCAGGTGTTGTTCCATGTCTGTTCCTGTAGGAGCTGGGTGCTCTCTACTCCTCCATGTTGTATTTTCCTTCTTGTCTGGGGGGATTCCCTTCCTTGCTTCTCAAGCTGAAGGTGTTCCTTGATGCTCCCTACCATAATTGAGTGGCCTGCCTTTTTTCCATTACTAGTAAAGAGTATTGAGAGAAGAGTGGAAGATCTATGTTGAAAGCCAAATTAATATTTGTCATGGTTTATGGCAAATTTGGGAACAAACTTCCAAAGGGGTCCCTCTAGAAAGCAGATTCAAGAGGCTCCTCCCCCTACTGGTTAGGGAAAAGATTTTCTTGCAGAAAAGTGCTAACAAACTGTTTATTTAACGAGCAAAGTATTCACAGGTATTAAAAAGAGAATAATATTAAACAATAAAAGCTCTTGCTGTTGGAAGAGATGGCAAACTCAGAAAGTCCTTTTCATGGGATGTAGCTCAGCTCACTCAGTCTCTTACCAATCCCTCCTGTGCTGGAAATGCCATGGCCTGGGCCTCAGTGGGCCACAGGTGTGAGCTCCCAGTGGTTTTTGTGTTTTCAGTCCAGAGCAAGGCCAATCAGCTCCAAGAAAAAGAAAAGCTACAGTCTGGGGAACTGCTCTGTCTCATCTAGCTAAAAAAAAAAACCTAAATAAAAAGGAAAGGAGAGCTCTCTCCTGCAGACAACACAGTTTGGGAGGAGGATGCAGGGGAGCAAGTGAAGTTTCTGAAAACAAACTCTGAGCTTCTTCTCCTCCCTTTGCTCTCAGAACCAGTCTTAAAAGTGTAGAACTTAACATCCAACATAAACAGAGCAGATGACTGGGATACAAGCATCACAAAGTCAATGTTTCTCCTTGCCTAATTGTGGACAAAGTAGAGGAAAAACTGTGAAACTGTGACTTGTTGCTTTTCAAAAGAGAGCTCCAGCTTTTCTCAGCCTTTTGGTGCAGGAGAGCAGGACCTGCCATGAGACTCACCAAGGTGATTATTATCACTGTGCTTTAATGCATTAACTTGGTTTGATTTTGATTTTCTTCCTACCCCCTCTTGATCACGAAGAAGAACCAGAGGATGTGTGGTCTGGAAGGACAGACCCAGCAGGAGGCAGGAAAGGGGTCAGTATGGGAGCCTGTCCCTGTGAGCTGGGGGTGGAGATAGCTGTAGATGTCAAAAAGACCCACATTCGGTTCACTCTTCCATTTGAGGAGGTCTGCTATTCCTCTGTGCCTCTCTCCAGGCACATCCAACACCTCTCATGGTATGAGCAGACCAGTCTGGAACATCTCCTGTACTCCTGATGATGTTGGTACCCTCTGCAGGAATCCTATGGGAATCCTACAGGATTCCTACAGTGACAGGAAGCAATAAGCATTCCACAGCTTAGTAGTTGTGTCTACGTGTCTTGGGTTCCAGATGTAGTGAATGCTTCAGTAAAATAAATTGACATGTTTTTAAAGAAGAAACCCCAATCTAGAGCTCCATGTGGTTTCCTCTGAGTTAGAAGAGAATTTAAATTTGCTCTCCTGGGTCTGTTGTGAGCTTATGCCTGTGATATTCCTGAAAGCTAGCACAACATAACATTTATCCAGCTACAAAGTATCTATTTGCTTTTTCTTTTTGCCAAGGGACTTGGTTGTTTCTTGTGTGCTTTCAGACTTCTTTCCTCAGTCATATTTCACTGTCAAGCATCCAGGATTTTAATTAATTAATCTTAATTTGATCCATAAAATCTGCATGTTTCATGGGAGAAAAGTTTTATTCCAGAAGAGTTACTAATGAACGTTTCTAACAGCCTTGCACAATGAAAGGAGGCACGTGGGCAAAAAGCCCCTTTACAACCTTATCAGGATGTTTCCTTCTGTTTGGCTTAAGGCTCTACTGTATGGTGTCTCTAGTTCTACACTCTCTAATTTTCCCTCCTCTGGGAAGGCATTGATCAGTATTGTTACCTGGGTCACAATTTTGGATCTCAAGCACTGCTGCTGTTTACTCCTTCCCCAGAATGCTCACTTTGGTTTATTTACACTTTATCAGTAATCCCTGAGGTTTGTCTATTTTTTCCAAAGAGTATGATGAAAGTAATTTTCACTCATCTTGCAGTACGAAGTCTACAATATCTTCAAAAGCACAGCTGCTGAAACTATGTATCCTACATTTCCAAATATTATTTTGTATGGTTTAAACATCATTGCACAGCAAGGGCAATTGTTGTTAGAGTTGCAAGCTGATCTCTCTTGAAGTTTGTTCTTGAATCCAAATTTCTGAACGCAGCTCCCTATGACAAATTTAACAAAATCATTTGTGCGTATGATAGAGAAACCTTCAGTGCTTGCTACACACTGGTATAAGCGGCAGTAGCTTCTTAGAAAGTGGGGTAAAAAAAACCCAACTAAACAACTAAAATGAACCACAACAAACTGTGAAAAAAATCAGTCTTGGTTATGACTCTCTCTGTTTCAGGAAAAACCCTTGGTCCCCAGGTGTCCCCACATCCTGATAGGGTTGGTGCAGGTAGGCAAAATTGGCTCTGAACTATGAATTTCTTTTGCCCATTTGCTCTGGTTTCAGGCAGGGTGAACTGAGCCAATGAAACCCACGATTTCAAGCACATTTTCCTGTGTAAGTAAGAAGATGGTTTAACCACAGCAGCTGCAGGGGTTGAATTGTGGCTCTTGAGTCCCCGACTGCTGACCAAGCCACCTTGGCAGTATCAATGCTGCTGAACTTTTCTCCTGGCATGGAGAGGCAGGCCACCACTGCTATTTCTGGGAAAGATGTGGAATGCTGGGTCAAGGTCCTCCCTGCTGCCTTGGACTGCCTCACACTCGAGGGGAGGACAAGCACGAGGGATGGGGTGGATCCAGTGCCCTGGGGCTGCTGCCCACAGCTTTGTTTGGTGGGCTCAGCCCCAGAGATGTTGGCTCCCTGAGGTGGTCCTTCAGTTGCAGCACCTCTTGGGGTTCAAGGTTATTTATGCAGTTTAAGACACAGGAGGAGCTCAGTGTAAGCATGGTAATACCTCAGCAAAGTGTTTTAACCTCCCAGAGTCAGGGACAGGAGATGTATCTGAAGATCCTGCCTACATTGATGTGGACAGTAAGTCCCTCAGAAGCACTTTAAAATAAGAATTCCCTTTAAGGTCTCTGGTGGAGTGAAAACTAAATGGAGCTTGGGAGTTCATTCCATTGCTTCTATTGTAAAAATTTGTGGCAGGCCTCAGAGGAACTGTTTGTGGGGGAGAAAGTGTGGGGAGATCCCACCAAATACCAAATCAGCTGCTGGGACAAGTTGGAAGAAAGAAACATGCACCCAAAACCTGCCCTGAAACAGCACAAAAACTAGTTTGTAAGTCTGCTTATCTGGGGGGTCATGATGGGCATAGTCAGAGATGGAAGGAGGTTGGGAGGAGTAAATAAGGAGAAGAATGCAAGGGGATAGAGGTGAACTAAATATGAGCCACTTAGGGTCCTAGAGACTGATTTATGTAGCTCAATGAGTCCTAAGATACCTGAGGAAATATCATCAGTAAACAGTGCAGTTGACAAATGTGTTTAGGGGCAACCCAAATAAAGCTGGATTTCTTTGCTTCCATGTTTTTCTCTTTTCTTTCTCTATTTTTGGTTTTTCACAGGCTCTCTGAATTTCTCAAGAGCTTCCAAGATGAAATAAAATTAGGTTAGGTCCGGTCTTCTTTCTGTACTTCCTCCAAGCAGGACCTGAGGTATCATGAGTGAAACAGACTTCATACAAAAGCTCCCAGATTCCAAAACCAATCTGTGAAAAAGATTTTTTTAAAAACATATAAATGCTTGTGCACACACACAGCCCTGTCAAGAACATAAAAGCTGGCTCTTTCCTCTCAGAGAGCTGCAAGGCTGCAGAAGGACACGGAGCCATTGCCTCCTGATGTGCCAGCCCAGCTGTGGGAGCTGCTGTGAGCAGTGAGGAACACACTCCTGTGCCCATTGAGGTGAGCAGTGAGGAACACACTCCTGTGCCCATTGAGGTGAGCAGTGAGGAACACACTCCTGTGCTCATTGAGGTGAGCAGTGAGGAACACACTCCTGTGCCAGGGGAGGTGTGCAGTGAGGAACACACTCCTGTGCCCATTGAGGTGAGCAGTGAGGAACACACTCCTGTGCCAGGGGAGGTGTGCAGTGAGGAACACACTCCTGTGCCCATTGAGGAACACACTCCTGTGCCCCTTGAGGTGTGCAGTGAGGAACACACTCCTGTGCCAGGGGAGGTGTGCAGTGAGGAACACACTCCTGTGCCCCTTGAGGTGTGCAGTGAGGAACACACTCCTGTGCCCATTGAGGAACACACTCCTGTGCATGCCATGTGTGTAAGGGAGCTCAGTGTCTGCCCTGCAGCTTCCTGCAGGCTGGCCCTGAGCATGGGAGGGGGCTGTGAGTGCCTCTGGCATCACTGGGCTCACATGTGCTTTGAAGCACTGGAAGCAAAAGAAGAGAGTTGAGAGTTGTTTTTTTTTTCTTTTCCCCTGGAGGGCCTTATGTAGGAAAGACATTCTGTGCTGTTCTTGTGAGCCAGCAAAGGCCTCCTGAAGATAAAGGAAAACCCTGTATCTCTCCTGAGGAAGACACCAAGGTTGTCACCATGGAGACGTGATGAAGGAGATAAAGTTAAGAGATACAGACTCTAGAGATAGAGATCCTTATCTAGAGATAAGGACTCTAGCTGGCTCACAGAAGGATGTGGCTCCTTGGTCACCCACTGAGAACTTTGTTTCTCTCTTACAACCAATGGGCAGTGAATGTGTATGTTGAGTGAATGTAAATATCTTGAAAAAGTATAACAGCAACATGTGGCTATAGTAAATCTCTCTTGCACCCTTCTGATGGAGTCGTGGTGCTTTGTGCTGTGTCGAGCTCTATAACAACAGACTTAGGGCTGTTTAATCAGATGTCCCATTCATTTCTCACAGAGACTGAGCAGTGTTGGAACAGCACATTGTGGGGAGTGCCATGGGCAAGCATTAGCATCAGCTTAGTGTTTGTGTAAACCAAGAATATCTACATGATCTTCCTTGAATAAAACACATCCATGGCTCTTCTATTTCATGAAGCCATGTGCTACTGGTATATTTTTCTTACCAGAGTACAGCTTTGCTCAGGTCTATTTTTTTTCCCAATAAAAGGTCAAAGATAAGAATAAGAAAAAATTATGCTACAATACAGCAAATTTGCGTTGGTTTATTGGCTCAAATCCATTCTTGAAATAACTTAGTCTTTTCACTTCACTAATGTTGCACAAGAGATACATTTGTCTCCACAGGCTTGGCCTGGGAGTACTGCTGCTGTTTCCATGTGTCAGTTTTTTAGGGGTGGTATGCAACATCTTCTTCTCTGCAATCTCTTTTCCAAAGTTTTTAATCTTACTCTTCCTTGCTCCCTCCCTCTCTGCGTTTGCCTAAGTGAGCTGCCTTTTGCAGCACTGGGATGGAGGCGTAGGGTCAAGGGAACAGAACATGTAATCATCACTCCTTGCCTTGGTTTTTGGCCCTGCCACTGATTTTCTGTGCAATTTAGAGCAACTGACCCAACCTTTCTGTATCCAAACAATAACATGCTGTTTGCTTCCCAAGCAGCTACAAATGCTGTCCAAAGGGCCTTTCCAAATTGGAAAGTGCCAAAGATTAATTTCACATGCAATTTCTTCTGAACTTTTAAATGCATTTGCAAGGGTTCACCTTAGGGATGGTCAAGAAGTCCCAAAGTGGCCCACTTACTCCTTCTGGCAGCTAGGATCCTGCTTTCTTGCCTCTTTGATCTTTACATGTTCTAAGCCTGTTGCCGCCTTGAGGACTCTCCTGGCATTTATTTGCCTGTCCACTAGAGAGTAAGGACAGAATGAGAATTTTCCTTTGCAAGGGCACCAAGGAAACCTGAAGTGTGTTAGTACTAAAGAATATGTCACTTACAATATGCCTACACTACTTCATGGGGTCATGGCTACACTATTTGTACTAACTGAGTAAACTTGTTTAGAGACAACTTGGGCTTCTCTACCTTGTGGTATCCACCTACACCTTGAACGAAAATGTTGGCTTTTAAGGTGCACTGGGCTTCTGAGCATAGCTCTGTGCAGTGCTTTGTAGCCCTCAGCAAGGTCATCTATAGATAGTTAAGGCATTTCTGCACAGCACCTCACTGTGTCCTGCAGATAAACCCTCTGTGTATGTGAGGACGTGTGTGTACATGTATTACAGCAGGTTAAACAAGTATCTGCTATTCAGTGTGTAATTAGAGTTTGGATGAACCTGGAAACATAAACCAAGAATTCAAGGATGCCCAAAACATATAAGAAAACTGTATTTGGGCAAGACTCGGAGTAGTCATTTGTGGCTAGAGATCTCTGGTTTGCACTGCTCCACCTCCTGTCAGTGAGGACGAGAACCAGGACTTTAAATACAGACTCAAAAGACTCAGACACTTTAAAAAAACCAGCCTGGCCCATAACTAGTTAAATAATGAAGCAAACAAGAAGGGGAGCAATTAAACCTTTTTATGAGTAGCAGCAGAACCATTGATTGCGAAATTTACTGGTAGCCAAGTTCTCCTCCCTTCCCTACCACTTATAATTATGCCTTAATTGTAGCTACTGGCTGTGGCACAAAGCTCATACATATAAACAAATCCCAGGATATCCTGCAAAAAATACACTGTATGGGAGACATTAGCAAGAAGACAATCAGGAACTGGAAGAGTGTTCCCACATGGAAAGCTGCGGGTGGTATAAAGAGTTCTGCATCCATATGGTTACTTATGCATAATATCTTTGTAATGACATTAGTACCTCTCCATTGCTTTTTCTGGCACATGCCTGGTCTTGAGTCAGTTGGACTGATAATTACAAAATTGTGGTTTGCAGACCACTGGTGGTCCACAATCTTATGGTAAGTGGTCCACAGATGGGCCGCAGAACCAAGCTGAACAGCTTTCAGTTGTGTTTTCAATTAAAAGTTTGATGATGCAGGGTACATGGTGGTCCACAAAAGGGTCTTAGCATTAATGGTGGTCCCATTACTCTGAAAGTTGGAAAACACTGACTTAAACAATTATGAAGATCAACAGTCCATTTGTGTTATGTTGTTTGAAGTTAAATGTTACAGCATGTCCCTTCCTTTCATGTGTTGGGGGCTGTGTTGCCTGCTATGCTTGTCAGTTTTAAAAATAAGAGTATTATGAAGTATTACAAATGTTTCTTCGTGGTCTTGTCTTCCCAGTTTATGATTTATTTAGCTCATCATTTCATATGCACTACTGTATTCACATATCAGAAGTTTTTGTCCAAAACCCTGTAGCATTTTGGGAGGAAAAGAAGAGGGATATTTTTCACATTTTGTTCGGTTAAGTGGGAGTTGGGCAGATGCAGGGTATAGGGCTGGCTCTCTCCCCATACCTTCGTGATTACAACAGCATCTGTCATTCTGTCATTCAAAACCATGGCTCCCCTCAAACTGCAGCTTTTTAGGGACCAGCTCTAGACTGCTCTGGACTGTGCAAACTGCATTGTTCTTGGGAAAACTGCAGGAAAACTGCAGCATTCCTTGCAGGAGAGGAAGAACACAAACAGTGTTCTTTCAGTTCAGGGCAGAGGGCATCTAGCTGGCAAGAAGTGGCCTGGACTCTCCTCTTTACTTTCAAAGCTGTCCTCATATTTCATCCAATGCCTGGTAACATGACAGAGCAGGGACAGGAGCAGGAGCAGCAGGGATGGTTCCATCTGTCCAGAGACTTCTGACCTCCTCTTGCTTTACTTATTCCCCACTGAACATGGAACAGGGTGAGTTCCCAACAGGTGCTGATATAGTGCTCCCCAGACAAATGTTTTTGTTGCTAAGATAAAACACATGAGAGAGCAGCACCCCAACCCTTGTCCCCTGAAGGAAAGCAGAATTGTTACTGTGTGTAGAGGTGTCAGAATGGCCTGTCTGGTGGTCCCACACCAAAATTGGCACCTCTGAAATAGTTTAGGAGGTGCAAATCCCAGTTTTGGCATCCCAGTTAATTTTGGGTATCAGTGAAGTCTCCAGCTGCTTCCTTTGATAAGACTGTGCACAGCCAGGACACTCCAATGCCTAGGTCTGTAAAGTAACCCAACTTTAAATTCAATTTAAATGCTGTGCAACTTGGCACTGCAGTAAAACAGAAGGTTCAGAGGTCTTTAACAAGCACTGTCCTAGAAACAAGTTTGGTTTGGCGCTTTTCCCCTTCCTACTGGAATATACTGCTTTCTCCATTAGGAACTCTTTTGTAAACTTTCAGCCTAAACTTCATTGCCAGCCTGTGCCCACATGCTCTTGAATGAGCTTTTCTACCTCTTTGTGTTTATAGAGAGTAATCATAGCTTTTTCTCCATGAGTGTTTTCTCCAGGCTGACAGATGCTTCTCATATTGTCTTGTAAGGCAGGCATTCCTGTTGCCTGTTTCCTTCTTAGCTCCTCTAGCTGTAAAGTCATCCTTAATGAAAATGGATTTGTAAGAAAAAACGCATATAAAATCATGGTCCTCCAAACAAAAATCCTTTACCAGTACTGATTAAAACCTGGAATATCAGTTTTATTTTGTACCCACAGAAATGTTTATCCTTCTGTATTCCACATGTATGCCTGGCTGACTCACTGTAGCTGCAATATATGGCAGTCGTTTTCCTCTTCTGGTGTTCTCAAATCACAATATCATGTTTCTGTCATATACCCTTGATCCCCAAGATGCATAGCTTTGCATCACAGACCATAAAGTTTCAGCCTGTTTCTCCAGTGCCCAGGCAACCCAAGTCTCCCTTGGTTCTGCTTTGCTCTCCCTGTGGGCTGATCAGGACTGGTGTGTCTGAGGCTCCCCCTGTGCTATGCAAGGGCCAGGCTCACTGAGCATCTGCACTTCCTGCAAGAAAAACAGTGGCATGTCCTAGCATTTAGGGACAGTAAAGCAAGGCTGTATGAACACACTTTGTATGGACTCCCCATGCAAACCAAGACCTTGTTTTAATTTGCCCCAAAACAGAATGCTCTTTGGTTCACCCAAACACAGTGGTTTTCTTGCTGAATCTGAATGGCTTTGCAACTCCCAACCTCTGGGACACTGGGCAGTCTCAGCTGCTGTTTGCTAGGCAGGAGTGCTATTCCAGTTACAAGAGAGCTGGGTGTTTGTGTGGAGGCTAATTCCACACTGGATCTATTATTATTATATTTCATCACAATCTATATTGCACCAGAGCTGTAAGTGCAAGCACCATCCTGCTAAGCACATGCAATCAGGTTGCTTTCCAAGTGGTGATAAAAGTATTTTATAAACACCTGGAAAAAGTTTATGCTGAGATTTTTACCTTTCTCTCAGTCAGAAACCATTTGCTCTAAGCCTTACAATTTCTGTTTTAGGTAAGCACCTGTTTTGTGTGTGCCACCTGATACTTCTTGACTCTCTACCTGAAACAGTAAAATTCAGAACTGAAACAGAATAACTTAGAGCCAAAATTGTTCAAACTTCAGAAGTGTCTGCAACATGGTCTTGTTAGGGGCAATTTTCTTCTGGTGGCAATGTCATTGCAGCCTGTGAGATGCTGTGCAACTTTTTTTGGCTATGTATTACAGGTATAATTTAAGAGAACACAGATTTTTTTTTTCATGCTATTGTCTTTATCACAATTAAAATAGTGAGATTTTCACTTTTTTTTTTTTTTTTTTTTTTGTAAAATTGGCTTTTATTCAGAGCTCTCAAGACCTACAGGAAGCAGATCAAAAGCACAAAAGCAGTACCACTCTGCAGAGAGATTGTAAGAGGCAGTGACAGGACTGTGCTCAGATTGGCTCACTGCCACAGTACAGTGAGGGCATCAGGAATCAGGTTTTACATTTCCTTCTGATGTAGGTCAGGCTGAACAACACAGTCTTTTGAGCCTTGGCCTGGGCTGCATCACAGTGGAGGTGATTTCACAATCCTGATTCCTATTTGTGTATTCAGTACAATTCTGGGACTTGGGAGGTGGACAGAAGGACTGCCTGGAAAAATAAGGTCCATTAAAACACATCTTGATACAATTATCCTGTAATGATTTTCTGGATGCAAATTTGAAACAACTTCAAAACCTTCAAACAGTGGAACAGAGACCTGCAAATGACAGAAAACAGAGAAAACCCTGGAGGCTGGAGGACTGGTCCTTACTGCCTGTATGTCAGCTGCCAAAGTCATTTATGAGAATTGTCCCCTGTGCAGAGCTCCATTATGCATACAGAACAATTTATGAAGATTTCCATGATATTTGACATCTTTTCTGCTGTGTCATGACACAGATAACTTACTAATAAATTTCTATCACTTCTGGCTTCCCGGTCTCCTAATCTTGTATTATTGCATTTCTATTGTCTTATTGTATTATCTTGTCTTATTGTACTCTGATACTTGTTTTTTTTCCTAGAAGTGAAGTGTAAATGAAATTTTTATCTGAAATATAGAAACAGCTAAAAATGACTTTGTGAAAGCAAAGGCTCCAGGCAGCTTCTATGACAGCTCATGTCTAAAACAAGAGAGTAAAAAGAGGGTCTGAGGGATCATAGAAGCTAATACATGGCTGATGTTACAAAAAAAAGAAAGCAGTTCCTGTGACACAAGTTGGTGGATTGCAGTTCACATAACCACTGCCTATTTTAATGATTATTAATCATTGAAAGTAATTTTGGCTATTTAAATGCAAGTAAACTGCCTGAAGTTACTTCACTCATTCATTTTTTTTCCCAAAGGGACAAATTCAAGCCCTAATTTATACTCCCATGAGAGGACACAAGTCTCAAAGCTGTATAAACTAGAAGTGCTTTGAACCAGGTAAGGTCTGAGTTCAAGGATGTTGTGTTGAGGATAATGAAAAGAACTTTGTAAATGAGTTAGTTACTCACTGGCTTCTTTTAGCCTTTCCTCCAAGGGTTAATAGGAAATCAAGACACTGGAGGTGCAAACTGTGGATCTGGCAGAGAGAAATGCCTAGAGGTTGGTGTTCCTGTGATGCTCCAAGGCAGCTGTAGCACCCACTGACTTTTCCATATGTGGTCTGAAGTCAAGAAGCAAATCTCCACTAGAGCAATTCCACTCCTGCCTGGCTGATTTCATCTTATTTCAGAGTAAGCATAGATTGTTTGGCTCATACATTTTAGTTCCCTGTCTGTCTGCAAGGGGAAATCAGCTCCCATTGCCTTGGCCCTGTCATTTTTGTTTGCCATCGTGGAGCCTCCTCCAACTGCTGTACCCAGTGCACCCATCCTCTTCAGAGGTGGGCTCTTGGGTTACACAGCACTTGCTTTGACCACAGATCCCAGGTAAGATGTGATGTCCTGGTTACTTTCTTCTGTGGGGATTGGAACAACGAGGTTAATAATATAATTCATAATTCATGATATCAAGACACCTTCTAATGGAAGGTTGTTAGAGCCAGATGATCTTTAAGAGCAAACACAAACCTTTTTATGATGATAATGATTCAACTCTTAAGCAGATAAACAGTGAGTCTGATAAGGGAATATGTTTGAATCACACCTCACACAGACAGCTTAATTGGTGACATTTCTAGGCTGGGAAGGATTGAATTTGCAAAAATGTTAAATTTTCTCTTTTAAATGGATTTAGTTTTTAATTCAGATATTTCCTTTCGTGGCAGTCATTTTTGCAGGCTGGTTGCCTGATCTCCTGGCATTGGAGAGGCTCTGTTGACTTTCTTCCCTGTGTAGTGAATGTGCATTGGGCTAAATCCCAGTGTTGTGCCAGGATCTAGCTCACTGTTATCCCATGTTCCCAAATGCCAAGTGCATTCCCATTACCTTAGGCTACAGCTCTCTTTTCCCACAGGCTTCCTGCAAATTCCCCTCTCTGTGGTCAGGTACACCTCCATCAGAACCCAGGGTGGATGCAGAAGGGTTGTTTCATGGTAACATGGGAGATGACTGTGCATGATGGGATGAGACCTTGCAAGCAGCACTAGAGATCTGCACCAGGGTCTCAGAATTTCTCCCAAGGTTTATTTTCTATGAAATTGAGTTTGCCCCAGGCCATAAGACACCATGTGTAAACTGCAGGGATCACAGGAGGCCAAAAATGTGCATTGTCTGGGGCTGGCTCTGCTGCAGATGGTGTCCTGTGACCATGGGGATGAGGACACCTTTTCAGTGCTGGCATTTTACAAAGGTTGCACAGTTGTTCTCTATCATCACTGCCAGATGAAATGGTCCCAGTTCTCTGTGGCTCAGCAGAGTGCTCCTACAGCTACATCTTGAGCAACTCATGGTCACTAATATCTGGAAAAGCAGAGGGCAGCAGCTCAGCAGGGTTCTGAGGGATCACAGCCCCTCTCCAGCCCTGTTAGTGCTGTGCTGTGCAATGTGGCCTCGGGCTCCTGGGACATGGCACTGCTGTGTGGTCTCCCCTCACCACATCTGGGCACACTGACCTCCTGCAATTAAGAAATGCCACATCTTCTAGCAATCACTTAATCCACTGTCCATAGACAGAGGCTGGGCTGAAAGTCATCCTTCCTTGCCAGGAATCCTAGCAACTCAAAAATATGTGATGCTGAACATCTAGAAACTAGCATTTTGACAGTGGTTACCCCCCTTGACATGGTGGTATGTGAGCAGCCCTGCTCTGGGCTTTGCAGCATTGCTCTGTGCAGCAGCCCTGTTGCAATCCTTGGCTCTTTCTGCCATGGAAACTGAGGCAAACAAAGGCTGAGTAAGTAGAGCAGTGCTACACAGCAAGCCTGTGGCAGAGCTGGGAACCAAACACAGACTTTCTGACTCCCAGTCCTGGACTTCAGCAACCCACTGAGCTCTGACGTGCGACGAAGTGAATCTCACTAGAGACATCAGATAACCACAGTTTAATTTGGTTTCTCTGTGCTCTGTACCCTGGGGAGATAGCAGACCTCTGGCCACAAAAGGCAAGTTATTGAGAGATTTGCTGTTAATTCCCCCTTATGAGGTCCATCTTGTTATGTTTGGAGTTGCCATAGCTTTCTGTTTGTTTTGCCTGGTTTTTTGCATGTGGGGCTTGTGTATTTTATTAAGCCCTTGGCTAGTATCTTGTGCATGTTTAAGATTTTATAAGGGCTTCTTTCGAGGTTATTCATTATAGCTTTCAAAGGTGGCCTATTCTGAAGGCTTGCTATTGAATACCAATCTTTGATAGATTCATGACTCACACAGGGGAAAAGACCCATTTCTCACAGGCTCATAATTAGTGTTCCCAAAGGGTTCCCCAGCTGCTTTTCATAGCTCTTGGCTCATGTTGACCTTGGACATCAAATTCTTCATGGCTGTTGAAGTACAGTCATCAGAGAAAATGAGGGAGAAACCTCCTTTTATTTTCATCACTTCAACAAGAAAAGTCATCCAAGAGACACATTACTAGTCCCTTGTATTTCAGATCTGCCACTGATCTGCTGGAGACCTGACCTTTCTGTGCCTCATCTGGCTTTCTTCTCTGGCTTGTCTGGTCATGCTGTGTGCAGTGGAAGGCTTTTTGATGACCTTAGTTATCACTTAAAGATTTTTCATGTTCTTAGCTTTTGATAGATATGTCCTTAAAAACCCTGTTTAAAACACACAGGAAATTAATTAGTTTGAGGAAAGGATTTGGAGTGTGTTGAATATTCTATTAGAAAGAGAAAACAGCTTCTTTTTCAGCACAAGTATGAATTGTGTAATTCAATGTGAAGTGTAAGATGTGAAATTTAGAAAGATTTTTGTATCTACTTCATATAAATCATGCAGTATGTGTTTGTGGGATCATTTAAGTTCTGGAGAAGTAATTTCTATTCTTTCACTTTCTATATAAAAGCAAAAGCATCATTTCCATTTGCACATATCGTTCCTCTGGGAAATGCTGAATTTTATCTTAACTGCAGTTAATAAGATTTTAAAAACCCACTTTACTTAGAAGTATATGAATTGATAATAGACATTAAAAAGTTAATATTTTCCTTAAGGTTGAAAACAGATTTGCTTGCACTCTTTTTGTGGATGTCCCAGTTTTTTTCATTAAAAAATGAGTTCTAAGAACAGATGACTCATAATTTTTCAGCTGCCTCCCCCTCGTGGTAAATCTGGAAAACCTCTAGAAAACTTCTTTTCATGGAAATGGCAAAAAGCTGGGTAAAGTTCAGCACTTGCATTTCAAGAGATGTTTCTTCTTTTTTAGTTGGGGAGAGGATTTAAAATGCTGAACAAATGTGAATTAAAGCAAGAACATACTAGTTCTTTCCATGAACCAAAAGCACAAATAAGCTTAAATAGAAGAACACAGATAACCTCAAAGAACTTTGTGTAACAGCGGCACAGCTGCCTTGAGGCTTTTCCTGCTTCTCCAAACAATTTCTGCCCCTTCCCTCTCCCTTTCCACCTTTCCACTTCTGACAGGCCTGAAGGTTACAGCAGAAACCTTTTTCTTTTTCTTTTTCTTTTTCTTTTTCTTTTTCTTTTTCTTTTTCTTTTTCTTTTTCTTTTTCTTTTTCGTTTTTTTGTGTGTGCCAAGGGCCTGGGAGGCAGGGCATGGACTCACTGCCAAGCCCTGGGGCTCCTGGTCTTCCTTGTCTCTTGATGGAGTTGGAATACTGTCATTCTGCATGGGCTGCAAACACTGATCCCTTTGTGCTTTTTTTTCACTCTGATATGGAAAATAAAATGTTCACTACAGCTTGAAAGAGGAAAGATTTGGCAGTGACACTGAATAATGGTTAGTGCAGGTGAAGGATGAGATGCAAAGCCATGTTCTACCAGGCATTCCATAACCCAAACCAAGGTGGTTTGTAATCAACTGAAGCAGGACTCTCCTAAGTACATCTGCATCATACACAGAGAGCAAATTCTTCTCTGTGAGCAAATAATCATCATTCCTGAGACCATCACTTCCCTGGGCTCATTGTCCTTCTATTTTCTAAAAGCCTCTCTTTTGTGGGGCCTGAGACCCCTCCCATTCTCTGAAAAGCATTTTTCTCCATTTCCTCTGAAGGGAGTGGACTTGAAAGGGTGAAGCTGAGAGGAGCATGAGGAGGAGCAGGAGGAGAGCCTTTGTGGTTCAGGTTGTAGAGGGTGACTTAAGAGAAATTTTGGCTCATTTCCTGGGCTTACCACAAATTGTGTGTGGTGGAGAGGAAGCTGCTCATACAGTCTGAGCTTTTAGTGCCTTGTGTGCTGACCAGAGAAAACGGCCTCCCTTCATCCTTTGTGTCTTTCCCACTTCACTGGAAAGCCTGGGATGAGAAACTTTCAAATCTACTCAAGCAGAGAAGATCCTGGAGGAGGCTGGGCTCCGCCGTTATGCTAACAAAAATTTAGATACATTTAAAAATTGGGCTTCTGGCCTCCCCCGCTGTTGTTGACTCCCTAACCAGTGGCAGTTTTCATCAGCAGCACCAGCTGGCCTCATCCCTGGGGATGCCTCCCAGCTTTCAGCAGCTCACCCGAGGGCTGTCCTTGATAAATCCAAAAGAGCCGCAGCCACAAGGTGTCCCCCTTCTCCAGGGTTTGCAGGAGAACTGAGCCAGGCCGCTGAAACACATCTTTCATTGAAAATTTGAAGAGAAATACTGCTTGTAATCCTGGCCCCAGGTGATGGGCTCTTGGACCTTTCCTCTAAGCAATGCAGAGGTGGCCAAGGCAGCCCTTAGCATGGTCCTGTTATGAGAATGACAGAGTTTCATGTACAATTGCAAACTCACAGCCCACAGAGAAGGAACATAAGCTGCAGAAAGCTAAATACTTTATGCAGAATACTTTCATTGTCTTAAAATTCGGATCCTTTTCCCAAAAGAGGTGCATTTTATTGCTGAGGTAGGCAGCACAACATGTTACAGGCTGAAAATACAGTGTTTGCAAGGTGGTGAGGGTCCAACTTTCCAAGCATTTCAATGATTTTACTTGTATATAAAGGCAATTCAAAGAACTTAATTCTGTCTCAATCTGTGTAAAGATTTCTGGGATTTGCCTCTTTGCACAAACTCCCAACTTCATATTAAAGTGCAATTCTTTAATTAAAAACAGAGAAGGAAAAAAAGCCAAAATAACCCAAATAAGGACTAACCTCCCACAGGGTCTAACATTATTACTCTTCTGTCCTGGGTATGTGTAGCCTCCAGCCTCTGTTTGGCCTAATGGATGGATTCTTTCTGAATTTCTGTGAATCAAGCAACATGAAGTGCTGAGTCTGGGTCTTAACTGAGCCAGACCCAGAGGCATAGGAGAGCAAATCTCCCTCAGTTAACACACTTTATTCTCTTTAGAAAATAATTTATTATATCCTTCTAAATATCCTTTATATTTTACCAGCAGAAAAAAAAATATTTACATGCTTAAGCTCTAATTAGCTCCAAGCAAATGGGCTGCAATGGACACAGCGTGTCCTGAAGGGTCAAGTCTCATGGAGAAAGAGAGAAGGCAGGATGGGTGGGTGGGGAGCATAGGGAAGGCCTCTGGCAATGGGATGTGCATGCTTCATTTACCACTTGAGGGCACAGTGAAGTGAAAAATAAGGAGTGGGATAAGGAAAGCAAAGAAAAAACATGGAAGAAGGTGGAAAACAGTCTCAGCACAAGGTGACAGCATGAGAGGCTACAGAAGAGGAGAAACAACGTGAAACCAGAGATCCAAGTGTCCCTGTATGAACTGAAATGCAGTACTTCAGAGGAAATACTTTATTCTGACACAGAGAATAACAGCAACCAAACTAAAATCCATGGACATGGAGGAGTTTTAGGTCAGTGGGGTACTTTTCTTCATTACTTTAGTGTGATCATTTGCATGTCCAAGGCAGAATAAATCTACATCTTGGGATAAAAATAGGGGTTTCTTTGCCTGTTTGCTAACCTACAATCATTCAACTAGTCAATTGACCAGCAATGGCTACTCAGTACTGTTTCTCTGAGTGGAGAGGCTCAGTGTGAGATGAATTTTGTGGTCTCTAGCAAGCTCACTGGCAAGCAATCTGCTGGGCTCCCTCCACAGTCCATGGAGAACATGAGATTTTAAATACATGTTTACTGATAAAGAAACAGACCTAGCTCTAACCTTACACATTTAAAGAAATAAAAATATTAACATCAGGGATTTAAAATAATATTAAAAATATTTACTAGATATTTGCAACTCAACTCTTCCTGTTGCAGTTGTGTGGTAAGTCTCTTGACTGATATCAGTGTAGTATCTCTGGTCATAGAACAGGTGTAATGCACAAACTGGGATTGATAAAGGGAAAATCAGAGCACAATTTTCCCTCAAGTCACATTAAATTTCGTGCCTTCAATAGACAGCTCATATTACAAAATCTAGCATGGTGGATATAACTAGAATGATTTCTTGAAACAAGAGTCAATACAGAAAGCTTTGGTACAAAATAATTATTTTATTATTAAAAAAAAAGGTAAAATAAATTCCAGTGCAGCAAGTTCTCAGAGGAGAGAAATAAAATGTTATTTCATGAAGTTCACATTTGTCATAATATGTAAATAGTAGGACTAGAAACAATAAATAAATATTTTTCATCCACCTTCCCATCCCCATCCACTGAGAAATTATTAAAAATAGGGTGAAGGAACAGCAAAGCTTGGACTAGAAAGAAAACAAATAGCAATATTCTATTTTTCCTGAAGATTTTATTATGCATTTTCCTACTCCTGGAGCTATACTGGAAAACAGAAAGGCCATGATCTTAGTGAAATCAGTTGTAGAATTCTACTCATTTTGAGGTTTTCACTCCAATGCCAGGCGTCAGTGAGCAGACTGCCAGCTGGTCTCCTTACATAGTCCATGAAGACAAAAAAAAGATATATTTTCAATGTCTTGACTGCTGCACTAGAGAAATTCAAAGCCGATTAAATGCAAGAAGAATGCTGCTTTGGTGAAGTCCTAGAGATGAAAGAGTCCTGGGAGTGGCTATAAACATCTCAGGGTACATGTGCTGTGGGTGTAACACTGGGTATCATCAACATTTGTTATTGAAGCTGTACTTAGCCTACCAGCAAAAACTGTGAAGTGACTTATTTTTGGGGCAGTCCTTCACTGGCAGTAGCAAAGGAAAGACACATTTGTTCAGAGGACTTGGGATGAACAAGCTGACCAGATATTTTGTGCTTGTTTCATCAACACATACTCAGTACACATTGCTGTATGGGCCCATCCTTGGAACTCTGAGTGATGTTCCCTGAAATGCTCAGATATGAATCCTTGGAGATATGAGAATAAACTGCTTTGATTTTTCTCAATCTGAGTAATTTAACTTTCCTTCTTTAGGAAGATCACAGTTCTACACCAGAAATGTTCAGGCTTTTATCATTGGAGTTTCCTTATATCAATTTCACAGGTTTGACACACCACTGTTGTGTCTTAATTAACTCAGTGTTAAAGGCTTCTTCAGGAACAGGCTGAAATTAGCCCAGAGATTGAGGTTGTAACTGTCCATACTAAAGTAAAACAAATCTAAATATGTATAACCAAACTGAGAGCAGATGAAAAGCTGTATCAATTAAGCTGGGGTAAAATAGCCACTGAATTGGTATTGTATTTGTATATGGTCTAAAAGAGACTAAAACTGGATCAGATCTTTGGCTCCTTTTATCCAAAGGAAACATTTGTGGTTCCTTCTAAAAGATAATTGCTGTTGTTCTGGTGTTTATAAAGATGTCTAACAAGGATTTGAACACCATAGCACTTCTCTTTTGTGGAGGTTGCAGTGCTCATAACAATGCAATTGCCTTTTCACAAAATGGGTTAAAGACATAGAAAGGTTAAAGAAAGGTTCTGGGGGCATTTTGGTACTGGTTTACTGAAGTACAGACTGCAGTTTAAAGTGCTGGGAAAACAGTATAGGCAAAAGGAGTTGCTCAAGTTGCTCTTGAACTCATACACCATAGTGCACACATTCCCTTTCCAAAGGAAGGGATGGACCATCCACAAGAGGAGTCCCAGCAGGAAGCTGCATTTATGTCACTTCAAAAATATCAGAAATAAAACTCTTGTCTTTGTAGTGGGAAAAACCCACAAACTTAAGAGTAGTGGATGACCTTAATGTACAAAGGGTGGTGGGTTCATATCCCAGATGAGCGTTTTAACTTGCCTGCAAAGTGGAAACTGCTTATTGAACTGCTTCTGCCTGGTGCCTGGGCTTTGTTTGTATGATCCAGTAAAAGTAAAACTTAAGGAATGACATAAAAATCTGGATAACATTAAGAGAAAACAGAAGGATAGAAGAGAAGCAATGCAGCAGTGATGAGTTGATGCTCAAGTATAAATAACTTTGGGTGTGGATGGAATAGAGGAACTGTCAAAATGAAGTGAGTGAACAATTTTATTTCAATCCAAAAATTGTTTAAATTTGTCCAGACATTATTGCTGCATTGCTCAGTAGTTGATGCATCTCTTGCAAACCAAGGTGCCTGCAATTTGCAAGATGACCCTGAGAAATACTTGATAGCTTGCATTATATTAGAGAAGCATTTTACAAACCAGCCTGATTTTTGGGGTGGAGGGGGGAAGTGGGAGGAGATGTGGAGTGAAAGTGGTTTTAAAAAACCCTTTTTCCATCTCTCCTAGATTCTGATCTACTCCTTAATCACTTCTCAGTTGCTTTGAGGAGTCCTGGCCATGTCCTGTCTAGGTCCTGGCATTTCCTAGCACAGAAGGTGTTACATTAGAAGATATGGACCTTTTGGACGAGGTCCAGAGGAGAGCCACAAAACTGGTCAGAAGGATGGAGTACCTCTCCTCTGAGGAAAGGCTGAGAGAGAGGAGTTTTAAGCTAAAAGAGATAGATTTAAACTAGATATAAGGAAGAAATTTTGTATAATGGGGGTAGTGAGACACTGGAACAGGTTGCCCAGGGAAGTGGAGATCCCTATCCCTGGAAACATTCAGTGTCAGTTTACAGGACTCTGAGCAACCTGAAGCACTGGAAGATGTCCCTGCTCACTTTGAGAGGGTTTGGACCAGATGATCCTTAAAGGTCCCCTCCAACCCAAACTATTCCATGATTCTATGATTAGGAATCAAATTGTGCAAGGGCAGGGAGTGTTGTATGTATGCACAAACACAGTCTTGTTCCAGCTGCTTGGAATGCATAAGGCAGGCAGGAATGTGTTGATAACAATAGCAATGACTACAGAGAAATTAATCATTGGTGCAGTTAGTGGAGAAAGACATCAAAGACCCCATGTGAGGACCTGATGTATCTAAAGCTTAACTAAATCAGCACCAGGGCCTCCTAATTTCAAGGATAACTTAAAAGTTACTAAAAACCTACCAGCTGTTGATGCTTGCCCATAGTTATCTTTACCTTAGGCTTCACTGGCTAAAATGAGGACTCTTAACCTTCAACTGAATTCCACCCTGTGTCTCAGGAATTACCAAACCAGAGTTTGGTAGCTCCTTTAGAGGAGTAGAACACTAGGCCAAAATACCTTAAGAATTGGCTTTCAGCCTTTTTTTCTCAAGACAGAGTTGTTTCCTACCACGTGGTTATAGAACAGTTGTGGCATAAGTACAACTCTGCTGTCACTGACAGACACATACTGGGCTAAACTGGGTCTCACAGTCAAAGCAGCTGAATGTCTCCACAATTGTACTTATGACCTATTGGCACAATCCTGCTACATACATGATTTAACATGCATGAGACTGCCACCCTCAGGCTCTTACTTCTTGAGGGTATTGCCATAGAGTACCTAACACAAGCATGGTCACAGGCTGATTTTGTGAGGCTGAAGTGCTGCATCACCCAATGAAATACTTTGCTGGTCGTTCAGACCCAAATGTGAACTCTGAATCATGTAATTATTCCTCACCACCACCACTATACTTCAGGACACACAAACCTTAGTTACATCATCCTATCTCCCAGACTAACTTAGTCTGAAAAAAACCTCCTTTCTAATATGTACCCCACAAATGATTCATCCTTCCCTGTAGCAAGGCGCTGCATGACTTTTAAGGCAGTGATTAGAATGAGGTACATGAACACAAGAAATCATCTTTTGTTTTTAGGAGTCTGCAGACCCTTTTTTCTTCCCATTCCTTTTAGCTGTTAAAGGCTGGTAGTTTAAAAAAGACAACTTTAGGAAAAAAATATTTTGAATCACATAAAGTTTATTTACTTAGTAAAGTTATATTACAGTATGTACAGTTTCTATTTACATATACACCTTTCTAAGAAATGAAGCACCAAATGATACAGTTAGTATTTTAGAGGAATTTACAGATATATTATTTTTGCATCCAGATAGTTATATCTACAGACACACATGGATTAGAATCAAATTCTTATCCATCACTGACTTCAGCTGGTTTTGGATTAGACTGCTAGTGAAGTTACCAAAGAAAAATTTAATTGCTGTCAGCTATCAACCTGCTGTGCTTCAGGATAAGAGATCTTACCCTATGTCATTTCCAGGGCTATGTGCAATCTTAATCCTCAGAGCCAGAGGTATTGACAGAAGGTACTTTATAAGCCACAAGAATGTAACACTTCCATCAGTAAGATTTTTACTGTCATCAAAAAACAGAGTTTCATTAAAAAGAAAAAAGAACACTGCTGGAGTGTTTATATGCAGTATGGAAAGTAAAGTTAAGAGCCTGGAAGCTTATGTGATGCCGTATCACGTATTCCTCAAGGAATACATTTGCTCTCAAGAAGTCCAGTCTTACACCCACTGAAACTTGCATGATCCCCTTAACTCAAGGGGAAAATCTAGCTGTTGGCTTTGTAATCTTTATGCCACCATCAAGATAAAAAGAGGGCTCTGTCCAAGGTACAAAATTTCCTTCAAGTGAATAAAAGACATTTGGATTGGGAAAATGGAAAATGAGGTATTTAATAAACTATGGGGGGGGAAAAAAAGCACCTAGTTTGAAAGACCATTCTGAAAAATATTTTAGAAGTTTCATATATGCAATTGTTACATTCACCTGATTGTGGGTCACGTCTTGTATAAGCTGCTTATACTTTCTGTGCTATCTAATTCATGCTTTTCATAATTTTGCTTCACCAGACGTGGGGTCGGATGGCTGGAAGAAGACCATGTTACCCTGAGGACAGTTGCTGTGACAGACACAGGTGTTGATGAGCATCACTGGCTTTTTGAGGAGGGCGCCCTGGGGGCAGCGGAAGTGGACGTGGATGGTTTTGGTGCTGTGCGGGGTGCAGCAGCGCCCGTCGCCGCAGAGCCCGCAGAAGCGCGGCCGGTACGTCTGCACGCTCGAGCAGTTCCGGTACTCGTAGCGAAGGGCTCTCGCGGCCTTCCTCGTCCGGACACACCTCTTCCCTTTCTGGGAGAAAGATGGAGACAGCAGATATGTCATTGCATAGGACAGACAGCATTTAACAACTGATGTGAGAGATACAGGCCGACTCTGACAATTTAAACTTGCTGTCTTTATTCATTCCACAGCAAGATGACTCTGAAACTGCTTCAGTAGTGTCATTGTTAGGTCAGATGTGATGTACACACATGATTAGGGTTTAAGAAGAAAACAGGTTTTTTCCTGCGTGTTTTCTAGCTTATATATTTTTAACAAAGTGTGATTTTAGGTCATTAACTACATCACAATAACTTATTATATTCATTGATGCAAAGCAATTAGTGGCAAATGTTTAACAGAAATTTAAAAAGACACATATACACATCTACTTATGCACCTAGTCTAGCTTACAAAAATTTTCATGTATCTTTTCTAATCTGTTTTTATGCTGATGACCTCGTCTTCTTCCTTGCTATAGATACACTCGAAAATCATCAATTGTTATTTCTTCTATTAACTCAGCTTTGCTTGCAGGCCAGCTGTCAAGCCCCTCCATACAGTAGTTACCTACAGGTGAAACCTGCGAGATCTGTTCTTCGACATCAGCATGATACTGGACCAAATAATTAAAATCCACTCTTGTCATCCGAGAAAAGCCCAGTCTACATTCATTAAAAAACTTTACTGAAAAACTTCTCAGCCTAGTGTAGTTCCATCAGAGAATCAGCAAGTCAAATGAGCAAGTTACAGGACTAGGTTCAGGGGGAAAAAAGGGGGCAAAATAAACTGCAAAAGTCATCACCCATTTCTGTGACTCAAGGCACAAACAGCTCTAGACATTATATTTTAACAAATGATTGACTAACTTGTCTTCAGAAGTTTTCAATGACAGAGATTCCACATCTGCCCAGACAACCCCAAGAGTTCATTATTCTTACTGCCTAATACATTTTCACTCATGTCTTAATTTTATGCAGTCTAAACTCTCCATTTCTTGTTATATCCTCCATGCACTCAAAACAGGCCGCAATATCTGAATATGATTATGAGAAAAAATCTCTCTCTTCCCTTGCATTCAGAAGAAGTCCAGTTCTATCTGATTTTCCCTAAATGAGCATGTTTTCCAGACTTCTGATCATTCTTGTTAATCTTCTCAACTCCTCCCACATGTTTCATCTCCTTTACAAAACATGGTATTTAAAACTGCAGACTCTTCAGCAAAGGCCTTAGAAACAGCAAAGGCCTTAGAAATGCTTTCCAACACTCAGAACATTACATAAATTGATGGACCTCTTACCTAGGTACATGTTATTCTCCCTGATAGAAACACTTGCACAGTGTGTAGAAGTATAAAACTATTTTCTCTTATTTACAAAATTTTTCACATCAGAAATGTCAGTATTGGGAAAAAAAATGTCAGCTTTGGGGAAAAAAAAAACATCATAAAGATTGAGATAACGTTTAATTTATCAAGCAGACATTTCACACACTTCTGTGCAGTTCCAGATGCTCAACACACTAGAAATCTGATATATCCATTCTGTATCACTGAAGCAACTCTGATGCACATGGTACAGGTAGTACAGTTGCATTTGTGGGAGAAGTTAGACTGTCAACTGTCAAGCTGCACATGCAATACATGTGACCCATTTGGGGTGACTTAAATTATCATAGAATCATAGACCAGTTTGTGTTGAAAGGACCTTTAAAGGTTTTCCCATCCAACCCCCCTGCAAGGAGCAGGGGCATCTTCCACTAGATCAGGTTGTTGAGAGCACTGTCCAGTCTGACCTTGAACATATTTGGGAATACAGCACTGACCACCTCCTTGGGCAACCTATTACAGTGTCTCACCACCCTCATGGTACAAAATTTCTTCCTTATATCTAGTCTGAATCTACCTGTTTTAGTCCCTGTCCTACCACAACAGGCCCCACTAGAAGTCTGTTCCCACCCTTCTCATAGGCCCCCTTTAAGCACTGCAAGGGGCTGTAGGGTCTCCCCAAAGCCTCCTCTCCTCCAAATTAAACAATTCCAACTCTCTCAGCTTTACCTCACAGGGGAGGTGCTCCAGTCCTTGGTGGCCCTCCTCTGGATTAACTCCAGTAAGTCCATGTCTTTCCTGAGGGCCCCAGAGCTGGACACAGTGCTCTGGGGGGATGTCACCAGAGTGGAGCAGAGGGGCACGATCACCTCCCTTGGCCCACTGGAGGTGCAGCACAAAGCTACTGAGCAAACACAGCAAGTCTAATGCTTTACCAAACCCACTCAGCTTGCTGCACTCATGCTAAAAGCTGTATTTATGTACAGCTGCATCTGGACCATTGTAGACCCTAATATTGCAACCTTGGAATTAGAGCTGAAGAGCTGCCTTGCCTCCCTCTCTGCAGATTACCTTATCAGATGACTCTTCATTTTCACAAGGTCTTATCATGCAAAGCCGTGTCTGCTTCACCATCTCACACTGTTGATTCCTGTTGGTAACACGGGTGGAAAAGCCCATTCCACAGCTCGTGGAACAAGCACTCCATTCTGTTGTCTGCTCAATACAATTGGCACTTGAATCTGACACAATCCCGAGTGTGGCCTCTTGCCTGTAGGCTGGAGACAAAACCCCACAGAGCTTTATTACAAGAGAAACTCACATGAAACCTCACTATCTAATTGAGCTCTGTCATATCTGGGAAGGAACATGTGAGAAAAAACAAGGTTCAAAATCCATGCTTTTGATAGGATTTCGAAATTTTAAAAGCTGTCTTTTTAGGAATCCTGAGTAGCAACTTCCTACATCTTTAAAAAAGCCTCAAACCAGAAAAATGCATATCAATGTAATCAGCAAAGAATTTAGATTCTGTTCACTCAAATCCACAGCTGGAAGAATTACTGCCAACTTTTAAACCAGTTTAGAACCCTAACAGATTTTTATTCTTCATTCTTTCTAATGGAAATATGTCACAAATCTGTTCTAAACTATGTCATAAAAATATTTATATTAGGTATGACTTGAGAGAGGCTGAATTTTTTATCTAAACTAATAAACAGCATGGAATGAAAGTCCTTTTACTCCTGAGAGTCATAAAGTCACCCCATCTTGTCAATAATTGACAGCCTGCAGCCAGGGTGATGGTGAGGAGGCAGGAGGGAAGCCATTTCCAGGAGCTATCACAGGCACTTGAAGCCATGGTCAGGTCTGACCACCATCCTGCCCTCCTGGCACTATGCAAGTGTTGCTGAATAGTTTGGTTGGCTGATTAGCACAGGAGCAAACAGGAGGAGACAATACAACCAAGCTGTCAGTCACAGCTCTTGCTGTTAAGCTCCTCTACAACAGCCTTCCTGCCTTTGGAATGGCAAAGATCCAAAAAAGGTGGCCTCCAAGAGGGATGGCCATTGCTGAAAGAATGCAGACAATTCATCTGTAGGCATCTTACAGATTAGCCTGTCACCATCAGACAAATCAAAGAAAAGGAAAGGTAATAGAAAAGTGTCAAACTTTTTGTTTACACCTTATGTGCTTTACAATTAACACTTCATAGCACACTGAAAAGCTACTCCAGCTTTTCTTCCTCAATCCTTTCTCACTTGTTTTTAAAATGGATTAGCTGAGTTTTGGCATAACTCACTGCCCAAGATCACAAAGAGCAGTGACTGGAAGAGAATGCAGTGCCCTCCACTCTCAGAAGAAAGTTATGAAAATCCATGTTGAATTTAGAGTATAATTAAAAGGGGATGGAGACATAATTCAGTACAAAAAAATGAAAATAGGGAAAAGCTGAAAAAGGGGAAAATTTTACCTAGCTTTTTTTAAAGCCTGAGTTCTGCACTTTGGAATGGGTTGGGTTTTCTTACAAATCCATTCACCATATTTATAACCACTGCCTCTACAAGTACTCTGTAATGTTTTTAATGCTGTGAGCACTCTATCACAGACAGGCTGGAATCCACTGGCATTGTAGCTACCATGCTGACCACTTGTAAGAGCTGCAGAATTCAGTGGGAAGAAAGTCTCTTGCAGACTAAACTGTCATAGTGTACATGTGATAAATTGTAACAATATAAGTTGTAACATATTCTTGCAAAGCAACTAGCAAGAACTGCAGCTTTATTTTGTTGGGGTTTTTTTCCCTTGGTATGGGAATGTTTGGAGGATTAGGACCTTGTCCTTGTTTTCTTCTGGTCACAGAACTAATGTGTACCAGATAAACAGGAATTTAAAAATTGGCAACTACATTAATTAACTTTTAAAACTGCCATGCATATTCATCCTCTGAATCTTTCTACTACCTGATGAGCTCTGCCTTTACTCATAACCACTGCTATGCTGGTCATTTTATGTTAGAAAAAACCCCGACCATACAAGCAATGTGCCTTTGATCTGGCAATCCTGTGGATATTTTCACAATGATATCACCTCCTGCTCACAATGACTATAATAACTAATTTTAGTTTCCTCACCAGCCATAGCAAAACCTCCCAAAATCACTTCATCATCAGGGTCGCAGACCCACTTCTCACAGCACTCTCCAGGGACTTCGACTTTCCTGGGGAAGGGGCAGTCGGGGCCGGGGAGCAGCAGGTCCAGGTTGCAGCGTGGCAGGCAGCCGATCTGGCCGTCGCGGCAGGTGCACTGGTACTTGCAGCTGGGCTGGAACGTCTCCCCATTGCGATAAATCATCCCATCAAACACGCAGTTGTCCCCCTCCAGCACTAGTGGGAAAAGGGGAGGCATTTCGCAGAGGCAGAGGGCGCTGGAGCAGTCCCCGGCCCTCCCAGCCCCTGGGCGGCCGCACGGGCGCCTCCCGCAGCATCGGGGCAGCGCCGGCGGTGCTGAGGATCGGCCGCTTCGCCGGAGGGCGGCCGGGAGGACAGAACCGCGGGGCAGCGACACCCGCGGCGGGCCGGGCCCGGGGAGGTGTCCCGGGGAGGGTGTCCCGGCCACAGACGGGGACGTCCCGGCTCCGCCGCCACCTACCCATGCAGATGCCGGCGGCCGCGCCGTCCTCGGGGCCGCGGTCGCAGTAGAGGCCGCTGCTCTCGTCGCAGGGCAGCAGCGCGGAGCATGGCTCGCCGCGCTGCCGGGCGCACACCAGGCAGCAGGAGCAGCCGTCCAGCACGGCGGGCACGCCCGGGGCGCAGCGCGGCGGCTCGGCCGGGCAGCGCCCGCACGGACGGGGACACGCCGGCTCCCGGCCGCTCACCTGCGGGGATACAGCGGCCCCGGGGGCCGGGTCACGGGGCCGGACCGGCCGCCCGTTCCCCCCGGCCGCGGGCCCCGCCGGGCGCCCCGCACTTGCCTCGCACGGCCGGAGCAGCAGCAGCAGCAGCAGCAGCAGCAGCAGCGGCAGCACCAGGACGGGCAGGTGCTGCCCGCCGCCCGTCGCCATGGTCCCAGCCGCCGCCTGCCCGCCGCCCGCTCGGCTCTGCCGGCAGAGCCATCGCAGCCGCTTTTATAGAGGCGGTCGGGGACCCCCCTCCGCCACCACCCCCGCACGGCGGGCACCGCGGGCCGGAGGCGGGGAGCTGGAGCCCGGCCGGGCCCTCCGCTCCCCCCGCTCCCTCCGCCACCTGCCCCGGCGGCGCCGAGCCGCTGCCCTGCCCTGCCCGGCGCCGGGCGCGACCCCTGTGCCGGGGGCGGTGCACGGAGCGGGGAGCGGAGCCGGCCCCTGCCCGGGGGTAGGGCTGGCCCAGTGCTACCCCCGGGGGGGCTGCCGCCCTCAGCCGGTCCCTACGGGCCCCTTCTCGTCCCGTGTGCCCGCAGTGTCCATCCCCGGGCCGCACGTCGCGGGCTCGGTGCTGCCTCGCAGCTCCGCGGTCTCTGGCACCGCCAGCCTGGCCGGGCAGTGCTTGGCGCTGGGGACCAGCCACCCCAAAGCCAAACGCCTCTCGGGGCTATTCTGCTCCTGGCCCCGGCCTTGAAGTGATTTGAGCTTGGTGGGCATTGAACTCTCCAGTTTTGTGTCGCGGGCACTGCTCTTTACTGGAGAGGCGCAGGTGGATCAGCTGATGGGAAACAGACGCTGCATAGGGAGTCCTCCCTGCTCTGTGCAGCTCGTGCGTGTGAGTGGTCACAGACTATTCAGTGCCTACACGGTGTATGCAACCGCAGGGGATACAGAGCCAACAGGCCTGGCCTCAGGAATGCTTTGTAGAAGTAGCTCCAGTGCTCTGCGCTGTTATTTTAGCATGTGCAGGACAGATTTAAGGCCAAGTGTAAGGGAGACTAAATCTGTTAATGGGTTTTACTCATCAGGAATTGCCTTCTGCCTAAGGCAGGCCCTCTTGGGCCTTGCTAGGATACAGAAATTCTTTATCCTTAGTTGTCGGAGACAGATAATATACACTGGATTCTGTTATGGCTTGTTAAAGAGAAAATATTTGAAAAGTAAACAAAACTTGTCGACACACTAGTGAAAACAAGATGTCTTTTAAGTTTAAGACATGACACAAGTGCTACTCATGAATTTACAAGGCTACCGTAGCTCTATACCGTAGCAAAGCACAACACCAGAAATGGCAAGACACAAGTTTTGGTTTGGATGAAAGTGACCATTGCTTTCTTGATGCTGAGTGGCAACAGCAGGGTTTCTGGGAAAGCCTGGCATTCTGGGGAAAGCAGACTTCTCTGGTGCAGGAACACGTGATCTCTGGACGTGTACTGGCCCATCATTTGCTCAGGGACAAACAGCATGACCAGCCAAGGGGAAAATTGGATTGTTCAAACATTATTAGCAGCTTGGGTATGAGTTTGAAGTTATTTAAGTCATCCACTGCCTAACGGGCCATTTTGCCTTCCTTGTGTCATTTTTTCCCCCCTTGATTCTTTTCTTCATCTCTGACTTAGGCAGTCACTTTTTACAGCACCTTGCTTGTGAACAGAATAGCCAGTGCTCTTGGCCAGGCATGAAGATTTGCTGGAAAGAAGCAGGGCTGTTTCTGTAGCTTTCGCAGAAGCAAGCCTGTAAGCCAGAGGGCACATACAAGACTTGGTTTTGCCCATTTCACTGTGTGTGAACCTGCAGAGGTTTTCAGTACCTGTAATCATTACAGTCACTGAAAGTGTCCTTAGCTTTCAATGAAATCACTTCATACCACTCTTGAATATCTTCTGGTGCCTAAAAAAATGTTTCACCACATAAGGTTTCACCACTGCAGAAAAAGTCAAAGAAATGAAAAAAATATGTGCCAGCATACTTAATTTGGAAAAAACCCTCCTCTTTTACATGTGCTTAATAGATTTATTAAAGCTGTATTTGTTTTTGAACACTCTATTTGTTTATGAAATACCAGTTATGAAAACAAGATTATGCTACATTTTAGTACAATAGGACCAAATATATTTTCCTGGATATTTAACTTCCTCCATGCATAATTTGGAGTCCATTGAACTACCAGTTCTCAGATGCTGGTTTATTTTCCTAACTGTGAATCTTTTTGTTTGTACTTGTCTTATAACTTTTAAAGTGTGCCATACAGTCCTTATCATATGAAAGTAGCCTTTGTTACTTCTCATAGAGCAAAATAATGATCAGTGGAGGGGTTTCATGCTGGCTCAGCTGGCAATGAATAGCATTTATTCATGATACAAAATTAATAAGTTCAAATAAATATTTTAGTTTCTCTGTATTTGCTTTTTTAAAAGAATTGCACTTAAGTAAGTTAATATTTGGGTTGCCACCTTGGCTGTAGCTGTTGCAAAGAGTAATCCCTCTTAAGATGTAAAGAAATTAAACTCTGTTCTTTGCTCTGTGGGGAAACACAGCTGGAGAACACTGTTGAGAGGTGTAAATTCAGGAACAGAGCCCAGCAGCAGAATCCCAGGATTAAGAATATACTTAAAGGTTTTTTTGCACTGGCAAAATGCTGGAAAAAGCTGCATCTAAAAGACTGGAAACAGAGTTACAAATAAAACTGGTTCAAATATTAGAGGGTTTCTGGTGGTTGATCCTATAACTGTCCATAGGTGTCAGGATATATATCAAGCATTACAAAATTTCAAGCATTCATAGTGCCATCCCTCTTTTTAAAGTCAGCTGCCTGTGAAAGTCACTGCTTCACAACATGTAGCTCCACAAAATTATCTTCCATTCTTTGTGTATGGCAGGCAATGCTATTTTTAGAGTAAAATTGTCATAAACATCATATTATTTTCTTTCTCCTCTGTCCTACCATGTTTTACTGATACAAACATAAGGTGGATAATTCAGCACTTGTCTTGCATTGTTTCATAAATAATGCTCTCTCTGGTAGTCTACCTCATAAATGGCAGTATTTTTCTAGAAAATATTGCAGGTTTTGATTTTTAGCAATCCCTTTCCAGCCGCAGCTGACAGCTGCAAATTCCTAACATCTGTTGGCATTATTAATATTGCACATGAGCTACATGTGGAAATGTCCTTGTCACTGAGCAAGTAACAAGTTTTATCACAGTGTGGGTGTGACTAAGTTGCTTATTCCACAGCACCCATCCTGGTGCGGGTGTGGATTTGGCCGGAGAAGACAGGGATAAGCACAGGAGGTTCTCCACCTGGCCGGGGCTGTGGATTTGGCAGGAGAAGGCAGGGATAAGCAGGGAGGTTCTCGTCCTGGCCGGCCCTCCCTGGGAAGGTGTCGGGCTCAGCCCTCTCCACCCCGCTCCCCGTTGGCCCCGGGCTGCGCTGCCGCTGCTGGTGCTGAAGGACAGCAGCGATGGGCCCGGGCACGGCTCGGGACAGCAGCGATGGGCCCGGGCAGGCTCGGGACAGCAGCGATGGGCCCGGGCACGGCTCGGGACAGCAGCGATGGGCCCGGGCACGGCTCGGGACAGCAGAGCCGAGCCCTGGTGATCCAGTCCTGGGAGCTGTGACAGGGACACTAAAAGTCCTGCTGGCACTGGGACCCCTACGGGCGGGGATGTCCTCACTGAATAAACCAGGCCGGTGAATTTTCCCCATAGGGCATGCACTGCACCCAGCGTCTTCCCTCTTCAAAAGACATCCTGCTTCACCTGAGACATCTATTCCAGGAAAGCAGCTGGTTTATTCGGTGATTACTTCTGCTAACCCTGACATTATTTAAAGTAGGATTAAGTTCTAATTATTTTTAATGTCATTATCAGAATTATTCCAACAGACTTAGTCATGGTTGTGCTTTTGAGATGAGATTAAATATGTATTATCCTTTTGCCAATGGAAGAATTCTACTAGGTTTTTTTGGGGTTTTTTTTGGTTTTTTTTTGGTTTTTTTTTCCCAGTATTTTGTGTCATGGTCTACAATTCTGCTGAAGTTATGCTATGATACTGTGAGTTTTGCAATAGTAAGAATTGTGCAAATGACAGTGACTTGGATTTTACATTTTTGAGATATGCCTTCTGTGTCATCCATAAAAGAAAGAACAGCTTTAGCAAATAAGAAATCTGAGGGAAAATGTTGAAAGTAAAATAGTCTAGAGCATTATTTTTAAATATCTTACATACAATTGAAGAAAATTTTGGAATGAAATAACGTTGCATTAAAAATCAAAACATTATTTTGAAAATACCAGAGTACTTATGTGGGGATGGGGAGTTGCATCACTGAGTCAGTCAGTTCTATGTGCTCAAAAGAAATTCAGTAGAAAAGTTCCAGTTTCTTCTTAAATGCATGTTCCACCAAAAAAGTTTCTTTCCTCTGAGGCTATTTCAGTTATAAAGCCTGCTGGGAGTACTTCCAGCACAATCAGCAGGTGAAGTTCTTACATGTGGCTTTGTTACTTTGGGGAATATAGGAGGAAACATAGATGTTTTTAAAAAGCTATGATTATTTGCTCATTTATAATTGCTCCTAATGTCAAAATGCTTTAGTGCATGGCAAGAAATTTTCTCGTTTTTAGTCAGAAGATGGCAGGTGCTGTGATTTTGTGCAGGCTACGATTTTTAGAAGAAAGACAAGAAGCCAAAACATGGTATCTGTCCTGTTAGAGATAGCACAAATAGTGTGAACAGTAGGTAGGAATGGCTCATGTCCCCAGTGGTTAGAGCTGTCCTTCTTTAGAGCAGATACCCTGCACACACTAACTAGCTTTTGATTTTTATGCCCCTGGAATTCTCTGTCCCCTTATGGCCATAAAGCATTATTATTTGGGTGATAGTGGGATGACTGAACAAAGTGCTTGAAGTCACTTAAGGGCTATGGTGCAGCCCTCCAAAATGGTGTTTTTATACAAGGAACCTGAGGCTAGGTGCTGTTTTGGTATGAAGGCCTGCTCCTGTTCAGCATGGCAGTAGGTGTTTATATTCAGGAACAGGTACCCCCTTTCTGTAGTGACAATTTCTACTCTGTGGGAAACCAAAGGGATGACATTTGTGCCAGGAAAAGGTCATTAATAGTTATTTACAAAAGAAATGAAATAGTCTATATTTGTTTATTTATATAGATTTTAAATTTTCTTAACCCAAAATATATAATTATGTTTTGATCTGAAATTACCAGATTAACATTACTGAGGATCTAAGATGGGCCCATTTTACCAGGTGAGATCATAATGGATAAATAGAATCAGGGAAGTTTTCCTTTCTTTATTCACTGAGTGAAACCAATTTCAGAGGGCCAACAAGGTCCTTGAGGAATGTGTCACCTAATTTCTCCTTCATGAGCTTCAGTAAAAGATACATGTGGAACATGTGGGGTTTCCTGGATGAAACAGCTATTAAAGAGTTCCCTCAAGGACTGCTTTTGAGAATAAGACTTATCTGTGTGAGCACAGGCAGGAAAAAATGCTGACAGACTGAAGAACCTAATGGTACTAAAATGGGTGTTCTGCAATCAGAAAATTAGTTCAGCTGAGTGGGATTTCCTTCACTAAAGAATAGCCATTTTTCAGAGCATGTGTGACATAAAGGGATATGGCTGATGAGATCCTAATTCAGCTAATTGAGAGTTCCAAACATTTTCAAGTAATTATTGTTACCAAATTTAGGGCTGTTCTTTGTGCCTGTTTCCCATATCCTCATTGGTCTCTGCCAAATGCTAAATAATCTGACCATAAGTACTGAGAACATATTTTATAGTTTTCATTTTATTTCCCAGTATGCTTTAGTCATGTTTTCTTTGGTCATAACTGAATAAGAAAGAACTTGTCCTGGGAATGAGCAGCTCCAGAGGCTTTTGAACTAGGAGAGCTCTGAATTAGAAACTCTAAACTTCTGAGAATGTGAGGTGAGGGAAATAAATGAAATACAAAATAAACCTGACCCTCTTAGACTGAGCAGTTTTTATAGTCTCTGTTGTTCCTTTGCACTGTGGGTATAAAGGCAGTCTCAGAAGCAATTCCTATAATTTCAGTTTTTAAGGTTAAAACTAGCTTCTGCTCATAGAGCAAGTGAGTAGCCAGAAAAGACAGAGAAGTGCAAGATCAATACATTCCCTGCAGAGGCAGAGGGATCCCTGCAGACTGTGAGGGATCTGGAGAGTGTCTGACAGCCCCCCTGTCTCAGACTGAGAAGGGCAGGGATGCTGAGTACACACAAAGAGGGTTGCATCAGGGACATGCCTGGCAGAAGGTGTTCCTTCTTTTAGCTGGAATAATTTTGAAGACTATACATTTCAGTTCAGATATATGATTTTGAGGATCCATCATTTTTCTCAGTCAGTAACACATTTGCACATTCTCCATCATCTGCTCTGAGTTCCTGTATTGCTGTAACTCATTTTGGGCTGGCAAGCTAGATGCCCTTCCAGGGAACTGTTCCCTTCCATAGTTCCTGGACCAGTTGTCTGATCTTCCCAAAATCTCCTTGATGTTTTTGCAACTTGGGGCTTAAAAATACTTGTAGGGAAATACTGCACTGTTGGCCCTGTGATAGCCAAGCCTTTATTGCTGGCACTCCAGAGAGGTTTTTTCTCCCTCAGACAGCCATGTGATAGCAGCACAGCATAACATCTAACTGCACACACTGAGTCCTGCCAAAGGAAACACTGCACTGGGTTTCACCCACAGGAGCCACAGAGTCCCAGCACTTTATCAGCCATCCAGCAAAGAAATCGAAGACATGAGAGATGGAAGGAATGATTGGTCATTTAATCTCTTTTCTGTTTTTGCTGCTCTGGTTGCCAGGGAGATACTGTATTAAAAGGAGTGGTCCACATATTAGCTTCACCTCATCGTGAAAACAGCATTTAAAAATAAAGTTTAAAAATGCTTGTGAACTGAAAATATTATTGTGTCATTCTTTAGCCAAGCTCAAATAATTTAATACTTTCAATATTTCTTGTCAATTATCTCTAGGCCCTTTTCTGTGTTTCTCTAAATTCTATCCAGGCTTTCTTACTGATATCCCTATAGGAGAAAAAGTCTATTTAGATCAGCATACCGTTTTTTCTAAATCAAATTCAGGGGCATGCTCATGGAGAGTGCTTTAACACAGTTCATGCCCTCTTCCCATGTTTCTGTTTTGGTCCTAAAAGGCTTCCAGGGCAGACTCCCTCTGTTTTCTCTTTAGTGGAAATGAAACGTGAATATGAATTCTACTATATTTTCCCCCTCTCATTCTTTTTCCTTGTTAACATATGATGCATGTACTTCTAAGTTGAAAATAAACTCAGTGCAGCTATTCACTGAAGTTAGCATGGCACTTGTTGGCTCTGTGAAAGTTACCAGGAACGAAAAGAAGGTAGAGAAATCTGTGGGTAAAATTTGAGATGAGTTTTTAGCCTTCTTTCAAAGAAGAGATTTAGGAGGGATGCAGGATGTCCTGGAATAAAGTGGCCCTGCCCCATTGGGAAGGGAAGCAGCTGTTCTGGGCAGGGCTCAAGCTGACAGTGTGTACCATACAGCACTGCAGCTTGTTCAGCTGGGGAGCAAAGAGGGTGGTGTGGCTACCAGGGAAAAATACAACCCAGCTGCTTCTTTTGTTAGTTCAGTTGTAGAGGTGGTGTGATAAGAACAGGGCAATGTTTCTAACCTCAAATTGCTGCTTCTGACAAAGCTGGAGAGAGCACTGGAGGAATTTACCAAAGTGAAAGGACTGGAGAGGTGATAGCCCCCTGAGCTGGTACATAATGCTGGGTCTGTGAAATTAAACTACTTCTTCTAGCCTTGAAAGAAACTGATATCCCAACAGACTGACAATCTCACTTGGAACAACACAACCTCAACATTTCTGCAGAGGAACGTGCAGTACGATTCTTCTGAATTTAGGCATCATCCCATTTGTTTAATGAGTTAGTTAGCACAAAGAGGTAAATTAAAGCAAATAGTAAGCAAATATGAATGTTAAGTTTTCTATATTATTAGTGGATATAAACTTTGTAATGTTCAGGAAGTGTGATCAGCCATTATCTTCTGAGTCCATACAGCTGAGGAAGTAGATTGAAAGTATTCCTGATTGTGTAGCAAATGACTTCATTACTGACATTAATATTACCTCCTGCTTCTGGAGCACCCTGCATTAGTATTCATATACATCTGTACTCATGGGCATTTGCAATATAATTGTATCCTTCTGCCACATTGTGGAGGTGTCTTGACTAGTCCTGCAAAATACAAAAATCTAAAACCTCTGTGGTGATGTGTGAACAATGCTTCAAAACCTGCAGAACAAGGGTCTCACTGTGAATTTCAGTGACTGGCTGTTTAGTGCCTAGATTGTCATGAAATCTAATATGAAAGCCAAAGAAAGGAGGAAATCTCCAAATAAATATTAGCAGGACAGTAATTTGACATCTTCATACATCTCTAATAGGCAGGATTGGGTTGAAGATCTTTGATCATGACAAGTACTGTACTGGACATCCTGTGGCAGTTTTGTTGGAAAAAATTAGGAATTCTAAAGTGTAGATGGGGGTCAAAAAAATCTAAAAATGGAAAATCATACCCTATATATCAAATCAGATTGTCAGGGACTGCTTTTCTTACCACTGCAGTGTCACAATGAAATAGTAATTCATTACTCAATCCATAGGGATGCAGCCATCCACCTGGATGTAGATTTCTTTTACAGAAATGTGGAACTTCAGATCCACTAATGGATGGTGTGAAGCAACTGCAGCTCCTACTGCTGGGTGATCCTGTGGTGTAGCACCAGCATGCTGGGAAGGAAGGAAGGAAGGAAGGAAGGAAGGAAGGAAGGAAGGAAGGAAGGAAGGAAGGAAGGAAGGAAGGAAGGAAGGAAGGAAGGAAGGAAGGAAGGAAGGAAGGAAGGAAGGAAGGAAGGAAGGAAGGAAGGAAGGAAGGAAGGAAGGAAGGAAGGAAGGAAGGAAGGAAGGAAGGGATGGCCATTCAGTGGTTTGTTTAATGAGAGGGAAAGCATTTTCTTTCAGGCTGCTTTCCCTCTGTTCCACAGTCATATAAAAAAGGGTGGATAGTAAAGCAAAGCAGAGCTGTGCTCTGATCTGGTTCTTTTTGCCTGATTGCTCTGCTCCTGAACCTCTGCAGTGGCTCATACAGGTGTTAACAGGGCTGGCAGAGGTTTGTTGGTGTGTCCTGCCTGCTGACACCCATTCATCCTTCAGTACCAGTGCCAGGCAATTAGAAATGGCTGTAAAGTTCTTTTAGTTCATAAAAATTTCCAGAAATATTTCCTTCAGTGTAGTTTTTCAGTTGAAATGCGGTGCAGACAGAGGGTAGGTATGTGAAATCCATGGCTACAGAGTATGATTTAAAGTCTCCAGGCCACAAGTTTGTTCCACTTGCCAAGAAGAGAGGAAAAATTTATAAACTGGAAAAAGAAATGAAAGGAGGTCAGGAACAAACCAGAAAAAATAAAAAGGAAAAGAAAAGCTAGAGAAATACAAGAAGAAAAAGAGACATGTACTATATTAATAATGCAACTTTTTAATTAGTTGCTATGGAATTCTAACCTTATCTCCAGAAACAGCAATGATGAAACTGGAGGTTAAAGCAAGGATCTTAATAAGTTCAATAAAGCTGATTTTAAACCTTAGTCCTTGACAGAAGTAATTCAATGATATGGTATATATAAAAATTATTAACTAATAATTATATGTTTTGTAATAGATAATATTGTAGCTTCCTAGAATACTATGTGGTAGGCACAATACAGATACAGAAAAA
The DNA here is from genome assembly GCF_051311805.1 of Agelaius phoeniceus. Taxonomy (NCBI): domain Eukaryota; kingdom Metazoa; phylum Chordata; class Aves; order Passeriformes; family Icteridae; genus Agelaius; species Agelaius phoeniceus. Next base: position 137,671,290 of record NC_135265.1, read on the forward strand.
GATACAATCTCTGATCCTGATATCTTTGACTTAAATAAAATTAAGAAGTTTATTTCATCATATTAGTGGAAGATGAAACAGAAGTTCATCATGCTAAACACCTTTGACAAGGCATTTTTAAATGTTCTGTTCATCACTCTGGGTTTCACAGCATAAGATTAAAAAATGTGTTTACTTCATCATCCAAATACTGTTCATCCAAACATTGTCTCAGCAATATCACCTTCTTATAAACAAATTGAGTTCTTTGTTGAGTAGATGATCTATTTTCTTTTCCTTTTTTTGACAAAATATGCTCTCTTCCCTGCATAATATGTTTTCCTGCTTTTCTACTCTGATTCAATTTTTATGAATTAAAATGTTTTCATTTGAGTAATTTAATTACATCTTCTGTTAGCATAATTCAGGATATTTAACATATATGTAAGAGTGACAGTTTAAAATGCAAAATCAAATTAAACCTACAAAACCTTTCTTGTGAACAGAAGAAACTGGTAGCATTATAAGACAATTATTTTTGTTAAAAACATCCAAACTGGTAAAAAATGGTCAACTAAACTCTAAAACATTTACTGCAGAGATAGCACTAATTCCAGTAAATCAGTGGAAAGATGCTAGGTTGTTTAAAAATTGGTAGCCTCAATGATGTAAATTTTATATTTAAAAAGTAACAAGCAAATTAATAACTAAAATGTCTTCTTAGTAAATAAGGATTGTATTGGCAATTAAATGGATAACTTGTAAAAAGGCTTAATGGAGCAACAATTTATAAGGAAAATGTGTAGTTATTTTTATGCTCTTAATGCTTGAGACAAAAATATACACATTAACTTTTTAATGTATGATTAGCAAATGTGAATCAAGACTAAATTTTGGTTGTTTGGTGGTCTATCTGAGTTGATAATAATTATTACAAGGAAATACATTATTTTATGAAATAGAAAAATCTTCATCATCCATGGAACAAGAGATCACAATATCACAGGCTCTGTTACAATAAATGGTGTTGTGAGCAGCAGTGGCAGAGATGGATCAGAGGAGCAGGAGGCAGCTGACAGCTGAGGCTGAGCAGCAGGGCAAGTTCTGTGCTGCTTTGATACAGTGATTTTTCAGGATCATTCCAATTATTACTTATAATTAAGGAAGGTGGAGAAGCTCATCTCATGGGTTCTCTGCATACTCTTTTTATTAAAATCTTTGGAAACAAGGTGTCAAAGCACTTATGAACATGTTAAATATGAATGGAGAAACATGCTATCAATCAGTAAGGAGTCTGTCTAGCAGAAGGAATGGAAAACAGCTTCCCTGAGAGGTTAAGAAGGTATGTGAGTGTTCAACTGTGTATTTTCATAGTGAGTAAGCTCAATGCCATTTCATCCAGATATTTCTGCACTGTGGTCTGGGTGAAAAGTTGACAAGGCTCACAGGCTTCAAAGATCCACAGTTTAATTGAGCAACCCACTAGCAGGAGTGTTAATCTGCTATAATACCTGTTGATCAATTTAGGGAGATTTTTCTTACTGTCAGATTTTGCCAATTATAGCCCTTCTTGGTTCATCTTGGTCTGCAGTACCTAGAAAGGAAGCTTTGAATATGTCAAAGAAACAATTAGAGGAGACAAAACTGTCAGGGAAGAAAGCAGTGCAGGCAAAACCTGAAATACCTGTCTGGATTTCAACAGTTCACTCTACTGGAAAGATGCCTTTTGTTTAGTGAACATGCCATGTTTCATCACTGAACAAGACAAACTTGCCCTTGGAGACAAAGAGAAGACACTGGAGAATATACATTTCTAGTCCTAGAACACACACTCAATGTAACAATATAAGGTTTGTGGGTAAGGTTCATTTGATTTACTGAATCAAAGCCCTCCCTACATTGAGATAAGTGTCACAATTCTACTTCAAAGTGTACTCATATCTCTTGTGCTTTAGATAATTTCTCTGCATTTAAATGTCATATAAAAAACCCACATCATATTTTGCTTGTCTTTGTTATAATATGATGGAATATGAGGCCCAGAGTGGCAAATCTGGGCTAGGTTTGAGGGCAGAAACATTGGTCACCTGCCTGCATCTCCCCAGATCTACAAGAATGGGTTAAGTCACCAATGCTGTGTGGAATTGTTTACACATACACAATGATCCAGAACAAGATCCACCTGAGCATTTCCATTGCCCCAGAGGGGAGGGTGCCCTGGCTGCCCAGCTGCCTAGGAATCCCAGGAACAAGAGAAATGATTTCCCATAAATGTTCTTTTGTTGAAGGGATTTTTAAATTATAATGTTGTGCACTTTGATCATTGGCTTGGTTTTATTCTCTCAGCTCAGTTTTGATTCTGCACTGAGCAGAGCCCAAAACCATTGTGGTTTGGGGTTTTTTTCTGCAAGCAAAAATATGCTTTTTTCTCACACAAAGCATGTGATGGCTTGAATATTTGGTGGCTTTTAAAAATGCCAATGCTTGATTTCATACAAGAGAAATTTTTTCTGTGAAATTAAAGAACCTGCATTTCAAGTAGCATGACCTTGATGAAGCTGTTGTAGTAGGATTGGAAATAGATGATTTTTAAGATCCCTTCCAACCCAAACCATTATGTGATTCTACGATATTATTCTATGACTTAAAATTGAATTAGCTTCAAAGTATCCCATTTTATAACAGCTGCTAATTTTTAACAGTTCCAACAGCAAAACCATGATTAACATTGTTTCAGTAATATGCTGAGATTGGGAAAAATATTTTATTTTCAATAATATTAATTTCCATTTTTTTCCCATATGATTTCAAAAACCCAGAACAGTCTGCTTTAAAGACCAGTGTTTCAAGCTGCAGGTTGCAAGGTTTTCAAGCAAAATTTTTCACAACCTATTTTGTTCTTTGTCCTTTTAAGATTTTAACTTTACCCAAGCTGACATTTTTCTCAGAGTACTTCCACTCAAGTAATCTGGGGGGGAGGATGGAATGGATAAAGTATTTTTATATCTTACTGTGAATGTTTTGGTTATCCAAACCTCATTTTAAGTTTCAAAGTAACTGGAAAATTTTAGATATGGAAATCCTCTATAGCTGTCCCTAGGATTTAATGCTTCCCCCAGTGAAGTCAGTACTGATCCTGTTCCCAGCTTCAGTGTGAGTGCCTCAGCCAATACATCCAGAATTACCCCGGCCTGTGGAACTTAACTGATCACCCACATTAACAAGGAGATCTCTGCACTTGAGGGAGAGAAAAGCCTTTTTGAAAACAAAAGAATGAAACACTCGAGCCTAGAGGAAGGCAAAGGAGGAAAGTAAGGAGCTTAAAAATAAGGGAGGACAAAATGAAGGGTAGTGAGGGGAATTAACCTAGTTCATCAGTTGTTTTACTTGTGGGTGCAGTTGGGAAATCCTTTCTTAGAGTCAGCATGAAAACCAACTCCAGCTCAGGGCTCCATCGAGCATATCCTTGGCTGACTTGCTTCCATGTGAGCCAAACCACTGAAGTGTAGATGAGGGAAAGAGATGGAGATGCCAAATATTGGGATGCAGCTGTCTGAGTTTTCCATATAAAAGTCAGCAAAATAGAGACCTACATATTTTGCAAAACTCAATCCATTTTCCGTAGGAAGGTCATAGAATTAATACAAAAACATCCCAAAACATTTATAAATAATGACTGGACTGGGCTTTGATGCTCATTCTTACCTGACAGATGGCAAGCCCAGTTCATCTATTCATCTGGGGAAAATCAGCCTCTCCTCCCAGCAACCATGGAGAGTTCATAGTCTGTAGCTATATTTCTTAATGAAATCATTTAAGGCAATTAGGACATTAGGACTATATGTCTCTTCATCAGTTTTTTTACTTCTCAGAAGTCAGTAATTTTGTAATTATTTGATTAACTTCAGGACATTTCTTCATGTTTCTTTTCCTTTTCCTTTTCTGCTCTCTTTCTTAACTAATATTTCCTATATTTCATATTTCATTCAAAAATAGTGCATTCCCAAATTCTTTAACTTTCTGCTTTTTCTGCCTCATAGCAGTCCTGTCTCCACACCCACTCTGAGTCTTATCCAGTACCCAGTGATGTTAATAGAGAAAAATTCCATCAAAATCAGCAGATTTGGGGCAGGCTTCTTCTCTAGGGTATTAAATAACAGCAGGTAGGAGGCACGTGTACAAAGCACAACTATTGAACCAAGGGGAAAACCCTGACTTTTCCAGACTTCTTTTTAAGCAAATCACTTAAAAACTTGGCATTCTGAGGTCCTACAATTCTCATACTAATGATGATACTCACCAAAATAAAGCAATTAGGATCTTACAGATAAAAAGGTATAAAACTTGTCGACAATATTGTTCCTCCTGAGGACAGTCCCATAATATGGTGCAAGAAACTGGAAATTTGCTGCTCCCCATTGCTTTTCAGATTAGTCATTATACAATTCTTGGTCCAAGTTGGTGGCCTTCCAAAGGTGTCTGGTGTCAGTGAAGGAAAGGGAGAGAGGGGTAAAGCTGGCAGATGTCCCAGGGTTATATGAAATAGCAAATTAAGCAAAACATGAAGATGATGGTTGCTGGTGGAGAAGTTACTCAGTAAGCTCAGGTAGGAAATCAAGCAGTTACTCTTTTCCCTGTGGAGGGGGGTGGTGGTACAGAGGTATGTGACATCACAGCTTACAGGGCTGCACAGACCTGTGCCTCTCCAAGGGAGCTCTGGAGCTTCAAGGATCTGAGCTCTGGATCATTTCAATCTGCTGGGACTTCCATATTAACCTGGTGCCAATTCCATGTTTTCCCTAGCAGAATGACCTCAATTAAATGAGAAAGCCCTTCACAGACCTCTCTGTGTCCAAAGGTTCTGAGCATGGGATCTTTCTATTGTGGCATTAGCAGAAGGTGGCAAAAGAAAAAAAAAACAGGGCTCTGACAAGAAATATCAAAATCTATTTTCTGCTTGTGATGACATTGAAGTCCAGGTATCCATTGCAATGCTCTTCCAACAGGAGGCCTGGTCCGGGGAAAAATAGGTAAAGTAACTCTCAGCAGGGCAGTAAAGTTTCTTTTTTCTTTTCCTTTTTTTTCTTCTGAATGATTTCTTTCTGTAAGAATGCAAAGTAAAGCCAAAAGTCTCCAAGGTATCTTTTCAACAGACTTCCAATCTGTAATGATTGTTCCAATTGCCAAAATGTTTTAAAGGCCTGTGAAAGTCAAACACTGTGGAAATAAAACTGTTTCTCATGCCTGAAGAACTAGATTATACAATTTTAATGGAAGTCTTTAAAATAGGACCATAGCAAAGGTCTGACATTTTAGTATACAATGTGGAGTGTATAGATAACCAGACTAGACATTCCCTCTAATAGTCCTATAGAAAAGAGTTAAAAGAGAAAAGTTATGATATCCAGAGTTAACAACTGTTTCAAAAAATAGGTTCTTATGACAGAAAGTATCTAAGTATTTGCTTAAATACTGAATTAAATAAAATAAATGAATTAATTTAATAGGAGATGCTGTTCTTGTTTTGATTGTAATCAAAAAGGGAGGAGCTGGTTATGACTGTGAAGGAGAAAGGCAACAAGTGTGGCAAGGAGCTGGTGCCTTCCCTGTGCTAAGGAAAAGGAGAGGCTTCCTGAGAGCAGGAATCAGTAAACTCAGGGTTTGTAGGTAAGACTTCATAAATATGTAATCCAAAGTAAAGGGACTTAAGGACATAAAAGAAGTCTGGAAAGAAAATACTCCAAAGGAACAAGCATAATCGGTCCAAGAGTGGTGAAAGGGTAAGAAGTTTAAAGGAGTTCTGGTCACATGTTTAGCATTACACTGGCATTTAACTCTAGAAGGAAGCACATAGAAAATCAGATAGAAATTGGATTGGCTGAAAATTAATTGTAAATCAATAGCACTTGGCTAGGGACAGCAGAGTAATTAGCTGATATTCTCTTTCTTCTAAGTTAATATTATTAAAGTTCCATTATTCTTTTATTAATTATTACTGCTTTTATTAACTCATTGATATTAACTTAGATATGTATGCACTAACAGGGAGCACAATGACATTTCCAGAGTGCCGTTCCCTGGGGAGGAGAGCCAGCAAAAGATGTTACCCAGAAGATACAAGTGTTTTCTGCATCCACAATAATTTAAAAGTAATTAGTTGGCAACCAATCCAATACTAGGTAAGGTCTTAATCTAGAACAAAAGTAAAATAAATTAGAGCACCCTTAGGTGAGCTGGGTGTTTTAAATAATTTGAACTTGAGAAAAGTCATCCATAAGTGCCTAAAGAACTTGATGAAGAAAGCTCAGAAAATATTAAATACTCTCTGAGAATTTGTAGAGCTCAAGTTTGATGCTGGGTGTATGAAAACAGCAAATACAGCACTTACCTTGGAAAGTAAAGAGCTGGGAAATTCTAGTTAAGCTAAAGTGTTCTAGACCAAAGCAATAATTAAAGAAACCATCTGTAGGCATTGGAAGATAACACGAGTATGGGCAATGTGTTTTTCCAAGGAAGGTTCATATCAAGCTCATCAAATTTCCTTGTACAATGAAAAACTCATTCTAGATGAGTGAAGCAAAAGATAACATAGGCTAACTTTGAGACAATTTGAATTGGATTAATGACAAGCAAGCTAGGAAGATGTAATCTTGCTGAAACTGTTATGCCCACATATAGGACAGCACTGGAAGCCAAAGAGAAGGTATCAATATGTTGAGTGAAATCTTTAATACCAGAATAATTACACTGATAAAGCAGAGAACCATAGTATTAAGCTTGCCATAGATAAGCAGCTGGAAGAGACTTCAGGAAAAAAAAGGCTTCAGGTAAAGATTCAAAGAAATTGTGAAAGATGGGAGAAATCATCCAAGTGATTGTTCAAAGTTGTACTGTAAACAGTACCAGGAACAACTGATTGTCTGAATCTAGGATAGGAAAAACTGGATTGGAGGCTGATGTTAAAAAAAGAAAAAAAAAGAATAGAGATGAAAAAAGAACATGACCCAAAAGTGCCACAATACTGGGAGAAGGCAACTTCAACTAAGATGTACAAATAAGAGTGTGGCCTCCAAGATCCAACTATCCAGGTACTCTGTTCACAAGGGGCAGACAGTGTCTGGAGATGGCTTTGTGTCTGGTCTGGCCTTTGCAGCAATGTATGGGGAACTGGAAGAAGTTTACAGGAGCAAGGATTTATCAGAGGACTACAAACAAAGATGTATGGGGATAGGAGAACTTCTTGGGATTCATTAACTGGAGACAGACAAGGCTGAGCATGGAGGCAGGATAACAGCCTTCCATGTAAGAGTATGTAAGAGTTCCATATATATATTTAAGTAGTTCCAAAGTGTAAGGTAGAATCTGTAGTAAATAGAGCAAGAAATGATCAGCCTAAATCAGCATGAAAGGTTCTGGCTTAACATTGACACAAACTTTTTAGCAGGAATGTTGGTGAAGTATTTGGGCAGATTGCCTGAGTAAACAGTGAAACTGCAGTCTGTGGTGGTGTTTGGAAACAAGTCATAACAGGTATTTTTCTCCTCTTTTCATTCGTGTGCCCAGACCGACCCTGCCTTCCAGCTTGATCATTTTTTTAAGTTGTAACCACAGAAAGAAATTCTCTGCAATAAATTCTGTAACAGTTGTGGCTGGTTAGATGCAGAAATACAAGAGAAAGTGGGGAAATACAGAGAAACCAAATGAGGATAAAAATTAGGTTGTTGCATATTTTTCTAACACTTTTAATGCCCAAAGGCCAAAGTAGAGAGGATCTGTAACATCACTGCAATGAGAGTCCAAGAAAATAGAAGTTGAGAGATATTTATTTTTCTTAGGACTGAGGTGTAAACAACTGATATTTGCTGCAAATATGCTCTGTGGCAGAGAGACTTTAAAACATAAGATGAAATTATTAAATATTGTACTTCCTGCTTATTCTCAAGAGGACATGACACTGCCCCCAGTACTGAGCCTCCAGCTGTCACACCTGCAGTTGCCATGGCTGCCTCTCCCTCAGGACTCAAGCCCTTGCTCTCAGCTTCTGCAGCCTCTGCTTCTCTCCCTAGTCTTGGCCAAAGTTGAATAACTTTGTTGTTGCCTGTTGAATAACTTCCTCCTCAATGCCGTAAATGCTGTAAATCTTAATCAGTGTTGGATGAAAGCAAAGATCAAACCCCAAATTCTTTTGAAGAATTTCATGCTAGGCTTGTCTGCACTCAGTATTGTGACAGATGACAGAGCCAATGCCCATCTGAGGGCATACTTATGAGAATTCTCACCACATCAACAGGCTCTTTGAATCCAAAGGATGTTTCTGCTCACTGCTTCCTATGATCCATCCACAAGCAGAAGTGATCAGGACAGGGACTATTTTGTTGTGTTTGTACAACTCAGAGAGTGCATAGATTGTATATTATACATTACTAAGAACTTGGAAAGCCTAATACCTCAGCTTGATCTCTGAGACAGAGTTTTCTCACTTGTTTTATATATTATGTATTAAAACCTGTCTTGTAATATAACTAACAGATAAATCTTGTACCCATTTCTGTTCTGTCTGTCAGACACCTCTCTAGTAAGAGCTGTACTTACAGGTGTGCAGGAATATTATTTGTAGCAGATGTTGTTTTCCTGAAAAACCTGTTTCTGGAAAGGTGCTGCCTTCAGTGCACAGTAACTTCTGCAAAAGTTTCATTCCATTTTGGTTATAGGATGATGACAAAGAAATCCTGGCAGTGAAATAAACATCTTAGTGTTGTAGATAAGTGAAATCAAAGATGCTAAGGATGCATATTTGTGGCTACTTCCATATCACAACTTAGTAAATATCAGACTTAATCTTGTTCTTGGGATTAGCTTTTAATTTATTATAATTTGTCATTTTTAGCCAGTCCTAATGAAAAACCCGGTGCTAAACAACATTATATCAATAATTTAATAAAATCATTCCCTACTACATGCTTATATTTTAGTTCTGGTATTTAATATCTAGATATGTTTAATCTGTAAAGAGACTGGGACACGGTACATGCAATTTAAGGCCAATGCATGTGAGGTGCTTCTGGTGGGGCCTGGAAACAGCAGGTAATGCACAGGATGTAAACTCAATTGCAAAGCACTGAAACCAAACTTTGCTTTACCAACTTTCTCTTGACAAGCTGTACAAGGCATAGAAATAATAACTACAAATATTTTCTTTTATCTATGTGACTACTCTTGGTTGGTTTAGACTTGACATCCCTGCTTTTTATTTCAAAGAAGGATCAGAAGATTTAAAGAAAAAAGGACTAAGTCTTGAATTAATATAAAACAATAGTGATTTATACTGTCCTGTGAATATTTTTTTTCCCAGCTCTGATTTTAACATTTTTTCCTGATGTTCTGACTAGCAAAATGCCACTACCAGTTTGAAGAGAGACAAACTCATTCCATTATGACACAGCAGCTATGACAACCTCTTTTATTGTTGCTTAATGGTATGTTCAAGAATGTCAAAACAGCTTCCAAATATTTCTGGTTTTGCTGTCTCAGGGACATGGAAACAGCAGCTTCACTTATTCTGAAATATTATTCAGAACAGCTTAATACTTTGAGAGCATTTCTTGGCATCAGTGTGCTTGCCCATATTTCTAGTCATAAATTGTCCACTGGTCTTTAAAAAGTTAGACTCTTTGAGACAGACAAGTAAGATATACTCAATAAAAGAGAAAAACAGGAGTGTTGATTAATTGCATATGAAGACAAAATTCTTGGTGGTGACTATTTAAATCTCCATTTCTCATTCACAAAAAATCAGAGAATTGTCCAGTTCATCATGACCAGTGGTTTCCATTTGAAATGACTGTGTATGATTGCCTGCTTTGATATAAAATGACTTCTGAATGGTTTTTGGGAAAGAGGTGCCAAATCATAAAAAATCACCATAGTAAATGACATGCTTATCAGCAAAGTTCACAGTCAGAGGAAGGAATTTGCTGGGCACATTAGATGAAATAGAGTTAAAAAAGATTAGGCAAAATTATTATATGCTTTCTTATATGTACAGTTTGGGAAAAATATAATAAATCATTGGATCACAGAAAAGCTCCTGTTGGAAGGGAATTTAGGATGTCTCTGTGCCAATCTCCTGCTCAAAGCAGGAGGGTTGGGCCAGATTGCTGCAGGCTTTGAGCAAGCCAGGTTGGGGTTGACTCCCCACCCCCAGGATGGAGTCCCACAGCCTCTGGGTCACCTGCTCCAGTGCCTGACTGTCCTCAGGGGAAATCCCAGAGGGAAATTCTGAACCTCTCCTCCTTCAGCCTCTGCCCAGAGTCTCTCATCCACCCACGGGGCACAGCAGTGCAGAACCTGGCTCCCTATCCCTTCTCCAGACTGAGCCACCCCAGCTCCCTCAGCCCCTCCTGCATTTACCATCTCTAAATTCAGCTGCACTCACTCCAGAGTGCCAACCTCTTGTGTTGGGGCTGCCAAAATATACAATACATCTCAAACTCATAAAATTATTTCTGTCTCCATCTTCCCCACTGTAGAAGAGCAGCTCATGGGGTGACAATCTGAAACTCTCAAAAGACAAATCAGGTCCCAGGTGGAATACCACAGGTTTTGATTCTTGGTCTAACGATTTTCCCTTTTTTGCTACTGATGTTTCTTTTCCAGTTTGATATTCACACTGTTTCCCATTCCTCAGACCTGTATGACAAACCAGTTCAGATGGCTGTCTACCAGAAGTGCAAATGTGAATTTTCATTTTTCTTTTCTTTAACCCACACTTCTGTTTGCTGATCCAAATAGAAGTCTTGCTCTGCATCAACTAACCTAGAGAATGGCAAATACAGCAATGGCCAAACCACACTGCTTTGCTTCCAGATGATCTGAGGGCTAACAGAACATTTATCCTGCTGCCACAACTCACTGTGCAGTATCCTAGTGCTGGCCTGACTTTTGCTGCCTTTGTAAGTGGTGGAGGGTAAAGGAAAGAAAATTAATTTGATCAAAATGTATTTAATCAGAACCACTGGAGGATGTTAAGAAAAAATCAGTAGCTGTAACACTATCATGACAGTTTCAACATAAGAGCAATTCAAGTTTTTTCACTTCTTAGGTGCAGTGCCTCCAAAATGTGCTGACTTCAGAGCACATTCTTTACTTCTTGGTGTCTCAAAGTCAGGAAAAATCCCCCAAACAAGTGCAAAGCTGCTGATTGCATTGGCTGCTCTATGCAATGAAGAGCACACTGAGTTTCTGTAGCTGTCCAGGCCAAGCCTGACCCTGACCTGCTGAAGCTGCTGGGCACATGCTGCCCAGACTTGCATTCCACAGCCCATGGGAAAGGAGGACCTGCCTCAAAATCCCAGCCTTGCATCAGGAAAGGGCAAGCAGATTGTGATGTGCACTGTGGGAATGGCTGCCAGGGAAATCTCTGACATCAATGGGACTTGAGGGAAGCCAAGGTTTCACCCGTGGGGGAAGGGGCTGGGTACACACAAGGCTCTGTCACAGCACTGACACCTCCAGGCCATTTCTTAATTTGGCCCTCTGGATTACAAAGACCCTCAAGAAAGGTTGGCTTTGGCAAGTGGAGATAAGGGCAATACAGTGTAGTCCACTGATTTCATTGTGGTCTTTTTAAGCTGCACAGGGCCATTATTTTCTACTGATCTTATGTCCCAAATAGCCACGTGGAGGGAAAGCTGACTGAGCACTGTGTGGTGCTGGTCTGAGGGGTGAGAGCTGACCACTCTTTGGCAAGCTGAACCTGAACCTTTTCACATTCCTCTATGGCCACCATGATTAATAATTTATAACTTGCTTTTTTTCAAAGCACACAGCAATATCATGGCTGCATGGAAAGCTCAGTGCATGCCCCACAGCTGACTGAAGTGGCTGCAAGCCCACTGTCCTTAGCTCTAAGGTAAAGAAGTTTCTTTTCTTGGCCCCCACAAAGAGTAGCTTAATCTGCAAGGTTTTCCTGGTTGGGATGCATTTATAGTCATAGAAGTGGAAAATAAACTCTTTTAAAAGAGAAAGGAGAGTATTATTTCATACTGAGGTGCAAATTATAAAAAGCCTTTTATCCCTGCTAATATTTAGTGATGATAATTGTGGCTTGAGCTAGGGAAATGGTTCTTTCTTTTAAAGAGCTGTGGAAGAACAACTTTCTGCATATGCCAGCAGTTTACAGCTGATATATTTTTATTAGCATACTGGTGTAAGTGCATTTCCTCCCCACCCCAAAATTGTCTGTGACAAGAGATTTAAATCTGAACTTTCTTTCATTCACACAGAGTTTTTCAGAGGATCCAGGGCTTGCACTCCCACACAAATCCCATTTTTATCTGCTGCTGCTCTGAGATGAAAATTGTGCTGTGAAGAGGAGATTCAGGACTGCCATTCCCTGGGTTTAAATTAAGGATAATCATGATCCACACACCACCAACCATGTAAGTGGCTTTTGTACTCTCACTAGAAAATATTCTGTGCCTTCTTATATTTGTGGTTTTATATTCACATTTTCACTTGACCATGCCGCTTAGCAAATGATCCATGAACCCAGCCGTCCCCAAAGCTGTGGCTTGAAGAAAAGGAGCAAGAGGGGGAGATCAGTGACAAAACTGTGTTTGCCTGCAGCTCTGGGGTGAGGCTGCTCTGGACTCCTGGTGTGGGCATTTTGGTTTCCACATCCTACAAGAGAGGCAGAGCTAAGGGTGTGTACCCAGCCTCATCCTGGCACAGAGCAGTCATGGCCAGGTTGAACACAAGGCTTCACATGTGAGTTGAAGTCCTGAGAATCTGAGAGCAGGAACCCTTGCCACCTGAGCTGAGATGATGTCTGGGGCTAGGAAATAAAGGGTATGTGATGGTCTGCAGTAAAATAATTTTCAGGTTCTGTTTTGGGTGCATGCTCATCTCAGCTCTCAGTGAGGCATTGGAAGAGCAAGAGCATATCCTGAGCCTAGGAGATGGATGGATCTTTGCCTAAATCTAATCCAGAGTCAGATCACAACACTGCACCCTTGGCCCTGCTTCAGGCACCTGGCTTTGGTGAGTATGGTTCTCAAGTGAGAAAATGAAAGAACTGTGGAAGAAATGTCAGCATTCCTTGGGGAATACATGCCTAATTGTATATAAGAAGTTGGTGTTATCTGAATTTCAACTGTCCTTGATGGAATTCCCTTTGTTAGGTTAAGGAGTGAATACAGGTATTTCCCAGTTCCCTTTACCTGATTCAGGTGCCTTGTGGGTTATATAAAATATCAGGAGTGCTGTGTCCCAGGTCAGTTAAATCCTGCTCTGGTTCTAGTCATATTCTTCCATATTCTATCAGCAGGAAAATGTATCCCAGAAGAGAACAAACAGAAACATGACAGAAAAAAACTTACTTACTGTCTGGTATGCACCTTCCTTATCTCTCTCTTTTTTTTTTTTTTTTTCCAGAAGAATGATATGCTATGGAGTGACACCCCTTTGAACATGTTTTCCCATCACTGCTCTACCAGCTCTAAAAACTGCTTTTGTTTGGATATTGTTATTATCTGCTAGACACTGATAGGAATGTGGAGTCACTCACTGAGAAAGGGAAACATGCTTCTCATCCACAAGGAATGCAGCTTCAGCCATGCAGTTTACAGCTCAGTTGTATTTGAAGTTGAGCCGTGGGATCTTGTGGCAGTAAAAATCATTGTGATTTATAGGAAAATATCACACTGGCTGTCTCCTCTATAAAATCTTTTTACTACTCTTGTTGAATATAAATCAGAATTATTTGTCCAACAATATCATAGTTTTGGCAAAATGTGAAGACAAAAAACAATTGTATTTGAATTGTCTTGGCTTTATTCTACAGAGAGATATAACTGGAATTTATTGCCTTGCCAAGATCAATATCCTTGTCCTTAAAAATAGGTGTGTGTAACTGTATGTCTAAATTGATATCCAAACTAATATAAGGATGTTCACCATGAAGTTTACCATCAAATTGCAATCACAGTAGATGTAACTGCATGAAATGAAGGTGACAGAATTTCAAAATCTGACCATATTTGTAGCACTAGACTTCAAAGCCTTTGGGGTATTCTTTCTCTTTTTCAGGGTGAAATCTGATGTGTCACAGCATATTTGACTTTTATCAAACTTTACCCAGGAATTTTAGCAGGAGATTAGCTTCCCTTCCCATACTCTATATTAGTTCAATATCTAAGGAAAAGTACTTGTGTTGCAAGAAGTAAATGATCAATTGTTTGTCAGTCCAGTTTTTGCTGCTGCAGTGAAGCCAGTAGGGAATGGAGAAGAGTTAAAGGAAGGTGAAGGAGACCAGGAGACAATAAGAGAGGTGATGGGAATTTAAGGCTAGACCTGAGCCACCCCTCTCAAACCTGTGCTAGCCAGGGCTTGCTGGCCAGCAGCATTTTAGCCACGTGTGGTTCATGGGTGTGAAACCATTGTGGTTTCCTGAATCAGGCTGAGAACAGACTCAGCTACAGGGACTGCAGGGACAGTATCTCCAGTTTGCCCTGAGACCCAAGAAAAGGCCCAGCTCTGGCTCATTCCTGAGCAGAGCAGAAAGATTCATGGAGGCCCAGGGACACCTCTCACTGTGAGATGTTTGTGGAGCCCCCTGGGGATGGTGGATGTTGGCCAAATGAAGATAGTGGAAAAAAGGGTTAACTTCCCTTGCACCATACAGGAGACTGGGTCAGACAGAGGTTGTAACCCTCCTTTCTGGCCTTTATGAATTTATGAGTTCACAAATCCTTCCCTGTACTAGAAAGATCTCTACTGCTGGTAGAGGAGCATCTGTTCATGTCTTGTGTTCAAAATTAGCTGTGGAGCAGCTGGAACAGGCAGCACTCTCCTGGCCCATAAGATATTGAGCACACTCAGTTCAGAGTGGTGCCCTGACCAGAGGCACCAGCCAGAGATGCACAAACCACAGGAGAGCTTGGGCGTGAGTGACGGGCAGGAGAGACTCATCTGTCCTACACAGCCAATTCCTTTTTTCTTAGAACTCCACATCTCAAATAATATTGAGCAGTATTGAACAGGGGTATAGAGGGCAAAATAATCCACTCCTTGCTTCTGTATCAATGTCAAAAAATTTCTAAAAAGTGAGATATAAGGAGTAGCCCAAGGCTGGGTAGAACTCATTCTAAGGCTTTGTTCTTTGGTGGCAAATGTGTCATTGAGGCCAAACTACCTGAAATAGTGATCCACAAGTAGTTCACAAATGGAGAAAAAATATTTCTATGCCAAGTAATGAATAAAAATGGACTGCAGGATGGTTTGATCAGAAATGGGTACTGACTGTATAAGCCAGAGCTGCTATGGACTTCAGAAGCAGCATATAATATATTTAATGTTCAGAAATGTGAATATATATTGGTAAGAAACCCTGAGATACTTTTGTTCCTTTCTATTTTCTGTGTATGAAAAATGCAGTTATATCCCTGTGAAGAGTCACTGTGGCATTCCTGAAGTATACTGGTCCACTTTGACCACTCAGCTGAGTATTCAGGATTAGGTGATACAGATTTCTGACTTCTGAATTAGAGGTATATTTTGTAATAATATTATATATAATTGTATTATATTATTGTATTATATGTAATATGTATTGTATTTCTGCCTCAGTCTTCCCATTTCTGCAGTGGAGGTAAAGCTATCTACTTTCTTCAAGGAAGCCCTGGTAGGATAAAAATATTTATTTAGGATTTTAAAAATGGAAACTATGAGACAGGTACAAATTGAATTTATTATAAATGTGCATTTCTTGCCTTACATGCACAGTGAAAGGTGTTTCCCTTTGCCTCTATTATGAGAAGATTGCAACAGCCCAGAACATTCAGGAAAGCAATCA
This sequence comes from Agelaius phoeniceus, assembly GCF_051311805.1. Classification (NCBI taxonomy): domain Eukaryota; kingdom Metazoa; phylum Chordata; class Aves; order Passeriformes; family Icteridae; genus Agelaius; species Agelaius phoeniceus. The sequence continues at coordinate 137,687,122 of NC_135265.1, forward strand.
CAGATGTTGACTACACCCACATATTTCTGAAACTTTTGGTGATAAGCACACAGTCTGCATACTACAGGAATAAGCATGTACTGGTTCACATAGAAAATGAAGATGATACAGCAATTTAAATCAAGTGCTGATGAATTATGTCTATCCCCCCCTTTAGCTATTTTCTGCAATATAAAAAAAAAAAAAAAATCAGTATTTTTACTTCTTCCTACACAAAACAATGGGCTTTCATTCCTCTTTCTTCTATTATGCCAATGAGTCAAAGACGTCAATGTGATATCTTTCAAAGTCACTTCAGTAGGATCAGATATCAAAAATCAAAGTGAGAAAGACACTGGAATAAAACTCATATTGAAATTTGAATGATACAGAGACGTTTAAGTGTTAAAACTGTTAAAAACCTGGAGGTTTATAGCTAGCTACTGTATTTTTTCTGTGTACACAGTTAGCCAATACTTCTGGCAGAAGGGGAAGCAGGAATATGGAAAACTATTATAAAATGGAGAAATATAGAGGCTTGAGCAATCTATAAACTCTATTCAGGTTTTCAGTGTCTCATTTATCCAGACTAAACAAAAGCAGTGTAAATAGATATCAATGTAAATATGTGTACATATGTAAATGTGTACATATATAAATATGTGTACATATACATATGTAAGCATTTATAGCTCCTGGAAGCACAGGCTTGTTTCAAGACAGAATAGCTTAGGTATAATGTTAACATAGGTATGAGAGGAACTGTTCCAAAATAACCTTCATCTGACCTTTCGGACCTAGGTAGATGTTACCAGAAAATCAATTTGCAGCAGACATTGGGAAAGGGAGGAGCTCTAAGCTGTGTAATGTCTGTTAGTTCAAAATCCCAGAACACTCCCCAGAAATAAAGAAACAAGACTGGAAATGGTGCCTGTGCATTTGTTATTTTATCTGAATATGTACATTGCTTTTGCTAGTCAAAGTAGTAATTTTGCTAATTTCATTTGTTTCTGCTATCACATTCCTCTACAAAGTTAAACATTGCTTCTGCAAATAGGTCACTCTTGGGATCTCCATCCTCAGAAGGAAGAAAGAGGATTTCTGCATTGCACCAGCAACCACAAAGTAGAGCCAGTGCCTGGTTGTGCTACTTGGAGAAGTTTAAAACATAAGGACTGCAACTCTATGCCAAACACGGAATAAGAAATGCCCAGGGCAAAGACAGGACCAAAGGGCTGTGACAGATAGGGCTGTGACTAACTACAAGAACCTTGCACCTGGTTATCCACTGGTAGAATGAGTGCCAAGGAGTTTTCCTAAGAAAGATTTCCCCACTTATTCTCTTCTGTGGGTGACTTTTCTGTCTGCTGTCAGCCATGTGGTGTCACTGCAGGGGGAGATGCATAGAGGAAGAGTGCACCAAAGGCTGAAAGCAGAGCAAACAGCCAGGACTGTTCCACTTTACTAAACCAAATGACTTATCTTAGAAAGAAATCTGAAATACTCCTGAGGGCAATTAATGTGGCCTTAAGGCCTCTTCAGCACAACAGAATAGATGTAACCAATGGGTCTGTGGCTACTCACAACCTTAAGTGCTTCATATTTAAGGAAATGGCAGCAGAAATAGTGAGAATGTAGACTGATAAGATGGTGTCTGATATTTGTAGAGTTTTAACAGAATTTGGTTTACTAGCAGATGACACCAGGATCTTCCAGCTAACACTGAGTCAGATATGAAGACACAGACTGAATTTCTACCCCAAGTGCTAAGAAGGAAGAGAAACTATTATAACCCCCTGGCTCTGTACAGGTTTAGAAATTGCTGATAAATATCAGTGAGCACCATATATTTTTTTGCTTGACCTTCTGGTGGGCCACATAATTGCATTGCTTTTAGCTGTCCTGGCATTCCTTACAGGCCTGGGTAGGGTAAACATAGGCTCTGCCATTAAAAATAGCCCTATGAGAAAGAAAACAGCATTTTGGAATCTGAACTGAAAGAAAAATACATGGATTTTGCCATAAGTTGACATAATTTGTCTGTCTTATTATTCTTCATAAATCAAGTTCCACAAATAGATTCACAACATGATTCTGCTGGTAGAGGGAGTCTGACGTGTAGCTGATAAGCATCCAATCTAGAGACCTGTGCTTTCAGTGCTTTCTTAATTACAGACTCAGTTTTTCAGGCCCCCAATTAGATGAGCTGCAGGGGGGAGGAGTTCTCCCAGGGCTGAGGTCACATCAGAGGGGAGAGCATGACTTCAATGACTTCAGCTGCACCTGCAGAAACCCCCATGCACAGCCACACCTATGCAGCTTTTCACTGCACATGGGATGGAGTTGCAAAACATATTACCTGCTGTCTTCAGAGGCCAGACACAAAAATGGGAGGCAGAGTCTGCAAAGATGAAGACAGAAAACTGCAAATCCAGGTACTGTCTTAAGGCAGGCTATGAGATGGCCCATAACTTCACTTTCCCTGAGGACACCAAACCAGGAGCCATTTCCTCAAGCTCCTATGGGTACACAGCAAGCTTATTCAGCTGTTGTGCTGGCCTTCCTTCATGGCCCAAACCCATGGAAACAGGACTGAGACCATACCTGCTGTCACAGACCTTTTATCATCAAAGCAGGAGCTGAGAGGACTGAGAGGACTGGTGGTGCCTCCCCTGCTCTCTCATTCATTGGGTACTGCTGGAATCTGGAGACACAGTGCAGGCTGGTGTCTGTGTAATTTATGCTCCTTTATGTCCCTGCAGACTCACAAAAGGAGCAGTCATGATATAATCCCCTGTTAAAATGCCATCTTAGAGATATTTGTTGAGAGTTCTCATGTGCTGCTGTGTCACTTGATTTAATTCTACCACCAATTCAAATGGAGTGCTGGGCTGCTTTCCTGTCTCTGTTTGGATTTTAAATCCTCTCTGGATCCTGCTGAAATAATCTCTGCCAGAGACAACTTATTGCTAGGTATTACTGAAATGCTCCCAAGGAGCACATTTATTTCTTTCTTATTCTTGGCCTACACCAGGTTGCAAGAAATGGGAGGAATTTTAAAGAAAATTCACGTAAATGAATGCCAAAATACTACTCCTTTTGCCCCAAAATCTCATCCTCCCCAGGTTTAGGGGGTGTAAGCCAAGCCTGGCTTGCTTTACCTGTATCTATGGTCTGTTTTCCAGGAACAAAACATGAAGTGATGTGCATTGTGCAGGTAAGATCATCTCCCTGCTTGGGAACAGAACTGGAGAGCTTTCAGATGATGTGGAAGGCTGATTGGACTCTCCAGTCTCCCAAACATCCTGGCTAAAAGCAGATGGTTGTTACTGGAAATTTGCTTGTTTAAGACATTGGCACTAGGCTTCTGCAGGGTTGAGGATTTATATAGATTTAGCTATAGATATAAAATGAGTCGTACACCTGCTGCATTTTTAAAGCCCTTCACATAACTGCTTCCATTTTCCTGTCTCCTCTGCAAGTTATTGGTCAGGGAATCTGTGCAATACTTGAATTTAAGCACTTTTTTGTAGGCAGCTCTCCCAGTGGCTTTTAGCCAGCTCTGACCATTCAGCATATCCTTCCTCTAGGGCAGGACCCCAGGGACAGCTGGCAATGGCTCCACCACAACTTATTTCCTCTTCCAGCCCCATCAAGCATCTGGCTTACAGTGTGGAGCTTGTGTATCTGGTGCTTAACCAGCAGCCAGGATAAAGTGTTAAATATTTGTGATATGTAGAGAATGAATATAAATGTAGGCAAGGAAGGACTGTTAGCAAAGCTTCATTTAGACTAGTGGAAAGAAAAGGTAAGGGCAAGTGGAAGATTTTCCTAGAGCTGGTATCACAAAGCCAGCAAGTGTTTGACATAAATTAGTAATAAAGGACTCATTACAGATGCTGGAGACATTTTAAAAAAATGAATGTGATAGATTACAGTGTTTCTAATTTTTTAGATTTAACTCCTGCAGGAATGCTTAGATTTTTATCTCCTTCAGTATTCTAGCAGGACATACTGTATGTGCAATGAACAGAGGTTTGTATTCCTTGTGAGGTGTTCAATTAAAAAAAAATGTTGTCAGGAAAATAGCTATGTGGTTTTATGAAAAACATGGTTTTCTTTACATGTAGGAAACCAGATTCATTAGAAGCAGTTGACATGACCTATTTTTCCCACCATATTTTTCAGTTCTTGAGACTCCAGGTTTTGACTATCAAAGGGCAGGAAAATGTGCCAAACTTCCACTGTTAAGGACACCAGCTGGTAAAGTCCCCCTGCCTGGAGCAGCTGAGAGGTTCCAGTCCAAGGATCTGATCCTTGCACAGGGAGTTGCTGCCCCTTCCACAACTCCTTGGAAAGCAGTGGAAACTCTGTGGTTGTAAAGGTTTGTCAGCACTTCTGATTTTAGACTTGCATTTCAGATAATCTAAACCTGTGCCAGGCTTTTGTTCAGGAAATTAGCATTCTCTCCAAAGAAACCAAAACCAGTTTTATACCTATACATGCATAGGTATAGGTACACCCTATTCATACACCCTATTCAAAATGGCAGGGGAAAAGGAATTGCTAACTATTTTAAAGAAAAGTAACCATAAAAATATCATAGTCTCAATTTTTCTGTGGTGTTCCTGTTCTTCCCTAGTAAATAAAGTAAGCCTTAATGCATATACAATAGATTTTACTAGAATGCAAGTGTGCTTGGAAAAGTAGAAACCATTTACTGAAGGAAACTTGAACTTCCTGTGAAATGGAAACAATATGAGAGCAAAATATTAAGATCATTCTTTTATTATATTCATTGGCCTTAAACTACTTATTTATGGACAGTCAGAAAAGATGGGAGAGGTGTTAGACATATCCCAGCCACAGTATGTATATTTCCATTATTGATGCTAAACCCCAAGCTATTTTAAAGAGGATTGGTGCCTTCAGCTCACCTTCTGCTTTTAATAAAAATACCATTTTCATAGAAAAACTAATAATGGCTTCCTGTCCTTCCTCAGATTTGGATTTTGCTTTAGACTTTGGTATTAGAGTAGGCACAAGGTACAAGGTAAGGCAGCCTAATGATTGCTTTTATGCCTAGCCAGGGCAATAAAATCATGCTCCTTTTATATATGTATGTGTATATATACACACACACACATAGAAAGTACCATATCCTCTTTAAAGGTTAGGAGAACATTCTGTGAGTTATTGATGTGGTGGAGATACACTACATTCACTGTGTATGTTCTCCAGGCCTATGAAAGTCATGGAAAGTTCCAGGCCTATGGAAAGACTGTGGTGTTCCTTGGGGGAAATTGGATCAGGCTCCATATGATTAAAGAAATGGATTAAACATTTCTGTTGCCCTAACTCACTGGATGTCAGCAATATAGAGAATGTCATTGAGTGATTTTCTTTGGTAAATTTCACTTCTTCATTGGACATCTAAAACAAAGCTTCTGAGTGTTGCAGTAACTGCAAGAGATTAAATGCCTGTATCTGAAAAATAACCATCTGACCAAAATTCAGGAGAAAGAAGTATTATCATCAGTGACACAATCTGAACTTGACCAGAAAAAGGGAGGGAAATCCCTCAATGGTATAGATTTGGAAAAACTAAGAGAAATACCTTTTGAGAACTACCCCTTGAAAAATACTCAAAGGAGTATTTGAAGTTGAAAAGAAGTTGAAAATCAGGTGAGTTGCAAACACTCTATGGGAGACAGCAGCACCCACCCAGGGGTGGGTGATTTCCATTACCATCTACACCCAAAGGTGCATCCAACAGTCCCTGGACCCTGCAGAGAGGAACTCACTGTGATGCATTTTCAGGGCAGTAGAAATATAATTGGTGTATTGGGGACAGGCAGCCTCTGGGACAGTCACTGGGACACTGAAAGTAGTGGGAAGAGGAGGAGGAGGTGAGGGCTTTTGAGCCCAGAGCTTGCTGGAGGGCAAATTTTGATGGGGGATAGTTTGCTGCTGTTCTTTATTTCAGTTGTGAGTTTAGTGAAAGGAAGTTTTTTAAAAACCCTATTGCAAATAAATACAATTTTTTTTTTTTTCTGAGTGCATACTTAAACCTTATTAACTCTTTCTCATTCTAAGGGAAATGACCCTTGGTGGGTTCAAATATTGGCTAAGCACTCAGATCTCAAAAAAAAAAAAGTGTAAACTGCTTAGGAACATGAATAGGATGGAGGATGAAACCTTACTGAAAAATAAACTGCAAATTATAGCCTCTTGTCATTAACCTATTTTCCTGGATGATTTTCTTCATAGGATCCAATAAAGGCATTAGCAAATCCCAAGGACTTCATCTGAGGCTATTGCACACTGTGTCCTGCTGTCACTTGTCTCAGAAGCCACTTGGTGTGGCTTCTCTGCCACATTATCCATGTACAACACATCTGGCACCTTTCTCACCATCCCTCTAGAATATTGCTCTTGACTAAATAGCAAATCCTGGCCCTGTTGCAGTTCCAGGTCAGACTCAGCCAGGACTGGGACACCCACGTGTGCTGTGATGATGCATTGGGAGAGTCACTGCTCCTCTGCAGAATGGGCTCAGTTTGTGTGAAGCTGCTCTGCTGTGGGAGCATATGGCCTCTGTAAGTCCTAAGTCCTGTCAGCCAGGCTAAGGAGCCATGAAATACAAAGTGATTTCAGCAAAAGCCAAATGGGGATGGAATAACACTGGAACTGGGAGTTGCTTTTGTTCTGACTTGTGTGCAGAGCTGTTGGTGTAAGCCCCAGCATGAGCACTTGGCAAGGAAATTGTACAAAAATTACTTGCCAGAGGCTTGCAGTTTATGCCTGTATACATTTCTGTGGTGAAATTTCACACCTGCTGGCCAAGCCAACCTGTACTTGGCATTTCATGGGAAGAGTACTCACAAAGGCGTGCCTGGAGCCTTCCTGAGACGCCACTGCTGGAGCCTTTTCCACTGGCATCCCAGTTCTGCTTTTCATTCTGGGACACTCAGTGCCTTGGAGCATCCCAGAGGCAAATTCATAATCAAAAGTGTCTTTTTGGTGTTCCACAGCAATGTGGTTTTGAATGGGTTTCCATCATAGCAAATGTTGTGGTTTAACCCCAGGCAGCAGCCAAGCCCCAGGCAGCTGCTCACTCACCTCCAGCAGCAGGAGTGGTGGAGCATTGGAAGAGTAAAAGCCAGAACATTTGTGGGTTCACATAAGTAAAATATAATAGGGAGAGCAAAAACCTTGGACAAGCAAAGCAAAACAGGAACTAATTCACCCCTTCCCATGGGCAGGGAGGTGTTCAGCCATCCCCAGGGAAGCAGGGCTCCATCCCACAGAACAGTGACTGGAGAAGACAAATGGCATCACTCTGAAAATCCCCCCTTCCTTCTTCTTGCCCAGCTTTATGTGCTAAGCATAATGCCATAAATTGTGGAATAGCCCTTGGCTCAGCTGGGATCAGCTGTCCTGGCTGTGTCCCCTCCCAGCTCCTGGTGCACCCCCAGCCTCCTCTCTGGTGGAGGGAGGAGCACAAAAGGCCCTGGGCCTCTCTCTCAGCAACAACAAAACCATCTCTGCATTATCAACCCAGTGTTCTGCACAAACCCTAAACACAGCAGCCACTGTGAGGAAAACTAACTCCACCCCAGCCAAAACCAGCACATAAGTGCTAAGCCTTAGAGCAGGACAAAAGTTAAGAAACTCCCCGTGGAAATATATTTTTTTAATCCTCTTTTCTTCTCATGGATTCTGATTAAGCTAGATGAGAAGATGCTTTGGAAAAGCCAGGATGTATTAATGATTTTATGCCTCATTTCTGTCCCTAATAATTAAATTTTCCCCCTGAAATGTCCAAAGGCTGACTGTACAATGAGAATTTTGCTCAAATAAAAATTACAAAAGGATTGCTGCTAGGGTCTGCAAAAGACCAGTGAGGTTTCAGGGGGTAGAGCACAGCATTTTATGAAGAGAGCTTCTTCTCATCCCCATGAGGACCTGCAGCTGTAAGGGAACATGTAGACATCCTCCAAGGTAATCCTGTGGGATTTCATGGTCTGACCCCTAGTGAGACAGCAAATAGAGTCCTTCTGCAGAGCACAAGGCCTGTGTGAGGTCAGTGTATAGAACAGCGAGTCTTTACTAATGCAGAAAGGTGAATAAATAGTTTGTGCCTTGCTTCATAGTGCAGAACTTCTCACAGCAAGTCTTCCAACTCACTGCAGTCAGCTTCTGAGTTGTGGTCCTGTTTGCCTTGGAAGAATTGTTCCAATAATGGCTGTCTGCAGACACACCCCACAGATGGTCCCACGTGGTGATGTAATTCTCTGACAGTGAGTTCTGCAACAGCTTGAGAGAATAATTCACCTTATTTAGCACTGGTCTCTGCTCCAGGTCTTCCAGTGTAGCATAAAACCACAGGAAATTCAAAAGCCAGACCAGATGCCAAAAGGAAGAGCAAAATAAGGTATTTCCTACTAAGCTTCACCTCAGCATTACTGCTGGGTGTGGGTGAGGGGAGCAGTGCCCTGTACAGAGCAATCTGTGCAGAGTCCTTGCCTGCAGGCAGGGGTGATGAGGGTCAAGCACTGTGGGGATTGCAGCAGCCCTTGAGATTAAAGTGAAATACTGCACAGGACTGTTCAAATTAGGAACAGAAAGGCAAGCACAGGTAGCAGGTACTGCCTTTTAGAAATTTGATGGGTTCTTCCACCCCTTTCCAGTGTATTTTAGCACATGGTACCTTTAAAAGGAAGTGACAATTAGCTGTGGACACCACAGTGTCTCCTGGCCATGCACTGGGACCCTTCACCTGTCTTCTCATTCTGAATCCAGTTAAGAGATTCCAGTTTAGGCACTGACCATCTATATTTATGTATGACAAGAGTGTTCATAATTTTGGCCTCTGTGGACCTGGCCCTTCATGACTTAAAAGGCAATGGGATTTTTAGCCTTTCATATCCTATACATGGTTTTAACAATGAACTCATGTTGCTACAGCTGATTCACTACTGATTCACTACATCTTCTCGTCAAATAAATTTTCTTTTCTTTTCTCTTCCTCTGTGGATAAAAGTTGTGAAGGACTACTTGAAAGCTGAACTACAGTCTGCTCACCTAGTGGCAGCACAGCTTCCTTCCAGCATCCTAGAAAAAAGCAGCAGAAAATCTCAGGCCGAGCGTCATATGAGGTAAGAGAATCCATCTGACAGAATTTCTTTCTTAGAAACTTTCAGTGTTGAAAGTCTTTTGACTTTGGCCTTTCACCAAAATCCACAATCCCTACCACAAAATTAGAAGATATCTAAAAAAGAGGTCCTTTTCCAGGAATGACACAAACAGAAATGAATACAGTGAGAGGAAAAAATCTCCCACTGTTCAGGATAAATTAGACAGAATATTTCCCATTTAAACTTATGGAGTGCTAGGAATTTGATCTTAAAGAAATTATTATTTTCCAATTAAAATTCTCAGACCTGAGTTCTGCTCTTCCCATTACTTACTGTTTTCCTGAAGCCATATTTTTCATATTTTTGCTTGGTTTCTTTGATACTGAACAAGATGAAACCAGAATTCTGAAGAGGAGAAAAAACTAAGACACTTATCTCTAAAGAAAGTCCTTTTCCCGTTTCCACGTGTTGCAAAATTTAGTAATTTACCAAAACTGCTGTAAATACAACATTTTTTACCCAGGCAAATTCTAGCAATGTTGACCATCATTCTGTCTGGCTGAATTCTACCATATTGTTTTAGGTCACTGAATATAAAAGAATCTGTTCCTGTAAAAAAACATGCTGCAGCTTCAGTTCACATTTCCAGCTCATTTGCTTGTGGCTTTCACAGAGAGAGCTGTTTTTCTATTCTTTGGTGAAGTTTATTATGCTGTGGGCAGAACATCAAAGGGGAGTGCTGGACTGAGCTGTAGAGTGAGCCACAAGGGGCACACTGGTACACTGGAACAGTCTAGATTTTTTCAAATGTTAAAGGTAGGAAATACTTTAAATCCTTTTTTTCCCCCTTTCTGCTGGATGTGCTGCTCAGTACATCCTGCCCTTGTCTGGAGAAAGCTGCCAGCTCCCTTCAGGACAGGGACCCTGCATGGGGCCAGCAGCCCAGGATGGGACATGCAGCAGCATCCTTGGGCTGGCAGCAGCAGCCAGGGTGGGGATGCCCAGAGCTGCCATTGGAAGCAGGCTCACCTGAGCCTACCTTGGGGACAGATTTCAGCCCACTGTGGGCTGTCAGAAGAGTGGAAAATCCATCCAGGCTGAGAGTGGCTATGGGTGCTAGTAATGACATAAGAGTCCAAGGATTTGACCATCTTCTCCAGCTATTAAGATTTTAACCTGCAGCCTGTCAGGGATATTCCATAGCCCCTTGGTAATGGGGGGGAAGGATATGGTGGGAAAATGATTATCATCTGAAATTTACTGATGGCTGCCACCATGTGAACACAACACCCCTTTATTCACTGTGATACAAACCCAGCATGTTTGTGTATGTTTGATGAGAGGGTGGTGTTTAAGGATCTCTTCTGACAGTGGGAGAGGTGAGTTTAAACCCCTTAGGTGAATGGACAATTAAAAGAGCAGTCACTTAGGAAATGCTTTCATCACAGGAGGGTTATGTGAAAAGGTGCAAAGGAAAGGACTTCTTCTTAGACCTTCTTTTTGGTGAAATTCTTCCCCCTCTAGCTACAGGCTTTGTTTATGTGTGTTACCAGCACAATAGCATGAGCTAGAAGGTCACTTGTCTCCCTTTGGACTTACATGACATTATTGCTAAAGCCAGCAGGCTGGAAAATGGAAAACTTTCCAGGTCTGCCTCGCCTCCTGTTAAAGACAATCCAGGAAGTTGTGCAGCCTCTCTGCTGAGAGTCATAACCCAGAGATATATGGCATCCTGTGGTTACTTGCTACTCTTTAAGGGATATTTGAATAAAGAATACTTTCTGAGGGAAGCATGTTATTGTGAACCTCTGAAACACTGAAGTTTGTCCTCTCCACTTGCCCCTATATGCTCATACCTCTCTCAGAGAGCCATTGGTCTTATTGTCAGTTTTCCTCACCATCCTGGTGATTTCCAGGTAAAGAAAAACAAAGCATAAAGGTTCAAAAGGAACCTTATAAAAAACCAGGTTGGATGCCCAGCTGATGTGAGCTGGCACAGCTGAACAAGCCAAGACAGCTGCTCCACAGCAGCAGGAGAAGAGCTCCTCAGCTTCAGACCTCCAGGAAAGTGGCACATATGCTCAGGAAAAGGGGTACTTTAGAGTGGCAAATACTTCCCTCTGTTTGAAAAGCAAACCTGTCAGGGTTTGCTTCAGAATCTCATTTCAGAAAAATGGCATTTAGATTGTAATTGAGAAAATTTGTATGGGATTTGTATGTAATTGAGAAGATTTGTATGTTATTGGTCATAACAATACAAGCATCTCCCAGTGATAATCATACAGCTGGAATTCTGTCAAAAAAAGACAATGTTTCCTCAGTTCAAGGGAACTTGTAAGTGTGAAGGCTTTAAAGATGCTAAGGCCAGAGTAGGAAGCATTGCCTATCCTTAAAGAAACATAACATTTTCCTTTGAAAGGCTTTTTCAATTGCTTATGATTTCCCAGATTTTAAACCAATTCTCCATGCTGGTTGCTTATTTTCTGCTGAACTGTTTGGGGAAGGTTTCATCAAAAGTCAATCCTTTCAAAAAAGAGTAACTGGGAAAAACTGCTTTGCCTGTAGTGAAAAGATAACCCTGTATCCATATTGGCAAGCAGCTGCATGCTAAGAAGGGAAAGGCAGGTACCTGAGCACCTCTGAGGCCCCTCACTCAGCACCAGAGCTGTGGCATGTCCAGCAGCAGAGTGCAACTCCCTGATGGCCTGAAGTCCCACAGCCCTGCTCAAGTCATTTGGAGCATGAAATCCCTGTCTTGTGTCTTAGCACAAGTGATGAGTCAGTGAAATCCTGCCAACAGGGGAGATTAAAACATGACACAAGGACTGTGAGAAGAGGTGGGGATGGAACATCAGCAAGGCATATGGGACCCAAAACACTACACAGAGACTGAGACTGTGTTAAAAGAAAATAAAAGAGATGGAGGAGAGGGGATGGCTGAACCAAGTGGGATGAGGAAGTGAGAGTGTGTGTGTGTTTGCATGCATGAGCATGCCTGTAAAGACAGCCCAGCCCTCACAGAATCATAGAAGAAAAGGTAATGAACTGGGGAGGAAAAAAGAGGCCAGGAAGTATCTAGGAGATAACATGGAAATTTCATTAATCTTTTTTCAGTTACTTCATACATATAATTAGTTTTGACAATTAGCTTTCAGCTTGTCGCAGCTGAAAAATGTTTTTGGAGAGAGTCTAGGAGCAGTACTGAAGGGTAAGGTACAACCTCCTCAGCTGACTTGGGCATCTTTATTGTACCTATTTACTGCTCCCAAAACTGTGTATAAGAGCATTTTCCCTCTTATTCTCCCATTGCCTTGTGAAGGACCAGGAGCCAGCACTGTTTGAACTGTTACTCATTTGTACCAAATCAAGCAGCTCTGTTTATGCTAGGATATACAAGTTCCACCTTTTCCAAGAAATCCTAATTTACCTGCCTTGATTTTCAAGGATCAGCTGGCCAATGAGCTCTGCCTTTTGGTGATGGAGCCAGGACTGAGTGTGCAGGGCAGGCTGTATCTCACAGGGGAACCCTGCCAAGGGGAAGAAGTCCCAGGCTGCATTTCAGAGACAGCCTGTTGAGCACATAATGAGCTCCTCACCCACTGCTCTGTTTCCAGTGGTGGCAAAAAGAAATGCTGTTTAGGAAGACCATGTGAGGCTAGTTATGTCCTTTTCCCTAATAAGCAGCGTTCATAACTGTATTAGGCATAGTAGAGGGTATGCTCCTGCCTTATCCTTTTAGCATAAAGGCACATTTATTTGTCTAATCCCTTTCTGAACATGCTGACACTGTCTGCCTCCACAAGCTCCTGTGTTGGCAAGCTCCAGAGGTTCACCACTCACTGTGTCAGCAAATACTTTATTTTATTTCTTTTAAACCAATCTTTTGGTAGTTGCCTCAAGTGTCCCCTAGATCCCACACAAGGTCCTTGTAAACAACAGTTACATGTTTGGTTTAACCAACATGTTCATCATTTGGTAAATCATCATTACTTCACTCCATTGTCTCCTTCACTCCTGAGTGGAGTCCCAGTGTTTTCAGTCTTCATAAGGCAGCAGCTTCAGCACCTCAGCTATTTTTACTGCCCTTTATAAGAATGCACCACAGGGCTTTTTGGAGTTTTGTTTGTTTGGTTTTTATGTAGCAGTAACATTACACCCTCTGTCCTGTTCCTAACAACTTACTTATGAGTTCCAGCATTTTATTGGAGCTCGTTTGCCATTGCATACTGAGCTTATGATTTCAGAGAACCATCAGTAATGGCTCAGAGGTCTTTTTCCTAATAACTCTCAGTTCCAGGTCTAATGTGGATAATTTTTTCCTAGATGCATTGCCCCTGATTTATCTATATTAAAGTTCATCTGCCACCTTTGAGCCAACCCAGTTTGGTGATGTCTTCATGGCCTGCCCAGAACTTGACTGTCTAAAAAGAATCAGCCCCAAACAATGCAATGACAGCGACTCCATGGTATGAGCTCGTTCAGTTGTCATCTTATATTAGTTGACCTGTTTAACTTTTATAACTCCCTAGGAAAAACAAAACCCTCCAAAACCTCCTTAAGGCTTGAAGGCTAGTTTCTATTTTTCTAACCTAGTGGAGCTACATGGATTTCAACCACAAATGATTTATAGAAGGCAATAAAGCCAATAGTGTCTGCAGCTACTTCTTACCATCACAAAAAGGGAATTTGCATTGTATTTGTGTCCTGGGATTGTTCTTGATAAATATGAAGTTTGTAATACAACCATAACAACAGGAGTATGAAGTCATGTACAATGCTAAGTTGTAGCTATGTCTCCTTACAATAAAAAGATGAACTAGAAGCCGGGTTCTTTCAGACGGATCACCTGAGTTGCAGTGGTTGGGGCACCGCAGTGCTGGGAGCGGCGCTCGCTCGGCGCGGGGCTGGCAGCGGGAGCGGCTCCCGGCGCTGCGGCTCCATCTGCCGGCACCGCCCCGGGCTGCGGCTCCTGCCCTTCGGGGGCTCCTCTCAGCACGAGAGACACAGGACACGCAGCATGGAGCTCTTCTCCTGCTATCCTTTCAGCCAGCCTGTGACTTGAGCATAAGGTAGGAGCTTTTCATCTTAGGAGCTTTATATGACATTGTACCTCATATACCCTGCCCAGCATTGCTGACCCTAAACCATTCACAAGCTGTAAATCAAGTCCTCCAAAATAATGAGATTCTACAAGTACTGGATTTTTATCTTGAAATCTTCACACTTTCTAAGCCTGCCATGGCCACAATGGCTATTTCTCCCTTAAGAGCAGCAGCAACATATCCCAGCAGCAATTCACCCGAGCAGCAGGATCCTTAGCAGAAATAGCAAATGACACAGGGCCAAGGAATTCGTAATTCCATTTGTTTCAAAGGTCAGCTCTACTTAGGGCTGAGGGGAAATTCTGCTCTTACTTCCCTTAGTGAAATTTCTCACTGGCAACTGGACTTCAAAAGATGTTGCATTTATATAACTAAAAGAACAATTTGGCTTCTTGTTCACCATTAAATTTCTCTCTGAGGTAACTCTTTTTCTAAGAACATTTGCTCCAGCTGAGACTCAGGCCTGTTTTTTAAAAATATCATGATTTTTATTTTAATTTTTATTAATTTATTTTATTGATTTTTATTTTAGGTCGGAGGATGGATCTTGGACTTGGCCCAGGAACAGCTGCCACTGCTGTGGGTAGGTCAGGTGTATCTCAGATTATTCTGTACAAATCCTCATCCTTTCAGTCCTGCAGCTCATTCTAGGTTCATGGTGATTGCAGCCAAGGAATGAAGACAGAAGAAAACTATTCCTGCCCTTCTCTCAGCTCCTAGAGCTGGTAACAAGTTGGAAAAGGGACCTGCAAACAACTCTCTTTCTCCTCTGCTCCAGAATTTTGAGTTAAAGTATCTGGTGATGATTCACCTTGCCTCCTATTCCAACAACCCAAAGCTCTAAGCTGGCCCTACAGGTTCCCCAGGGCTTTAGATCCCAGGCCAAGGTATTAACAGTTTGAAAAACAGGTATATTCAGGAGCTAAGTGCTGGATTTGATGCCAGACTTTATACAGGAAGCAATTGTAGCCAAGTACTGAGCTCTTAGGCACCTTTTCTATCCAGTAGGCCTCCCCATTTCCCCTTTTGCCATAACTTTGTATTTTATCTTGGCGGAAACACCTCAAGACTGTTTATGCTCTATGCCCATGAGTGCTACTGAAGAGTGAATCATAGTCCAATACACCACATTAGTTTTCTGAGTTGTCCAGCCCATCTAGATTGTGCTGCAGCTCTCTTTCTGCTTTCCAAAAATGGGTAAGAGGCAGGGAAAAGGGAAGATGCTGGTTTAGATCTTACAGAGGCATAGGGATGCAACCTAGCTGGTGTTCTTCTGGACCCAGGACTCTGGAAGTACTTCCAGGCCATGAAGTGTGGGGAATACGACCTGTGATATCATTAATTACATTATTAAGTTATGCTAAAGTATGTTTTGCACTTTCAAAATAATAATGAAAAAAAAAAAAAAGGCTGTGATCCCTGTGTGGGACAAAACATGAGTTAGCAAATCTTCCAGCAAATCTTCCACACTTCTATTTTATATGGAAATAAAACACTTTTTGCCTCATTAGTTTGTTTGGTAAAGCTTATTGAACCCAAACCCCTTGTAATGTGATGTTAAAAGCCAATCATTGGTGGGCACTGCAAGCAGAAGTGCTCAAGGAGGCAATCAGATCACTGGGAAATCCCAGCACCTCTGCACAGGGCAACACAGCTGTGGGAGGTCCCAGCTCTGCAGCAGGAGGAGTGCAGAACCTTTAAGATCTCTTCCAAAGCCAAACTATTCTATGATTCTCTTCAGGTTATGTAGAGCTTTTATCAGGTTTGTTCTGATCTGCTGTTTCTTGTGTCACAGCACTGGTCCAATGACAGAAATCACACCTTGCTGAGGCAACCAGGAAAAGGTGTTTGGATGAGACTAAAATCTGCA
The DNA here is from genome assembly GCF_051311805.1 of Agelaius phoeniceus. Lineage (NCBI taxonomy): Eukaryota > Metazoa > Chordata > Aves > Passeriformes > Icteridae > Agelaius > Agelaius phoeniceus. The sequence goes on from NC_135265.1 coordinate 137,703,213, forward strand.
GTAATTCTTTTAAGATTACTAATAATGTTGCCACCATAATCAAATCCTGTATAGATCCATTGGGTTCAGTCCTTGCTTAAGAGCTCCTCTGTAGCCAAGCACAGTAACTCTGGACGTAAGTGTATGAATTTACTGTCCACCATTTCCAGAATCTTTACAGACATTTGCAATTATCCCATGGCAAGAAAGATGTTAAAACCACACCTAGACATAACCCAGTTTGATCATTGTGTTCCCCTGAAAGGTAACGTGACAGGTTAGCTGCCAAAACTTAGCTCAGGTTTCTGAACTCAAAGGTGCTGTGTCCTGGCAGGCTCAAGGCAGGTAGTGTTTTGCTAGTACCAAGAATTTAAGGCTTAAATATATCATATAGCAGGAAGCATCAGAAACCTACAGATTCCTGAGGACCTTTATCCTCTCTTAAGATGAAGAGAGTAGATCAACACCTCAAACAGGAACTCCATGTCTATTTACAACTGGATAACCAAAATTTGTTACAACACCTGGAAACTATGATGTTTGATCTAGGAATGCTGATTTGGCATTTTAAACCTCCCTTTGGCTCATAATCCTCCACAAACAGTCATTGTACCTTTTAACCCCATGTAACTAACTGCCAGAGTAACACACCATGGCAGAGACAGGAGTGAGGTCAGGTCACACACAGCCCACACCACAGTGCTTCCTCCCAGCCCACAGTGGGCACCAGCAGAGGCTGCTGGGCAAGGCACCAAGAAACTCTCACTTGAGAAACCAGGTTTCCTCTTCCTGCTCCACAGATCTCCTGAGAGAGGCCAAGCAAGTTGTTCTTCAGTGTCTCTGCATCCAGGTTTCCACCTGAGAAATGGGAACAGCACTTTTCTTCTTTACAGGAGCAGCTTGAGGATAAATACGGTAAATTCTGAGCTGGTCAGGTTATAAGGGTGTTTAGATAAACACCAAAATTGAGCAAAAGAAGGTGGGAGAAAAGAGAACAATCATGCTAAATCCAGCTGTGTAAAAAAAATTAAATAGTTTCCATTTCTGTTTACAAATTTTAGTACATAAGATTTGCTTTTTCTTCTGTTTTTGTTTTTTTTTTTTGGTTTTCTTTATGTCTCAACAAAGACTACTGTGTCATGACGAATTGTACAAATACAGCTAAGAAAGAAAGACAACATGCTTTCACTTTCAAGTTTTTCCTTTTGTAAGACTGAAAAGAGCAATGTTCTAGTTGCATCTCAGTCTGAGAACTAATGGTTCACTGTTATCTTTGGACAAAAACCTGGGAAGCCTTTCTGTGCAACTTGGGCAGCCTGGCAGAGGAGCATGAAATGCATCAGGATGCTTTTGTTCAAAGACCAATTTCACAGTATCTAGATAAAAATGGAACAAACAAGTTTTTAGAGTTTTAAGCTCTTATTTTTTGAAATTCAGATGGTGAAATTATAAATGTCAAAATTTTTTAAAGTTATAAAGCAAATGCAAATCTACAATTAGAGGAAGTTGTTGGAATCAGCATTGTCATCTGGTTTTGGAAGTGAAAGAGAAAACACAGGTCTAGTGATTATCCAGTGGTTTTTCTTTTATTTTTATGAAGGGCACAGGTTTGTGTAGTCACTGGTTCTGCCACTATCTTTTAAAAGCTGTGCTTTACAGCTGTGTTTTAAGGAAACACTTCACAGTAGCACAACTTTACTCTCATCAGGAGTTATAACCAATATATGCAGCCACAGAAATCATGAGAATCTGAACAGACTGATCCCATGCAGATCAATAATCCTGCAGGACCTGTGTCATTTTGGATTATTTCCAGACATTTAGCAAGGCAGAAGCAGAGTCAGGACTTCAGTGAAGCACAAGCTATGCATATTTTCTGCCAAAATTCTAACAAAATTTTAGCTTTCTAAGATGTGCACTTTCACTTCTCTTTAGAAAGAGAGTAACTGCAATAACTTGCTTATCTCTGCACCCTTTGAAGCAAAGTCTCCTTTGAGGCTCCTTCTCCTTATTTACCAGCAGCTACCACAGAGTGCTATCCAAAACACCATGAAATATTTTCTAAGAATAGGGACCTGATGGTACCTTAGATAGTCCTGCACTGCAGCTTCACATCAAAAAGAGATGTTTGATGAAAACACTATTAGGCATCAGTGGTCTTGTTCCTTTGACCTTAAATGAATTGAGATAAATAATCTCCTTCTGTCCCCTCCACATGCCTTCCATTCTTTGATGAAGTCTAAGCTTGTGTCCTTGAAGGTCATAGCCTTGGAGGAATTTTTGTACAAGGAAGAAAGATTTTTTAGAACCAGCTTGCACATTTTCCCTGGAATACCTATCACAAGGATTACATATTACACCTGTATCAGTATTTGCAGTATTTGCACACATCCAGCACGCACATACCATTTCTAAGTCACACCTACTTTTTAGCTCCCAGTATAAAGCAATAAAAAATTAACTGACTTTTTTCTTTTTCTTTTTGAAAGAACTGCTTATTTCAGTTTGACTGTCCATAGATCTTTCTCAAAGTACAGCAAAACTCTGTCCTTTCTAACACAAAAATTCTATTCTTTCAGTCCATTTTAGCTGTGAAAGTTGTTCTTCATGACTGTAGTTTTTACCTTTATCTCTTCTCTGTCCTTTGTTTGTCTTTGATACTTAAGAGGGAAAGTTCAGTCTTTCCTCACTATGCAAACATTTCCCATGCTACACTAACCACACTCTGCTATCTGGGCTTCCACGAGTAGATTAAGAGACTTGAATAGCACTCACCTATCAAGGGTTTTACACCTCAGGTTTGAACTTGGAGCTTAGATACAAATGCCAACCAAGCTTGGACAGCTCTTTGATTGACTCCATGTGAAGGATTCATACTCTGTAGGTTTAAATATGCAAAACATTTAAGATCTGCCCTCCATGATCTCAGCTGGCTGCAGAGACTGCAGCTGTGGCATGCACAGTCTGTGGTGTGCAGGGCACAGAGAGGGTGCAGGACACAGGAGAAACCAGACCGAAGATCAGCATCTGTCTGAAACATTGTAATATTGAAACATTGACTTTACTCTCTCTTCTCACCAATATCCACACAGTATCACATGGCAAAGTAGCTGTGACACTAATTAAGTGTATGTGAAAGCAGCCCCAATGCAACTGTGCCTTCTCATGAAATCTTAGCCTCAATTTTGTATGTCCAGCATCAGGTGAGTAAAGTACCAAGGTAGTTTTTTTTATACTTTCTAAAGACAAAATTAATAACCAGACTACTGCCATAAATATATTAAGTATCTTTAATGCTGCTTAGCTTAAGTCTTTGTTATATACTTTCATCCATATACTCCAGTGTAAATGTATTTTGTACAACACAAAATATTTTTAAAAGTATATGACTCTAGATAAAATGTTCACAAAATTTTTCAATGCAATGACAGAATTAGGGGAAAAAATCAGGCAGAGTACAAAATCTCAGAAAACAGATAAATGACAACATCCCATTGTAGTAATTCAGGATGACCAAATGGTTCCATAGTCAGAAGGGTGCCACTCACTGCAGTGCCACCCACAAGAACCTGCCCTGGATCAGCAGGGCACTGCTGAGGGTGGCTGCCCCTCAGAGATCCTTGTACCTGACAAGTTTGAGAGAGTAACCTCCATGGCAGGCACCCTTGTTGGCTCAAGGAGAGTGAGTAGGCCTGGGAATGAAGGAAATCCTGTTTTCCCATATGCAACCACTGCTGGTCTCTGCAGAATAATCAGGTGCACTGGCAAGATGTAGTGAACAAGATGTTTTACAAATGACAGGGAGCCTTTATTGTCCCAGCTTATCTTTTTGGCACTATTCACAAAAGCAAAAATTATTTACTAGCAAAAAAACAAAAAGCTTCACCATGTGCAAAACAACATGAGTGTCAGGGAGCAGAGCACAATGCTATAGTTTAGTTTTGCTAAATCTCTTTTCTGTATTTAATATTGCATGTCATCACACACCAGGATATTCAAGAGAGGCTCAATTAAACATCATTTGTGCGAAAAGCAAACTCCATAGTGGGCGGACCGCTTTGCAACCCACTGCTTTCAGCAAGATGTTGTAGAGGCATCTGTCCAAATGAGAACACCTTTACAACACTGCAGCTTTAGAATGCAACAAATAACACACTGCAGGAATTGAGGTCAGACATTATTCACTATTTGGTAACATTCCATTCAAATGATACTGACTCACATAATACCTAACAAATGCAGCACTTGAAGTAGCAAGAACAAAGCTGTACTCCAACAAAGTTAAACAGTGCAAAAATTCCTGTTAAACAAAAATATACCAAGTATATACACACACAACACAAATGCACTGTTTTGTTTTGTAGTATAAATAGATCTGATTAAGCTGAATTCCTAAAACTAATAAACAACTGATTGAATGTCCCAGTTTTCATCTAGTATGGAACACAGTAAGCTTTAAGGCTCAGGTGACCCTAACCAGACACAGCTATAAGAGAATATAAAAAGATTTCACTGGATGGTTTTTTAAAATATTTTCTCTGTACATCAAAGTTAGTAACATATATGTACTGAGTTGGAATTTCAGAGTCAGTTGGGCTCTGATCATGCAAAGGGCAGCACACAGAACACCCATGGCTCTACCAGGAGCCCCAAGGCTCTGCCTGTGTGGAGTGCACGGTAATGAAGCGCTTAATCCCAGGGCTTAACAAGGGGGCAGCTTTTCAGCTGCCTGTGCAGTTAACATCTTGGCTTGGTTTCCATTTTCTTCCTCTTCTGGTGTAGCACTGGAGTTCTGTTGTCTGCTAATGACATGTCTCTTTGTCCCTAAACTCTCTAATACCTTACAATGAGTACACAGTAAAAGTAATTAACAGAAAGGGAAGAGATGGAAACTTTTTTTTCTGTTGAAGAAATCCTGATTAGGGGTTACTTGCATTTAAAGCAGATTTTGAGCAGGAAAAAAAAAAAAGTCTTTCTAGAATTAAATTACAGTAAAACAGACAAGTAGCACTTAATTTGATCTGAAGTGGAACAGGTGGGCATTAACCACTCTTCAGCTGTTATTTAGCCTCCATCTCCTTAATGCCAGGGCTGTGCTGCAACCATAACAAATAGCTGTTGCAAAGGCAAAAATCTAGAGGAGGAGCAGAGAAAAAAAGAAGAAAAAAATCAATCACACATTGTTCTACAATATTTTTCTATTCTAAAGTAATACAGGAACACAAGTGATTCAAAAGGTACCTCCCCCAATCAAAATGCTTAATAAGGTAGGATAGGTTTGGGATCCTCTGAAGTGTTCTCAGGAACTTCTTTGTAAAAACCCCATTTTACTACTACCTCATGTTACTACTTTTCACTTGCTTGAGCAGACATTTAGAAATAGAATATGAAATATAATTTCTGCATAAGTTATGGTGATATGGTGAAAGTAAATATGTGTATGTACACTGTGTATTTCAGTTCTCTTATTGAGACTGATCAAACATCAATCTCAGATGTTTCCAACTGAATGCCTTCACCCCAGCAAACAACAAAGCAGAAATCCCTCTAAAGAGCAGAACTCTCTTACTAGCAGAAAAACAGAAACAATTCCCATCTGGCCTCCTTGACCAGATACCCAGCCATTAGAACAACTTCCCAGGCAATGCCAGGGAAGTTGCTCCTGGCTCCAGAACTGAATTGGACAGATTTGAACTGAAGGTCATGCCACAATGAAAGTGAATATGTAATGTACACTCAACAGAAGATATGAGAAACCGAATTTCTGAGAAAACACTTCTCATATTGTCCAGTCATAACAATGAATTCTGTCTCTTTTAATATACCAATTCAATCATCCTTTGTATACAAGTGTTAATTTGACTAATTAAAGTTTTGAATAAATGCTACACCATAGAACCATCACCTGTTAAAATGAACATATATATATATATTTCTAATCATGGTATATAAATGTCAACTTAAAAGACAGACTGTTAGCAATCTTTTTTCTATTTGTCATGTGGCTGACAAGACTGTTTTAATGAAATATTTTAAAGATTCAAAATCTTTTTCTGTATGTTTTGACTTCCTAAATATACACTTCAGCAAAAAATGCAAAGACTACATTTATCGCATTCACTGTTTTCCAGCTATTCTTAATTAAGATACTGAGGCAAGTTACAAAAGAATCTTCTCCTCCTCTGTCTTGACAGGGATTTGAAGGGCTTGAACAACTAAATTCTCCCTTTAAAAAATTAGTATGGAAGCACGGAATGGTTTCTTGGAGTGCCCAGTATTCTGCTGTCAGACCAAATGACTGCAGAGACCATATATTCAGTGGGATCTGAACACACTAAACTAGCACTGAAGGGGTACACTTAGGGTGTGTTTATTAAGATACTTAAGATTTAAGATATTGAAGATACTTGCTTAGTATAAAGATCCTCCCTTAGCTTAGGCACAGCTGGAACACCACCTCTGTCCTTGTGCCACATGGCCCCCCAGGGATCAGATGTGTTGCAGGCAGGGGGGTGACCTGAGGAACTCTGGCCTTGGGACACTGACACACCCACTTCACCTCCTCAGGGCCTGCCTTGCCAAAGCTAAAGGCTTCTCCTTTCTATTCTGCTCTTGAAGAGAGTGTGAACCTTACACCTTCAGTTCATCTGTTTTTATCTTAAGATGAACTGAAAGTGCTTACTGTGCTAAAGTTATGGTGCACAGAGTTTTAAGGACAAGAGATAAGCACAGAGGGTTTAGAAGCTTAATAAATATATACAGTTCCCTGGTATGAAAGTCTCTAGATAAAAAATTAAGAGCAGTGGTTTCAGTTCAGTAAGTTAAGCCTGACACACCTCTACTCATCCCTGAAGAGTCCAGCCAGGATGAAAACTAAATCCTGATATATTTTCTGATTCAGCTATGGCCACCCACATGAGCAAATACAATGATTCAGTGATGATGCAGCTACAGTGAGAAAAATGTATTCTGGGCTTAGGCTATCAAGAAAAGTACTCTAATAACTGCAGTAAAAGACACCAGGGCCCTGATGTACTAAGTACATATGTGAGCTTCACAAAAATCTAGTCTAATTTTTTTTATCTCCATGGCATTTTCAGGACTATCTAAATGGTATGAAAAAAGCAATTTTGAGCACAGGTGTAAATTCGTAACTTATCCTCTGATAAAGGCTCAGTTGTTCTTTTCCTTCTAATAACCAAAATTGTTTTTACAAAATACCTTGTCTAAAAATTATAAGCTGTAGTGATCATATATTTAAAACACTACAGTGAAGAGTATGAACCCTACACTATACTGAAGATTAAGTAGCTATCCCATAACCATTAGCTTATACCAATATTTTTGCATGTTTCTGGTTAGACACTATTGCTGCTGTCAAAGGCAATTCTTTCTCTCACAGCTCCTCTTTCAATTCCAGTTTGCTGTTAAATTCCCCAGCTGAATGGCTGGCTACAAGTGCCTGCTACAGACTTGTGCTCCCCTGGTACAAATACACAGAACACATACCGAGGCTGCTATGCTTATGTTATATTCACGACCACTCAGAATCGTCTCTTGCGTGGTGGAGTTGAATTTGCGGGGAAGATAATGCAGAGATGTAGTTGCTGCTTGCAGTAGAAATGCTCCAAAATAAAAGACAAAAGTTGCCCCATGGAAAATAAAATCCTAAAAAGCAAATAACAGAATCAGTCTGGGCTCCAATACATATCTAATTCTTCTCATCTCAATACAAATGAAAACACTGAAACAAGAACTGATAATACTAACTTGAGATAAGTAGTGTTAAATCCATCTGACAGCTTAACCTGGACATGTTTTCACAGCTTCTTGTCATTATAAGCAACTCTCCCTCTCCCCAAATCTTATATTCTTTCAAATTAAGAGGCACCTGCTCATCTTTATATACACATGCTGACATTTTAGACCACCTTAAAGTTTGTGGAGTTTACAGAAATCTCCCTTCAGATGGATAAAAAAGAAGACATATACAGGCCAACTTGATCACAATTCAAGCAATACAATACAGTCTTGCAGTCTCATAAGTCCCTTCTCAGCTATAATCAAGGCTTCTAAGATCTTCCTTCCATGATTAAATTTTGCTTCTCTAAATGCCCAGAAACAAATCAGCTTTAACACAACTAAAATGTCCAATGTCCCAATACAATGAGATTCAAGAACTGAGGTATTTCCACAACTCTCTCTGACTTGGGTCTACCCAATAGTCAGCAACCTGACTATTCATGATATTGTGGAATAAAATGTCCAAGACTTGTGCAGACAGGTTTTAGGATTTACTTCAAATATGCTTCTCTCCTGGCCCTCTCCAGGAAATTCCCTCCTCTATGATGAATGGTAACTGAATGTAAGGTTTAAACACCTAACTTTCATTTCAGGGTTTCATTACTAACACATAAAAAAGGTCTGGTGCCTTTGCAGGCCCTAGTTCAGAGTGCAGTGTTCCAGCAGCAAGATGTAAGGCATGTTCCAGTACAGTTTAAAATGTCTAAAGTATTCTTCCAACATCTCCTTCTGTTATTCAGTCTGACATTTGCACTGCACTCAAAATTGATCCATACAACATATACTTGGTGCCTATACCTGTGAAGGTCTGCAAAAGTCACAGAGACAATTTTTAAAATATATGCAAGTATATGTATGCTTTATGATACCTGTGATATGCAGTCTAACTCCAGTACTAATGAGTTCTTGATGAACTTTAGCTTCACTTGAGTGCAATGGACTATCAGTATGCCTGGCATGAGAAGCCAGGACACTTTGTGTCCAGCACACAGCACTCACCTGCACTAGAAATTACTGTGAGACATCCTTACCTGCTGCCTGCCTGCCTAGGAGCAGGGAGAATGTGCTGCACTACCCTGTCCACAGAAATGCATTTTCTTCAGAGATGGGAAATTTTCTTTTAATTGAAAGAATCTTCTTTTTAAACTCATTACTTGTTCTGTATTTGATTGCAGCCAAAGCTACTTCAAGCACACCCTAGTCAGTTTTGATAAGTAATGATATAAGCTGCTACTACAGTTTCCCATTCCACTTAGATCAGGAATGACTGCATACAGGAGAGATATTTTTCAGGAGAGACTCTTTCATCTCCTTCATTCTCCTGCCTAACCCTCTAATTTCCTTCTCCTGGCAGCAATTATAGTGAAGCTCTGTAGCATCAGTAAGGTTTCACATTTACATGGTTGTGATTTCTGTGACCAAAATCCCTAAGACCGTATGAGGGACCTTTCTTTGGGTTTTAGTAATTGTTATCATAGTGCCTAACTCCCACACTTGTATAATCATTGAAACCTCAAACAAAGTGCATGCAAAACACTATCAGAGCAGCATGATAATTTAGTTCACATCTAATTTTGTAAATGAGTGTGAGTTGTGAGTCAGGCTGTAAAGGGCAGTACTTGTCATACCATCTGGTTTAATACACTGATGTACTGAGCAATGGAGCTCCATAAGGTCCATCTTTTCCAGTGTGTACCATCTTATTTTTTTAAATATCTCTATTAGTATGAGCAGATATACCTACAGCATAAGGTATTACTAAATCCAGGACTGCATTTATAGTAACAAAAATAGTTTTAGTGTTTCCAGTAATTAATTATTTATTTGCAACAGAAGGTTAAAAAAACCCAACTTGTCACAGACACAAACTAAAGAGTTTAGTGTCAACAAGTTACAAAACATTTGGGTACCTGAAAATAGTGGTAAAGTGTCTTATTTTTGTTGACTGGTGGAAGGGGCTGGGTTTCAGCTACCAAGTTAGAGATAAAATTATTCCCTCTGCATTTATTTAAGAGGTTGACTGAGTTCTGTCAGCCTTTTTTAAAGTCACAGATGTAGTTTTTATATAAGTCATGTATCCATTTCCTGATATAGAAAATTTTCCAGCAAATTATTATATACAAAATTAACTTTACAACAAACTGCCAGCATCAAGTAGCCAATACGTAACACACACACACAATTGTTATAAGATGAAATTTGTATAGCATTTTCAATCTAAGGCTTTGTCCTTACCCAGCAACTCTTAAATAGATGCCTGATTGTAAACTGGCAAACAGTTTCCATGAAACCCAGGACACTATTAATTTACTTTAGTTATGCTCAAGGGCTTTGTTGCATCATAATTTGTGAGGATGTTGCAGCATAAATCCCTGTAAAGGTCTCTGTGATTGTAAGTGATTATTAGCCTAATTACTGCCTGCATTATGCTGGAAAGCTGATGCTGTATGTATGCTTATTCACTATCAAAGTGCTAAAGTTTGTTTTCTAATAGAATCCAGCCTGTTAGCACTGATGGGCTTAGATTTATCAGAGCTCCAAACTCATAAGCTTTATTATTTGCTTTAAAGAACTTTTCTTTTAAGGGCCTATCCATAAATTACCTGAACAGATAAATATCCACACTAGAATTGCATACTGAAGCATACAATTCCAGCTATGATCAAGGGAAATGTCAATAGGAAAACTAAGCTGCCCAGGAGCAAAGTGAAGGTGATGAGCAGTTACAGGCAGACATACTTCAGTGGTTTAGAAGTTGCAATCCTTTTGGAAGAATTTTTTTTGAAAATTAAAAATTCTGATCACAGTTATGCCACTTCTTACTATTCACTTCCAGTAATATAAGAGAGTGTGATATAATCTCATGCTTAACTACTTGAGCCCTAAAAACTCAAAGTAAAACACAGTTAACAGTTACAAAGGAGCATGTAAATTACCAGTCAATAACCTGAGGCATCCACGTGGTTGGCAAAAACTAATACAAAAAACTTCCCTTTTTAAGAGGAAGCTGTAGTCTTTGAGAACTACTGGCACAAACCATGACAATCAATTACAGCAAGATTCAAGCTTGTTTTCAAAATTCTCAAAATTCTCTGTCTTCAAAATCTCAGCAAAGAATACTTATATCTGTAGTCTCACCAAGCTCCCTCTAAGAAAGATGAAGACATTAAGTCTCCTAATAAGATGCTATGATATACCATAGTGCAGGTTATGATGTCTTTTACCACCTAAGGTCTATCAGCCACTCACCATTGCTGCCTTAGCTTTGAGGAATTGACCCAAATGTCACCAGTAGACCTTCTTAGGAACTGGAGGGGACCTTCTGGGTGCTGAAGTCCAGTCTGTGCTATCTCAGACAACCACATCACACAGTATATTCACAAATGCATCCTTTCCTTTATAATATTTGATATATCTTTCTACATCCCATTATTCACAAAGTGTTACTACCACTTCTCTAATAGTCAGAAAGTATTTTCTGATTTCCAGTGTACAATAATTCCTGGCCACTTAAACCAATTTCTTGTCATGCCTTGTTAAGTTGTTCCTCTTCCTGCTGCTCATACATTTTATGTGCTCAGTGAGGACACATGTACTCCTTCAAACAGCTTCAAAAGCTCCTTCAGCTTCCATCATAAAACGGTTTCCTCTGCCACCTCTCTATTCTTTCTTTTTCTGGTTTTGAATTCCTGTTCGAAAAACTCTGCTGAAGCAGAAGGCCAAGTGTTAAGACTTAGGATCAACACTTCTCATTAAATAATTTTCAGTTTATAAAACAAATGGAATCCTTAAATAAAGAAAAGATCTTACCGCCTGGTTCCAGTTGACAGCAATTCTATTTGCATAACCAAAGAGGAACACAGAGAGGAACACAATGGAGAGGCACCATGCTGTCACTGCCACAAACATTACCCATCCCTGCAGCAGTGGCAGTGGAATCTGGGTAGAGGCGACCAAAATCCAGACTATTGTTCCAAACACCTGGAAGCAAAGGAATACAGAGAATAAACTGGATAACTTTTACTCAGTCCTTTCTGCCTAAGAACTGATATCACACTTCACATATCATCAGATGACTCTCAGGAACCAAGAGGAAACACTTCAAAAGTACTCAGAGAGCCCAAGTCCTCCTCTCAGAAATGATAGGCACTAAGTGGTGAAAAGACAAAGCCACTCTGAAATTCCTTAAAACTCTTAAAATAGTCTTGAAAATGGGATTTACAAACCCACGTGACTTATGTGCTGTTGCTGAAAATTTTACCCTTACTGTAATTTTGAGCAAAATGTAAGATGTGAAAACACAGTTCACACACACCACACACACATCTCTCTATATATACACAAATTAGCACAAAAAGGATGTACTTCTACTACTTTGGATTCAATCTCATATTGTTTTGCTCTGTAGTCCTAATCAGATGAGATACAGAAAGGACATAAAGAGACACCCATGTTTTCAATCTATTTGTAATACCAAACTGAAAGAGGACACAAAGTATTAAAGCAAAAGAAAAAAACTAGAATACAGAATAAAGTGAGTCATAAACTATGCTGTAAAGACTAGAAAAATATAGAGCTTTCCAGAATCATCATAACTTGAAGAAGAATTCGGTAGTGCCAATTTTCATTTCAGCAGACTCCTCACAGCAAATGACTGGTAGGGATGCTGTGCTAGGGATGTCCTGATGGGGACTTTACATACTCTAAGGCTTCCCTTAATCAACTCTTGGCCTAAGGAACGCTACTATTCCTTCCTGAAAATCCTGCCTCTTCATAAAAAAGGATAAATAGATGACAATTATGCTTCACTCCAAGTATGTTTGTTTATTACAGAAAGATTGAACTTCTTAGTCCAACCTGTTGAATAGTGTCAACTAAAATCTATTTCCAAGCACAAGTTACTTCTTTCCTGTTTAAATTCTACAGATTTACAAACCAGGAAGTCAGAGGTTACATTTTCAGATTCAGAGAGCTTTCTTTTGTATCATGGTTGGATAAGAGATACCTTTCAAAAGATGCCTGCTATAAAATTAGCTGGTTCCTCTCTGGCGTTACACTGCAGCAGCACATATGTAAAGATGCATTGCTAGTCTCAGTTCAAAGCTCCCATGGGTTTATTTATTACTGTTCAAGTTGTTCTCTAGGGTTCCTTTTTTAGCTGTGTAGAATCAAACTTTCTCTAGTTTCACAAGACTGCAGGTGCAAGTCTGTTACTTGGTGACCAGAGAGTGATGGGCAGTGAGGAAGCAAAAGGGATAGCAGAAAGCGTCTGTTAAACAAAAAACAGAGACACATGAAATGTTTTCAGTATTTTGAACGTGCAAACTTGCAGGGTTCCTTAAAAATAAATTTAGAACTGTATTAGAGAGACTGCTAATCTCAGCAGCCACTGCTGTGCTGTTTCCCTGACACTCTACCTGTCCACTACAGCTTGGCTGTCAGATGCACAATTGGTTGGCCAACCGAATTAACCTTTTGTCCCTGCTGCCTCCGGGCCTGATTTAGTGACCGGACTTGTGTTTCGAGTTTTGACTTGTTCCTTGCTCAGGTACAATCTTACAGCTTGTGAGGTGGGATCCAGCTCAGAGGCTGGGACCCAAGCAGTATTCTGCTCTGATCATAAGAAAAAAGTTAAATTAATAAAGTCAGATGAGTTACACGCTTTTTTGGTTTTTATCTCCCACTAATCAGTGGCACTACAGAGCGTGATATCCAACCTCAGCTCAAAGGTCCTCAGCCCTGCGTACACCAGCGAGGTCTAACACACACATGACATTGAACACACTTGTAGGAGTCTGTAGAGGACGCGAAACGCGCGCAGACACAGCCTGGTGTAACTCTCCGTGGTGCCTTTTTAGGCCGGGGGAAAGCGCGGCTCAAAGCCCTCGGCAGCTCCAACAGCCCCGCGAACCCACCTGTGTGCGGGGCCGCGGAGCCCCGGCCCGAGGGGAGCGAGCCGGAGGCGCGGGGCCGCAGCCGCAGAGCCCCGGCCCAGCCCCGGCCCGGCCGCGGCCCCGCACCTGCCCCGCTCACAAAATGGCAGGTGAGCACACGGGCAGGCCCGCGGCCGCTCCCACCCGGCCCCTCGCACTCACGATCTCCAGGAAGATGACGGCTCCCGAGAAGGTGCGCAGGATCTCCAGGCCGGAGGGCAGCGTGACCCGCGGAGGCGGGAAGTAGGGAGCGGGGTTGGGAGGCGGCGGCATGGACGAGGCTCCCCTGGGTAACATGTTGCTGCGGCGGCGGCGGCTGTGCCGAGCGCGGCCAGGTGGGCGAGCAGGGAGCGCTGAGGGCGGGCGCAGGTGCGGGCGGGCCGGGCCGTGCCTCCCCCTGCCCGGCCCGGCGCCGGCACCGCCCCGCAGCCGCCGCGCCTCGCCCGGGGCCGGGCACCGGGGCTGGGACCGGGCCGGCTCCGGCCGCTGCCTCTCGGCTTCCCCAGGAGCGCGGCGCTCCGCATTCACGAGTCCTGAATCAGGCCGGCCGGACTCGGGGCGTGATTTCCTAATGCCGGTTTGCAAAAGGTTGTTATTTACCTTCTGGTTACGAATATTTAGGCATGGAAGTTGCGTGGTTGCACTTTTTGTGTTTATTAAAGGAGCCTACTATGTTATCCATTCAAAATATTGAAAACATTTCATTTGTATCTTCTTTTTGTTCAGTCTGGCTCAACTGTGCACCACTGCTTAAAAGTAGTAGAAAATGTTTGTAAAAGTTTGGGGTAGAGAAAGGTACACATTCACCAGACAACTTATAATCCATTTCTTTTCTTTTGCTTCTTTGTATAAGTATCTTCTCCAGATGAAGGATATGCCATCCAGCAGCGCTTCTCTTATTTCTCCCGTCGTGACTTAGGCTGAGATGTCCTGCCTCTGAAATGACCGAGTTTCACCCAGTGTTTATCCTCCACACATACAGCTGCGACTTTAGAGATTACATTTTAAGAAGGTTCCATGCAAGTGCGTGTAGCTGCTCTGGAAGTTGAACTAGCTTGGGCATGAAGACTATATTCCTTTATTTTTGGATGCATGATGTGTCTCAGATATGTTTTTGTGATGACAAGAAATGCCACATCCTGAGATGCCTGTCTTCCCCAGCCCAATCCAAGCCCTAGGTGGAGAGCAGTTGGCTCCATAAAACAGAACTCATCTGTGTTTCTACCATACCATTCTGTACATAAATAGGTTTGTGATGCTTTCAATATGCATTAATAGCTGCTTGGCTTTGAAATCATGGCTTCTAAAGGAGGAAGAAGCAAAAGTTTGCATTCTTTCTTGTGCTCTGTCTTCATCCCAATGCCTCTTGTAGCTGGATGTCTCTTGAACTCTTAAGTAGGAGATGTGGGATTGAACATCCATTAGGCTGAAGAAAGCACTAAGCCCAGCCTCCCCTTTTTTCTGAGTGCATTACCCCATTGCTTATCCAATGAGATAATATTTTATCCTCTGGACCTATTTTAAAAATGAACCTTGGGTCCCATCCTTTTATCTTCAGGAAAATACTTAAGGCTCTGGAAGTGCATGCCTACAGGACCTGGTTTGGGTGTGTTTTGGAAAGGAATGGGGTTCATACTTGTGCCTTCTTTTTGGGGTTGCATTCTGGAGACCAGATGTCAAATAATGTCACAGCCTGGCCCTAAATCTGTTAAGACTGCCCTGCAGAGGGAGAAGTCTGAGTGGGTGGGAAACGGTTGGTTTATGAATCAGAACAAGAAATGTGATTGTCCTTATCTTACAAAAAGGAAGTACAAATAATGCTTGGTCATAAACATTTCCAGTGTTACTATCCAGCTGCATAGTTAATCTGTGTGAACTCCAGCAGTACTGGATTTTACTGATGATTACATACCATGTGCAGTCACTGTTTCTTGCTTGTAAATACCATTTCTTTTTACCTGCACATTCCTTATAACACTCATTTTATTGAAATTTAGTCAAAATTTATTAGAAATTTTGACAAAAAAGTCCAAATTTAACTTTCACAACTAGGTATAGATCCCCTGAGTAGATTTTTGGCTGTGCTTTTTCCTAAATTCTATTAATTTAAATTAAAGTGGCTGTTTAAATTATTTTTGTTGTGTTCAGGCAAGATGTGCTACAGTGCCATGTGGGATTGCTTTTATACTGATTCATGTACTGTTTGAGTCTTTAAAGAACCAGATTTTTTAAGAGATTAATGTCAGGATTGAATTTTTAAGTTTCCATGCAAAAGCATATGTTTGTGTTGAACTGCTTTTTAATAGCATTTTTGTGTAACTAATTGCATCTTGGCATGTTACAAGGTAAACTAATGATGCAGCTTCCAGTCCACCAAAGTCAACAAGTAGACAGAAGTATATTGATTCACTGTGTGTAGGAAAGTCTGTCCATACAACCACAAGGACTAAAAACTGCTCATAAATACCTGTAAAAAGATCTTTTCCCTTCATGTTCTTAGGCTTATGGCAGTCTAGTGTAAAGGAGTGTCTTGGTTTGGAAAGACAGGAGTCTGCTAAGGAAGGCAGGAGCTTCTCTTGAAATGGAGAATGTAAACTTTCTCTACTCCTCCAAATTGCTATAAATTTTAAATTAAGGGGCTCTCAGGCAAAAATATGGGAGTAGGAAATAACAGTTCTTTAATAGGGAAAAGAAAAAAAAAGGATAAAATAAACAATGCAGTACACTAGAACAACACTGACAGAGTGAGAACTGAACCTGACACCCTGTGGGTCAGGGTGTTGGTGGAAATGTGGCTGCAGTCCTCTTGAAGTATCAGGTGTGGTTCTGTTGGAGCAAGGGGGATCTGTAGAGAAGGATGTATTCTTCTTCCTAAGATCCAGTGGAAGGAGAGGCAGCTGCTGTTTCTCTGGGGAATCCTGTGGAGAAAGCCGTGCCGCTGTCTCAAAAACCTCTGGATTATATCTGGGTAGCAATGCTTGGTTCCTCCCTCTGGGCAGAGCATCTCACAATGGGATGTTATAGTTCTTATCAGTCATGCAGTGACTTCAATAGTCTGTTATCAGCAGATGTCCCCTCATGGGGGAGGTGTCAATGTGGTCACTCAAAGAGAGATAAAGCAAACTGCCCACTTGACAAAGGTAATCTGCCATACAGGTGGTAATGGAAAACAACTTGCATTGAAATCTTCAACAAGGAGGCATTGTCACAGAACTACTAAAGCAGTTGCTATCAATTTTAGATTATGAAAAATAATTGATGATTTAATTCCACATATAGTGATTTGCATATTATATATAGAAATGAAAATATATTTTTTGGAATGCTGTAATTCTCCTCCAGGTGACCAACAATTATAATAATGCAGTAAGTTATGAAAATCTGTAGTCAGCTATAATAAAAGATAAATCAGTATTTTGAAAAAACATATACATCATACTGCATATGAAAATTACACAGTGGTCCTATGCAGCAAGATTCAGACTACCTTTTGTGAGGTATGGCATGATACTTCTGGAAGAGCTGAATATTGGTAAGGATAATAGAATAATAGGTGAAAGTAATGTCAATTTCAGAATTCATGGTCCTTAACACCTTATCAGAGTCTGTTATCAGAAGCCCTTCAGGGAGAGATGTAATCTCATGTCCTGTTTTACAGTGTGCACAGGGTGGTCTGCCAAAGTGGTCAAAGGGATGGAAAATACAAACCAAATAAATGATAGTAACCCTATTCTCCTGTGGCTCTCTTTATGCACAAGCAGATTTCTCCAAGGCAGAGTGGAGCTAAGCAAGGTTTTCCAGACAGGATCTGCTTCTTTCTTCCAGTTACTTTCTAGTTCTGGAGGAAGTTGCTCCCAAAAGTCATCTGTGTTTCTTTTAGATTTGCAAAGCTGTTCTTTCTTAAGATGGAATACGAACTCTCCTAATCCTATAGTTACATGTCAAAAATAGAAAGCCTGGAGCTGATCATGCAAAACAAGCTTTTTGTTTATGGATGAAATAATTTAACATGCTCCTGGAAATTGCATGCAGGATTCTAATCTCATACTGGTACAAACTCTGGAGTCATTCCCCTTTAGCCAGTGAAATTAAATAGGCATAAAACTGGTTTGCATAAGATGAGTGATAAGGAAAGCCTTTAGCATCATTTGTGTAGTGTATTTACTCAGAGCTAACAGAACTGCAGGGTCATGGTTGTACCTATGCATATTATGAATTAGTGTGCAAATACCACCACATTGTTGAGGTTTCTTGGGAAGCAGTGCAACAGTTTTAGATTTTTTAACAAGCAGGGCCAGGCTTGTGAATGCATGCTGCCCCTTCTTGCATCATTACACTGAAATGTTTCACTTAATCCAGTTAAACTGAGCTTGGGATGTGTGCTGAGGAGAGGAAGTGAAGATAAATGTGCCACCTGTTTGGTCCACCGGTGCCAGGGATGGCTGGTTAGCAAACCAGTCCCTGGGGCAGCTTCAAGCAGTCTCAGAGCTGCTCTCTGCTGTGTTTTCTGGCTGGCTCATAAGGCTGTGGTGCTACTTTGGACATGGCCTCTCCCTGCAGCAGTGTCTTTTGTGCCCAGAGCTGTGGGATGGAAGGCACTGACCTGTCTGCTTTGGCTCTCAGGGTACCCTTTGAAGCAGGCAATCCTTTGCTGGCTGGTTAGGGGTGTTTGAGGCTCCATTCACACAGGCACCACACAGCTGGAGGCTGGTGTGGAGCCAGGGACCCTCCTGGAGTAAACTGGTGTTAGGGAGGTCAGGCTGAGGTCCCTCACCTGTTCTCATAACATTGTTTCCATGTTCCTGAGCTTACCAGCACTTCATTTTTGACTTGGTGGCACTGCTGTTCTCTAGCAATACAGTATAGGGTGCTAAGGGCCAATTTTTGTTTTATTTACTTTGAGAAATTCCTTCTAGATGTGTGAGGCTTCAGCAAAGGTAAAAATGCAGAATCTCATCATAGCATAGAGGAAGATCCTGACCTGAGATGGTGCAGGAAGGGGGGTAGAGAGGGACATGGTAGAGCGAGGCCAGGTTACCTAATGGGAAAATGTCTCAAGAAGTCAGTGTTCTGCTCTTGGCATAGGTGAGCCAGCAGGAAAAATGATTTGCATGGATTGTCCTCAGAAGAGAGTGTGAAAGTCTCTGAGGTACAAACTGGGAGCATGATATTGTTAGAGATGAGGAATGAGTAAATAGCACTGGTTGTTTATGACAGAATTGCCCAGGGAAAACAGGGGATAGACTGCACAGCAGCAATGCATTCATTTTCCTGTCCCTTTCCAGCTTCATGGTATAAAAGAGGACCAGTTCAGCTGGTTGCAGAGGGGCTGAAGGAGAGAGGATGTGCCAAGCGCTGCCATTGCAGGATGCAGCACAGACCTGTGCCATTGGTACTGCTGGTACCATGGGCCTCTTCTCACTCTGGCAGCACTCAAGACTTGATGCAGTAACCTTTGCTCACAATGTGTTGGCCTCTGATCTTATCTCTCATTGGGCAGCAGTAGGTATCCATTGCTTTCATGAACTATCAGTGCTTCAGGAAGTCACTTTTTTCTTCAGTTGCAGTTTGTTTGCCTTTTGGGGACTGTTTGTTTTATTGAGCAAATTCCTGGCTAAAAATCCAATAAAAGGCAAAGGATAATTAGGCAAAAGACAATGGTGGCTTTATTTTGTGATGACTAAATTCAGGAAGCAGAAGCATGGAGACATTAAAATATGATTGTATAAAAAATCACTGTAGTGGTTTGAAATGGCATAAAAATGCAGCTGCAAAAGGACTGAGTTTATAGATTTCAAAGCACTCTGAGATTATTTATTTGAAATAAAAAGGATTTATCAGTGTTACCATGTATACACATAATTAGGACTTACCTGATGACTGTTAGTAGGATGGTGAAGAGCTCTTTGAATGTACATATAGGCATCTTTAAGGGAATTATAAGTTACTTCTATATTTTTAGTTAGTTTCAGTTAGCTTAAAACAGCAGGGTCTTATTCTAAAGACATCTCTTGTTACTTACAGTAACTATAAGGCTGAGAGGGAGCTCTTCAGCTACTGAATCACTGGCAGACCTATAATCTTTTTACTGACTATGCATCATTTCAAAACTGTCTCCAAGCATCCAAGTGCCTCTGGTGTTCACAAAATTAATCAATTTCAGTTCAAAAATAAACACAAAACTTATGAGTCAGATACACTGCCACATTCTAGCTTCTTTATGGAATGCACAGTACATGGACATTTTTACTCTTTTAAATGATAGATGGAAATTGGGATTTTTCTTTCAGATAAGAAATGCTGATACAGCTTCTAGAAACCTTCAGGTGGTCTGAGCTGTGCTTCTGCATCTTTAGACACTGTGTTACTGTTTCCATATTAATTAAAGGGAAAAATGAAATGATCACAGTTGTTTGTTTGTATTGAAATAATATTGATTTAGTTATAAAACTGAAATTGTTCATAAAGAGTTGTGTTGTTGTTCTTATGTATAGGTGATTTTAGGGATATTGGTACCTGCAGTGTAATTTTCTTGAGTGAAGTTTACAGCATTTTATATCCTGGAGGACTCCAAGGGTCTCAACTGACATGAATGATTCATGATAGATCAGCACTGGTCTCTCTTGGTTTTGTTTTTTTTTTTTAACTTTGAGTAAGCACAAATACATGCTCCCTAACCTTGAACTTTAGATTTTGAGTTTGCTTGTCCTCTGCAATGATAAACTCTTGTGGGACAGTCAGGTATTTTCAGGAGCCGGATGCCCCTTACAGAACATGAGCCTTCCTTCTAATGCTTGATTTTCTTATGTCAGATTGAGAAATGCTGCCTGCTTAAGGGCTCAGATCCTCTGAAAGCCAGTCCTGATAGTGATGGCAAGTTCCACACAGTAACTCTTTCTGAGCCATCAAGTCCTGAAGCTACATCAGAAATTAACATAACACATGAGAACAATATCTTTATTTCAGGGAATTACTGTGAATATATTTCTGCAGGCCTATCCCAGCAATTTAGTTCCTATTGAACCTCACCTCAGATTCTTTCACAATGTTTTTGTAAGTATAAGTATTTGATCAAGTAGGTTTTAATTCACAGGAAAGCAAACAGGTTTGAGGTTTGTTTTTTTTTTCTTTTCTTTCTTTCATAAATCCTAAACCAGTTAAACTGCATTCCTTTTGGCCTGACGTCCTTCATGAAGAAATAAGTGTTACATGCAGCATGTATGCAATTTCTGGATAGAAAACAATCTGTGGTTCTGCTGGCAGGTTTAGCTTCTGCACTATCAAGGAAGGTGAGGTGGTTTGTGCTATCCTCATGTTGAGTCAAACTCTGCTAAGATGTGGTTTAGAATATGAAAAATAAGTTAAAAACTATCTCACTTTCCCTCCACGATTTTTAACATGACAACCACATTAATATTTTATTTCATTCACACGTGAATATTTTGTTTCATTCACAGTTACGATGATTTCTTGTGTTCATTAGTGTCTGGCTTTGTGCTTTGTTTCCTGACATATTTCAGGATGGACATGGTTGTGCACATGCTTCTCCTATGTAGAGAGTGTGTTCATCCACTACAGTGAGCAACTCCTGACAGTGGACTTGCACATTGTTCTCAGATGTGCTGGATGAGGGGCGAGAAGTGGATGGTGAATTGGCTACCAGGTAAGTTTTGTAATTTATTTACAAGGCAGTAATTAAAGAATAAAACCAAACAAAATTTAAGTAGACTACCTACACATTTAAACAAAATTATTTTTCTACCCTGGAATTTGATTTGGAATGGCACTTTATGTTCACATATCCTTCAGAGTATTTACAGTCTGTAGCAGTGCATTTCAAATACTTGAATAGCCTTGCCTTTTGCTGCCTACCCATAGTTTTGTGGAGCTATTTAAGTAGCTTAAATTTTAATCCACAGGTATTTGGAAGCAGGATAAATCAGTGGTCAAAAATACAGCTCATTAATTTTACATAATAGCAAAAGAATAAATAGGTCAGTATTCTGTGCATTACTTTACTAATAGGATAGTATAATTGCTGTGTAGTTAGTGTTTATGGGGTACTTGAAAATATAATTTGTTGTACAGGACTAATGTGTTCATACATCTCTACATCTAGCTATACTCAAAAAGGAGTGCTTAACCTCACACAAAGTCTTTTGGAGTTTCTGTTGCACAAAAAGAAACCAGCCTGGGATTCAGCTGAGCAAGTGCCTGTGTGTATCTCCAGTTACCTGGCCAGACCCTCCACTACAAACAGGAAAGCAATAGCATCATTTGATGGACTATTTGTTTTGTACTTTAGTAGGTATCTGGATATAGATCATAGGAATCACTTGTGTCTGCTTTGTCCTTGGTTTTGCAGAAAATGTATTTCTGCTTCTTCAGGTCCTGAGAAAGTTCTCTCTCTCCTGCAAACATGGACTTGCAGAAAGCTCTGGTATTCCTGAGCTATTGAATTGAAATTTCTTGTTGGACCAACTGACAACATTTTAGATTTTCTCTGACAAACTTTAAAGCCTTTTGAAGACCTAAAAATTAGCTCACAGTGGGAAATAAATCCATCAGCTCACATGTTAAGCATCTGCCAACTCCGTATTCACATTTTTCTGCAATGTTTTACTGAATCTTCTACTGACTGACTGATCATCACTGTGACTCCTTCCACCCTCCACATAGCAGAGTGTTCCATGCACTCTGGGAATGTTGTGGGAAACTAGACTTCTGTGGTATGAAGTTGGGAAAATTAGCATCTCTTGCTAGACAATTTACTGCTGAGAGGTTAACAAGACAGAAAAACTTGCAGTATCTAGTAAAAGAAAAAAAAAATGAGCAGGGGATTCATCACTGAAATCAGCTTTCCAAAAGATATTACTTATACCTTTTAGGACTCTTTAGGTTTGAACTATGACACCATCAATAAAACCAAAGTAATGATAGACATATGGCTACTTTTTAAAAGTTATATTTGTTTTGCAAAACACTTAAGTAAAGAAAAATGTGACAAAAAAGAGGACATGTAATGAAATTGCATCATTTGAGGTCGTGGCTCTGCAGATGCATCCATGATGTACTGCCTCATACCAGTGAGAAGCTTCAGTTCCTTGACTCCCCCAGCATCTGCAGGTCTGATTAAGCACAGGACCTCAGTGGGATTTAAGCCCAGCTGTGGCACTGGAGATGCTGGGGTACAGCACTAAGGGCCCTGGGGACTCAGAACTCAAAATGCACACATTCCCACACTGGCCAGGCACAGACAGCTCTGTGTATCAGCCACTGTGCTTCAGCAGGCTGCTGCTGCCTGCAGAATGGAGTGATGGGAGTTCCTGGTCCCACCCACCTAAAAATCAATGGAAACGTTTCCTCCCTATGTTGAAAGATCTGCATGGAGCAACCTCTCCAGGCCAGGAGTGGGTGGGGCCCAGAGCTGGGCACACTGCACACTGCAGGGAGGCAGAAATTCTTTTACAATTCGCTGTTCTCCCTTGACACAAAAGCATAAAAGAAACACAGATTAAGCTACTACGTTGATCTTGCTAATTCTTTTTTCTCCATGTTGAGGAGTTTATGTATGACTTTAACAAATAAGAAGGAGGGAAAAAAAGAAATAGCAATTTATGGCTTCTGTACCCATGAAAACCTATTAAATCAAGACAATCTAGAGCAATGCTTTCCAAATAACCATGTTAATCCCTCTCTCTGTGACACATTTACTGTTTTTGTCATCACACATGGTGTCAAATTGCATCTCAATAACCATTTCAGCCAGCTGAACTACAATTGCAATGTACTTTTTAAGACTGTATGTAAAACTACGTAGAGATGCATATATATTTTTGTGGCTGTGGTCAAGAATGTGGCAATCTATTATTCTAGGTGTTTTTTTTTTTAAAAAAACATACCCAAAAGTTATTAAAAGCAATGAAAGAAGTAGGAAGAAAGAAATGGATCAGCTGAATGCCCATGTGAGACTGTTTGAAATGCTTGAGGAAAATGTGTTCCAATGGCATATATTGATTCTGTGATCATTTTTATTAGAGTTACTTTCTAAAACATTATATTTACCATAGATATCTGTGCCTTTTATATGTTATGAGTCTCGGGAGAACAGGATGATAATACTTGTACTGAGTGACATTCCTCAGAACACAGAAGATGATAAATTCCTGGTTGTCCGAGAAGCATACTGAAATATTCTTGCTATCTTAGGCAGTGCTCTTGTTTTCACTGCACACCTACAAGTAGCTTTGTCAGGAGGTTGGTGTGGCTGAACAGGGAGCTTGGTGGAGCTCCAATGTGAAAAGGTAGTGTAGAGGAGATGGAAGCAGGGACAGGCTACAGTGGAATAATTTAGAAGAGTTACCTGAGTTTGTAGGAGTAGCCTTGGGTGATACAAAGCCTAAATGCAGTTGAGGCTTACATGGGAAGCACAACAAGACTTTCCAATGCTTTGTAAGTACAAAAAGGCAGAGGAAGGAATACCCAGAACCATTGCTGAATGGAGGAGGTGATGTATGACAGCAGACACTGATAAAATGGAGGCATTCTAAGGTTTATTTGCTATCTCTACCACCAAACTATCCCATGCATCTGTGCTTAGGGAAAGGGTCCAAAGAGAACTACCAGCAGTGGATGAGTGTTTAGCTGGGGGTTACTTGAGAGAGTTTGACCAGAAAACACCATGGGAGCAGACAGACCACATCCAAGTGCCAAAAAAACCAAGATTAGATGTCTCTGCAGGGCCACTCTATCACATCAGAAGGGTTCCACTCTATCACATCAGAAGGGTTATGGAGATCATGGAAGGTTCCTTAATACATGGTAATAGGTAAATGTTGCACCATTTCTTCAGGAAGGCCAAAGACAATCTGGGGAGCTCTAAACTAACCAGCATTGCTTTGGTCTGTTTTGCAGAGATAATCAAAACTCCACAACTTTTGTGCAAGTTATAAAGCCGGTCTGTTCATTACAGCGCTGGGCACATGTGGGAATCGTTCCCCTAAAATGACATGAGTACCTCTGGGAACTTCAGGTCCCTTTTTATCCCCCTCTCAGATACATATGCATACAATTTCACAACAGGTTCATACATATTCATTTTTGCGAATTTCGCTTGACATTTGCCACTAGGTCTTCTTTATCAGAAAGAATTCCTAGGTCAGGTTGACCTGCTCTCACAGCAGTCTCTCTGTCTCCCCCCCTTATCTCTGTCCTTCATTGAAGCAGTTTCCCTTGAGCCTAGGCCTTGCAGTCAGGCTACACAGACTCAAAGATGTACAATTCACCTAAATCAAAATAGATTTCTATTCTGGAAAATTTCTACTCTGTCTCAGGTCCCTGTGCATCTTCAAGGATTGGATCTTCTTGGAGATCCATTTCTGGGCATGCGAAGGAGAAGGTGATTGGAAACAATCAGCATGGATTTACCAAATGTAAATCATGTCTGACTTCCTGATTGTATTTATGATTCTATGACTGGGCTTGTGGATGAGGGGAGAGAAGTGGCTGTCATCTAACTCAAATTTAGCAAGGCTTTTGACATTGTCCCCAACAACATTCTTGTTCCCCAGTTGGATGTTATGGTTTGTATAGCTAAAAATTCATTGAATTGGCTCAGAGGAGAATGGTTGAATGTGTTGTTGTCTACCCAGACAACATTTTCCTGTTTACCTAGTAGAGTGCCACAGGGATCTAGAGACTGGAACAGTCCTGTTTAGCTTCTTTACCAGGTGCTTCAAGGAGGTCATAAAATCCACTTTCCTCAGATTTGCAGATGATACCAAATTGGAAGGAACAGTGAATATGCTAGGAGCAGTGCTACCATACAGAAGAACCTAGACAGGCTGGAGGAATGGGCCAAGAGGAACCTTATGAAATTGAGCAAGAACAAATGCAAAGTTCCTGTCAGTATTCCCACCTGGGAATGCTGAGGCTGTGCACCAATACATGCTGGAGGTGGCTGGCTTTCCTGCAAGGGCTCTGGAGAGTCCTGGCAGACAGCACACAGCACCTGTGCATCAGGAGTGTGCCTGGCAGCAAAGAAGGTGCCCTGGAGAGAGCACAGCCAGGAGCTTATGGGAAGGGGTTATGCTCCTGCTCAGCTCCTGTCAGACCACATCTAGCACTGTGTCCTTTTGAGCCCCTCCAGGAAAGGCAGGGAGGAATTGGAACCAGGTTTAGCTGAGACTCCCCAGAATGGCTGGAGTCAGAGGCACATGTGGAGGACATAGAGGAACTGGATTAATGCAGCCTGGAGAGGAGGTGGCTTCAGGTGTACCTGACAGCAGCCTGCCAGCACCTCTGAGGGTGTCTTCAAGAAGACAAAGCCAGGCTCTTCTCACTGGTAAGTTAAGTGGTGGGAAGACAATAAACAGCAAGCATAAATTGAAACAAGAACATTTGGCCTGGGAATAATGGAAAGAAAAACATGTGAAAAAGTAATACTGGTGTTGGGTAAAATGGTTTAGGTGTCACACATTTACAGACCATAAATTGTGAATAGTCAGGCACCATTTCCTATGTTCCTGGCTCCATCCACCTCATGTATAAAAGATACTTTACCCACCACAGTGAATTTCCATTGGCTAGCAGTGGAAACCTTTGATGTAGCCCAAATTCTTAATTATAGCAAGCATATTTTTTCTGCAAAACATGGCTCTAATATTTCAGTTAGCTCAGGCTCAAGCCTGTGTCCACAAGGCATGGGGCAGGCACCTGCCTGCCAGGTTTCCTCTCTGGTATGGGCTTTCTTGTTTGGCCTGGCCTGTGAGTTCAGCTTCTTGGCAGAATTTATTAACTGGGACTAGTGCTGCAGGATGGGCTGCACAAGCACCTGCTCACACTTATGCCTGACTGGCTTGAACATTGGACATCTGCTGTGCACATCTGCTGTCCCTCTTCTCTAGTTAGCAAAGGAACTGCCATCCCAAGGCTGCTTGTTTCAGCTGGTGTAGCTCTACCCAATGTTCCAATAATACAAAGTGGGTAAAAGGGTTGGTTTTTTTAATTTTTTTTTTCTATTTAAGAAAGGATGATGATGGTGTGGTGGTAGAGGATGAGGATGGAAGAACTGGGCAGTCCCAGCCTTTCCATTGTAGTAATCCAGCACAAGTTTCTCACTCACTTCATCACTCAGCCATGAAGCCAGAGGCTGGGATTGTCATTCCTTCCTGTACATGGAGCATGGTCCAGGATTACTCATAACTCATAGTCACCAAAAACACCCTAAAGATTCAATTTAGATTTGTATTTACTGATTTTGAATGACTTGGAGAGCAGCTGGTCTAGTCTAATGCAGAGCTTGATCCTGCAGCAAAGCATTGCTCCACTTTCTCCCAGCTCTGAGTTTTCTCCTAAAGAACAGGAAAATGGTCTATCTGTGATGGATGTAGCATTAAGGACACCTCTAAATTTTGTCAGCCAGTGGTCTCAGTATGGCCACAAGGTTTCAGAATACAGACCTCCAGTCTGGTAAGCATCTTTTGGTGGTTTCTTGGGTCAGAACTAAAGATGAAATGTGGAGAAGTGATTGTGCCTACCCACAGGGGTATTACTATGCCACTTCTGCATGACTGGTAGGAACTGACTTGCTGTGAATGAGGCCAGCAGCCTTGGACTTGAACTTCTAAAAGGTATCTTTCCTCAACAAGCTTTTTCTTTAATTGATCATTAATTATAAATAATTAATTAATCATTAATTATAAATGATAAATCATTACCCATTAATGCTTCTAAAACCAAAGTGTTTAGCTTAATGAGCTTATTACAATAGATCCTAAAAATGTATTTCTGCCTAGTTTTGAGGAAAATCAATTCCCAGAGAGGGCACAATTCAGGCTGAGTTACATCATGCAAAATGAACTTGTTTGCCCAAATAGTCTCATAGCATAGAAGGGGAGCAATGAAAAGAAATGTGGTCCCACCTCTTTATTCACAGGTTTGAATAGTTTCCTGGAGGGTGTGTAGCAACACAGATAATTTGCTGCTGGTAGCAACAGGAGGTTTTCTGGAGGAACAAGTGTCAGAGAAACCAGACAAGAGTGGTTCTGAGTCACAGAGTCACCTGGGAAGCTCCTGTGTTGGTCAATGCTCAGAGGTGAACTTGGAGTCAAACAACCAGGCAAATGTTTGGAGAATTTTCCTGTTCAGGGTGAGGTTGAGGACATATGATTGTTTGGTTGCCTTTGCAGTGCTGTACCCAGCAAGAGAAGGAGACTCAGAGCTGACCCTCTGCATTACTAGCATGGCATGGCCAGCTCTGTGTATACCCAGAGGAGGGCTGTGTGCACCTGGTGCTCAGTGACCTGCAGGGAATGTTGCTGTGTGGTGCTGACCATCTAGCATTCTCCTTAGCTTCCAGATAGCTTTCCTTAATTTTTAGTGTTAGGTGGGAGGGAAAACCTACAGACTTGCATTGTAATGACCCTCAGGTTTCTCTTGGCATCTCCTGCTGTGAGGAAAGGCAAACCATGACTAAGCACTTGATGAGCTTGAAGAAAAAAAGCTCGGTCAGTATTCTCAAATATATGAAAATGTGATTCTTGTGGGCATTGTGACATGGAGATCTAAGTAGCCAGGAAGTGACAGCAGAGCCTTCATGTTCAGTGCTCATCATTTTTAGTGAGTCCCTCTGAGCTGCATGACTAAGTTGTTCAACCACACCTGAATCTGGGTTCTTGAGGGATAAAACCTGTTCTATAGCTTCTTCCTGAGTTACAAAGGCTTGGGTGATTTTAACTTAAACATCAAACATCACTGGCTTCTTAGTTAGGGAGTTAATATGTTCCTAGAATCACTTGTTAAACCAGCAATGCACATGGTATAGCTTATATGACATGTGCCTGTTTACAGCCTACAGGAATGGTGTTGTTTCCTTTACACTGTTCTCTTGTGCTAGACTTCTGTATGCTTATCACAGATTTTGGGGACTTCAGACACTACAACTACTCCATCTGTTTTTAGGTTGCCTACAAGCTGCGTGGGCCTGCATGCCTATGTACAATTAATTCCTCACATTTCAGGCCAGCCTGATGGATGGGAGAGTTGAAAACAGAGATGAGTGAGATCTCTTCTGCATAGAATCATAGAATGGTTTGGGTTGGAAGGAACCTTAAAGATCATCTAGTTCAAAGCCCCATACTGTGAGCAGGGCCTCTTTCCACTAGACCAGGTTGCTCAGTGTTCCATCCAGCCTGGCCTTGAACGCTTCCAGGGGCATTCCCAATTTCTCTGGGCACAACACCTTTACACAATGGAATTTCTTTCTCATATCTAACTTAAATCTATTCATCCCCCCTTGTCCTGTCCCTACATGTCCTTGTAAAAACTCAAAAACTCTCTCTCCATCTTTCTTGTAGGCACCCTTCAGGTACTGGAATGCTGTAATTAGTTCACCCCAAAGCTTTTTTTTTCTCCAGGCTGAACAAAACCAAATCTCCCAGCATTTCCTCACAGGAGAGGTACTCCATCCTGCTAATCATCTTGGTGGCCTCCTCTAGCCTTGCTCCAACAGGTCCATAGCCTTTCTGTGCTGGGGACCCCAGAGGTGGATGCAGCAGTGCAGGTGGGGCCTCACTGGAGCAAAGTAGAGGGGCAGAATCACAGGGCTTTGGATGCAGCCCAGGACCTGTTTGGCTTTGTGGCCTGTGAGTGCCATTGCCAGCTCATGTCTAGCCTCCCATCCACCAGCACCCCCAAGTCCTGCTGGGCAGGGCTGCCCTTGATCTGTTCATCCCTCACCTGGACTGATTCCAGGGGTTGCCCCAACTCAAGTGCAGCACATTGCACTTGGTCTTGTTAAACCTCATAATGTTCTCATGGACCACTTCCCTCATGGCATCCAGATCCCTCTGAATGGCATCCCATCCTTCAGGTGTGTCAACTGCAAGCACCACCCAGCTTGGTGCCATCTGCAAATGTGCTGAGGGTGCACTTCATGCCTTTGTCTGTGTCATTAATGAAGATTTAAATAGTGCTGGTCCCACTACAGATCCCTGAGGGACATTCCTTGTCACTGATGTCCATTGGGGACTCTGAGCCATTGACCAACACCCTCTGGATGCAGCCATCTAACCAACTGTTTATCCACCTTATAGTCTACCCATTGAATCCATTTCTCCAATTTAAGGAGAATGTTATTGTAGGGGACCATGTCAAATGCTTTACAGAAGACCAGATAAATGCCTATCAGGCACTATAATTGCACGGCCAAATTAAGGATAGTATAACAACTTCTAAATTTGAAGTTGGTCCTACTTTACATGCAAGATTTAACCAAATGACCTTCCACCTCAAATTATGATTCTAACAAAAGAAGGATTTTTTTCAAGAGACACTTAAAACCTTTACTTTGAGCTCTGAAGTCATAAGGGAAATTACTGGGACTCCCTGTGCAAGTCAGAGATAAATGAAGGTCACGCTCTTTCCATCTGTGGATTTCACAAACCACATCAGTACTCAAATACCAATGATTTTACTATTTCTGGAACTGGTGAAATTATATTCACTTCTTCATGCTCTAAATTTACCCCTAAATTACACACAGACATTCCAGCCCTAAGATGCATGTAGAAATGAAATGAAAATTCACAGCTGGCTGGATGCCCCCTGCAGACCTGTGCTGACTCTACGGTCACTGATGACTAAACAGCAGTTACTCTTGCTTAGCCCAGTGATGTGAAGGCTGGATTGAGCCCTGTCCCTGGTTTCCTATCCCTGATTTGCTCTCCCTACCGTAAATAAATGAAGATGGGTTATTGTATGTACAGGAGGTGCCAGGCACATTCTCTGGCACTTTTATTTCCTCTTCTTGAGGAATTCACAGACGAAGTAGATGGTGACTTGGCACTCAGAGTCATTCCATTCTCCTGTGCTGAGCATTTCCACACAGTCCTCGTGACCAGCTGGGTCATGAGGCTCCCCTTGCTTCCAGTTACTGTAGTTCTGCAGTGGGCTGTTGTCTGCATACACAAACTGTCCTTCTCTTTCCATGTCATTCAGCCCAATGAAGGCTCGGAACAGGCCACTGCTGGAGATGTAGTCAGCAAGCAAGGCATTGGTTGCCTCATCTTTAGGCATGGCCAGTGATCCTCCTCTGTCCCTGCAGTGGATCAAGGCTTCTCTGTAATTCTTCTCTTCTTTCACAATGTAATAGAATTTCTCATCTGTCTCTCTGATACCTGCTATAACTTTGAAGAAGAAAAATTGCTTAACGGCATGTCAACAGATGCTGAAGGTTATTCTATTCCAATATGGCAATAAGATGATTTTTACATTAGAATTAATAAAAGGGAAGGAGGAAAAGTATTCCCACCACTGTATTTATGATGAACGATGAGGACATGATCAGAGATTGATGTGACTAATGGGATTGTCAAGCTCTTAGCACACATTAGGACAAGAACTACTCAGTCCTGATTGTCATGTCTCCTGTGACACTTCAGTTTTCTTTCCTGGATGCCTAGTCTAGGAATCAGCTTAAGGCATGCTAAATTGTCAAATCGCAATGTCTAATTCTGGATCGCCCTATTGCTTTGCATGTTCTTGAATACAGATTATGAAAGAGTGCCTAGGGGTAGAAACACAGTGGTATAAATAGCTTTTCAGGCCCTTTCCATGTAGAGGTAAATGAATGTGACTGCTAAGATAAGACATTTTAGATATGGCCTGATATTCAGAGCTGCTGTAGCACTGTGGCATTGACTCAGAAGAAAATTTTGGTTGCTCAGCAGCTTTAAAAGGCAGACTCTCAACCAGTGAGTTTATAGCCTAGTGAATTAAGCAGTGCCAAGGAGCATGCCTGGATTGCTGGAAATTGATTGTCTCTGTTAGTGGATTGCTGGAGTGCTGCTGGAGTGGTCCTGAGCAGAGTTAGGCCTTGGAAAATTAACACTCTCCCAAATAATTCAGGAGTCACCCCACACTTCCACAGATCAACAGTGGTTGAAGAATAGCAATGACATCTGTTATTGGAGTCAAATCCCCTCAAATATTTAAGGATCCTTACCATTCTTCAGAAACTTGATGGATGTGTTAAGACGAGCAACATTGATATTCAGCTGTCCGACAAATCTGCGGTATCTCCCACAGTCACAGACGGTGCCTGATGCAATACAGAGGATAGAGGACTTACCTATTTAGAAGCATTTGGGTGTGTGTGTGTGCATGGAGAGTTACCTGTAGGCCACTTCCAAAGCTTCTGAAGATCTGGGCTCCACTTATGGAGGGCCAGTCTTCGCCTTACCCCACAGGCTACACTTCTGTTGATCAAAGTGTGTAATGTTTTGGCTCTGTACACTCTGTACACTCCCTTGCTAACTGGCTTAAGCAAGTTAATACTGACCCAAAAATCAATAGCTTTCAAGCCCTGAAGTCTCAGTTAATATTTTTCTTTTTTTTTTTTTAACTGGAATTTGGCTTGCTAGAGGTTTTGTTTGTTCTTTTTGTTTTTCTCAGAAAGAAAATAAGTTGCTGATGGTTTCCCATTAAGCACCAAATGGTCATTTTATATGCAATCTCTTAAAAATTAACACTAGTATACATTTAAGGTGGGTAACCATTCAAGGTTACTAGGTTACTAGTGCATCAGAGTCAAATTCTCCTCCTGTAAGCAAATGCATTGCATTAATTTGATAACAGATTATGTTTCTATCTAATATCACTTACTTTTTCATCTCATGCTCCTATTAGGAAACTGTTAAAGGGCTTAATTCCTTTGATACTAAGAAACTTTCTTCTAGTATCCAGTTTAAATGCATACTGCTGGCCTGTGTGTTAGTTTTTATTATACCAAATATTACCCATGAATTTGGGTGACTTCATATTTTGTGCATGCTGGTATATTCATAGGAATCAGTCATGTCCCTACACTATCCTTTATTTTCTTCAACAAAACATTTTCAGTCTCTTCCTTACATTTCATTTATTCTCCTTGGGCTTCAATTACATTTCATTTATTCTCCTTGGGCATTTCAATGTATTTTCCTTGCCCTCATAATTTCATGGAATTTCTTACAAACCAACCGTGAAATCAAAGATCCAGCAGATTTGACCATTCTGCACAGAAGGATGCATAGCATACCTGCTTTTCCTTTTTTTCCTGAAACCCCTGGTAAGCCTTTGGCTCCTTTGTCACCTGAATAAAGAGGAAAATATATTCTCAGATCTCAGACAGTGCATATGTCAGGGAAGCATATTCAAAAACCCAATTAATAATATATTAACAG
Organism: Agelaius phoeniceus; assembly: GCF_051311805.1. Classification (NCBI taxonomy): domain Eukaryota; kingdom Metazoa; phylum Chordata; class Aves; order Passeriformes; family Icteridae; genus Agelaius; species Agelaius phoeniceus. The sequence goes on from NC_135265.1 coordinate 137,736,151, forward strand.
TGTGCTTTTGATAGGAAGCTCTGATGGACTGTACTGGAAGACATGCCAAGTTAAACAAACCATGATTAATTCTGGTGCATGGAAGTGAGAGCCCTTTAATAGCTAACTCACTGATAACACAGGCATCTTGTGTGCTGCCGGCTCCTGGTACCACTTACTTTAAATATAAACTGCAAAATGATCCTGAGAGGCTGAAAGCAGTTAAGAAATCTTAAAAAGGTGAGATCTGGGTTCTCTCAGGGGCCACAGGACAGAGCCCTTCCCCAGGTTCAGCAGCTCCATGGTGAGAGGAGGCAGCAGATGTGCTCTAAGCCACTGAGTTCGTGTGTGCAAGAGATTGCGTGTGCGGGCAGCAGTTGGCACCTGCATGGAGGGAGGTCATTAAGGAGCAGCATTTCAGTTCAGTTTATGGAAATGGGATTTATTTGCATCCAACTGCAAACTCTCCAACTCTCATCCAACTCTCTTTTGTAAATTATAAGAATGATAGAAATACTTCTCCAAATGCTCTGCCACTATATAACTGGAGGTGACCTGTTCTTTAAAAAACCTCAGTTGTAATTTGGGTCAGAACAGCTGGACTTTATCCAAAATTCATGTCAGCTCTTTTATGAATAAAACCTTCAGAGGTCAAAACATACTAGTACTTGCTCTGCCTTATTGATGACCATGTTTTTATGTACTTTTTACTTTATATGGTTGTGTTTTTTTAAAGAATTTAGATGTTGGCTGTCATTTTAATTAGCAGCATACCCACTGCACACTTGCAAGATGAAATGTCAGGCTTGCTTCATTAAGAACTCCAATGTTTAGTCACAGATTTAAACAGTGACCTTTGCTTCCACAAATAAAGAAAATGAGAAAAACTGTAAGGGGACAATAAATTGTGCATTGGGATTAAAAGAGAACTTGATTTAAAGGCTCAGAACATTGGTTTACTTTCAGATAAAGAAAAGCAACTTGTAAGATTCTTCTTTTTTTGTCTCTTTTGGGGATTGAAGACATTTTAGTAGATAACTCTGAGTTTTCAGTTTTCTAGGCACTTCTGAAAATTAATCCCTCAGGTCAAAATATTTTCTTCTTGACTGATACTGAGGCTGGCTGGAGGCCATGAAAGGTTTATTAAAAACAGTGGTTTGAGAAGCTCTCCAGAGAGATTGTTCCAGCCACTCAACAGTATATCCAAGCTGATGTGCTGATTTGAGACCCCAGAGTTCTCCTGGCAATGGTGGTGTCCCTGATCAGCTTTCAATGCAGGTCTCCTTGTGGTAGAAGAAATAGTCCTTCTGAAGTAGCTCTTTAGGAATATCAGAAAGGAATGTCTGAACTTCTTCTCAAGATAAATAGAGCACAATTTCATGAAATGATTGTCCAGGCAGATTTGGAGTCTACCTTGATTTGGAAGTAGTTGCCATCCCTGCTTATTTGAGCCCCTTCTTAAAATTCCTGAATTGGTTCCTTACCAGGACAGGGATGTCCTGTGCATTTCTTGCTCACGTGACCCACAGCAGTGCAGGTGACAAGGTGTGGCATCCTCAGCAACAGTAGGACATTGACTTAGGCCTTCAGCATCCAAATCAAAGGCACACATTTGTCTCTTAGAGTGTTCAGAGGATTTACTTCACAGGTACTGAATTTCTCCCATCCTCTTTCACCACAGAATCATAGAATAGTTTGGGGTGGAAGTGACCTTTAAAGGTCATCTAGTCCAACCTCCATGCAACGAGCAGAAACACCTTCAACTAGGTCTATCAAAGAGGATTGATATCTTAACTCATAGAAGAAATTATTTTAACCAAATTAGTTGGATATAATGCATGAAGAAAATAAAACTAGGGTATTTCAGTTCACTCTCATCACCAATCTTTATGCATAACTTTATTTGGAGAGAATTGGTAGTACCATTATCTAATATTGCTCCATATCTGGAGCTCTCATAAAGCACATATTTACCTTGAGGGTAAAAACCCCAAGGAAATTCCCAGACCAGAGCTTACCCTTTCCACCAATTGGACCAATTTTACCAAGCATTCCCTGGTCACCAACATCACCCACTGGTCCTTTGTTTCCTAAGAGAAGAAATGAAGAGGAAATGAGTATGGATGGTTGCTGTAATTTCTTTTCTGAGGCACTGTTTAAGTCTCTACTGCTGCTATTTTTCCTGAGTGTGGCCAGTCTGCCTGTGTGGCAAAGTGAAGTGAGCACAGCCCTGAGGGTATTTGGAAGAGAACAGCCAGATCTCTGCTCCTGTAGGGTACGACAGTAGGACATGGCATAGAACCTTAATAAAATTGCCTGTTCAAACATCATATTGTCTTAGCAAAAATAGAAACTGAAACTGCTAGTGATTTACTTCACAGCCTAACCAGGCTGACACCTTTTATTTTTCTCCACCACAGGCAAAACACTTTCCTAAGTCCTTGTGGCTTTGCTGGGAGTCCTTCTCAAAGCAGGCCTGCAAGTAGGGAGCTACTAAGTTTGCTGTAGGTGTTTTCCCAGTCTTCAGAGCACCAAAATAACAGGTGTCCTTTTTAATTGATTAATAAATAGTGTAAGTTCTGAAATAGCTGTCTAATGATGGCAGGCCAATCTAGGGAATCTCAGTTTGCAAAAGGACTTTAACATCAATAAGATGCTTTGTAAATGGTTGATTCCCTGAATTCCTTGTATCTTATCTGATGCTCATTTTAAGGTAAGAAGTGAAATCATAAGAATGCATTTAAAAATGGAAGAAGTTTTTTATTATAGCAATAATAACAGAGTGATTTTAAAGTTTCTATAAAAGTAAAAACTTTCCTGATTAGTCTTAAGCCACAGTCAAAGAAGGAAGATCTTGGATATACATTGTCATTAAACTCTAAAGATAAATTAAGCTTTCAAATTAGAGTATGCAAATAAGGCTGACACAGTCACATCTGGTGCCTCTAAATGATGTGCCCAGATCACACTGTGGGTATGGAACATATTTAATTGAGCCAAGTCCTGAAACATCTGCAAGTCCTTGTTCTCATCTTGGATGCTGTTTGATCAGAGGAACTTTTTATTTGTGTGTGTATGGCTTTGTTTGCTTTGTCTGCAGAATACAGACAACTGAAACCAAACTTTATTGAGCACCCTGACATATTGCTAGGCAATAATGCTCAAAATTCAATTTCAACTAAAGGCTAATTTCAGTAAGAGTAATCTTTCTGATTATGTATATGATTTTTTTGAATCAGGTTTTCTGAATCACACTCATGACAGCCATATGTATTTGTCTTAAGTATTGATAGGAATTGAACCAAGCTAAGTATTGTTATGTTTACCAATTAATGTTTGACAGGATTGTGAAATCCACTGGTGAAACAGAAATGAAAAGCATTAAACATCAATCATATGCATCAGTACAGTTGTGTATAATGATATTCATATGCCAGCAATAGCCAACAAACCATCATAAATACCTTTTAGTCCTTTTGGTCCAACTTTTCCTTGTTTGCCTACTTCTCCTCTGTCTCCCTTTTCACCTTCATCCCCTTCCAAAAAACCAGAAAATAAAACATCATGGTACATTTCTCTCAGTGCAGTAAGTACAACTAAACACATTCAGAAAGAAAAGTTCATGGGGTTTTTTTCCCCTACTGATTTCTTTTTATTTCCCATTGAAGGCACAGCAGCCATGGGATAAATTTTCAGAAAAGAGATGAGGAATCTGACCATCATTAGGAAAAGCGAAAAGCTTTCCCTTTCAGAGAGGCTGTTACAACATGAAAATTATACAACAGCAATTCCTACTCCTACACTTTAAACATTATTAGCTATAAAGCAGATAAATAAACCAATCTTTTGGTATTGGGAAACTTGAGCACACAGGGGCAAACTGCCAAGGGAGGCAACAGGTGTTTATTAATTGTTCCTAGTGATTCCATTCCTAGTGACTCTGTGTTCAGGGTATGCAGATGCATTCAGAATGAGAGGAATGTAAATATGTTGAAATAGATCTTGACATAGACCTTGGCACTTAATATGACACAATTCTTGCCTACATTTTTTGACAGATGGCATTTGTATGTTGATACAAGAAACTTGTTTTGCAATTACTCCAATGCTTTATTTTGAAAGGTCATGCAGAGAGTATCTGTAAGAGGCAAAATCATTGCATTTATTATGGTAGTGCAGAGATTTCTCTAAAAGAGATTGAGACCCTATTACACAGGTTCCTGTATAGTTCTGTATAAGCACTTTCACTGTTGGAAGACAGTCTCTCATTGTGCAGCATATAGGGTAAAGGTGCAAGGCAGCAGTTAGTCAGAAAGAAATGTTATTTCCTTCCACAAGTAGCATACAAGGTTGCTTTGCATGGAAGGCAGGAAGGCAGGAAAGAAAGACTAAAGATGATTTTGTCATCTTCTTCGTTTGGAGCCAGATCATAAGAGGAAGATTTTTTTTTTTCTCCCCCCAGCAGAGGTGAGGAGGAGACACACAACTCACCTGCAGCAAAGGGCCATCACTGAACAGGGCAGCCTTCCAGAGCCTCTCCCATTGTTCCCTGCCCTTGTTGGCAATGAGCCTTGCTGTGCAGTGGGGAGCAGGGCCACAGCCTCTTGGCTCAGCCAGGATCTCATGTGGTAGTGGCAGCCAGTTGGTTGTTCAGTATATGGAGAGCCAAGGGAGGGAAGTGTGCCTGGATGTCAGCCAGAGAGGTGAGGACAGAACAGCAAGATGTGACAGGACCAATAACCTGTCTCACCAAGAGTGGTGCCTGCAGCCCCAGCAGAAAGTGTGCAGGGAACTGAGGTGTACTGAGGGTGACTATGGCCCAGGCAGCCACTTCCAGCCTCCCACAGCAATGGTCTCAGTGCTCACCTGAGCCAAGCACTGCATCCCTATTGTATTTGCTGGGACCCTTGTGGCAGGGAGGAATGATGAATCCGACTCCATGTTCTCAGAGGGCTAACTTATTGTTTTATGATACTATATTATATTAAAGAATGCTATACTAAACTATACTAAAGAATACAAAAAGGATAATTACAGAAGGCTAAAAAGATCATCATGAAAACTCGTGACTCTCTCCAGAGTCCCGACACAGCTTGGCACTGACTGGCCAATGAGTGAAAACACACCAGAAATCCAATGAAACAATCACCTGTGGTAAACAATCTCCAAACACATTCCACATGTGAGCACAACACAGGAAAAGCAAATTAAATAAGAATTTGTTTTCCTTTTTCTCTGAGGCTTCTCAGCTTGCCAGGAGAAAAATCCTGGGTGAAGGGATTTTTCAGAAAATGTGAATGTGACACATCCCCTCCCCTAATGAACAGCCACTAGTGATTCTTCCCTCCACCAATTAACCTTGTGCCTTTTAAACCCATTTATACCTTTGGCCCTTATAATAAATATCCTGTGGCAAATAGCCCAATGATTTTTTTAGTGTGCTGGGGAGAAAGTACCTTCCCATGGTTGCTTTAAGACTGGTCATTATGTTGGTCTCATATTTTTTTGAAAAATATTGCCCACTCATTCCTGACAGGCCTTCTACTTCTGTAGTCAGAGGTAGCATGGGCTGTTCTGTAGAGTGATAGCAGATGAGAAGTGCTGCACATTAACTGCACAGCAGATAAAATTTAGTTTTAGCTGTTTGGCACCTTTCCATTCCAGTTACATGGACTGAGCTGAGCCTGTCCCTTTATGCTGAGAAAACCCTTCCATGCTGGGACTGTCTTGTTGGTCAGGATGCCCTTTGAAGGAAGGTTGGTGGGCCAAGCTGAGGAAGATAAAGGGCTGAACTTCAGTTCACATTGAAGGGAGGAAGCAGCTGCTGAAGGGATGGACAAGGAGGAAACAATGTGCTGTGTGCTGGTTCACTCAGGCTCTTTTTTTTAACACCAGCTTCCACAGGTAACGTAGGAAAAGAAAAGTCTAAAAGCAGTCAGCAATATAAATTTTAGACATCTCTCTTTTCACTAGGTCTTAAAAATACTGTAAAAGCTACTGTATATTTCTAAAAGCCAAGCTCCTTAAATATTCAGCTGAAGCTGTGGGTCTGAGCTGGGAGCTGATGGAAGGATGCCTGCTTTTACTGGGTTCCAGTCCTGCCAAGCAGGACTTGGGGGTGCTGATGGATGGGAGGCTGGACACGACCTAGTAATGTTCACTCACAGGCCAGAAAGTCAGACCTGTTCTGGACTCCATCAAAAGCAGAGTGGGCAGCAGGTCAAGGAGGTCATTCTGCCCCTTCACTCTGCTCTGGTGAGGCCCCACCTGCAGTGCTGCATCCACCTCTGGGGTCCTCGACAGAGGAAGGACATGGAGCAAGTCCAGAGGAGGACACCAAGTTGATCAGAGGGATGGAATACCTCTCCTATGAGGAAAAGCTGAGAGATTTGGTTTTGTTCAGCCTAGGGAAAAAAAAAGGCCTTGGGGTGACCTAATTTCAGCCTTCCAGTACCTGAAGGGAGCCTACAGGAAAGATGGAGAGACTTTTTACAAGGACATGTAGGGACAGGACAAGAGGGCATGAGTTTAACTGAAGGAGAGTAGATTTAGGTTAGATATGAGAAAGAAATTCCATAGTGTGAGAGTGGTGAGCCCAGAGAAGTTGCAGATGCCCCATCCCTGGAAGTGTTCAAGGCAAGGCAGAATGGGGCTCTGAGCAAGCAGGTCCAGTGGAAGGGTGTCTCTGTTCATGGCAGGGGGATTGGAACTAGATGATCTTTAAGGTTCTTTCCAACCCAAACCATTCCATGATTTTATGATTCTACTGACCATCAAACTACAGCTAGAGAATACATGGTTTAATTTTGCTGTTGACTTCAATGCTAACAAGAGGAAATTGTTCTTTCCAAATCCATGTGTGAAACCGCTGTGAAAGTGCAAAAGTCACTTTTCAGTAGTTCAGAAATTCAGAAAAGTTCCCAGAGGCTGATAAAGGGCTTGTGAAAGGACAGTTTGGGAGCAGGTTAAGAACTGATCTCATCATCATCTGCAAACCCTTACAGGGGGAAATATGTGTGACAATAGAAAGGAGGTAGTGCATGATCCAAAGGCTGTAAAGGCTGGATGGATCTTGACTAGAAATGCAACATGGCAATATTTCACAAATGGACTGTGTTCTCTGACAAGGAAGGGAGATGGGGGAGGCTTTTCATGTCCAGCCTTTCCCTGTGGAATTAATTCCTTTGTGTAAAAAAAAAAAAGCTGTAATTCTGGGTCTGGTATAGAAGCTGCTGAAGGAGGTTCCTTGGCCTGTGGAAAACAAACCATATTCCTGCTGACCTTCCAAACCAGGGCTTGTCATCCTGGCAGTCCTCCTCACCTTTCTCAGACCAGCCAGTTCCATTCTCTGCAGGCTGCTCTGCAGAGTTAAAGCTATGGAAGTACTGGTGTTTGCTGCAGAAGGAAGATCTCTGTGCAAGATGCTCCCTTCCTCCCTTCCTCCCTCCATCCCTCTCTTTCTCATTTGTGAAAGAGTTAATCCTGAAAATAGAACCCAGGAAAGAAAGTCAATATACAAGTGGAGAAGCTGCGATTACTTTCTAAAGATGTTTTATTCCTGTCTCAGTTTCAGCATTTTGAGCCATTGAAAGATCCAGTGACTTTTCCTGATGGACTTTGGAACAAGATTTTCACACCTAGGGCTCCTGAAGTTGAAGCTACTTTGTCCTGTATGAACATTAGCCTGAGAGCTGCCAGGTGAGAGGAGTGAAGGGTGTGGCAAAGTTTGTTCTGGGGATTTCCAGAGGTCAGGCAGTGCCTCAACTTTTATTAACACCTTATGTGATCCAAATTTTTGCTTAAGACCTCTAAAAGCCTAAGGGAGAGGGAAATAAGTTCCATCACCTGTTTCATCTTGGTGTAAAGAAGCCTGCCACACTCTGTCTTACTTTTCATATCCAGGAAAACAGGAAGAACAATAATTTGTCTGTCTGTAAGAGAGGGTAATTGTGCTTTTCTCCCCATCTGTCATCTGACAATAGGTAGGCCATTACAAAACAAGGGTAGAAACAAACAGTATTAGTTAGTGATACCATTTTATTGTTAATTTAAGACTAGATTAAGCCCAGTACCTGCTGACATGGTACGTGCTGTGTCCTCCTTGAGCTGTTGTGTGCTGTTATCACAAATTTTGGCACAAAAGGTGAACTCCTGGGTTGTGCTTCCCTCTTGTGGTCTTGCTATGATTTGCAACCAAGTAGGAGAGACTGAGAGGTTGGCCGACTGTTTTGGGCAGGGGCAGAGTTGGCTTTATTTCTAGTTTACCATAAGTATCCCTCCCTGTCCTCTGAGACTTCATGTGGACAAGCCATCCCACTGCATCAGCCTATTTTTTTTTTTTTTTTTAATCTTCCAGGGAAAAAAAAATATCTGTCCTGCTAATACTATGGACTGGTTTTTTGAGTTCTGTAGTACTGTGCTTTGTGCAACACAAATTTTCTGATCCCTGACCTCATATGCTTGCTATCTATACGTAGAGGTTAACCTCTCCTTTTTGCTGCTTTGCACTTGGGGCAGTGTCAGGTTAAATTTTAACCTAATTAACAGATTGTCACTTTAAAACTGTGGTTGCAGAGATGACAGATATTATACAGCACTGGCATTTGAAGCATGGGTGAAGAAGCACTTGGAGTCATTACCTGAAGTAAGACTATTTCTCAGCCTTGTTAGTATTTCCTCAAGTTGATTGGTTTCTTGTGTGTCACAGATATGAAACACCAGATTTCTGGCTAAAAGAAACACCTGAAGCAGTAAATTACTAGACTCTTCCAGCTTGGGACTGTGCAAGGCAGAAGAGCAGAAGCCATAAGAAGTAAGTAAATTTTGCAGCCATTAGAAAATTTTAATTGTAATTGAGAGGGAACTGCAGACCTTCTGTAAACAAGCTCAGGAAAATGCTGAAGGTCCAATTACCAGCAGGATTTTTAGGCAGTTGAAAGGGGCTCTGTCTTTTTTAGAGTTTGACTAAAAAACACTTCATAACTAAATGTTGAGAGGTTATCTTTGGTAAGAATTTAATTAGTAAGAATTTACTGACCTTTAAGTGACTTAGATTTCCCTAATGAATCTTTTGTAGGCAATTTATCTGGTTTGTATTCATGAACTTAGGACGTTTTCAAGTTCACAGATATTGTTCACATTTATTTAGTGACTCTCCAAGTCTTGTAATCAAGGGCTGACCATGGCTCTTGGAGAACCTGGGTGTAATTCCTGGGGCTTTCAGAGCCCATGTTTGTCTGCATCAGCATGAGAGCATTTCTGCAGGCTGAGAGGAGACTCTGAACTGGGCTTATGCATGAGTAGCTCTCAGCACATTTGGAGCTGTGCTGAGAGATTCCCTGGGACCACTTTGTCAGGTGTGCTGGTGTGCCACAACCTCAGGTCAGCTAAATACTACAGAAATGTTCATGCTCTCTCATCCTCTCTTTTGCAGGTGTGTCTCCTTCCAGAATCAAGGACATGTCCACCCTTTCAAATGATAGAAACATCACTTATGCTGGGCTACAGCACAGCTGTCCTCCTACACCGGATACTCTAAACTGAAAAAATTCCACTACCAGCCAAAGAGTCTTTGAAAAGCCCTGGGCCTAATGACTAATTTAACCTGACAGGGGAAGGATGAGAATCTTTCTTTTAATCTTGATGAGAATACCACATGGTGGTATTCTTAAACAAGGCAAGCAGCTTTGCACTGCTTGCCTTGGATGCATTCATCATTCCTAGGCACAGCCAATGCCCTACCACAAAGGCTCTGCATGGAATTTGTTCCACGTGTGACACAGTTCTGCTGAGCTCCATGTTTCATGCTCTTAGTCCCACCTGAGGTGGCAGATGGACCCTCCCCACCTCCAGAGACTGAATGTGAAGAGTACAGGTGATTTCTGCCTCTCCTTATCCAAATTGAAAGGATAAGGAGATGAGCATAATTCTGAAGCCTTGAGAACCCTACAGGAGCAAGTGAATGCCTGCCCTCCTGGAAGGGCCTCCCAGGATTAGCTGTGTAGCTTGGGACACTGAGTGACCCTGAGCAGGAAGAACCTTTGCAGCACTCGGGCATGCACAATATCTGCCGAGAGGGTTTGTCACTAGAGGGAGTCACAGACTTTAAGAAATAAACAAACACAGCCCTGTTTGTATTTCCAATGGATAAGCGCGTCACAGTTACGTCAATGGAAAGACTCAAAATTTCCTCTGATTTCACTTTCAGTGTCATTTAGATCCTTAGCAAATTTCCCAAACTGTGCATTCTTGCTTTCATGCTGCATTTGGCTAGTGAGAACAGGATTTCTTAACATCAGCTGCCTCTCTGACGTGATGTTCCCTTCCCTGTCCTTCCTCCTCCCCCCAGTTCCCAGCACTGCCCTACATGCCTCCCTTCCCTCTGCCTGATGTTGAGCACTCTTTTCACCCTATTTGGAAGAAATTCATCTCCCTAAACAGAGGAATATCAATAAGGCAGATACATATTTTTAGTGAGTGAGCTGAGCAGCTCAGTGCAGAGCCTGGTTTGGCCAGAGCCCTGTGCTGGCAATGCTGGGATGATGGGTTCAGTTCCCAGATGAGCCATTCATGTGAGAGTTGGATTCAATGATCCTTGTGGGTCCCTTCCAGCTCAGAATATTCTGTGAGACTGTGAAATAGCTGAACCAGCACGAGGTGGAGCAGAGACCACATGGTCAGAGTGGAAGAAAAATATGTTTGGCCTCCCTTTTTTGTCAGAAAACCTGAGAGGTGAGTAGTGTGTTCAGCTGTAGTGTGAAACTGCACCCATGGTCACCTTCCCAGGTATCCTGCAGGAACATGCAGGGCTCCTACATATGCACCATTCTTACACAGATTATCTTCCTTCACCCAGGTTCAAATTAGACAATACAAGCCCTTCCCTTGTAAAATAAAAATCTTAAAGAAAAAAAAAGAATTTTCTGATTGCCTTTCTACTTATAAATTGAACTTCATTAGAAATACCCTCCTCTCATATTGCCTTGCACGGGGCATACCCAAGCCTTCAGTAGGCTCAGTGAACCTCTGCTGACTTGTATTATTTGAAAGTGTGGATCTTTGTGCATGAATGGAATATACATTATTTCTTTAATAACACAGAAATAATTTCAATCATTCTTGATTCTCCTTTTACTTGGTCTGCATGATTTGATTTTCCCAGCCTCTTGTGCTGCCATTCTGACATGATCTCAGAGACCCATGAATTATGGTGGCTTCAGTGAGGAATCAGACTGCCACTGGTAAGAAATACAGACCCTCTGTCTCTTGAATTTATGTATTTAAGTCCCCTGATCTCTGTAGCTCAGCCTGATAATTTCCAGAAATTTACTCTGTGCTAAAACAAGGTATTCTAGAAGCCATGAAAAATAGAATTATGTGTTGAAATTAAAGGACTCTTCAGATCAAAAATGAGGCACTAAGAGGGAAATTTAGTTATAGATTTGAACAGCTATAGGATGTGGTAAGGCGTTTGTATTTTTGGAAGGCAACGTGGATAGCAGCATATCTGGTTTCTGAAAGGGTTTGAGATTTTCCAGGAGTGGAACTGCGTAAGCACAATTAAAGCTGAGAGATGGACAGCTATACTGGTGACCACAGTAAATGCTATTTTGAGGTACCAGCCAATGTCACAGAGTTTATAAGCATCATTTGTGAGAAATAATGATAAAGAAACGTTTTAAATCTAAACTGCTATGGGAAACTCCCGGTGCTCTTCAAATTTCATCTTATTCCGGTTTCTCAACCTGGATCTGATTCAAGACTTTCAAAGTTCTTGTGTCTGGATTTCAAAGAAAGTGAACTGGGATCAGGGACAGATAGCAAGGTCTAGAGCCAGTCTTCTGAAGTTCTGAGAGCCCATGAATCCATGTGAAAACAGCTTCTGCAGTGCCAGCCCCTGCTCACATATTTAATGGGAGTTCAGAAGTCAGAGTTTTGGGTCGTCCTCTGCTTGTTTCTACCCTCATGTTGTTGCTTATTGATTTACTCACAGCAGGTCAACTCCTGTCTCATCTATGTCAACAGCCCACTTAAAACTTCCTTTGCAGATCAGAGCCTGCAGTCTCCAGGGGAGAGCAGGCTGGAAGAAAGGACAGAGCTGGGACACCCCTCAAAGGCAGAGTCCAGGGGGGCAGAGCCTGATCCTCCTGATGCTGCCAGGGCCACCACAGCTGGTGCCTTTGCTCTCACTGTGTTGGATGCTGCCTCCCCACAGTCCCAGACCCTTTCTCAGCAGCAGCAGCAACAGCCAGCCTGCTTTGCTTGCAGGCTTGGAAGGGTAGAAAGTAAGGAATAGGTCCATGACTACTTTTGCTAGACCAATAACCTGGCTCCCCTGGAAAATTCATTATGCTTCATTTCCTGGTTCTCTTTGGACTCAAGAATTCAATGAAGTACAAAGCATGGTCATTACTGCCCCAGTTACCCTGCTGTGAATCTGTGTTAGCTGATTTAAGATGTAAGTTTTCAGAGTTTCTGTGCCACAACAACCCAGCTGTTGTTCCTAACATCTTGGGTCAAACATCAAAAATCACTAGTTATGAACACTGAAAAGATCTAGGTTTTTTTTTTTTTTTAACTTTTGTTTTGTTTTGTTTTGTTTTGTTTTGTTTTGTTTTGTTTTGTTTTTGGTGCGGGGGCAGTGGAAAAGAAGGGCAGGGGTGTTCCTAGGGTATTTCAATAAGAATCCTAGAAAATGCCTCATGCATTTCTGTTCTTTACTGCCATTTAAGCCAGCTGGCTGTGTACCTCAAATCTTTTTACAAGACAGCCATTGCAGTGGGCTCTTTTCATTGAAAATAATCCTCTCTTTTTGAGAAGAGACCTGAATGTTGCCTAGAAAAGGAAATGGAGAAGAGTGCCAACTTTTGCCTCTCTCTTCTTTATAATTTTCCGCTTTTCTGGAGTGCCCATTTGGGAAATTTCTTTGTATATTTTTTGGCAAACAGGCTTCAGGTTTCATTTTCTTGCCCCAGTGAGGGGAAGCAGCAGCTGGGGGGGACATCAGCACCTGGTGGGCACCGTGTGAGCCCCCAGAGGTGGGGCTGGAACCCGCGGGGTTCGCTGCACCACGCACGGAGCTCGGGCACGCTGCTGTCCTTGCAGCACAACTGCAAACCTGACAGGACATCCACTGCATCCCTTCTCTTCCTGGCAGACTGCAGTCTTCCAGAGTATTTTTTTCTAGCTCTTACTGTTGTACACAATGGCCTCTGCTTTTGCCTCATGTTTTCTGGGAGTTGGTGGGGCTGTCGCAGTGATTTGAAGACTTTTCTGGTAATCAGCCTGGAATCACCTTTTTTTTTTCATCCCACTGCTCATGTTATACTTCTCTTGTGACTTCTCAGGTGTGAGCATAACAAAGAGATGTTTTTGAAGGGGAAGAATATGGTGTGCACAAAGTAACTTGGACAAGTTACATGTGGATTGTGTAAGTGGCCTATCTTCACAACCCTTCTTGAACAGGTGATTTTCAGGCTGAGCATGTGAAGAGGTTGAGAGTTTGCTCCTGTAACAGCTGTGAATGCCTAGAGGATTGAGTCATATAGGCTCCAATAGTGCAGGCAATAAAGAGTTATAAATTCTGAACTCTCCAAACCCCCCCCCCACTTCTCCCTCAGTGCTCTCCTCTCCACTGTGCTGTGTGATGGAAACAGCAGCATCTCTCTCTGCTGATGGACCAGGGTCCATCCCACTTGGAGCACACAGATTGGATCTAGCCTATAGGGCAATTTACACCTTGCACTGGGATAGGGAGGTGGGACAGAGTAGGAAGTCTTACAGCTATTGAATACCTTTTAATTCCTTGCACTTCAGGTTGCTTTGGCCTATTAGACACTTCCATGTTCTCATGGAAGGAGGAAGTTGCCACAACAGGAATCTAACCTGTGGTGGTGGAAACAGCTGGTCAAAGTGGTGTGTGAGATCAGCACCTCTGTCTCCTGGGAGCACCACCATGTTTTACCATGGCTGAGATGCTGAGCACGTGGAGGGGAGGAGGTAAAACTTGGTCTGGATGAATCAAAACCCATTTTAAAGAGAACAATGGACAAAGGGACACAAGAGATGTAACACAGGGGAAAAAAAACTACAGCAGCAAAAATCAGAGACTTGTCTGTTATCAAGCTTAGAGTTTAAACAGCAAAGTTCTGCCTATGGCTGTGGTCACAAGCTTGGGATCATGTGCTCTGAGTCATAGACATTAGATGGATGAAGGAAAACTGACAGCAGGACAGACTTTCTCCTGGCATATTAGGTAAGCATTTTTCATGCTTGGCTACAAGGGATGCCTGAGAAGTAACAGGGCAGTTCATACACTCAGCCTGCTTGGTCTTTAATTGCCCTGATGACTGGAAGCTTGAACAACCAGTGCCATTAAGGGCTACTTGTAACTGTCCTGGATGAGCTCAGCTCTTGAAGGAACTGAAATTAATCTTAAAGGATCATATCACATAGTCTCCAAAATGTATTTGATGACCTGCAGTGCATATGAGCTAGTAATTTGGAGGTGATTTATACTCAATACTCCTTCTTGTCATGGATCTTGGGGATGGTGATCTAAAGTAGTAGATTGAGCTGTGCCAATAAACTGCTGGTCTCATCTTGTGTTTTGATGTCAGCCAGGAAAAATAGGACTGATAATGACTAAATCCTGACTTTCTCAGTATTGCATTTACAAAGAATAATAATATCTACCCTTCAAATGCTCCCTATACAAGGTAGACCACAGAAGCCTGCTGGAGTCCCAGCTACTCTGCATTGTCACAAGACCCCCTTCATTAGCCTTGTGACTTGTTAAACACAATTCTGTCAAACTTTGTTCTCCAGCCTGCCATTACTTAGATACTAACTAGATACTAAACCAACACCCACTAGCTCCCTTGGGGATCATTACATCTCTCTGCATATATGCTGTGGCAGCAAAAATTTAAGCTTGGATTGTAATCATAAAGAAATTAATTTCCTGATTAAAAATGGTCCTTTAAGCAACATGCATTTGAATAATCCATCATAAAAACAAATGAGTCTGTAGCAGTGCTCTTGACTTGATAATATTTTTTCTGCTTTAAATTTAAATCAGCTGCATTTTTTTCCTCTCAGTCTGTAGCCTATAGAAAAATACAATGAATTACTAAAAAGAAAGCAATAGTTTGAAGCTGCAATAGCCATGGTGTGGAATATATATTTTAGATCTGTCACTGCAAGATAGATTTCTATGTCATGGGCCTAATAAGATACCCTTCAGGCAATTCCACTGACATTAGTTGTCTTACAGAAAAAGTAAGTTAATGCAGAAAATTTGGTTTCAGATATTTGCAAAGTGTTTTGAAGATAAAAGACCTGTACATGCCAGAGTTGATTTAGTTATTGTTGAAATCTCCAGCAAAGGTCCTGTTTAATTCAACAAGAGCTACTGGATCAGGTCTGATGAATGTAGCAGAGATGTATTTACAAATAAACATTTGAAAATAATGGCAGTTTGGTCATTTTAAATATTGTGTATCTCTCCCTATCTGTAGATGCAAAGCAGACCATTAACAGTTCACAAGAGGTGCCTACTTTTAAATAAGTCCCTCAGTTTGTGTCTGTTAGCTGTTTTCATTGTGTGGTGAGCACAAGAAATAACAGAAGATTTGTGCAGCTGAAGAAAGATGCAAAAAGACACCTCTAACTTATATGAAAATATGTAACACTGTTCCTGAAACTAAAGAAATGAAAATTTAAATCTCCTTGCTTCTCCATTTTCCCCCATTACAGTTACAGTTTACCAGATGTTTGTACAGTCTGCAATATTTCACATCTTTCATGCCCAGCCCATGCCACAAGCCCTCCAAGTCTCCACTGATAAAAAATCAGCCTTTATCAGTACTGGTCTCAGCATTAGCAACCTGATAATTCCTCACCTTTTGGTCCAGGTAAAATTGTGTGTGTTGAGCAGACATCTGTTGTAGGTCGATTATCAACATCAAAACCAAAAATCTGAACTTGCAAGATAAAAAACACTACAAGGGTCCCATATGTCGTTAGCTGTTGTTCTTTCTTGCTGCTCATCCTTGCAGTTTCTCAGGAAATGCCTTTCGTTGTTGCAGTCTTAAGAAATGCAGCTGACTCAAAAATAAATGCTTCACCAACTGGAGCAGTGGAAAGCTTGGGAGCTACATGCAAGAACAGCTAAATAAAGTGAAGAAAGGGGTTTGACGATGCTGTAGTTATTTCTGTCCTGCACATTATCCAGGATATTTATTTAACACTGACAGCTGTTTATTCCAATTTATCTCTTATCTGAGTGAGACATTTAGCTGTTTTTGCCATGGAAAATTTCTCCAACATATGGGAATATCTCTCTTGTAACTTTTCTGCCTCTCAGCACTGAATCTTCACGCCCAGCATTTCACTTACTCAAAGGACAAAAGACTTTGGTATTGTATCCAAGTGTGTACTAATTAGTTATAGGATACATTTGGCTGGTTGTGTGCTGGAAGAGTAATGCAGACTGCATATAACATGTAGAGATACTTTTCCATAAAAGCTTTCCACCAAGGAGAGTGTTAGTGACAGCAGACGAGCTGCCAGTCCGCTGTGGGTGGAAATCCCCAGTGCTCTGTCTCACATTTTGGGTGTCAGGGACCCACAAATGAAAAGTTGACATTATCCATGGGTGTTTTAGCCTGAAACACACAAATGATGGGTTTATGCTTACAGATAGCTCCACAGTGCTAGCCCCAAGCCCAGATCATGTTGGTAGACAGAGAGCAGAGGGACAAACTTCAGGACAGAAGACACAGAACAAGATGAGCTTGAATGACTGCATCACCTTCTCCCACATCACTCTTGCCATGCACTGGGAGAGGCCATGTATGGGGACAGTGGTGTAGCATAGATCCCAACAGAATGTTATCTTTGGCTTGTCCAGAGGAAACTTCAGCTGGTTTGAATCCTGAGGTAACGTTCAACTGGGTGCTGGGACCCTGAAACCAGTGTAGGAGGCCTCTTGCGTGGAGGAGCAGGTTGCATGCATCCTTCCTTTTGGAAGGAGCTGTGACAGATACCTACCTGTGTGCAATCCCTTCTGGAAAAACCTCTAGCTTTCTCTTAAGGAGAGCACAGGGTAGGAGGATGTTCAAGGTAGTCTGGCAGAAAAGAAAGGGGAGATGACTATTTCTAATATTTCCAGGAATTTTGTTAACTTCTGGTTTCTCAGACAATGAGACAGTTACTAAAAAAGCTGAACTAGGCTCTTGAGCTATGTAGTGTGTGAGAGGGTGTTTGCTTTCCATCCTTCCTACATTAATAGCTTTTGAGAGGCTTCCTCATTATTTAAGAGAGTATTTGGTTCCCTAGTTCTATGTTTCAGCCTTTGGGCATACAGAATAAGTAGCAGTACTTATGTAAAAGTGAAGACCTTTACTTAAAGTCTGAAGGAAGGCTCTGACTTCAGGCTTTCATCTGTGATAAAATGTTGGCCAAAGTCCCAAGAAGGGTCAAGATACTCCTCTCCCTTTTTCTTTCTAGCCTGCTCACAGACTGTCCCCCTTTCCAAAACACTTTTTTTTCCTTGTTAAACTGTGTACAGTGCTCTTCAGAAATAAATAGAGGTCTCTGTGCTAAAGAATGTCATCTAATGTACCCCCCCCAAACATGGCCTTGATAACGGGTACACACAGCTAGAGGGGGAGGAAACACAAAGCCAGGGTTATAGTTGAGGAGAGTCATACCAGAAATAAACTTGTTCCTCTGTGATTTGCATCAGGCACTGTGCCTCTGCCTTGTACACTGTTAATCTGTTTTATTTAACTTTTTCTTCTCTTCACTTTCCATTTTGTGAGCAGAAGGTCAATGTAAGAGCAAGAATAGAGCGCGTAGGAGTGGGAAGCTAGTGTACTTAGGGCTGGAGGAGGCATTTGGGAAATGTTGCCAAACTGACATGAATGATGCTATCTGTTCCATGGTACTGAGAGACTTACACTGACTTGTTTGTTATTTATCAGGGATAAAGAGGGGTAAAGTCTAAATGAGAGAGGAAATCATTTGTTTAACTACTTCAGTTACTATCTGGGACTAAGCAGGGAAAATTTTTCTGACAGTGGTGTGATCATTTACAAATGTTTTCAGTCCACTTTAGAAAATAAATCAAGACTCTACTCTTCCCCAACCCCCACCTCCCACCGCCACTCCACCTTCCCTGACAGTCACAAGCCCCCTGAAAATACTGTGAGAAATTAGATTTAATGGATCTGAAAACTTGGAAAATGAAAACACTTACTCAAAATGTAGGAGATCCAGATTTTAATTATTTCTCTGCCTAGTTCAAACCAGGCAGAGAAATAATTGCAGAGAAGGCTTGCAGTAGAGCCTTAAGGTTATATTGCTTTATTACAAGGGTGTGTGCTAATCAGTTATGTCTTCCCATGTGTTGGACCAGGAATGCCATCCTGGAGCTAGAAAACTTGCCTTAACAGGCAGTCCATCAAAACTGATGTACTACCACAAAAAGCTTGGGTTTTGGCAAATCAATATTTATCAAACCAGTTTCACTGAAAAATTTTCAAGCAGCTTCATTGCTGATGGAGATTTAATGAAGCAGAGTGCCTATTGTGCATGTTAATTCTCATTGAATCAGGCTTAAAGAAATGACTGTAGGCAAGGAAGAAAAACTAACTAGGCCACATCATCCAGACATAAAAGTCACAAAACAAATGCTTCCAAGGGCATGAATGTTTTGCAAGAAAACCCTGAAAAGGCACAAAAAAATATCCAGAAAGATTCTGTTCTTTTAGATGAGCACTAGTCAGGTAACCTTTGTCTTGTGCATTGTCTATTTGGAGTCCAAGTAACTTCCTTGGAGATTTGAACACCCTTCATTTGCTTACTCTTCAGATGTTAGTAGTTTAATGTAAACAGACTGTAAGGAGCACAGACAACATGCTGAAATACTGTTCATCAAAAGGTGGCCAGACCTACAGCCAATTTTCATCATTTGTATAGTCACAGATCCTGTGGCTGGACTGCAGGTTGATACACCCTGCTTGTAACCATGGGCTGATTCAGCCATAAGTGTTGAGAGTCCACCAGCATCCTTTCTGACCTAAATTCAGCATCAAGGAGAACATTCTCCTTCTGTACCTTACTGTACTGAATAAACTTGGGAGCACCTGAAGGAAAAAAAAAAGGTGGAATATTTCTATGGTTTCTCTTCTTGTATCAGGGGTCATGATGATTTGGGGTGTTTCATTCTGTCATGCTGGATACATCAATCAAGGTGGCAAAGCTTAGAGAAAATGGAAAAGGAAGGGCAGAGTATTGTGGTTTGCAATATGTAGGGAAGAAAGTAATCCTAGGGCTATTTTGTAAAGTTCTGGTTTTGGATTTGACACCATGCAATGGCTGCTTGAGCCTGTAAACACAGTGCCCACAACTTGTTTTTGTTCTGATTAAGATATAAACAATGACCAGATTCTGATATGCCTGAAAATACAACTGACAAAACCAACCAACCTAAGGACAAAATTGTCCAAAATCTTATGACTTATATATTTAGTAAAGGCAGCTTGTGGGACTCGAATGATTATAGATCATCATCCAACATCTTGTTGGATGTTTGAGAGGCTTCATCAGCTGTGTGGAAATTTATGCTCCACTATCAACTATGATCTCTTTGGTTTCCTGCTGATGAGTTTGGCTCTCTGTTGAGTTGGGTACCTTGAGGGATGGGTGGGAGCTTTTTCTGGTCTGACACAGGGATGGCACTCTCAGAGAACCTCAGGTCTGCACTAGAGCTTACAAGCCCTTCTTGGGATGCTCCTACCTCCCCTTTCCCACTCCTATTCCCCTCAGCTTTTAGCTCTAAACAGAAAAGCTGACCCAGGTTCCAGCTGTAGGTATCTGCTGTGAGGCAGGAGAACAGAAGAGCACTGAACTCTCACAAGGAGCTGGGGCTGCAGACCCAGGGAGCTGCTGGATGCTTTATGAGGAGCAGTACTGACCCCTGGACCCCATCTGGTAAACAAACCTCAACTGTGTGTAACTTCTGCTCACTCAGGTGAGCATTATAACTGCATTACAACTTTCTGTTCCTAACTTTTGCATTTAGCAAGAATGTCCTGGGTCACACTGAGTGTTTTATAAGCACTTTTATTGTGAACACTTGGATTGAGAATGTTTCTCTGTCTGTTAGCCTGCAGGCTTTCAGTTCTGCTGAAGACACCTTTGGCACATAATGGCACCAGGCCTTCAGAGAGGCCTAAGAGATACTTATTGCTATTGTTTTCCATGCAATCACTCAGAGAAGCTATCCAAAAATGTAGGGCATTCACATATGTAGTCAGAGATGTGATAGAAATGAAATACTCAATGTGGCTTGTAATTGTGTTTATCTAAGCGCAGCCTCTTCCTGTGTCAGAACAGATTTTTGCAAACAAGAGGGCAATGATTCAGTTCCAGGGGAAGACTGACAAAATAAACCTCAGCTTCTACTGACCTGATGCAGAGCTGAACAGTGTCCTACCCTGGGAAAATATTTCCTGCTTCATTATCATAAATATTTGTATAATTCCTTCTGGGAAACATGTCTTCTTCAGAAAACTAAACATGCTGCTCCCTGACATAAATTTAACTGTTTGTTTACACATGAGAGATTATGGGCATGTACCCAGCCTCAGATTTTTACATTCTTATCTCAGGCATTTCTGTCTTTTAGAGTTCTTTGCTCTCCTCCTAGAGATCACATCATGTCTTGAGCTATGGAGCTCATTTCTGGCTCTGGAATTTGGTGCTCTTTGGAGAGTTGTTATTTTGGGCTGCAGAAATAGGAACCAAATATAATGTTCTGCCTGGAATCACATTTCTTTGCTGCCTAGTTATACCCTTCCCATCCTGGTTTGAGGCTCCTTTCTTAAAAAAAAATCGTGTAAGCAATTAAACAGAGGATTGCATGGCTAATGAAAGTATTTCTATTTAGAAACAGACTGGACACACTGCTGGGAACTGAAATAGCACTGGTGTGCAGTCTTTTGTGTTTGCTTTCTAAGTTTATAGTGTGGATTAGTGGCAAAGTGGTGCACAAATTGCCCCAAGAGAATAGATATACTCCACACCATGACAAACTGAAAAACTGATTCTGCTCTCTTTAACACCTCTTAAGAGAACAGAAAAGTGGCTGACATGGCAACACAAACTGACAGAACCTTGTACAAAGCCTTGGATTAGGGCAAAGCTGAGCTTTGCTTTCCAGCATGCTCTGAGACCCTTCAATGAAGTGATGAACTGTGTGGAGTGCTCTGGAAAAAGCAATGTGATGGGGCAGACATAGTCACAGGAGACAGCAGATGTCAGGCTTGTGTCCAGGAGAAAACCCTAAAATGACTAAGTGGTACATAGGTGATGTGCTGATCTGTGAACTTTTTATGAAACCTGTTTATCCTGCAGAGCAACAGCAAAACTTCAAACCTCAAGCTCTACCAGTCCTACTTGATCTTCCTCTCCTGGTCCTAGAATTCAGTTGATGTGTCTTGCATTGCCCATGTTGTAGGTTAACCTTATAGGTTCTTATTATACAGATCATCTAGATTTATAATTGTTTAATTTCTTTTTTCTTCCTTTTCAGTTCAAACTCTGCTGCATACCTTCTGAAGAGTGCTAAAGCCAAATAGCTTTTAGCTCTTCCTTTGGCAGTTTGCAAAATAAACTCCAACAAACCAGGAGGCAGCTACCTGCCCAGCAAAATCCAGCTAAAAGGGAGGGCAAAGATGTGAGGAACATGAGAGAGCAGGAAAACAGAGAAAGCTTGAACCTCCCTCTAAGCCCAGAGGCTCCTGGCCTTGGTCATTGCCTGAACTCTGCTACCAAATGTGTCTCAAAACATCTGTCCTGCCCAGTGAACTCTATCTATGTCCTAAGTTGTTCCCTGCTGTTTGGGGACGCACAGTGTTGTGCAATGTGTTGTAACATTGGTTTCATGTCTGTGTGGGTGTCTTTCTGGCAAGAAAAAGAAAGTTTTGAGCCTCATTCTCCCATCTTCCTAGTTATTGTCTGCCAGACTGTTTGCTAGTGTAAAGGAGGCAGGGTGATGGTTGTGGCTTATTTTCCACTTGACAGCATAACAAAACTAAAGAAAAAAACTTCTTCACTCAGTTCATACTCAGAAAGCCATTTGTTTTGTTGTGGGTTTTTTCTGGTTTTTGTTTGTTTGTTTTTTTAACCTGCTAATGAATTAAGTCTTTTTACAAGTTCAAGTTTTGTGTAATGAAGAAAGATTTTGAAATTACAAGGTTTTCCTACTCGGTGATAGTTACTGCTGGTACCTCTGGAGATATTGACATGTGATTTGGAAACTGGAAGGCTGGGTTCACTCCCCAGTTCAAACTGGAAGGCTGGGTTCCAGTCCCCAGCTCAAACTGGAAGGCTGGGTTCACTCCCCAATTCAAACTGGAAGGCTGGGTTCACTCCCCAGTTCAAACTGGAAGGCTGGGTTCCACTCCCCAGTTCAAACTGGAAGGCTGGATTCCACTCCCCAGTTCATATGCACGCCTCTGAATTGTGGATACTTGTGTAGGTGTACAGTGTGATGTCATTATGGCTGGGTTTTAGTTTAATAGTGCTTTAACTTATAAAGTGCATTACTAGCACAGGCTGGATAAAACGACTGCTGTGACTTCTACCAACTTGGAGTAATTCACCTCACTTGGAATAACTGCCGAGCCACCTCTGGCAAGGAAAAAAAATGACAAAAAGATATCTGAGTAGTAATGACTTTGTCATTGATGGAAACTGTTGAGAACCACAGAGCCTTCTGTATTTTTCCCTGAGGCAGGATTCTCCTAGACTTCACATTTTTGTTTGCCTCATCCCCACATGGGAAGTGATGCCTGCCTGGATGCTTTGCTTTTTAATCTACCTGCTCTCTGGCTTCAGCAATATAAGTACAGATATAGAAGAAAGATTCATAAATCAGCACAGTAATTCTCATCACCAAAAACTGGGGCATGGTTTTGTTTAATCTGTGGAATTTTATGACAGCATTCAAAAGAATTTATGAGTTTACAAGTGAGATTAAATCAGTTCCAAAGACAGTGTCGGACCGTGTCCAACAGTATCAGTAAAACATTATGTAGCACTGTCATTTCTCCAAGTGTTTTGGAGATTCCAGCTTTATTCTTATGGGTTTCAAGGTCACTTTCAGTCTAAGGGACAGGAAATTGCCACAGTCTACTAGGTGCTTGCAATTTGGTCAGAGCAGCATGAGTTGGGAGCAAAGAGTAGATCCTGCAGGTTCTTGTGCTGTTCTGTGGTAAAGAGGTCTTACTCCCTGAGTGGTTAAAAGCATCCTTAACTAGTTTCTTACCAGAATTAGTTAAGAATAAACCTGAATTTATGAGCAGCTGGGTTAATGGTAAGAGATTATCTCTCATTAGCTGGTCCTTGGCTTTACAGCACAGAAGAGGTTTGCCATGCAAAGCATCCACAGTTTTGCATCAGTGCTCTCTTTGCAAAGACCAACAACTTAATCAAAGGCAAAAAAGGCTGTGCAAAGAGCAGGGAGAGCATGAATGTACAACCCATCATAAAGATCTGACTGCTCTTCTCCTTCTTCACCTCTTTTCTTTACTGG
The DNA here is from genome assembly GCF_051311805.1 of Agelaius phoeniceus. Lineage (NCBI taxonomy): Eukaryota > Metazoa > Chordata > Aves > Passeriformes > Icteridae > Agelaius > Agelaius phoeniceus. The sequence goes on from NC_135265.1 coordinate 137,759,735, forward strand.
TGCAGTATATGTCTTGATCCCCTGGCAATGAAAATGGCTTCACTCAGAGAAGGAGGCTCTTTGGCTGATATCAGAGGTGATTCCAGCTTCATGCTGTTGACACGGCCCATTTACTGTTGAATGTGTGCTTACACTCCAGCCATGCTGTTGCATGCACATTCCTGGGCTTGGATTTGTGCCCTTCCTGCCCACAGTCAGTGTGTGCCCACCATGGCTTGGCTGCCCACCCTCGTACCCGTGCAGCAGGATGGCACAGCGCCTGCTCACAGAGGTGGGAAGCCAATTTCACAAGGGGACAGATGAGCACTGGAAATGGATTTTGACTTGCATTCTGCTCAATGCTGCCTCTGCCAGTTCCCCAGCTGGAACTGGCTAATTTTCAGCTGTAACTTAAAAAAAAAATAATTTCTAGGCTTAATCAATCTGAAAGCGAATTACTGTGAATAAGCACTAGGAAGATATTCACATGTTTTACTTTAAGAAGAATTTGTGGTGGGGAATGAGTCAGTAACTGAATGCTTAGTGACAACTTCCTCAGATGTGATGAGTGTGCCTGCTGTCATGCTCTGCCTACAGACAGGCACATGTCCAGTGAGTGCTGCTCCATGGGGGCTGGGCAGGCAATGGAGTCAGAAACTGAATGCTGAGCTGCCCTTTTTCAAGGAAACAAAGGGCAAGAGATGAGATTTGATGACTAGAGCCCCTGAACGTCAGGGCAAACATTATGGCTTTTTACCTCTGAAGATTTGCATCAATCAGCACCTAATAAATAGTAAATAACAGGGACCCACAATAACAGAACAAGGAAAGAAGGGAATTATCAATCTTAAAAAGAAAGCAGGGATGGGGCAGTGAGAAGTTATGATTTATCTGTTTTTCTAATTACATGAGATTAGAACCAGACTAGAAACATCTGCTGCTTTGATTTTGCTGCTCCTGGGATTCCTCAGTCCTTTCCTCGTAAGTGGAAGATTTCAAGTGAACAGGATCTGGCCTGAAGAAATCCATCAAGCTGTATTCATTACTTAGGTTTTCTGTTTGTGCTGATTTAAAGATTTGGCCATTTTGATTTTCTTTGGATTAGATGAGCTCAAGGGAGCTCTCCAAAGGAACGTGTCATTGGTTTTCTGTTCGTGGTTTTGTATGTGATGCAATTCAATAAAACTTCCATGTAGTCAGTCATTAATTGTCAAACCCAAAAATACCCCTAAACTCCTGCCTGCAATTATCCTTACTGTGCTAAATTTGGGACACGTTATGGTTTCTATCATTAAGAAGGCCTCCTTGTAATTCCCCATCATGGATAAAACATAGCCACAAAAATGATGCATATGCACAAAATATAAAGTGAAATTATGGGTTTCTATACTGAAATGGAACTAGCGATGATGCATATGCCAGACACGAATGACACACAGAACAGAACTGTTGGTAAACAGGGGGAAAACTATAAATATGCTTAAGACGAGACATCACACATTGTTTCAAGTGACAAACTTTGCACTAAAAGAAAGAAAAAGATCACAAATCTAGACAGACAGCTCTGCTAAAAGTTATATAGCTGCATGATTCATTCCCCAAAGAAATCAATGTCAGGATGACATTTTTCTTCAGGCAATACTGGCAACTGCTCGTAATTTGGGTAAACTTTCTCTGCCCTCTAAAAACAAACCATCAAACCAAAAGGTAACCACTGAAACAGCTACCACTCAACCAAAAAAAAAAGTGTTTTGAACTGAGCACAACATAAAACTGCATGAGTCAATCTACCGTAAACTTTCAGCAAATAGGATGTGTCACCAAGATCAACTTCGGTGTTTCCAATGAGCATAGGCTCTACAGCAGGCTTTTTAGAAACAGACTTTGCTCCAAATAGTAATTCCCTGCTTTCAATAAACCCTGACTGGGTGCAACCAGTTATTTATTCTGATACACACGGCCAAAATAACTGACACGTAAACAGAAGCCTATGGAGCTAGATTAATTACAGGGATTATGTATAGCATTCAGAGCTTTTAAACCAGAAGGGATCATTACACTGATACAGGCTGGGTGATACAGGCTGGGTTCCTACTGTTGTGGTGGGGGTGATGTGAGAGGCAGAGAACGCCTTGATACTGTGTAAGCACTGCCTAGCAGTAACTAAAACATCCCTGTCTTATCAACATTGTTTCCAGCACAAATCCAAAACACAACCTCATATCGGCTACTGGGAAGAAAATTACCTCTATCTCAGTCAAAACCAGCACACCTGTTATTGTGGCTCACCCCAGCCAGCAACTATGCCTCAGGCAGCTCCTTACTCACTCTCCCACCTGCAGGAGTGGGGAGAGAATCAGCAGAGTCAAAGCCAGAACACTCGTGGGTTGAGATAAAGACAGTTTAATAAGGAAAGCAAAAGCTTTGTACAATTGTGAAGCAAAACAAGGATCAGTTCACTGCTTCCTGTGGGCAGGCAGGTGTTCAGCCTTCCCCAGGAGAGCAGGGCTCCATCACGTGCAATGGTGACTCGGGACAACGAACACCATCACTCAGAGGTCCCCCCTCTTGCTGCTTCCTTCCTTCCTTTCATTCCTGAGCATGATGTCATATTGTTTGGAATATCCCTTAGGCCAGTTTGGGTCACCCATGCTGGCTGTGTCTCCTCCCAGCCTCCCAGACACCCCCAGTTTCCTTGCCACCACCATGGCCCTATGAAAAGCAGAAAAGGTCCTGGCTCTGTGCAAGCCCTGCTCAGCAATAACAGAAGCATCTCTATATTATCAACTTTTGTGCTCAGCACAAATCCAAAACAAAGCCCCACAGCAGCCACTGTTAAGAAAATTATCTCAACCCCAGCCAAAACCAGCATGTGTACATAACATAAGACCAGGAATTTCACATCATGATTCCTGCTTAGAGATGCTGGTGGTGATTGGAAGAGGTGTCATCCCTATATCACTACTTCGAGTGAGTGAAAATACAAGTACCCTGTTATAATGCTTAGTTACCATTTTTTTGTAACCTGCTGGATCTTCTGAAATGCATATTTAGTAAAGTGTATTTATTATATTCACCTGTTTAAATAAACAATTTTATTTGAAGAATGTATAACTTCCTATCAATTTTAGGCCCAAATGCCAACTAGTTCTACATCCTTTTTCCTAAAAGCTGATTTATCTCATTATGTATTACAGTTAGGGAGCAGCTTTCTTCCTGAAGTGTAACACTTACCAGTGAAGTTTTCCAGCCTACAGCCTACAGCAGTGCTCGGTCTGTTCCTGTTTGATAATAGTCCCAAGGCCCACTGCATTAGCTTTCTGCAGCATAGAGTGTCTTGACAACTCCACAGCTGTCTTACCTCTGTCTTCCATTTAGAGAGGTGGCTGAGATGTTGTTCTTATCAACATAGAGTTGATAATACAGAGATGTTTTCATTATTGCTGAGCAGGGCTTACACAGAGTCAAGGCTTTTTCTGCTTTCCACATGGCCATGGTGGTGAGGGAATTGGGGGTGCCTTGCTTTCCCAGTGACCTTGGTTGTTCTTACATGATGCTCCATTTTGTCTCTCTTGAAAAAAAAGGGAGTCTCAAACCGGGACAGAGTTAAGATATTTGCAAATACCTTTATCTGAGGTTAAAACCTCAACATTTTGCCTAAATAACCTTTTAGATGACAAAGACAATTTGCTTGACAAAAGGAAGAGTCATCCCCCATTATGCAGGGGAAGACAATTTGGTTTGTAGATCCACTAGTGCAGTGGCTACAGAGAGAGCTAAGATGATCCTGTGAGTCAGTGTACATCCAGCAAAGCTAACAACTTTTGGCACAATGCCACAATATTGCTTATGCAGTTGTTCCCAAGAACAGTTCAGCTCCTGAAGTTGTGACTGTATTTTTCCTTCGGCTGTATCTCATAACTCCAGAGTGGAGTTGATTCTATTCTATTTACACGATCATTTGTCTTTGTCCTGTGTGTGGGAGAAAGAAATTTCACTATGAATGAGAATAAGAAAGCCAGGTAGCTTTTTCAAACACACCTTGTTATACCTGATAGGTGTGTGACAATTGTTGGGAAGGATGCATGATACAAATGGAAAAGATATGGGAGCAACCAAGACGATTCCATTTTTTCTGTGTGTGGAAAGAAGAAATAGGGTAAAGAGAAAAAAAAAAGGGAGGCTACAGAACTGGAGAGATATTCTCCAGCACATCTTTCAATGCAAATGAATGAAAAGCTTCCATCAACTTCCCCAGGTTTTGTACCAAATCCTTTATGAATTTAGAATGGGAAAAGGAGCATTTAAATATGAAGAGCCCACTTCACCTCTTCACCAGGTTCATTTCAATAGAATGATGTAAACTCACAATGGGAGCAGGGATATGTAGAAGAACATAAGAATGGACATATCAAAGGTCCTTCCATTAAAAGTGACTGGAAAGTAGAAAAAATGCAGGGTGAAATCACATGACAAATAATATGATAAAGATAGTGAGACTGATGCAGAAAGGTGCCACTGAAGACAATTTTGTGCTTTTGCCCAACACTACCACTTTTTGTTGATAACAGCTTTTGTTTTGGCATGGCTTAGCAGTCTGTACTGTTTTCTTCAGAAGTTTCAGATGTTTCCAAAAAGGAGAAATCACAAAGAGGAGTTGTCACATTTAATGCAGATGAACAGCTTATCTATTGTCAACATCCCCATGAGGAAGCAAGGTATAGTTCATTTCATCTCCACTGGAGCAAAACAACAGATTGGATTATTCAGTCAATCATGCTGGAGGGCAGTAAAATGGGCCAACATTCTCAGTATTTAGTCAAGTTCACAGAATTTTTCTAATTTGACTTGGTTTTTTTGTAACACAGAAAATCCAATAAACCATAAAACAGTCTAAATGTCAGATTTCAAGTAAAGAATATTTCTGAATGTCAGAAGACCAGAAATTTGGTACTGTTTCTTCAATTAAATGGTTTATTTTTTAAAGTCATAGATGTATTTGCTGACCATCAGGGCTTTTCAGCTCTGATGGAAAATTCCTGACTACCTAACTACAAATATTACAGTTGGTATCTGCCAGAGACTGTGACAAATGCTACCAACAATTCAAAGAGTCACCCAAAAATCAATTGTTGATATGACCTTATGGATACAAATTTTACAAATTACTAGCTTCTCAGCAATTTCAACAGCTGGGCTGTGTCTTCCCTTAGCTTCCTGAGAAACTCTGCTATCATCTGCATCAGAGACTGAAACTGCATGCTCCTGATAGTCACTTGGGAATTATTAGCATAACCTCTGTTTTTCTGTCCTTTATTTTTATAATGCTCACTGACTGGAAAAATGAATAAACATGTAACTGTAAACGGCCCTTTGGAAAATCCAGAACTTTCACAGCAGAGTCATGTGGACAATCACTTGTTCCCCATGTCTCAACTTTGTGGTGGTCTGGGAGGCAAAAAAGACCTTCCTCTGGTAACCCCCAAAGATAAATAAGTTAGAAAAATAGTTGTGCTTGCATATTTTTTTTCCTGACATCAAAGCATCTTGAGAGAGACGTGAGCTATTATGTGACATTATACTTTTTTTCTTCCTGTAATAGTGGTGGCGGATACTTAGCATTTATTTTGCACATTTGAAATTCACATTCATTCAGGAAGACAAGACAAGAAAACTGCTGAGGACTCCTCTCACCCTGTTGACAGTGATAGCACTTCTATTGGGAGAGTCTGGACCAGCAACTTGCAATTCATACGTGGGTATGGAGGAAAGGAGGAAATTTTTCTCCACCCTGTGGTAGGCTGTACCTTGAATTGCTTTAATCATCAGGGTGGCAGTTGTTCAGCCTGCACACCTGGGAGCCCTGACCCATTACACCATAAAATGTTCTTGTTACTTCATCCTGAGAAGTTTTAACATCTTTGGTGCTTCAGCAGGGCTTTGACATGTGGTAGAGGAGTGTGCACACATGTATGTGGCAGGACAAAAAGGAAAAGCTCTTACTGTAAAAAGAAATACATAACTTTTGTCTTGCAAATTGTTTTTCCAGAGATGTTTCTGCCTCTCCCTGTCAAGCTCAGGGAAGCTGTGGCAGCTTGCCAGCACCACAGGCTGATGCTGGTGTAGCTCCACTGCAGCCAGCACAGCAGAAGAGGTTACAGAGATGCTGGAGCTGCTCTCCGGGGAATGGGGGCTGGGAAAGGCTCCTCCCTTTGCCCCACTTTAGGAGCCTTCTCCACCCCATTTTCAATCAGTTCTCTCCACTGGAAATAAGGTGTGTGTGTGGCTGGCAGCTGAGTGTATAAATGCTTGCTCAGAGAGCTGGCTATGTGCAGCTATCACAGGCAGTCAGAATCAATGTCCCACTGATGATGAGAGGTGGTTCCATGTGAACAGAGTGGACTTTCTTAAACAAAATAAATTAGCAATATACACTTGAAACTCACACTTTTTAGGTGTAAAATCAAGTCCTCTGAAGTTGAGACTTTCCAGATATTTGTCTATCTGGCCAATTCAAATTCAGCCACTTTGTTTTGTACTCTGCTACAATCTTCAGTTGCCTTTTTCATGGACTCCTTCCTCCCTTGGGTCCTGATTCACATGAAGTCAGATCTGGTTACAAAATCAACACTTTGAAATAAGGAAGTACCCAACCTGGGGTTTCCCAAGAATCCTCCATTCTGCAATGTTGCACTCCTGCCTTTCCCCATTTAGTCATGCCCAGACTGAACACAAAGTGTCATAGTGTATAAAAGCTCCCATTGAATCCAATAACCTGAAAGGATCAATGATGTGCATGGACTGTGATTACCAATACAGCATTGCTGCACTTAAAGGATCTGTCATCCTTTCATATGTACCTGTCACTTTTCCAGAACCTAAACCAGAGGCAAGTATAAACTCCAAGGCATGGGAAGGAGAAAAGCAAATAATAGGTGGACTGTAAGCAGAAATTGAGTCTTTGTACTGAACAGTAGAGTAGAATTGTAGGAGAACTGGCAGATACTTTAAAATCAATAGGAAGATAACCCATCCAGTCTCCAAATCAAATTATGAAGAAGATGTAAAAACCAGCTTCAGCCATGAAGACTAAGTATTATAGACACTTCTTTATTTTTAGTTTTGAACCAGGCTTCTGAGCTGAGGCTTAGTAAACCTACTCCTTGATTTTCAATTTCATAGAAATTCAATGTTGGAAGTGACCTTAAAGATCATCCAGTCCAACTGTGAACCCAGCACTGTCACTGTAAGCCCTAAACCCTAAATCACATCAGCCAGTGCCAGATTCAGACACCTCTTAAACACTTCCAGGGTGTCATTTGTCACTGGCTTGCTGCCTGACACAAGCAGACCCAGACTTTAGTGTTTTGCTTAGTTACCAAGCAGGCATTTATGGCAAAATGTCCCTTTCCTATGACTTTTTCTTCATGTAGATATCTAACCCTAAGGCAAATTTAATAATAACAATATATTATTATTATCAGCCCTAATTAATTTTCCTTTTTCACAAAGAATCTTTTTCTGATGTTTTGCATATTGTGGTGCCAGTGGAGGTGAACAGATACACTTGAACTCTCAAGACAAGTATCCTTCCACAAAATGTGAGCTGTTAAGAGAGCCCCTCCCCGATGGCTTTTCTTCATTGTAACATACTGACTAAATATGACAAAGTTTTCTCTATCAGCAGTGCTTTGCTGGGTCTGAGTGTGTTTACTGTTTCTCAGTAAAAGCTTTTGGATGCAAGTGCCCAAAGGCATGTGAGTTCCAGTTGTTTTTAACTATAAACTAATGGTTAAAAGCGACTTGAGTTTCAAAAGATTTTACTGCAAAACATTTTTTTGTCTGAAGCAGCATGGCACTTGACAAAGTTTTCAGGCCAAAGAACCATTTTGAATTTTAAAGAAACAGTGTAGTACCTCCATGGGGAACATTGTTAGAAGTTTGGTTTGGTTTGGTTTGGTTTTCTGGATGTTGGCTTGGTTTTTTTGTTTTTGTTCACCAGTTTATCCTCACCTGCTTTACTTGTTTCAGCAAAATAAGTGCACCACTGTGTTGTTTTGGGAATACATCTACTCCTGGGACTTGGTGCAGAGTATGGGAAAAAGATCTGACTTTACCCACATTCTTCCCTTATCCTTTTAAGCAACTTTTACAAATTGTGTCTTCAGTCTCTTCAACAGCATGTGTGGTACAAGATGAAAGAATAAGGAAGGAATTCTGGAATAGAGATCTAGCCTCAGAAGAAGAATCAGTTATCTATAGAAACATGATTTGGTTTCTCTCCATCACATAGTAATCTTCCTTCAAATACTGTAATTTATACTAATTTTTCCTACTGTATCTATGCAAAATAGATATTCTGAGCAGGTAGAGGGAAGATGCATAAGGGTTTCTGCATTACCAAACCTTCAGAAGGTAGGAGACAAACCTCTTTTAACAGCTCGAGTTTCTTACAGTTAAATTGAACAAGAGCAGAGGTAAAAAACACACTTGAAATTCATTACGTGTTTGAGATGTCACTATTTTCAGAATTAAGATTGTAATCTTAGTCCTTTCCTCTATGTGCTTTCTTCTATGCCCTTTCTTCTAGAGAAATGTGGCTTTTATTTTGAATGAGTGTAAGGCATATTTATGGTGTCTCTTTATTTATTTTGTTTATTATTTTTTTAACTATTAATTACTGTGATTCCTGTACTTGCTTATTAACAGTGTAAACAAAGCTCTGGAACTCAACAGAATTCCTCAGATGCTTAAACCCAAGTATTTTGCATTCATTTCAGAATCAAGTTCTTGGTCATTTTCCTTGTAACCTGCTCTAATACAGCAACTTTTGACACTTGAATTCAGCTTTCTTCACCAGAAAGTTTGTGTGAGTATATATGTGCCATGAGCATGTTTTTATTGCAATGATAAATCCCCAAAGGAGGAGTTTGTAATGGAAACACTGACTAATTTTTAAATGCCTATGGAACCAGAAGGCTGGGCAATACTTAAAAAAAAACACAGGGGCATATTTTAAAATTAGACCTACCATTCTTACCTTTATAAGGCCTAGAGGAAATTAAAAGAAACCTTCAATCTGGAGGGAAAGCCAGCAACACCGACTGTATTGCAGTGGGCACAAACTCACTCCAAGACTTTGGATATTCTCAGTTTTCCTAAGATCTTACCACCTACCTAGTAGTAGTATCAGACTGCCAGGGGAATCCTGGAAATAAAACAAAGTGACAGAGGAAGTGGCATCATGATTCAGAACATTCTTTACCCTGAGTCACTCGTGCCCTGCTGGGGTGCTCTCCTGCAGGTGAATCCCAGCCCTGAGGCTCTGAGTCCTGACCACTTCAGGCTGTAAAATATTGGATGACACTGGTCACAGGAATAGCAGCTTTTATCCTGGCTTTGGGCTGTATTATAGGCTGGATAATTACGTTAAAATTCTGGTTACTTTAATTGCCTTTGTTTTTTTCTTCTGTACTTCCTTTCCTTTGTTCTGTGCCAAATTGCTGGCATTCCCATAACTGTTGCTGTGTTTCATGGGGGGTCTGTCTTTGCTTAATGCTCAAGGGGACTTGGCTGGATTTTATTAATTGCTGAGTTGCTGCTTCAGTCATGCCTTTTTAGCTGTTGACACCATTGAAACAAAAGCTGAGCTGCCTTTTGTATTTGGAAAGTGCCCAGCCTACTGGAGTTCCTATGCAAGAAAGGATACTGCTAGCCTGAGGAAGACTGGAAATTTGTACTATGCCATTAAACAATCTTGACATAGCATCACAGACACCAAAAAGCATAAAGTACAATAGGCAGAAGGCACCATTCCCACACAGAAGACATAATGGACTTAAGTAGTTCTTATATTTTATTTCTAGTGCATATCTTAACACTAAGATGAAATTGTCAGTCACAAGTATCTACATCAGGAACACAGCACAAAGCCATAAAGAATGAGAAATTGCTCCACTCTTGCAGTTATTTTTGAAATAAGAAAGCTCTTTCTTACAGATATGGAATAATAAGCATTGCAATTAATGTTAAAGACCAAAGTTTGCAGGTAACAGAAGTGCAAATATATTTAATTCTCCTAAACATCAGTTGAATTGTTATCTAGAATGCCAGTTATTATAACTGATTTGATTTCATTCAGTGGAAACTACTTGATCAAATGCAAACATTAGAACAAGTCTGAAGCTCAGAAAGCACACACCAAATGTCTGGGTTCAGTAGGTTTTTAGGGTGGCTTATAATAGAAATGCTGATAGAACTTAAGCCATTGCCCTGCTATCAAATGCCTCTGTAATTCCAAATTAGCATGCTTCATGTTATCTGCCACCTCAGCTGCTTGCTTTGCATTCATCACGGCATGAGAAATGCTGGTTCTCTGGTAATGTTAGTAATTCTGATGTCTGCAAATGGATGCTTTGGCATTTGGTCTTCTATTCAAAGAATATTGCAGAAAACAGTGTTTTAGTGATCTGTAGGAAACCTGATCTCAGTACGTCCTGGGTGTTTCTTGACTTGGTTCTGTTGATTTCAAAGACTGAGAGTACACAATGACTCACAAGACGCGTCAGCACCTGGCGAAATCATGTCCTAATATATCTGTGTGGTGCTTGGTGGTTTCAGTTGGCAAAGAGTCATGCAGTTATTGCCTTTCATTGTATCATACATTCCCACCTAAGTGGTTTTGAAAGCCTTGAAGTTTTCTTTAAGAACCAGATTCAAGTGTTCGTGAAGCATTAATGTAAAAGTCCTTCAGGGTTCCCCATTTCTTGACTTTCATAATGAAAACATGCTAATTGTAAATTTCATAAAATTGTGATGAAGGAAAATAATCAGTGTTATTAAGGTTGGTTATTAAGGTTCAAAAGCTCTATGAGTCTTAATGGACCTTTTAATAGACATGTTCAGAGTTAGGGGTATATGTCTAAGCCCTAAAAACAACTAATTTAATGCAGAAAATAAAAGAAACACAGTGGATGCTGCCATAATCATAAATTATTTCAATCAGTCGTTTAGGAAGCGGCCAGCCTGCCTTTAGCTTTTGCCAAAAGTTTCACTAAAGTCAACTGACTGCTTAAACACTCAGCATATCCTTTTGCTTTATTTCCTTGGTTATTTTTGAATATATACAGTCTTATAGTGCATGTACCTATGCACTTCTACATGTCCTTTTAACACCTTAATCTGAACTGGTTTTACAGTGTCCTTTAGCAACTACAGAACACCGGTCAAGTTGCTTGTTTTGTGCAATTACAAAGGAAGCAGATGAAAGATTTTAATACAAGAACTTAAGAAAAGTCTTAAGAATATCTTAAGAAAAGCCAAATTTTAAATTGAAATCTGAGTTTCAGGTATATTTCAGGTGTATCTTTTCTGGAGATGGGGTTTGATATCATTGCAGAGCTGATTTCAGTTATCCTTTTACAGTTGACTTTAAACCCAAATCTATATATCTCTGCATTATGCATGATGGTTCTTTTATCTTGAGATATTGATCTGCCAGAGAGGTTAATCTAAACTTCAACTAACTACTTTTCAGTTATTAACAGGTTACAAACTGCCTCCTCTTCTTTGCTGTTAGTCTTTTACTGTCTGTCCAAAACTTCTCTCTTGCGCCAAAAAGGCCTCCCAATTTATACAGGAGCATTTCAGACCCACAGTTCAGGTGTTCAAAAACCAAGAGCAAGTGCTGTCCAAAGAAGGGCAACATGTTCAGAGAAGGGCAATGGAACTGGTGAAGGGTCTGGAGCACAAGTGTGATGAGGAATAGCTGAGGGAGCTGGGGGTGTTTGGCCTGGAGAAAAGGAGGCTCAGGGGAGACCTTGTCACTCTCCACAACTCTCTAGAAGGAGGCTGTAGCCAAGTGGGCATCAATACCTTCCCCAAAGCAATAAGAGACAGGACAAGAGAAAATGGCCTTGAGTGGCACTCGGGAAGGTTTAGATTGGATATTGGGGAAAGGGTGGTCAGGCATTTGAATGGACTGCCCCAGGAAGTGGTGAAATCACCATCCCTGGAGGTGTTCAAAAGGGGTGTGGTTGTGGCACATGGGTACAGGGTTTAACAAGGGACACAGTGGGGTTGGATTAACAGTTGGGCCCCATGATTTTAGAGGGCATTTCCAACCTTAACAATCCTGTGGTTCTGTTGCAGTCCCAATACACAGAAGGGACTTCAGCCCAAACTAAGACGTTTAGGTGCACTTCACAGTGTGGGCACCTCTGTCAGCAAGAGGATGATTGAGCTTAGATAACAGAACACCAAAGTTCTTCTCTCATATTCTTCAAAGCATTACAGAATGTCAGTCAGACTTACATCCTTCCATGCTTTTCAGCTCATTTTCTGAATTCATTTGTGCTGGATAAAATTTCAGTGTTTTTCAAAAGCGACATCCAAGTGAGGAAGGGACAAGGCAGATATGTATGCCAGGGCCTCTTCTACCGGTTCCATATTAAACAGTTGCTAAATGAAAAGGTTGTTTGCTGTGCTATAAAATAAAGTCATCTTTCTGCAGACCTACAGCCCACCGGAACAAGGGGACAGGATGGAGTGTGCCTTTTCCAGTATTCCCCACCCACTGACCCAGAGCATGAAACCCACAGAGTTCTTGGAACTGCAAACAGTGTTTGAATTCAGACTAAAACTGGAAAACAGAAACTGGCCTTTTTTTTTTTTTTTTTTTTTTTTTTGAGTCACATCAGTCAATGCTATTTACAAAATTGGTTTATGGAGACCACAGGTGGACACTCTGACTCATTACACATGAATACTAAATATATCCAAGACAATCTTGGAAAATCCCATAAAGAAAGAGGGAATAGCCGTCTGATTTTTATATTTGTAACATTGGGGTTTGGATGCCAGTAATGGAAATTACATTGTTTTCACAAAAAGCAGGTGAGGGACAGTAAGGGGCTGAATGATTGCCAGGATGCATTGGCTGGAAGGAGAAGGCAGCTCGAAGCTCGACACGGAGGTAGGTTTGTCATGCTGCCGTAGGTTGCTGTTTGCACTTGTGGCAGCCTGTGGTGAGGTTAGCAATGCATTCCACAATTGTTGGGAGTTAAGAAAATGTTATGTCCCTCAGCCAGGGTGAAAAGCACACCTGCCCAGGAAGCCAGCATAAAATTCAGTACTGTCTCAGCCCTACTTCATTGCTACATGGAGAATTTGAATAGTACTTTCAGCCTCATATCCTGCCACACATTTTAGTCTCTCTCATCTTGAAAACCAGGCAGCTCCAGGCTCTGTAATATATAGAGGAAAGCAGATAATGGATCCCTTTATATTTGTCATCACTGAATTCTGTTTTGATGGATGTTCCAGTGCCAAGGAACATTCCCTTATTCTCCCTGCTGAAGGAGAGCTATTGCTGGACTCCCTGGAGTCTCTTGCTTAGCCCTGGGAAATGTAAGTGTGAAACTGAAATAAGCCATATCAGTTCTAGCATGAAGCTTGTTTTATCTGTAAACTGAGAAACAACAGACTCTTTTAAGAGGAACTAAATGAGGAAGAAGTTAGTGATTTCAATCTTTACTCTTTCCTGAATGACCAGTAAAGTGAATAAACTTGATGCCAAAATGCATATTTTTATTTGTAGGTCAACCCAAACATGTATGCTATTTCTCATTGCCAAGATCCTAAGTGACATTCTATCTTGGCAGTTCAAAACAATTCCTCACTACTGCCCACTTTGAAACATTCCCAAGAACTGGAAAGAATTCTGCCACTGCTATCTTGTTGGAAATAGCAATGTGGTACTGTGAATACAGGCACAGTGAGAAACTATTGATGCAAAGTCAAGTGAAGTAGTTATGATCTGGTCAAAGCTGTAGAGCAGAGGTATCACATTTTTGTGAAGGAGTTTGTATCAAGTGGTTCGTTAGCTGAACTGATATAATGGGAGCTTACTTGACTAAGATCTGCTAATTTAGCTTGGCTTGCTGATACTTTAGCAAAATAGATACAGCTTCAAAAAAGTCACTCTTTTGGTAAATGGAATGACTGAAGCTCTGGAGCTGGATGTGGAAATACCCAACCAGTCTATCTGCTTGGCTTGCTCCAGTCACTCTCTAACGAGCTCTCCATTTGTTCTGTGTGTCTCTCTAGTGCTCCCTTCAGCCTGCTGCTAAGGTGTTTCTAATGGCAATTTCTGGTTTTTCACTGCTTTCAAAGGAGTTGATTCTTCAGCATATTACACCCCTTTCCATCCACTCGCCTTTAATACTGCCTACTTCATTAGGCTTAAACCAAAATAAAATATTGCTTTAAATTTCAGGATAATGTTGTATTTAACCCATCACCAGTACAGAAGACACAAACAGCACAGCACAAACGGAAAAGTTTATTGCAAAAACAGAGGGATGGCAAGGGAGTATCCATTTTTTTTTCCCCTGTGGAAGAATGAGTGTCTTTGTTTCAACCTTAGGTTCAGCAATTTCTACCAACTTACTGTCTGCAAATCTTGGTTCTGCGTTGATCATCATAGTCATATGAAATTATTTAAAAGGTATTTTGTTGCAAAGGTCACATGAAATCATTTAATAAAAACTTTAAAGTGAATTTGCCAGCCCATCTCTCCTTGAAACACACTTTTGGCGTAAAGGAACCTGCTGAGTTGTAAGAATGAGCAGGACTGGGCATTTTCCCAATAATAAGATGGCAATAACAGGAAGGAATGCTTGGCTATGTTATATGGTAAGGGAACAATGCTTCCATGAATTTTATGTGTTTATATTTGTAGACACTTCATGGTGACTTAGTTCTGTGGGTTTTTTGAAATTACCCAGTGCGGGAAAATCACATAGGTGGTCTGCAGCCATCATTAAGAGTTTTGTAAGTACCCCCAACAAAAAGTAAAAAGAAATTTAAGTCTTTTTGTGGGGATGAGACAGAAAGGAAACTTTTTGAGGGTAAAGAGTAGTTTTATGGGCCTAACTGTGTTTCATTTAAAGCTTTGCAATGGCTCTTCACTTCAATACAGTTTCACTCAGTGTGCTCTTTGGTCTCTCCCACAAGGAAGCAGCACTACTGAAGATTCCTTCTCTTTCATGAAGTAAAAGGTCAAAAGACAACAAAAGCTTGAGTGTGTTGATACTGAATACCTGAAATCTAATCCCTGCCTCAGAAGCAGAGATCACACACAGCTGAGCTACCAGCTCCAGGTCTGCTCGTTGCTGTCTCTCTGAACTCATGGACCTCAAATTCAAGTTACAGAGTGTCCCAATTTCAGCAAGAAAAAATAGTGTACTCCTCATTCCCAACCTGATGGTTAGGCTCTGTCCTGTGAAACAAAAGCCATGGATTTGGGCTCTGTCACCCTAGAAGGTCCAAATGCAAGCTCTCCTACTAGAGCAAGTACTATAACCTTGGAGCTGGAGCTCTGTAGTTCGCCCCTTCCCACCATCTTTAAATGAAGGTGACTGTGGCTCAGCCCTCAGTGCACCCTACTTTGTTGTGAGCACATTCAATTTATCAAGCAATCTATGGCTGCATTTTCCTTTTGTATGAATCCCAAACAGCCCTAGGAAGGTGAATGTCTTCTGACTGCTGAGCTCAGACAAACAGGCTCATGATCACAAGTAGTAACTAAATGTGCTGATCCAGTCACAAGTGCATATTTGGATTAGATGCAATTTTCCTGCATCATTTGAAGTCACAATCATCAAAATTGCATTTTAGGGGTCTTTTTTCATTGAAAAGGAGGTTTGTCAATGAATGAGTGAATTGTTGTATCATAGAAGCACAGAATATGCTTGGTTTGAAGGGACCCATCAGGATCATTGAGTCCAGCTCCTGGCTCTGTGCAGGACACCCCAAGACTCACACCATGTGCCTCAGAGTGTTGTCCAAACACTTCTTGAGCTCTGTCAGGCTGGTGCTGTGACCACTTCCCTGGGGAGCCTGTTCCAGTGCCCAACCATCCTCTGGATGAGGAACCTTTCCCTGATACTCAACATAAACCACCCCCCCGTCCTGATTCGACTTGAGGCCATTTCCTCAGGTCCTGTCACTGCTCATGACAGTGAAGAGATCTGTACCTGCCCCTCCACTGCCCATCCTGAAATACCCATTCACCTTCTTTAGCTATTCAAACACAAAACTATTTGCAGGACTTCTGAGGACCAGAATTCATCTGAATGAGTAAGAATGTTCTGTATTTCAATGAAAATGGGATGAGGCCTTTCAAGAAAAATATCAAACCTGTTCTTGTCTTAAAGGAAATTGCTCTTTGACTGCTCTGGCTGCTCTGCATCCTTCAAAGGAGACCACACTGTGTCAGCTAAATGATTGAAAAAATAGATTTTTTACCAGACTGTGTAGAGTTGGACTCTCAAAATTGTTTTAAACAAAGTTGAGACACCACAAAACTTCAATTCAGTATGAGTTATTCTTTGTGCTGCTTCCACTAAGGAAAAACGCATAAAGTATTTCCTGTGCTGAACACAAAAATTCTTTTAACTTTTGCTGCAAAGGATTTGTGTTTAGTTCAAAGGCTTCACTTTTTAAACCATAAAACTTTCCTGCTAGACACTGTGTATGTGTTTGCTGTGTTTGTATGAGGCTGCAGCTCCTGCTGAGTCTGGAATGACATCCTCCTTTTTTTCTCGTCTCTACTCAGAGCACTGGTCTCAACCCATGGATTAGGGAAAGACATACAAAAAATTACAAAAAAGCAAGGAGAGCATTTACATAACTCATAAGCACTAAATTTCCCTATGTTCAAATCCTGGGTCCAGTGCTAATGACAAGAAACCAGCACAGCCTAAACTGGCACCTAAGGCCCAGGAAATGAGCTGACCAGATCTCTTATTCCCTGTTGACCCACTCAGGCAGCTACTAAATATTGTCAGGTGGAAATTCACAGGGACAGGGCCTGATTCACTTTTACCCAGAGTATACTGGTATTTTATAAGTGGAATACAATAGCATAATGCTGCTTGTTCTCACAGAATCTACTGAGCACCAGCTTCTTGAGTGTACTGTACACTGAGCTATTTACTCAGCTCTATCAATTACACTGAAAAAAGGCAGCCTCTTTTTTTTAACCAAATGCAAATCAGTGGGTTTATATGTTTGCATGTGTTCTAGTCAGTAATGATTAGCAGCTTACGTGTCTCAGCAGTTTCTTTTCTTTTCCGTAAATTTTAAATAAATTGCAGTGGAAATTTAAAACTCTGATTTGTATTCTTCCTTTTACCCACATCATTTCTCAGAGCTGTCAGATCTCATTTGCAAGTCTCCCTTCTGTCACCAGAAAATTACATCAATATTCCACACCACCTGATATATCCTCTTGACACTTTATCCAAAGATCAGAGAAAACATGGAAAAAGTATGAACAAAAGTGTGAACAGTTATAACTGTTGGTCCTGGAAACAATGCATTTTGCAAAACATCGTCTTTATTATAACTTACAAGAATTGTCTCCAAGCGAAAATCCTGGGTTTGTGCAGTGATCTCACACACCAGGTATTGCCTCTAAGATATAAACACTGAAGGAGCTTTGGCAATGTGTTGTTTCCCCTGAGTACTGGAAAGAGCACAAGCATAACAGAGTCTGAATCTAAGACCTCATTAGGGTTTGCCTGAAGGGGTGTGTTATGGAGAACACTGGGAAAGCTGAGAACATGCATCAGAGCTAATATCTGCACTGATTAAAAAACAGAAAAAAGGGAGAAAGGCAAGCCTCTTAAAATAGAGTGGAATGCATTGTTTGTGCTTATATTTTCTCTCCGGTTCCATAGTTCCATGGAGTGAAGCTTTAAGTAGTTGATTCACAATTAAGAGAGTCTTTAACTGGAATGACTGAAGGTCCCTAGAGTTTCTTTACTGGAAAACCCTGTCAGCAGTCAAAACTTTGCCCAGGAAAGGAAAATGCTGTTGTGATTCAAGTATGAATTCTGCTGTTAAATGAATTTAAATCCACACCAGTTACTAGCAAAGTTTAACCTTGGGATTCTTCAATACTTCTGTTGTAGATAACAAATCACTGAAGAGAAACTTTTGATATTATGCAGTGTCAATATCTTTAATACCAAATTGACTATGGTGTGATATATCTGTGGTGAATATAGGAAACCAGAAAAAAAGGCTCCTAATTACCCCTCCACTTCTTAGTCGTGGCCATTGGCAAGATCTTGCAATGACTACAGAGATAGTGCCAACCATTCTTGGAAGAAACACCACCCCAAAGGGCAATTAATACAGCTTGTTTATTTTCTGGCAGCCTGCAATATTTATTGGGCCACTGAGGGAGAGCCAGAGGCTGCTTTAATCTTCAAGAATTAGCAATAACACACTGTGACAGAATTTTAGAGATTGGACTAGATCCATATTAGCTTTATTGCTCTCAAAAAACATTAAGACCGCATAGAGGCTCATATTTTCCAGTATAGCCGTAAATGCCATTCAGATTCTGACACTGAACATTTATTTTATTTTATTTTACTTTATTTTATTTTATTATTTCATTTTTTATTTCATTTTTTTATTTTTTCTCTTCCAGAGCTACTCCCCCTATACTCAAGCCTGCCCCCTGAATTTCCTGTGACTGAAGCACACATTTTCTTCTATCTTCTGCCTCTGACTGGAAGAAACAGCCTCAAAAGATCAAGAAACAGACTGATGGACTGTTCTTGGTGTTTCTTTCAGGAATGAAGGTTTGATTGCCAGTGGCCTTAGTTTTATTGGAAGAGGCAGCTACAGCCAAATGGGAAGATTACATTATTTGGGGACAGTGAGTTCACCCAAGAGAGAAGGGGTGGAGAAGACAGTATCTTGGCAGACTGAGTCACTTTTGTGTTGGGAGAGCAAGTGCCTGGACCAGGCTGTGCTGGGAGGTACAGACTAACCCAGAAATTACTAAAACAAATGGTCCTTGAAACATGATTTGGAGCAGAGCCTACAGCATGTCTGAAGCACACCAGATAAATCCTAGAAATGGTTGGAAAATACATCAGACTGCAACAAAAGGCTGAGTCTTGCTTTAGAGTGCTTGGAAAAGGCTCACTTGAAAAATTGATTGGGTACAAAAATGACTGACACTCCATGACTTTGGGAAACTTGGTACCTGATAGTGCCTGTGGGATGGGCAGAGGACACGCCACACTTAGATAACAGTACTGTGGTGTATTTAAATGCCTCAGCCATCTTTGAACTTGCTTTCTGATTCCCCAGGAGGGAGTGGTGTAGACAGGGGGAAAATTGTTGTTCCAGATGTGCATCTTGGTTTCTCTTAAGGGCTCTCCTGGTCAGAGGGTTTTATTAGAAGATTCTCCCCTGCCATTGCAAAGCTGCTCAGATGAATTAAACACATTCATTTTATGGTGATAAGAGTCCACAGGTGTATTTCCCTGTGTTTCCTCAGCTCTTTGGTGTGCATACTTTCCCCACCTTCTTGTACAGAATAGATCCCAAACTCGGCCCTGCACTTTAAGCTCCTTGAAAATTTGAGCTTTGCTACATCCCCTATACCTAATCAACCATTTCAGACCCATTCTGCACCTACTTGCTTCTTCTTAGACATGATAGTTAAGGTCCATCAGGGAGCCAATGAAGGTGGCTGTACTAGGAGATACCTTTTTTCCCTCTGTTTCCTGAAAAAAGACCTTTGGGCCAGAATTAGGAGAAAGTGATTTTCTGTCTGTAAGCCTTCTTGTTAGTGGTCCTGGCAAAAACAATGGACAGGTTTGGCTAGGTCCTGGGCAGATCTTTTTTTGAAACCAACATCCCCAGCTCAAGTTCTCTTGCAGACTGTGTGGCCTCCTGAAATGCCCCAAATGCACAACACTTGCCATGAGATCCAACAGTTTATAGGAGATTTCTGAAACTGCAATCAGAGGAAAAGGCACACAGGCTTAGTGGTAGAAAATAGCAATACCTCCTTATGGATGATAAGTACAAAGCTCTTGCCTCATAGCTCTGCCAAGAGTTTGTTAATTTGGTTTCCTGTCTACCCATGTAAACACCCAACAGAAAATGTTCTTTAAGGACATGGCTTCATCCCTCACCTGTGCTAATGCTCTCTCCACGGTGACAGTGAGTGTAATGGGATAAAGTCTTCAGGACTACTTGGAAAGCCTCTCCCTAAACCTTTCAGAAATGTTGCCTGGTTCTTTCCCGAGGCTTTCATAACTTGCAGCTCTTATTATTTCAGAATCAGTAAAAGGGGAGCAGAAGTTGAAGAGTTTATTCAGGACTGTGGCTGTTCCCTAGAGAGGAGCCTGAGAAGCCAGTGAAGACCTTCTGCTGGTCTCCAGATAAAATCATTTGTAGCTGACAAAGGTTTTATAACCTCTACTTATACAATCCTAGTGACACTGAAGCCATGGCTTTTTCACACAATCTCTCCCAGTATTCAAGTCTTCAACCAGAAGGTATTTCCAAGGTGAAGACTACAGCTCTCTTGCTGTCTTTTAGCTTAATTTCTTTCTCTTCTGTGCTCAATGTGGGTAGAAAATGGGTAATTTTGCTGCTGTTTTTTTAGAAGGTCCCTTTCTTCAGACTGTCATGCCAGTTCTTTCAGTTTTTCTTTGTATGATGTTTAATTCCCTTCTCTTTCATTTGTCCATTTGCTTTTTGTTTTGGATAGATAAATAGCTACAAAAATGCTCAAAATGGCCCTTGGGGGATTCTGAATAAAAACCTTGTAATCTCTGTAGTCATCAGCTCCTTTATCCATACTAACAAGGCAGGATGAGGTATGGGTAAAAAAAACAACCCCAAGGTACAGCTAATGCAAAACATGTAGAAAGCAGAAAGTTTTGTAGGTCTGGAGCTGTTTTCACTGTACAGCAATTTCAATAAGCAGATTTCCACAGAGAAAAGCAGCAATTCTGAAATACAATGAGAGCACCTCAATCAGGAAAATTTCTTTGTGGAAAGGGTTCTTAAACATTGGAATGGACTGCCCAGGGAGGTGGTGGAGTCACTATCCCTGGAGGCGTTCAAGTAATGATTGGATGTGGCATTCAGTGCCATGGTCTAGTTAACAAAGTGGTGATCAGTCAAAGGGTGAACTCAATAATCTTGGAGGTCATTTTCAACCTAAATGATTCTGTGATTCTGTAATTCTCTCTGGCACTTGACCATGCTCAACACTGAGGGAAAATTTGGGCTCAGTGGACCCAAAAGACAACTATGAGTAAATGCCATGTCCCATTCTTCATGGCTTTTATCTCAGATGGTTCATTCATGTGCAGTGGTAGATGTCTCTGTAGCATGTACCCCTCAGCCCCGTCAGGCGGAGCCCTGTTTCCTGTGGAGCAACAGACCCAAAACTTTACTGGTCTGTGACAATAGAGACTGAAAATACCTTCTGGAGCAAGACCATTTATTCTCCTTATCAGCCTGAGCTATGGTAATGGCTGTCATGCCCAGCTACACCTAATCCTGAAAGCTGGAGAGTCTGTAGTGCTGTCCATAAGCCACTTCTCTAAAGCTTCAGGCTACAGAGCATGCTTATCATCTGCTTGGATTGCACAGCCTTCTGAAGCTGTTTTCTGTAACATTAGGTTTAGCCACTGGCTAAATAGATGTATTTGGCAAGATATATTTCTGGTTAAGATTCTGAAGATGTATGATGTAATGAATTAAATGCTTTCCAATTTTGAATATTCAAAATACGCCATGCTGTATTTAGCATAGCTGCAGAGAGGAAGAAAGAACATTGACCAGCAGGCTGGGTGAATCAAAATGTCAGGGTAGTTTTTTTGACAAACTTTATTTAATTTCATCATTGCTGATATGCATTTTCAATGGAGTATGATAAATGCAAAGGGGTCATATTTCAATGTTGCCCTCTGTTAGGGAAACATTTATGATTTCAGCCCAGAATACACGAGTAACAGGATAGCCTTGTTAGCAAGATGTGTATTTGAGTAAGACACAAGCCTCTTACACCATCATACAAATCAGAGAGGATGCAAATCTCTGAGTATTAAACTTTGGATCTGTGGATTTGCTACAGGCGCCTCTCTTTCTGTTGGCCAGCATCAGATCTCTTAGTGGAATGGAAATTTGAGATTTGTGATAGTCCCCAAAGTGGACCTTACCAGATAATTTTGCCAGACACTTATTCCACTTAAGTCTTTTCAGAGGAACTGAAAAGTTATTCTTG
Organism: Agelaius phoeniceus; assembly: GCF_051311805.1. NCBI lineage: Eukaryota > Metazoa > Chordata > Aves > Passeriformes > Icteridae > Agelaius > Agelaius phoeniceus. The sequence goes on from NC_135265.1 coordinate 137,781,831, forward strand.
CTTAGCTATCAGAATTGTCCTCTGGTGTAAGCACGTACCAAGCAGATATTTACCCCTTTTTTTGGTGTATATGGCAATATTAATTGTCATAAGCTTTTTTCCTCTGTGTTTTTTCTGATGCAATTTCTTTGGGAAGAGACAGAGGGATGTGTTTAAGTGATTTTTAAAACGATTCTATGTGTAAGGTGACTCTTGAAGCTCAGAAATCTGCTACAGAGAAATAGAGAAGTAAAAACTATTTACAGTATATTTTTATCCTACCTTTATTCTGACATTTTAAAATTGTTTAGCATGACATGAAACATTGGCACCATGAAGAAAGAGAGATGAGTAACTGGGGAAGCCTGGACTCTGACTTTCTCTAGAACATTCAAGAGAAGTAAAATCCAGTCTGTGCTCAAAGGGATATATCTGTTTGACTATGATAGATATCACAGTTTTCCTCCCTGAGACCAACTGGAAACCAGAATTGCTCTGCTGCCATTCACCCTATTACAGCATTATAACCTGAATAAAACCAAAGTACTTTAAAATGTGTTGAATGTTCACATTTGGTATCTGAGTAATTCTTAGCCTTAGTATGGCCAGACCAAAACATCCCAGTCCAATTTTGAAAAAATGGGTAAGCCATATTAGTCCCAGGGTGAATTCCCCCTTTCAGTGCAATAACTGAATTCTGGGTTTACCACCCCATGTGGGAAAAGAAGGTTATTTTACATTATATTTTCATGACTACATCCAAAATTATTAAAAATACCACTGTGGAGACAAAACCTTTTTTTTTTTTTTTTAAGAAAGTCTCCTTTAAAAAAGCCCTTTGAATAACAACTGTTTGGAAGATCCATCTCTTCAATTAAGACATCCTTTGTCAATGAGGCTATAAAATGATGACTGAAAGACAGACAGATATCTTTCAGTGAGAATTGAAGGAGAAATACTCAAAATTCTAAGAATGACAGCGACTTAACCTTCACAAACTGACAAAGGAAGAAAATTATCTTTTTTGACATTTTCACACCAGTGCTTTCCTGCAAAAAAAAAAAAACAAAACAAAATACAGTCAAACATAACATATTGGCAGTAATTAGGGAAAATTATTGTTATGCAGGAGACAAGGCTACATGACCCAATGGTCTATTCTGGCCTATGATTTGTTTAAATACAACTAGTTATTTTATGCTTTTTTTTTCCCAATTCAACATAGTTTAGCAGTTAGTCAAGATGGAATTTGGTTATTCCTAGTACAGAAGTGATAGAGAAATGTGGGTGATGTTTATTTGAAGATTTCAGTGGTCTGCACATCTTGATGTGGTTTCTTGCATGGTTTTGCACATGAAGGATTCCACAGAATGTGAGATGTGATTGAGCTCATGGTCTGAGGTTATACAGTATGACATTCAGTTCTCACAAAAAAATCTAAAGCTGCTTTGAACAGCCTGCAGGAGTCCTTTTCTAGGGAAATCACCACACAGGGTCTTCTCATTGAATGCCATGTTTTTCATTGTGAATTTCTAACTGGTCATGATAAAGGTCATTATCAGCTGGGTAGGGCATGTGCATGGAAGGCACAGAAGACCAACACCAGCTCTGATCTTGCAGTTTGTTCAGCAGCTGCCCTGGGAACTGCATGCACTGCGTATGTCGGGTGTGCTGGATGTGTTCCATCTGTTCAATACCTACCAAGGATGTGTAGGAAGCCAGATTTGCTTTCAGTCATTTTGTACCTATTTCTATTGCCTTATGCATGCTCAGGCAATTACTCATTTGTAGAGGAAAAAGATCCCAGTAATTTGGAATTGACTTGCTCTTAAACTAGAAAAATACTTTCTGTACCTCTTGCTCAGTGGCACCCAGGATTTCTCCAGCAGGGAGAGCACGGTGTGTGGAACAGATCACCTGGGGAATGGATGAGCTTAAAAAACTGATTGAAAGAAAGTGATACTAGACTTGCATCTTACATCACCCTTTCTTCTTGGGCTTCATTACTTCCATGTCTGCAATTAATGGGCGGTGTTTTCAGAGCTTTTATAGCATTTTTGGGGGGTAAGAGTGGTGCAAGTATGCCTTTCAGTGCAATACATAAAAGAGAACAGACCAGCATGTAGTGACCTAAAATATTATTTTTGTATTTTTTATATATTATGAGATCATATTTATCCATAAAACCATGAGAGGGCAGCATTCTCTCTATCATCCATATTCTCTTTCTGCTAGAAAATTAAGAGAGCCTTTCATCTCATAAACCACAGAGAAGTGTTATATATAATTCAGAGCTTGGCTCAATATTCTTTGTAATCAATAGGAATGTTTCCCTTGATTTAAATAGGTGTTGGACTGAGGCTTCAGTTGTTCAAAAATGACATCAGGAAGAACAGTCTATATAATTTAAATCAGAAAATATTAAAAATAAGCAGCAGGGAAATTATTTTGGTGGTGGCTAACCATGAGGACAAAATAGCAAGAATATTGGTGTATTCCCCACTTCTTTGTGTCTTTGAATACAAACAAAGATGTCTCTTTGGAAAAACTGAACAAAAGGTGCTGGACTCAACGCTGAGGTAGCCAAGTGGTGTTCTGTGAACTGTATGGCATAAAAGATAAGCTGATGCTCTGTGTAAACAGACAAGATAAACCACAGTCTTTTTTTTGTGCTGTTTGTAATTAATGAGTGGAACAATTTGGACTTGCAGGGAGTGATCTTACAATCAAAATGGTACTTATCCAAAATGGACAAGGACCTACAGCCATAAACAAAAAAAAAAGTTCCAAAGTTCCACCTCAATATGAGGAAGAACTTGTTTACACTGAGGGTGGCAGAGCACTGGAAGAGGCTCCCCAGGGAGGTCATGGAGTTTTCCTCTCTGGAGACATTGAAAACCCACCCAGAAGAGTTCCTGTGTCACCTGCTCTAAGTGACCCTGCCTTGGCAGGTTGGACTACATGATCTCCAGTGTTCCCTCCCAACTTTTGGCATTCTGTCATTTCCACATGTGGGGGTAGAACTAGATGATCACTAAAGGTCCCTTCTGACAGAAACTATTTTATGATTCTGTGATCTTCTGTAAGTAAGCACCAAGCATTTGTGTCATCTATGCTGTGCAAGCAATCAGTATTGCTAAGCAAAACTATCTCTCCAGCTCTGGAGTTCATTAATGTGGCCAATACCATTAAACTAGCCAAGAGTTTCACTGCAAAATGTTACAGCTGCGACATGATCCTTTGACTAACATCAATACAGTACTGTAACAATAAGTGTTTTGGGGTTTTGGAAGCATTAATTGTGCATTTTTTGCAAAATTAGAACAGCTTAAGATGGAGAGGGAGGTTTTGAAAAAGAAAAGCAGAATTTTTTGCTTCTAAATAACTGTTTCAGAAATAAGTTAGGTCACAAGAAGCTACAGTTTTTAGTCAGATGAATATTTAGACATCTCACAGTGTCAGTCCAATGGAGAGTGGCAAACCCTAATTAGCATTCTTTCTAGCAGTTTCAGCAGAGAGGAGTACTATTTAATGAACATGGAAACCAAGCTAGTCTTTCTGTATAGCTTGACATGGTGACCCAACCCCAACCCCCAATGGGTTTATGATGAAATTGAATTTTCTTACTTGTTTACTTCATCTCCTGCTGGTAAGGGAAATTCCTGTATGTCTCTTATTCATAGCATTTCAGTAATTTCAACACCCCTAAAATGATGCACAAAGTTTTCACTGTGAATACCCTTAGGAGGTACCACAAACTGTGGTTTCCAGAGAAGTCATTGAGACAAATGCAATGGTGGGCAAATGCACACAATTCCCAAAGGTTGCCCCAAGCAACTACTCAACATGTGAGAAAGCAAAGGATCTCCACAGGGGTTGGCAGTAAAACAAACATGTTATTTGATCTTGAACTATTTTCATATTGGTGCTATTTGATCTATATCTATGTGCCTTTTCTTTCATTGATATGAGCTACTTAAAAAGATTGCCCATTTCTTCAGAGGGAAAAAAGTTGTGTTTATCTGTGATTTTTAAATAGGGCCATCGTAAAGAAAAAAGTTAATTTTCTTGTTATGTTTTGAAGACTACTAAAGGTTGTTAGCATTTGCTAACTTCAAGTATTTGCACATAGTTTCCATAAAAAAGAAAAATATGAGTTATTATTAATTTTCCCATAACCTGTCATATAAAAATGAATTCAATAACATGTGAGTTCTGCCAAGATGGCTGTATATTTTTTTTAGAGAAATAATGTAGCTGTTCAGGCTAGCCTACATTTTACATGGGGTTTGAATTAGCACTTTTCAATGGATCTCAAAAGCATTTTTTTCTCTGCTATTCAACTCAATACTGAAGCTCCAGTTCAGGAAGGTACTTCATCATGTGAGTAATCCTATTCAAAGCAGTGGGCCACTGACACCCTCAGAGCTGCACATGTACTTACATATCCCAGGAATGAGACCTTGGCAAACAATGAAAGCAGCTGGAGTATGGGGGACCCTCTCATGATTTGAGTCTCACCTTGTCTCAGACGGAGTCGTGAGCTTCACTCGCCAGGCAGGAGCAATAAGACATTTTGTTGGTGTAAGTGAGTCACCAAAGCTCAGTGGTAAATATGGCAGTGGCTTAACAAGGTTCAATGGCAAGGTATGTGCTGCACAGGGCACAGTGCCAGGCAAACTGTCAGGAGACCCTCCCTTGAGTCATGAGGTTCAGAAGGGATCCCCTTGCATTCTAAACTCCTTCCCAGCAGGGATTTTCAGGTGTGGCTCTATTCAGGCTTAGTCTCAGACTTGGTCAATGGTTTATGTCTGTATGATCATAGATACACAGTAAAGCCCTTCTATGACTTAGCTAAGATTTCAAAGTTTCAGTACTTGTATTCCCAATTCACCTACTGGGTGTATCTGGTGTGATAAGGACTCTCTCAGCCTTGAGGAGCAACCTTGAGATGCATCCCCACTCAAGGAGAGATCCTGGCACACAACTCTGCAGCTGTGCAGGAGAGTTCAACAAGTCCTGGGCTGTCCACCAGTTATGGGATAACTTGATTGCCTTATAGTGATATCTGCATACCAGTCATATTTTGGCTGGCATATGCTGAACTAGCCCTAAGCTGCTGAGCAAGATTTATAGCCCTTAGCTGTTTTGTTGTTATCTGTCTCTCCAGAGTCCAACAAACAGATGCAGCAATTCTGACCACTACTGATGACTTTTGCTTAAGTAGAAAAAGGGTGAGAGAGTGGCAGAGCACCATACACTGCAGTTTTGATCTGATGTTTAAAGCAGTGCCTGACACACTGCTCTTCATGGGTGGAGTGCCATTGCCTCATGCTTGACCTTACCTAGACTTATTTATTTGGAAGAAATTCAAGAGGTCACAATCCCATTGTGATGAATGTAAAACAGGGAAGTATGAAATGCAAACAGTCAAGACAGGCCCCAAAAGAGATGTCACAACTTGCAAGGAAAGTGAATATGGTAGTAGCAGCAAAAAACATCATAGCTTTATACTTCTTCCTTTTTGGATAGAAGGTTGAGTAAGGTGGGGGAGGGAGGGAGGGGTGAAATAAGGGAAAGATGGTGAGGCTGCCTGAATATAAACAGAGATAAGGAGAGGGAAGAAACAGCTCTTCAATGTGGGACAATGAGATTCTATTAAAGAGATCATTAATCTGGATTCTGACCTCCCCCACTGTTGAATCAACTCCAGCCACCAGGAGGCAGGGAGAAGGGAGATGGAGAGATAACCATCACTGTCTGCATTTGCTGTTGCCAGAGTGTCTGATGAATCTCCTTCACCCTTCTCATCAGCATGTCTGGATCTAATTTGGTTTTCTCTTTTCTCTGCAGTGCTGCTGTGGAAAGCCATGGATTTTCACTCATTTTAACAGTCAGCTGATGTGTTCAACAGGGAGCTTATTTTGCTAAATAAGCTACAAAGCAAAACACCAAGAAGCACATTGCAGTGAAATAAAATACAGACTCTAATTGATGCAGTAGTTTTGAATAAATCTTTCCATTGTCACAGTCAGCATGCTAAATGCCAAGGCCTGTCAGCACCACTTCTTAGTTACCTACCCAAGGTAACCATACAGTTCTTCTCATTGCAGAATCCAGCTGTTGGCAATACCAATTTACGATGTTTTACTCAAAAAGAATTTTTAAAAAGGAAAAAAATAAATGACAAAATAAATGGCTCTATTTTGCAAGATTGTCAGATCCCATCTCTTCTTGCAGAGCCAAAATAACCCGGAGACCAGTGTGGATGTTTGGCTGGGAGTGCATGAGAGTGATGCCCCAGCAGAGAACTGGAATCAGCTTGTTCAAAAGCCTTGCACTGGGCCACCTGCCCTTTTGTGGAGAAATGGCCTTGGGGAAGTAAACATCTGCAAACAGCCTATTCCACAAAAAGTTTATAAATACTAAATTTGCTGTCTTTAGTTATGGAATGGTGATACTTTTTGTCTGTTTGCAGTTTCAAACTCTGCATATAACCAGGAACAGCAGCCACTTTGTCCTTGGAGCTCCTTGAGTCTGTAGGAAAAAGAGGTATCCAATGCACATTTAAGACTGAAATTTTATATGTGTCCTTCTGAGGGGTTACCTAAGCACATTTACACTCTGAACATGTAAAGTCATTATATAGGCAGAATAGGAGGAAAAATGAACATCCAGTTTGTGAGAAATGGGAGGCAGAGGGACCAGAAAAGGGCATGCCACTGATAGCAGTTTTCTGTTATTGCAGGCCAGACATCACATGGCCCCTTTCACAGAATTAATTGTTTAGTGAAAAAAAATGCTCTGCTACAAGTCTGGACCCAAACTCTGTGCTGTGCACTTTGCTTACTTCAGCTGGCATCTCTGAGTGATATGTCAGATTGTAATTAGATCTCTGAAATTAGAAGAAAAAGAAAGACCTTATGGCATTTTGTGCCAAAAAGGTTTAAATAATTTAAGTATTTAACTTTCCAGAAATTATATTTTTCAGGAAAAAAAGGTGATTTTTATATTCTATTTATTTTCTTCTGTTTTTCACAGGTGGCCCTTCTCTTACACTGAAGAGTCAAAATTTGTCTTGGTAAATTTACCTGTAATATCAATATAGCTCAAGATTCCACTGTTGTGAAAAAATCACATTTAATTTATCAAGGGGTATTCAGGCAGGTCCTACGAAAAAGTATTCTTGGCCTGAAAAATCTTCCCTAAAAACATTTTAGAATTTATTCATGATAGTCTGTAGAGGTTTTTTTATTCCCCAAGCTACTGTATGGAAAGGATGAAATTTTGTGTTAAATTCTAACAGCTCAAAAATTGTATAAAAAGATAATAATTTTGTATTAAATACTAAAGGACTTTCCTCCATGAGGATATAAGCAAGTTCCAGAGGAACTAGTAGTTATGCTGCAGAAGGATTTTTCAGGCTTAAGAGAGCTTGGGGGAGGGTGTTTGAGTGCATTAGTATTCATTCCACGTTTTTGCCTGCTGTTCCACATGCACTATTTTGTGCCTCCACAAACTGCTCTGGATGCAGATCAAAATTATTTAAAATAATTCACAGGGGAAAAAAAAACCCCAAAGCAGCAGTTTCCATGTATTTCCACATTGCCTTCATTTTCATTGACATTTACTGTTAGCCTTTTTATAGCAATATGAAAAAAGATGGCAGAAGCAGAGAAGGGAAAGGCTTTGTCTGATAAGAAAGGCTGTTACATTTTAGGGAGAAGTTCTCACAACAAATCAGAATGCTGTTAGCTTTCCTTGTGCAGTCAGTATCAACAATTTAAAGCAGCAGCACTGAATTCTTTAACTGAAAAGCCACTTTAAAGTTGTTGTTATTACTATTACTATTCCTTCTTGTTTGCAAAATCTGTTTTTACACAGGAGAAAGTATAGTGATCTCTTCTGTGTTAATACTTTTTAGTAGGGTGAACACTCACTTCCTCTGATTTTATTTTCTGTTTCTGAAGCCTCCTGAGTCAGAAGCCAGTCCAGGAACAGACTGCCAAGGAGCCGAGCTTCCATCTCCTGGAGCTGAACTCACAGCTGCAGGAACACTTACTGGGAAACTTCACTAAAGATCAAGTGGGCACCATCTCCTGCAATATATGGATTTATCGAGCAAGTTCTGCTTTACTCCCCTGAAAAAATAGGCTTCTTACTAAATGCTTGGGAGGAACCTTTAATTTCTTGCTCACTGACAGGAGCCTGGTTCATGGCCCATCACCACTGGCTTTAGGCTCCTTCTTTAATACTTGTCCTCGTAGTGAAATTCTTGAATCCTGATTGAAAAGGAGCATGGTAATGTGCAAACTTGTCTTACAGTACAAAGTTGTATTGCCTACTCTGAGAGCAGGCCAGAAGAATCCCTGTAGCTCATGGAATTGTATGGAGATCTGCATGAAAGAAAAGAAAAAAAAAAAAGCTAGAAAGTTAAGGGTAAGCTTCAAAAGCAAAATCCCAAAATCCCACCAGGAGAGGACAAGCTTAGAAGAAAGCTGAAGGGGAAATTTATACATTTTTGGAGGCATGAATAAGGTGGATTCAGGGAAGAGGTGCCTCTTACACACACATACACACACAGAGAAGTCAAATGTCCAATGTTCAAGATTCACATTACATGAAACACGGTGAACTCTCAGTGCTAACTGAGGCACAGTATGGTAGATGCAAAATCTTTAAATCAGTGTGTTCCCTTGTGGACAATAATCACTGACTCTGGGCAATCTCTTAAAAAAAGTCCTGGTCCCTGCTGGGTGAAGTGCTGGAATCTGTGCTGTTGTTCTCAGGGTGCCACCCTGCTGAGTTCAAGATGAAGAATAAATATGCATGAAGTTGACAGTTAGTTTGGCTTCCACCAAAGCTTAATTTAGCTCACTTCTCAGTGCTGAATAAGATAAATTAAAACCAATAATTAATAGTTCTTTTAACACAGGGAGTAAAGTGCAGCATGTGATAAAAATGCTAAATCTGGGGAAACTTCAGAGTTGGAGGATAAAGACTGTACAGTGCATTCCACATTGGCGAGGAGATACCACATACTTTGCAGGGCACTGATGGACTAAACAAAAGAAAATGTCTGGTCAGAGGAAACAAAGGAATGCACAGCAGCATCCAGGAAGGATGTAGCACAGTCCACACCAGCTGGAATGCCTCTCCTGAGGAGTCTGAAATTCCTTCCATCTCCTCCCCCCTCCTGTTTTTGGTTTTCAACCTTTTCTACCAAGAAAAGGACAAAAGCTTTATTATGCTTGAAGTCTGGCCACAAACAAAATTACCTAAAAGGTGCTTCAGAGCATTTAGTACATGAGCATGTGCTATTTCTGCAGGGACATGGCAAGCTTTCCCAGTGACTTTTGCCATCATCCACAAATTGCACATTTTCCTTCTGTGTTACTTCACAAAGGCGCCTCCTTTTTCTTCTTAGCTTGAACCACTGCACTCACTTCCTTTGAAGCCAGAAGCTGCAGAGCTGACATTGTACAAGGAATTTCAAATAAATTCTAATAGCCATTTTGGAGAGGAAATATTGGGTGTTCATTATTGATTTTGTTACTTTATTGTGATTGTTTCTGTGTATAGCTGCAAATGGGCGTTTTTTGTGGGTGTGCTGTGCAACCTGCCTGAGGAAGGTTGTACGAAATTCTAGAATGTTTTTAAAAGTACAGCAAGTACAAGGCAGAGAAGTATACATTTTGTAATATGTATATACATATATATTACACATATATTGCATACACTTATGCCTGCTCATCAAACACTCATTGCTCCCAGCCAGAGAGGGTGGGTAGAGCAGTAAGTAAAGAGTCTTCAATATTCATTCAAGAAGGGTGATCTATGAATGATGAAGACAAAGAGGTGGTTGGGGGAAAATGGGCAAGCTGAGGCTGGCCTCAGTGGCATGGAAAAGGAAACAGAAGCCACATGAAAAGAGACATAAAGATAAATAGTAAGAGAAAGAACCATGTCACTCTCTAAGGTGTGGACAAAATTCTTAAACTCAGTTCAGTGGGAATAGGAAAGGTTGTTGGAGAAATTCAAATCAGCATGGCATTGATATGTCAGACAGCAAAGCCAGGAACTTTCTACAAATAAGGAGAAAAGCAACACTCTGTGACTGAAATCACTGTATTTCTAAATGTTATCTATGTAACTCATAGAATTGTCATGCAGATTGCTTGATGTTTGCAGCTGAAAGATATTGCTTTTACACTAAATATTCTTATTTTGTTTTATTCCTTTAAAAGACTGTACTCTCTCACAGTAGCTTTTCTGTCCAACCTCAGTAAAGTCTACACTTGAGGTTCCAGTCTCTTACCTCACCTGTATTTCAGATTGTACAGCACATTGTAAAGCCCCTGCTGTACTGTAGATGGTTACTATCACAAGAAGCAGCCACAGGTCCTGTGTCCAGGAGGAGCCAGCTTCTTCTCACAGATGACAACTGCCTTTAACTGCTTTCCTGGTTGAAAGGGGAGAACCTACCAATCCACAGGTGGTGAAACCATTTGGATGTAAATTATACAGGCTGTCCATCAAGCTGCACAAGCCAATAGCTGGTTCACAGCTGAATGAACCCAGTGTTCAATCTGAGAGATTTGAATTCAGAACGTGTAGAAAAAACCCTCAGACCTCCATGCAAAATTCATTGAAGGCCGAAAGTGGCATCATTTCTGGCCCGACAATCCTGCGTATGCGGAAAACCAGAAGGAGGGAAACTTGGTGCCATGTTAATGCTGCCCAAATATACACAATGAAGTCAGACTGAAAGCAATGAAATTGCAGACGCTCCTCATGAGCTAAGAGGACCATTTTCCTTAACCAGTGACCTTCAATTACAGAGTAGCAAGCAAATTAGTAGAGACAAAAAAGAAAAACCTGTTAGCCAGAAAATCTTACTGGCTAAAGCTTGTCTTGTTTCAGTTCCAGTTTCCATAGCTTTTCGGTAAAATATGTGCTGTCTCTTTCTCTTTTGGAGTACTGGTGTTAACTGGAAATGTTGATTCTGGGAACAATGAATTCCTTATCAAATGGGGTTTACAACTGAGTTTTTCAGAAAGCTTCAAAGGTTTCTGAGTAACTTGAAGGATCTGAATCATTGCCTCAAGCCTCCTGATGTCACAGAGATCAAGTTAGGAAAAAATTCAACACCAGAAATGGCAAGGGCAGGAATACAACTGCCATTTCTCAGTTCACAGATCCTCAGCATTCCTTATGCTCATGCTGGTTTGCCTGTAGGTTGGAGTGACTGTGAAGCAGACTGGGATTTACAGTGCAGCAGTTTGATGACCCCTATACAAAGAAGGGGGCTTACCCTGAATTATAGTCATCTGAAAGGTAGGAATCTGATCTTACCCAGTTCAAGTTGTTCATACAACTTGAAAAATTCACAAATCCAGCTGAATTACATGGTGTCAATCCACTTCAAAAGGGAACTAGAGAAGATAACATCATCTACCAGCAAAGGGTGTCCACACAGGGAACCAGCACTGTTCAAATACACAAGCTGACTTAATTCCCTAGATAGACAAGCCCAAACAACAAAGAATATATGTCCTTCTTAATTCTGAAATTGGAGAGGATGTTTCTATTTTTTTTCTTTTTTTTATGGCTGATAATGCTATACATCTTTTGTGACCTATTTTACCAGTTCCTCCATTGCAACCTTCGAATCCTATAATCCAAATCAAGTATAGGAAAAGCTCCATTTGTCCTTCTCTGGACGCAGTTTGACAAAAGGGATTTTCCATTTTGATTATTAGCCCCATGTATATGCCCCAGATCTACAAAACAAGCCAAAGTCTCAATAAAAAAAAAAAAAAAGGCAAATTCACTTAAAAGATAAAACAAGCCACACAGTTAAAGATAATCATGTAGGTAAAAACTTTCTCTTGACAACACTATTAGCTAAATATCTTCTCTCTCTCTTGAGTATATATAGGCATGAAATCTTTTCCCCGACATTTCTGAGTTATATTAGAGAAAAAGGTTGGAGCAATAGCTGCAGGTTTTCTCCTACTTGGTCAAATCTGACACACTTTCCTGCTACCTGTGCAGATTAACAGTTTTCTTTAAGCCTCCATTTTCAAAGTGTTCTCAGTTCAGATCATCAGCTCCTACAATTTACAGAGAGAGATTCATTTCTAAGGGACAGCTGTAATAGCATGGTACAATGCCAGATTGTTGCCTTCTTGCTACTAATATGTTTGCTTTCAGAGCCAATCGATCTTTTTAAGATTCCTCTTCACTTTAGTTTGACATAAATCTCTTAATGACGAGTCTCTGAGTGTTCTCTAAATGCAACATGTGGTGAACTCTAAGTCCCAAGGCTGAAGCCACAGACTTCCCACTGTTTGTTGCTTGGTCTCAATAAACATCACGCTGATATACTGAGATGACTCAGTGAGGCAGTGTTCACCTGCCAGCACCAACTCACTGGTTGGGACTTGTGAATTTTTCCAGATATCAGACAGGCTGGAAGAGCAAAGCCATTTATAGACCTGGTGATTATAATGATGCATGGGAACAAAAATAGATTTACAACAATAATAACATCCAGGACAGCAATACAAATAGTGAGGATAAAAACCAGAGAAAGATAAATACCTGTCTGGAAATATGACTACTAGTGAATCAATAAGTTGATGTTCTAGCCAAAGCACATCACTGCAAATTGAAAGCAACGTAGTGCTGGTAACCTTCAGTCTGCCCAATGCAAGTTGTCCTTTTTCTCCAGTCTTATGTACTGTTACAAGTTGCAGTGAACCATTTCCTGTTAACTAGAGGGCTGTTTCCACACCATTTTAACTAATGACTATTAAAATAAATTAGTTGTATTCCTGTAAGATGGAATGGAGTACTTAATCCCTGTAATACTCATCACTTCAGATTTATTAGTGAAAGAAAAAAACTTGATTTTTTAGTTTCTTTTCCTATAACACTTTGTAATCTTCTATGAATAATGAATACTTGAAGGCGCTTAACTTTCAAAAAATAATTTCAGGCTGTGTCTCTTCTCTGTTATGGCATGTAGTCACAAACGTGGCTCTTTTAAACACTGCTGAGAACAACTTTGTTGTAGCATGGACAAGTGTTTATTACAGGGTTTACTGCCTTGTCCCATGATTCTATGCTCTGCAAACGCAGGTCTTAACTAATTCCCAAAGGCAAAGTGGCAACGTTGTAAAACACTTGTGAAAACATTCAAACTGCAGTTTAAACCTTGTTAAAGCGCAGTTCTTCTTTGGAAAGTGACACTGAAAATGGGATCCTGTATTTATTGTGTTTGTGTGATTTCAGGATCAAACATGCTAAGTACAAGCATACAGTTCTCTCCTAACATCCACAGCCAGCTCTACAGAGATTAGATGGCTGAAAAGTTCATGTTCATGTATGGTTAAGGTGATGGTCTCCTTAGCAGCAGTCCCAACACGCTATCGTCATTGAAACAGATACACCTTGTCCCCCTTCCATCTAGCTGAATGAGCTTGAGGAGGATCTGTTTTCTTCTCATTAACCTCTGACAGTTTTTTCACTGCTTAAGGATGAAAAACATCTTTTCAGCACATCTAACTCTGAACAAAAATATACACAAAATAGTTGTGTTGAAAAAGATCCCTCTTCTTAACAACAGCACCATTTTCAGCTGAAGAATTTCAATGGCTTTCTAATGTGTCTTCTGCTCTGGTTAATTGCATAAAATATTTCCATCTCTAGAAAATTCTGATATGAACACTATTGTCCATACACATTAACCTGTTTAAATAGGCTTATGAGCTATAGTTTTACTTCTTGACAGAGCCAGCTGTTGGGCATTTATGGCTAGTACCAGCAAAGAGAAGACATAGCCCCATCCAAAGCCCACTGAAATGCAGTTAACAGTGTTAATTAAATGCAGGGAGCTTGCTATGCAGTTGCTGCTTTTCTTTCTGCTGTATCTGAGATGAAGGCAATCAGCCTCACCTCCCTCCCAGGATCCCCTGACTTGACACTGGAGCTGCCTCCAATCAGAAGAGACACATTGCCATGTCCAGCTCTTGGCCTTTGAGAGGATAAAAGTAGTTTAATTTAAACTTCCACTTATGAACTTAATAACTTCTGCTGATGGAATTGCTGTAGCATTATGGTTGACACTTGAAGTTGGTCCCTGCTTGGAGAATACCACACAAAGCTATCCTAACATGCTCAAAGATGTCCATGTCAGGAACAATCCTTCCCACTGTTCCACAATGAAAATGCGGGAATGTACAGGTAAAATTCAACTATTGGCACTACTGTGCTTTTACCTGGGTGATACATTCATAAATATATTTAAGAATAAATGCTAAAGTACTAAAAAGTTGTGAAAAGATTACAGGAACATTTGCATCATCCATTCCAGGTACAATACTAATCAAGTGGTGACTACTACCCATCAAATACCAGCAATGCTCCCTCAGGTGGTCGGCTTTCTGTGCCAGTTTTCACACCACTTCTCACAGAGAGCTTACCACTAATTCAAGTGTCTTGAATTTTTATCATCCTGACAAGTGTAACCAGAATTTGTTTCAATCTTAGGTTATGCTTGATGCATGTTCAAATGGCAATAGATTTGTAAAGAGGCACGTGTGAGGCTGTCCTTGAAGATGATGGTTTCCAGACAGTGTAGCTGAATTTTTATGAAACAGTATGCAGGCTTTTTCCACCTAACTCTTGCCAATCCTGCTGAGCCTTGTGACTCAAAGGGGAGAAACTGCACACCCATTGCCAATAGGGGCCCCAGTTTCAAATGCTCAAGAGCTGGCATATCCAGAGCTGAGGTTTTGGTCTGGCCTGTGAAAAGGGAGAAAAAACCATCTGTGAAAGCTGGAGGCACATCAGGTTTGGCTTCTTCCCCAGGATCCCACAGGCTGCCATAATCCTTTATAGCTATCTGCAGGTTGGAAAATAAATCCTTTCTCTGCACCTTCCTCTGCTCCACACCTGGCACACACAGGTTCCCCGGGGCTTCTATGGAGCCCTCGGAGCAATCCCGGGAAGGACGAACAGCAGGGTTTGATCCTTATGGCTTTAGAAAAATGCCCTTCTCTAACTTAAACAGGGGAGAAGGAAGAACAGCGCCCTGAGTGGGACTGCTCCTGGGGCAGGACCATGCTGAAGGCACGACTGTCGCTGGAAAATCACAGCAAGGGCCCGGTGTCGCCGCTCGCCCGGGCCTCTCCCGGGCCAAGCCCCTCGGGCCGGTGCAGGCCGGCGGCGCCTCGGGGAGAGGCGGGCGCCGTCTCTCGCATTCCTGCCTCAGCAGGGAAGGGAAGGGAAGGAACGGGGACCCTCCTCCTCCTCAGCCTCCCCGCCCTGGCCTTCGCTTCCAGCGTGCCCCGCTGCTGGGAGCCCCCGGGGAGCGCAGCCAAGGGAGCGGAGCCTCCCCTCCGGCCCCGCTGCAGCGCAGGGCGGCACAGCCAGACAGCCAGACAGGGTGCAATTAAACCCTCCCCTGGCCAGCCCCCGACACTCCCTCCTGCATTTTCCAGTCTGTGGTTACGGTGCTCAAAGGGTTCCATTAAGTCACCAAGTTTTACAGGTTCCTTAAAAAAAAAAAAAAAAAAAAAAAAAAAAGAGGGGGTGGGGGGAGGTGAGGGGGAGTGCGCGAGAGAAAAGTTTGGTCATGGCAGGGAATGTGTGATCAAAGCTGAGCCCAGGCTTCCTGTTACACCGGGGCTATATATATATCGTGTCTTTAATGTTGGGAATGTAAGCAGCTGCTGGAGCCTGGCGCTGACTCTCTGCCTGATTCCCAGCGCGCTGAGGTTTCTTCCACCGACCACAATGAACAAGTTCCTGTGCTGCACGCTTGTGGTGAGTCCCTTCGCAGAGGTACATGGGCTCTAGGATGCATTGCAGCTTCAGACACCAGGCTGGAGAGACACACGGCTTTTCTTCTGGGCTTTTGTTTTAGATTTGGGGGTTTTGGGGGGGTTGTTTGTTTGTTTGTGGGTTGCTTTGTCTTCTTTCCGTTTTCTTGGTAAACCCTTTTTGTTTCATCTCTCCAAACTTTCCTGGTGAGTTTGGAATGTGATGGACATGTTCAGCTCCAGGGAGACAGCAGGGATTTTCATCCCATTCTCAAGGTAGTGGCATGATTTGCTTTTATTTGGCTTTTTTTTTTTTTTCTGACTTCCTCCCTACTTTTGTAAGGCCTCATCAGACTGGTCTGAAGCAAAAACCTGTATCGAGTAACGAATTTAGAAACTGTAGGCTACAATGTTTGTTTCTGATTTACAAAAGCTCCATCCCTGCCTGCCTCTAATCTCTGCTGCAGTGCACTCTCAGGTACTGGGTTGGCTTCCTAACCCAGGAAAACCACTGTGAACACCACAAAAAAACCCCACTAGTGTGTGGTTCTTGTCTTGGCTTAGAAAATTCAGCTTCATATGCAAGAAGGTGATGAATTAGTAGCTGTGTCAGTAGCTATT
This sequence comes from Agelaius phoeniceus, assembly GCF_051311805.1. Classification (NCBI taxonomy): domain Eukaryota; kingdom Metazoa; phylum Chordata; class Aves; order Passeriformes; family Icteridae; genus Agelaius; species Agelaius phoeniceus. The sequence goes on from NC_135265.1 coordinate 137,798,261, forward strand.
ACAGAAGAAGTTGGGTTATTAAATCTGGTATAAGCCCCTGCTTTAATAAGTTTTTGTTTACTTGGTGATTTAGTAAGATACTTCCAGATGCAAAATTAGAGATGTTAGCAGTGCAGTAAATCTTTCAAAATGTTATTTAATCCATTTAGTCATATGGAATAGTATATGAGTTCAGTTTAATTAAAACCTGCCTACAGACAGAGCCTGTGTAACATCTATTTGGAGGCTCTTCATCTTTTGCATAAGGAAACTTTTAAAGAAAAACATTAAAAAATAATATTCAGAGCAGGCTCTTGCCAGCACAGTAACTTGCCTCTGGGTTGTTTTGGTGAGCACAACGGCATTAATGTTGTGGCAGAGCATTAGAACTGAGATCCATTTATTCTGAAAGCTTTTTATAAATGCAACGAGATTTCCAGGATTTGATGAGTAATGCGTGTTTATTACTCTCTGTACAACTTTCTGAAAGAGCTTTTTGAGAAGGAAACCCAAAGTAATTAATGGTGCACGGGAAGTAAAATTTGTCAGGCTTGTGGTGGGCAGATTGAAATGCAGGACAACTTTTTCATCCCATGTCTGATGTTGTGCCTGCTTTGTCAATATGAAATCAGAGGAAGTTAATCTGGGAATTTCAGCAACATCTGGTTATCAACCTGGCTTCTTATCTGTGGCTGTCATAAAATAATCACATCAGGATTTTGATTTTGATTTAATGCAATGTGGCTGTTCGTGTTCTCCCACAAAGTAATAGCATTTGGTGAAGTTCAGCATAATCCTTTGGCAGATGAGTCTTGGAGCTGAAATACATCAGTGGCAGTGCATAGCAAAGAGATGATCATTCAACTGCATTATTATTATTGTTGTTGTTGTGATTCCATTTATTTTAAAAAATTGTGACATTTTAGTAAAATTAGTGAAGTTTAAGTACTGTCAGATGTGCTAGATCTCAGAAAAGTAGCTTTAGTATCTGTTTTTAGGAGGTACAACAACTCTTTTTGGGGGTACAACTATAGATAAAAGTTCTGTGTGTCTGGCTCACATACCTCCCAACCTAGTTTGGAGACATTGTATCTGGGGCATGATGTACTTTCAGCCTTGGCCTCTTTGCTAAGGTTTCAGAAAGGTTAAACCTGATGGTGGTAGTGCACTCATGTTTGTGTTGTGTGCTTGGAACACTAAAGCTGCTTACAAACATTATGAAATTGGACTGAATGGAAAGAAATTCCCCAAAGCTGAATCTCATTACTTGTCACGTAACTATCTTGACCCTTACACTTGACCTTTCTCTATTTTGGATCTCTGGGCACATGTGACATTCTTTTTCTGGCCTGCCTGTTGGGTTTTCTGTGTGTAGGCAGCAGTGGCTTTGCAGCCTGTGAGGGTAGGAGTTATCTTTCTGTCTGACTTTCTTTCTGTCTGCATGTCTGAATGTTTCTTGGTTAAAAATAAAACACTAAGGTTACCAGAAGAATTTTTAAAAGATATTGTCACAATTGAAGTTGCACCCACTGTTCAAATCTCATGGAAAACTTAATTTTGTTCCTTCTGTAAAAACCCCTGTTTGCCCATGGTACTGGACATACATCCTCTAGCTAGCAGTCAGCTGTTAGTAATTCTGTCAGTGCAAAGGCAGACTGTAGTTACAGTGGGAACATCCCAGGTGTGGGTTAGCTCTAAATCTTGCTATCACTGGTGAATAGTGTTCCAAAATGTAAGACAAATATTTTGGAGAGTTATCTGCTTAGTTTTCCCTGCTTTGTCCCTCTACAGGTTTCAAGGCAAATGTAACTCATATAAATGAAGACTTTCAATTTAGTGCTGCTTTGATAAGATCTAAAACTGCTCTTCACCTGAATTTCATTTTCCTACCACTGAAAATTAAACAGTAGTTTAGACCTCTAAATTGGTTGTGAATGACAACTAATGGTGCCTCAAAAAGTCTCTACAAGACTTGGCTTTTTGACATATTCCTTTACTGGCAGAGAAATGAAGACAGTGTTTCATAGCCTCAGTTTTGAATACAGGTCACTCAGGAGAGTCACCAGTGGAACTCCTTATGTAAAAGAGGAGCCTCCACTTCATAAAGTGTCTTCCAAACAAAAATAGGTCCTGTTATGTCCAAAGTGAGTGGATTACAATGAAGCAGTTGGTAAAATGGTAGAAGAACTTTCTAGCTGAACTCCAACCAGTGAAGATGACTCCATGTCAGGTTTCATTGTGTAGCTGGCACTTGGTGGGGTCTGCAGAAAGGTCCTTTGCCTGGGCAGTGCTCTCGTGAGCCTGCAGCACCCACAGGTCAGGTCAGCAGTGCTGCAGAGCTGCTGGCCCAAAGAGGTTAAAGCTGGTGATTGCATGGGCCTCCAGAGCAGCAAGATGAGATGGATGAGAGCTAGATGGGAGTAATTTCTGCCAGGTTGGCAAGTATTTTACAATGGTGATTTTCAATAGGTGGATGTGGATCTGATCCAGCATGGCATTGTCACATACTGGATCTGAGATACAAGCTATTGATGGAAGAGGACCTTGATAATATCATCCAGTGCTATATTTTGCCAGTGGGATTTCTCTGGGCCTGTGCATGATTTCAGTGAGGAATTTTGCCTAAGGGTTGAGGATATGTGAAAGCCTCCTGCCTTTGCTTTGTCCAAATATTTTATATAGAAGGCAAAGTAGGAGAGTTGTGAGGTTTTACTTTGAACCCAATGCAAACACTGGGAGCAATCTGACAGATGTCTTGAATGATTATTTATCACACAAGAAAATATGCTTTGGAATACTTGTGGAATGCAAAACAGAAACAGATTTATCTTTCTCAGCAAATTAAACATTCTCCTTTGGTCTACAACCCAAAACCACAAAGCCAAGCTATATAATAATATTTTCATATGCTGAAAAGCCACTCTCTTTTCTGCCACAAAGCACTGATTTAAAGGGATGATGCTTGAAGGATTTTTACTTCATGTGCTTTGTCTTCTAGTTCATTTTAATTCAACGAGAGAAATCAAGCGGCTCTTTGCCTTACATTTCAAGATGAAAGAAAAGGGCGTGTATTTTTTTTGCCCAAGATCTGAAATGGAATTTTACAATCACATTATTTCTCTTTCAAAAGCATCTTCTAAGGAATCAAGCAAATGGACTGCACAGGCCTTTTATGTGTATGCTGACATAAGGATGGTATGGAGAAATATAGCTTCAGGCCTAATGTGCTGAGTGACACAGTGAAAGAACTGCTGTCTAACCTTGGGTAATTCATCTTGAATAAGTTCTCAGCATTTGCTTGCATCACACTGACTTACACTAGACTTGTATTTCAGTATTTACAGTTCATCCCAATTCCTCACACTGAGACAGCCATCCTGAGAGGTGCCCAGGATTTCCCCCAGGGACATGGAGGAAGACTGAGTTCTTCAGTCTTTTTAGCAGTGAGCCTATGACACTAAAACTCCATTTCACCCAATAGGTTGCTAGATGTAGTTAATTATATTAGGTTTTGTTCTAGTTTTGGGGGTTTTTTTGTTTTTGTTTTTGGTTTTTTCTTTTGCTATAACAATTTTGTTATTTTGTTATAGAATTTCATACTCAGAACAAAAAAACCCCTAACCTTTAGGGGTTTTTTATAAAATTGAGCCTTGCATTTTATTAACCTTAGGAAAACTGTTTACAAATGAATCACACTAGCAATTAATTTGTCAAGATGAAAAAGATACTGAACATTATTTTCTTCCCTTAGTGCTGGCATATAAAGAATTGGCTGAGGATTTAAAACCGAAAGAAACTGCCTGGATCTCTTCAGTCCATTTGCCATCTTTTCCAGGAAACTAAATGTTGTATTTCCTTTCAGAAAGGCATTGAGAGATATATTTAGGACACATGGATTTCTTACACCTGCTTCTCAGTGAAAGGCTGTTCCCAATCTTCCTCTGACAAGAGAATCCCTTTTTCATTTGCCAGTATTATTCTTTAATAGAGAAAGTTCTTCTCTCTGAGTTCACTGTCTATCTGTTCTGAATCCATAGCTTCTCTTGTGACTTGCCAAGCTATTGAAAAAGTCCAGATCCTCTCCAAAAAGAAGCTCTCAATTTCCTTTGAAACTTCCTCTGTACTGCTTCCCAGTGAATTATCCTTTCCTAAACAAGGATGAACAGAATTTTACACTATCTTCTGAATGATAAATCCACTAATTTGGTTGTGTGCAGCACTGATGGATGCCAGCTTTGGTTTCAGAAGGGTTATAGGGTGAACATACTCATTGTCCCTACTTCTGATTCCAGTAGACTGAAGCTGGACTTGTAATTTCTTCCTTCTTTCAAATTAGCACATGACACCTTTTCCAGCAAGAGCAAAACAGACCAGGCATGTTTATGGAAGAAATCTTGCTTTCTGTGAAGCTTTTGGGGAGACCACTGTTCAGAATTAGTAAGTTCAGATCATGGCACTTTCCTGTGCTCAAATAGTGCTTAGTGAATAGAAGACATTCAGGTGCTTAGTATATAGACTGCATTTCAATATGGACATTCAGATCAATCAGAGGTTTGTGTAGCTAAGAAACTGCTATCAGCTTGGTCATAGCAATGAGTTTAGGAGAGGAAATGTCAGGAAAGACATAAAATGCATTTAAATGCCATTTTAATTTGTCTTAGGAACATGCTATTGAAGGGCCTCTCCTGATCATCTTTATTTACTGTATTTTAGTTTCCATATCAGAGCAGCCCTGGAGTGCACAAAGTGGATTTACCAAAGTAAACTGAACTGATGAGAGCAAATCTAGAGATGGGCCCCAGAGACACCAGATGCACTGTAACCACTAATGCATGCTTGTCCATGAGAGCAGATTGAAGTTAGTCCAAAATATCCCCTCAGAATAATACATAATGTGGATGTCAGGTGCTCAGCACCATCTGTTTTGCTCTGCAAATCTGCTGTAACAGGTGATGCAAATTCCTAATGTAAGCACAAACTCAGGGTGTGTTAGGCCAGGAGAAAGAACAATTTAGTGATGTTCCCCTCCAGCTTATTCTGTGAACTGGGGGACAAAAGAGTCTTTTCATTCTGTTTGTGCCAACTTGCTGCAGTAAAAATAGTGAAAATTATATTTCATTTTCTTCCACCATTACTACTGAATTCTTGCAAAACATCTGAAAAATAGATTGACTTTACTTTAGCATTTGATGTGGGTTTAAAGATAACTTCTGATTTGCAGGTTGCATATCAATATTCAGAATACTCAGTTGTGCTATGTGTGTTTGGACTGCATAGAAAACAATATTGCAGATATTTTTTCTTAAGTATTATCAAATAACCTACAGTAGTCTTATGAAGTGTGGTATTGGGGATTGAGGTCTAGGAATGTATTTAGCAACATAGTGATGGCTATATTTGGTCTAAAACTAAGTCCAGATAAAATGCCCTAAAAAGACCTGTATGCTGTCTGTGGCTGTGGTTGATATCTGATGCATAGAAGAGATGGAAGAAATATCACTATTTTTGATTTGCACAGCTCCCTGTGCCAATAGGCTCATAGTAGTCAAACAGCAGTAATAGTGATCTAGCTCTGTGTTGCAAATTATGTATAAAATGCTCTGGTAAAATTCTGAGATATTCATTGTATATCTTTAGTTTGACTCAAGGATCTTTTTGTCATAATATTTTACTAAATAAAATAATTGGCTCCTCCATAGATGTCGCTCAGCCAGTGATCAAAGGATTACTGCAGCTACGTAATGTGTTTCTGAGAAAAAAAGGGAAAACAAGTGTGATGTGCTCTTCTCTTAAAAGCAAAAAGAAAAAAAATCAAATGGGAAGACTGATTGCTCTTTTAGTGATGCTGATTTATTTATTCTATTATTATGGGGTTTGGTTATGCTCATTTAGATTAATAAGATTCTAGTTGCCATTATCAGTTTATAGTTATTGGTTCTTCCAAGGACAAAACTCAGTATGTCTCACACACATATATAGTTCAAGTATTGTTTTGCTCAATTTTTAAAGTCAATTCCTCTCAAATTGTGTTGAAATGTTTTCAGTTTTTATTGGCTTGTTTCCCATAGCCGTAGGTTCTTCAGGGAGCAGATGCCTCCATTTTCCCCTACAAATTCCTATGCTTTCATACCCTGAATATTGAATTCTAATTAATTTTAATGCTGAATCATCCACTGCAGCAAAACTCTTTATTCACCTCATACATGGTTTCCCATATAAATAGTTTAGTAAGGAAAATAGATAAAATCTTGTTATTCTTGCTCCTACATGTTGCAGAGTAGAGTTAACAGCTCTGAAATGATTCACCTAGCTGTTCATTACTTCACATTCTTGAAAATGTGTCACCATGGGCAGAGGCACAACCCAGAGGAGCAGATTCTACTGCAGGGACAGCTCTGGATTTGTGGGGAGCTGTGCACTGCAGAGCAGGAATACTGATGTTTCTGCACAAGGACTGCTGCCCATATGACTGGTTGCTGTTCCTAATAATTTTCACAGTGTCAGATTTTCACCTCTGTTGGGAGTTTCCACAGATACCTGTGTGAAGTGTGGGTTGATGCTTATCTTTGTAGTGCCTGTGCCACATGGGTCAGATATGTTCTGTGAAGGGAATGGTTGTGCCCATGACTCTGGGATGCTGTATTATCTATTACTGAACTAAAAACATAGAAGAAAACTTCGCTGTTCACATCAACAATTAATGAGATTACCAGGACTTCCTTATTACTAGAGTCATAGCTGTAGATTTACCAAGGGTGGGGGCATTTTTCCTCAATGTAAAGCCACTCACTATTAAAAAATGTGCTGCACCCTCTTTGTTAAATAGATCACATAAAACAGATCCAGTCATTTAAGGAAAATTGAGTTGTTTATCAAACTTCAAAGACTAAAAAGGAATTTCTCACAGTGAAAGGTATTGTGCATCTAGACCACAAGAAAACTGAGATCTCCACCTCTAGAAATCTGATAAGTTATCAGTCAAGAGCATTATTAGTCAAGGGTACCTACAAGAGGCTGCAGGGAATATCCATACTATCTGCATTTCATTCCTCAGCCCAAGTAGAGCTGTATGAAAAGTGGATTCATAGATGTGCAATTGGAGAATGCATTTAAGAGTACTAGCTTAAGCAATAAGAGTTCCTAAGTTAAGCATCTCATATCACTTGTTGTTTACTGTGAATTGTGTTAATGCAGATGAAGTTTAAATTGTCATTTCCAAACTTAATAAGACTATGGCTTTAGATGTGCCATGATATGGCAGAAGTGAGGAAGTGAGGCCCTTAAATGAAACATCTCAAGAAAATACAACTTTTTAAAAAAAAAGTTAATTCCACTTATACTTTGTGGACATTTGGAAAAGAGGAAATACATTTTTGAAATTGAGTTGGCAACTCTGTGTTAGCGGACAAGGATTAAATTAGCAATAAAGACAAGTCAGTTAGATCTATAGTTTTATTGGATACACTGAAAAATATCTTAAGTCAGATCCAGTTTACTTCATCTTTATAAAATAATGTACAAGTTTTGGAAGAGCAGGGGCCCATGCAGCCATGCATGCAGTGCTGGGACAGAGCTGTGTTATCAGTGAGGAGAGTGAGCTGTTGGCAGACCCTGTGGGGATCAGGGTGGTTCTCAAGAGTTATTTTTTGGTAGACTGACAGAATCACAGAACCAGATTTTCGATTATAAGACCAAAACAAAGTGATATGGAGGTTGTCTCTGCAGCAAGGCAGGCTGTCTCAGCTCACCAGGTCCCCAGTCACACCAGCAAAGCTGACTGTTGTAGGAAGCAGGAGGACTCCAGCTGTCATGGCACGTGCTGGTACTGAACCAGCTTTTCACAACAGCTGTGAGCCTGGGGTTTCAGGTAGGAAATGAAAGCATTGGCCTGGTCTCTTCCAGCTCATGCAATTGAGTCCTTAATGTGCCCTTCATACCCCACATCATTCCTTACCTTTGTCTCAAGCTGTGTCTTCTCTTTTGATGAAGTTGCCACATTACATCCCAAAAGCTTCTGCATATCAGTGCAAAATTGAATGGAAGGCATTAAAAAGTAACCTCTATTGTTCTAGCCATTAATTTCTGTAAAAAGTAGTGTAAGAGAAATAGTGTAAGGAATCACCTTTAAAGGTATCTGTGGTAATGGTGCACTACACTGGTCATATTCATATGCTCAGGCACAATTTCTACTTAAGAACACAAAGGTATATAATCCCCACCTTTGCTGTGCATTGGACAAATTTTCTGGTGCCAGGCAGTAAAAGGTCATTGCCCAGTGATATTAAAAGGGTGTAAATCAGAGAATAGTATCTACATCTATGGAAGGAATCACTTGGGTCGGGAAGATTTGCTAGATAAGATCCTAAAGCTTTCCCATTCTAAGATAGACATGGGAGAGTCTGGAAGCTTGCCAGTATCTCAGAAATTTCTAATACAAATATTTGTTTGAAAATGAGTGGCATGAGTAGACTCATAAACTCATTGAAGCGCAGGTTTCCTTGTGATCACGGTGCTCCCCGGAACTAAAAGGAAGCGATGTTTTGTTTTCCTGTTGCTAGCTCTTGGACATTTCTGTCAAGTGGACCTTCCAGGATGACTCTCCCCCCAAGTATCTCCATTACGACCCAGGGACATCTCGCCAGCTGCTGTGTGACCAGTGTCCTCCGGGGAGCTACGTGAAGCGGCACTGCAGCGCCAGCAGCCCGACGCAGTGCGCTCCGTGCCCGGCTCAGTACTACGCCGACGAGTGGAACAGCAACGAGGAGTGCCAGTACTGCAGCACCGTGTGCAAGGAGCTGCAGCTCGTCAGGCAGGAGTGCTCCAGCACGCAGAACCGCATCTGCGAGTGCGTCCCGGGCAGGTACCTGGAGCTCGAGTTCTGCTTGAGGCACACGGAGTGTCCGCCCGGCTCCGGGGTTGCCCAGGCAGGTGGGTCCCGCTCCTCCATAGGCACGGGCGTAATCGGAGCTCGGCAGCGCGTCCGCGGCTCGTGGCAGTTACAAGATTAGGGAAGAGGCTTGTCCAGATGAAATTGCAGGACAGTAAATTGTAAAGCCAATTGAACTTGTCTAATCTGCATCATTTGGACTGTAGCCAAAGGAAGGTTTCTCAGTGGAATACCCTGCTCCTGCTGTAATATATAACTTAATGGCAGTAGCAAATGTAGCAAATTGCACTCTAATGAGAAACATGATGGATTGCCTCTTTTAAAGGAACATTATCTGGAATGTAGTATTTGTGTGTGTGAAAAATAATAATGGTTTTCATTTTGAAATCTGCTGTTTCAAGCAACCGTATATCTTGACAAACACCAGGAGCACTACATGTTTGACACCAAGTATATAATTATAACAACATTAATATAGCTCTAGTGTCACTGCAATATGTGATAATAATTAATTATCAGCATCCTAAGTGGAATTTTCCTTTCTTAGGGAAACTGTTACTATTATCAACCAAACAACCATTTCTTTGTCAAGCAAGCTGGCACAGTGCTGAAAGTCTGGTGGGAATATAGAGCAAAGCAGCACTTTTCAGTGGAGTGTATTCTTCATTTAAGACAACATAAATTGTTAAACCAATAATTTGTTCTTCCCTCAAAACCAAATACATCATTTATTGTTTGGCAAATGCTGTGGCCCAGTTTAGCTCCAGTATTTAACACAACCTGAAAGAATTGTTGACTGTCATTGTACCAGAGCTTGATAACTGCCTGGAGAAGAGCACTGAGGAAGGAAATGCAGAAAATCAAAGTGTCTCAGACACCTGCAGGCAGAATGATTTCCCTAGGAATGAGGTACCTGCAGTGAGAAACACTAGGGCTGGCCTGTGCATTTTAGTGCTGAGCTGAATGACAGGTTGGGAGTCCTTTTCTGGGTTATGAACCTCTCACTGGAGAGCAGCTTTGGCAGAAGGAGAAATGTCACTGCTGTAGCTGCTCACTAGTCCTTGAGTAATTGGCTGATGAAGCTTTACCCTGATGCCCTTCCACTGTTAAGCATTTCCACCTGGCAGTTACCAAATTTCCATATTGTAAACCTTCATTAACCTAAACTATTATACCCAGGGGCTTGGGTTAATGAGGTTCCACTGTATCTCAGCAGCAAGTCAAAAGGGACCAGAAACAAAATCCTCAGAAAGACTTTGGGAGGTGAAAGCATAAATTGTCTGAGCAACCAGCCTGCTGCATCCCTCCAAGCACAGTGAAATATGGCAGACAAATTTCAATCCCTCAGATCAGAATGAAGCAAACTTTTAAAGATGATAAAATGTTGAATTTTGTAACATCTTAAAAAGTTTGTTTCCAAAAGACCATCAGATTGAACCAGCTAAACCCAAGCAGACCTCAAAAAAGGAATGAAAACATTGTAAAAATAATTGCATCCCCCTGTGTCAATACCACTTTTTGAGGTGAGGCAACAACTAAGAGTTTAATAAGCATGTACTGCTTATTGGTAAGTAATAAGTAACTAACTGTGTTACTGCTTTTTGCCATATGATAGCCTTGAACTTTGTAATGATGCACATTCAGGTGAAATAAAACCTAAGAGCAGAAAAGTATGATTCCACTCCCACACAGGGAAATGGTGTGGTCCAGTGCTTCATTTAAGGCTCAAAGCATTAGAATTCTGTTTCCCTGGTGCTCATTGCTCATGATTACACTGGGATATCACCTTCCTCTGTAGTCCCTTTTTGTGAGTGAAGATTAAGGCTTTGTTCCTTTCTGCGGCGCCGGCCCTGGCTGAGGCAGGGTTTATAATAAGCAGCATTGTGCTGGGAAAGCAGCCCTGCTGCGAGGCAGCTCTGTCTCCCCCGTGGCTGCTGCCGTTTCCCTGGGAAGAATGGGGGATTCCAGGAGGGTTGGAAGGAGTGGCAGAAGGGCAGGCAGGCAGACAGCGGCAATTCGTGCCCTTAACAAGAGCGGCGAAATAAACAGTGGAGAAGCTGGCAGAGCTGGAGGGTGACTTTATGCTCAGTCCTGAGAACACTGATGGAGAGCGCGGTATATTCCTCCCTTGTGCTGCAAAGATTATGCAGCAAGCTCTGAGCAGAACGATGCTCCATTTGCCGGAACACTCCTTTCTTGCACCTCCTTGCTGCCGGCACACGGCAGAGCCTGTCCGTGGCAGGGGAAGTTGCCGAGGTGCAGCTGTCTCGGGCCAGCTGAGTGCTGCCCGTGGGTGCAGGTGCCGCCCGCAGCTGTGGCCGGCAGAGCTGCAGGCAGCGCGCACTGCGCAGGGGCGATGCTGGCGCTGCAGAATGCACGGGGACCCTGGCCACTGTAAACTCCTTTGTTTCACTCGTTGTCTGATGAAGTGCTAGGGCAGGTTGTGTGCAAGCACTCTTCTTGATTTCACAGCTGATTGAAAACTCGAGATGCATAATACTCTTTTTCTCTAAGGATATCCCAAAATAAAGAAAAGATTGCTAAAAAGCTAACATTAAAATTAACATCCACATGTAAATACTTAAAAAATACACTAGATGGAGGTATTTTCTTATTCAAATATAGTTTCCAATTTTTCAAATAAATTTCAAGCATGTGCTTAAGCTCATGTTCAATAATACAGTATTAGATACCAGACTTAAGGCACTTGTTAAATGTTGGATGAATAAGGATGAATTAGGAGTGAGTATACAGCAGTTATTGATGCTGTTACTTTCCTTCCACTGGTGGTTAGACTGCATAGTTTCAGATTTCATGGATTTGTTTTCTTACTATGTTAGAACCATATGTTGTGATTCTCTAGTGGTATCATATATTTAGTTCTGAAGTAAAACTATGCATTATAAATCACCAAGCAGAACATGTATGTCTATTAAATATTGCTTTTAATATTGGACACTGCTTTCTTTGCTTAAATAGTGCTTTATTCAAGGCCCAAAAAGAATCTCAAAATTGTTGTCTTTAGTTGATATTGAATTGGATTGTATTTTTATCTAGAACTGAAGTAACCTATTCAAGTAAGGTTCTGGGCAGTTATTGCAGAGTGAAATTCAGAATTTTCAGAGTGAATTTTTTTTTCTGCTTATTTACTTTACAGAATATTTGTATAGTTGAAGGATGAAGATCAGACATAGTGTAATGTCTGAATAGACTTGAGTAATAAAGGTTATAAAGATATTACTTTACTAAATTACTGATTTAATCAGTAATCACCGATTTTAAACTTGGTAACATATTTAAGAGTACTATTTACTGTATTACATCAGCAGGAACATCCTTCTCCTAAGGCATCTTCTGTCTCTTTTTCTTCCAAAGTGATTCCTTAATAGATCACAAACATGAAAAGCAGATGCATGACAGTTTAGAGAGGAATGTTTTTTTGCCGTTTTCTTTTTAAAATTTCCCCCCTCCACAGTTGAGATTATATGTAATTGGATGCATTGTTTTCCTGTTTCCACAGGTACCCCTGAGAGTGACACTGTATGTGAGAGATGTCCAGAGGGATTTTTCTCAAATGAAACCTCCTCCAAAGCAGCCTGTCTTAAGCACACAAACTGTAGTGCCTTGGGTTTCAAAATAGCTTTGAAAGGAAATGAGGTTCGTGACAACATCTGTCAGGAAAATACAGATACGACACCTCAAAAATGTGGAATAGGTGTGTATCATATTAAGGAAGAGTCCTCTGAAAACATACCTTTAGTTATTGTTAAAATTAATTTACTAAAATCCAGGATAAAAATACCTAGCTTGTTAGCTCTTTGCCTGCTATGGTGAAGGCCATAGTAGAATTTTAATTATTGTAGCTTAGACCAAAAAGAACTCAAGCACAAAGAGAAACAGCACTACAAAGACAAGTTCTTAGTCTGTTTTTTAAATACTGTTTCTTATCATTTTTGCTGCTTGGTTGCTGTTGTTGTTTTGGTTTTGTTGTTTTTGTTTTTTGGGTTTTTTTTCCTGAGACAGTTAAGGTAAGAGATCAGAACAACTGACATCTTCTCTTTCTCATTTCAGATGTAACCCTGTGTGAGGAGGCTATGTTCAGGTTTGCTGTTCCTACTCATGTCACACCTAACTGGCTGAACATACTAGCAGACAGCTTGCCTGGGACAAAGGTTAGCACAGAAAATATTGAAAGGATTAAACAAAGGCACAGCCCTCAAGAGCAGACCTTCCATCTTTTGAAACTGTGGAAGCAGCAAAACAAAGAACAGGATATGGTCAAGAAGATTATCCAAGGTATCTTATTGTCATAGCATATGCATTATAAAAAACCTTCTGAATGGCACTTAAAATTGCTTGAATTAAATACCCCCTGGGGATGTGTTGTGCTTGGAGAAGGGCCTGTAGGCCTTCACTGAGATACATCAATGCAATAAGCAGAGGAAAGTCAAAGGGAAGCAGGAACAGAATTCCACTTATCCAGATCAGTCAAGGACTGAATTCTTCCCAGACTTGTTGCTTACTTTGGAGTGTGTGTTGTGCCATGACCAAGGTCCCCTTTTAAGACTGCACAACATACAAAGAATTTTGATCAAGTGAGGAAAGTGTTTCTCACTGTAATATCTGAGCAACCGAGGTTAGAGGGAGCTGGTTCCCTGCAGCTGAGAGTGCAGTTTGTCTTCTGTAGAGGTTGATATTTGTGACTGGATGAATACATGGAGAGGCTTTCCCTTCTTTTTCCCTTCTGGTACCTCTTTGTCATGCTGATTCATTTGTTTATTTGATTCGGCTTTGTTTGTGCTGAATCTACCAAGACGCATTTCAAAGATGAAATAGTGCTGCAGTATTAATAACAAGGTTTTTTACAGTAGTCAGGCCAACTCTTTTCATGTAAACCACCATCAACAACCACCACATTCAAATTAATTTTGTCCACTCAGAATAGATTTGAAAAATGCTGCAGAAATGTTTTTTTTTTTTTACCCCTTTGCTATTTAGTATGTATGCTTATGTCAGTCTAGGAAGTGTCTAGAGTACTTCAAAATTCAAAATTACTATTTTAACAAAGCTTGCCTAGGCATTTCTGAAGAGAATGAGCTAAATTTTCATGCACTGGAAGCAAATACTAGGAGTCCTATCACGTACACACAACATTTTACAGGATAGATGGGCCCAAAAAAGCAAAGATGGGAGAATTATTTGAAGCAAAGAAATTTGGAAAGCAAATTCAGCTTGGAATTTTGGAAGGTTTTTTGCAGGCTACAGTAAAGTTGTAATATGCTGTACTTAGCTCTCTTCTCTTTTTGCTTTCTATAGATATCGATCTTTGCGAAAACAGTGTCTTAAAGCATGTTGGCCACCTGAACCTCACCTTTGAACATCTCAACATGCTGATGGCAAGCTTGCCAGGCAAGAAAGTGGGAAAAGAAGATGTTGAGCGCACAATGAAACTATGTCAACCCACAGAGCAAGTTCTGAAGCTTCTCAATCTGTGGAGAATAAAGAATGGTGACCAAGACACCATTAAAGGTTTAATGTATGGACTGAAGCACTTGAAAATGTACCACTTTCCAAAACGAACCATCCAAAGCCTGAAGAAGGTGATAAAGTTTCTTCACAGATTTACAATGTATAGATTATACCAGAAACTCTTTTTAGAAATGGTAGGGAACCAACTTAAATCTGTGAAAGTAAGATGTGTCTAATTCAAGATACGTTTCTATCTCCACTGACTATTCTTCCCTAATTACTGCCAGCAGTAATTAAACTGGAACGTTATTTCACTACATTTTGATTTACTATTTATAGAAATGCCTGACTGGAATAGTTCTAAGTCTCCTGCAGTGGTTTTGAAGGGTTTTTTTTGCTGTTTTTTTTTTTTCTTTAATAAAAATCACTTTTGTAAAAGCTATTAACCCGATGGTAAACTAAGGGCCTGATTCTGCATTTTTGCACATTCAGAGTTGAAAAGTCCCACTATAGTCACTAGATGAGAAAGGAATGCCAGACCAGGCTCTACTCCAGTATTTGCTATTTATATTCTTCAAGGAATAAACATTTTTGTTGTACATATTTATTAAGTTAAATGGATATGAGACTGAATTTTAGGAAGAGAATTGGAAAGCACACTGTATATTTTCTAGCTAAACAAATATGATTCCATATATTTTTCTGGTAAAATTTTGTAGCATGCCCTAAGAGTTATTAATTTCTTTACATTTTGTATTTAAAAAATGTATTATTGCTTAGTATTATTTGTATAAGTTGTGGTATCTTTTGGTAAGGATGTTTTAATTTATCCAATGATTTTAACTCAAATACAGTGAAAATATAGCTCAAGTGACCTGAATATTTAAATATTCTGTGAGGAAGTGAATGTACCATATTTAAGAAGCTGGATTTTTATATAGAATTTCATAATCTTATTTTATAAAGCAATTAAATTTTTCAGTTTAGTTTTTGACTGGTGTTTTACTCTTTATTCTAAAGTAGGAACTAATTACAAAGACAGACTATGTGGATTTTGCACTTTATCTTGGGCTTGGGTCTCTGCTACTCCCTGTCTGGTCTAGTAGTTAATATGTGAACCAAGTAAATATTGATCAGCACTGGAATTTCATGGTCACTGCAAAGGTGTAGAAGAAGCAACAAAAGTCTTACTGGTTCCAGTCTAAAAGGCCCAGGTGGTTGTGATATGACCAATTACAGCTCCACAGACACATTTGGCCCAGCACCACTCTTGGCCCAGTGACGTTCTTGGAGAGCTCACAACCTCTGCCCTAACCACAGCTTGTAATTTCATGGAGGAGAGATGATGCATGGGCCTGACAGGCTTGGAAAGCCTCACATATTGCCACTGTGTTTAAAGCAAGGGAGCACGGGGAGGTCACATAAAAAATACTCATTTACCATTTGTCTCAGCTACAGAATGAGGCACCTACAAAGCCCTGAGCCCCATAAAAGCAGAACAGAGACTGGATGAGTGTCATTATCAAAAGCTCACAATTTTAAGGACCAGTGGTCATTCACAATGCAAGCCAAAGGCTTTGGTGGCTTCAGAGAAAGACTGTACTCATGGGGTTTTTTTCTTTAAACCATGTGAACAGAGCTTGAATATTCAACATATTCTTTTCCATTGTGTAAGGAAAGGAAATCCATAAGCATTTAGCCTTGTATGACAAATATTCTTCTATTAGAGATGAGAGGATCTTAGCAAAGAATGAGAAAGAGATTTCTGCTTGATACGATAGGTGCTCATCAGAATTGCTCTCCATATAGCAAATACAAATGAGACATACTGATTTAAAATACTTGGGATTCATTTTTCACTGAGTTCTCACATCACTTTTTTATCAAAAGGAATAAACTCCCTTTTAAATTTCACATGCTATTAGCATCTCATTTATTGGTGTAACTGAGAAATGGTGCTGAACATGAAAAAATTCCTAGTTTTGTGTTGATTCATTTGGGATAATTTACATACTTGTACAACAGAAAGTGGTTTTATATGTAATTAAAAGATTATAGCAACAGACTCTCAAATTTGTAAAATAGATACCAGATGTTTCCGTGACTCTGACAGGTGTGGAGGTTTGGGGTGTTTTAGGTGTTAAAGTGAGAATAATGATCTTACTGGCAACAAAATGAAGATCACACACACCTTGTAAACAATATCATCTTAATCCTTTCTAC
The DNA here is from genome assembly GCF_051311805.1 of Agelaius phoeniceus. Classification (NCBI taxonomy): domain Eukaryota; kingdom Metazoa; phylum Chordata; class Aves; order Passeriformes; family Icteridae; genus Agelaius; species Agelaius phoeniceus. The sequence continues at coordinate 137,814,819 of NC_135265.1, forward strand.
ATATACAACAATTTTGAAATTTGATAGTAGAAATCCAGTATCAAGTAGCACTATAATTTGAAAATTTATCACAGAGATAGAGGCCTCTAGAGAAAAGCATGGTTGCTTCTTAGTACATGGGTTTTATTTTATACATTTATATTTCTATTTTCAAGTAGTCATATGTAACTCTCATTGTAAACAATGCAGTGTTTGTGGTCCCTCAGGAATGGCAATAGTGAAGAAGGTGCTTGGAGCCAGAGCCTACAGTTAAAGCTGTAACTACCATGTAAACATGCTATGCTTCACTACAGTAGAGAATGGCCTGGACTGGATTTCCTGGGAAAATTTAGCATAGAACTATAACCTGTGCCTTTAAACACAGGATTTTTTCCCGCTAAACACAAAGTTACACATGCTTAATGAATTATACATCTTAAAGCTGATTCAGTTGATCAGTTGCCCATGCTCAGGTAAACACTTCTCAGCCAGTTTGTGCCTCATTTATGAACTTCACTCAGCTGGAATGACTTGAACACATCCTGAGGAGACATTTAAACTGTATTCCCTTCCCCAAAGAGCCTCCAGCCCAAAATAGCCAAGACAAACAAAAGCAAGACCCAGGATAATGAGGGAGAGGGTGAGGCAAACAGAAGGTGGGAGGAAAGCTTGGAAAAAATGTGGGTTTGGGGGTGGTAGCTTGTTTTATAAGGAAGGCTGCAGGAGGAAGAAGATGTGCAATGGGCAGCAGGTAGGAGAGGGGTCCTTGTGTCCCTGCTTGGAGGAAATGCTGCTGTGGGGAGCAAAATGTGAGGTGTGAGGGCTGGGGACAAACAGCCAGAGCTGGGCCTTGGGGGTGACTTGAAGAGGGATTTTGTGGTCAGGGTGCCCTGACCTGCCAGGGTTACAGTGCCTGCTCTCCTCCCAGCCTGGCTGCTGACCAGGCTCAGGAAGCAAATGTTTTGCCATCTTCTGGCCAGAGGTGAGGCCGGCCTTGCCTTGGGATGGAAAGGAGTAGAGGAACAAGGAAGCGAGAGAAGTGTGCTGTCTCTGCTGCCCCAGACAGGGGCAGGGATTGTCCTGTCCTGTCCTGTCCTGTCAGCTTCCCCTTCATTGAGTGAAAGGAAAAGGAGTTTTGGGAATATTTGAGGGAGACAGTGAGATGGGCTTTAAGGCATGTTCTTTAGCTGTCATTTCCAGCTCTGCTCTCAAAGTGTGGAAACAACCCTGAGCTATCAAAAAATACCATGGGTTTAAAGCACAACCTTATGATTCCAAAATCTTTTACAAACCTGCTTTTTAAATGGTTTTTGTATGCACTTGTCCTCCATCAAGGCAGTCTCTTAAGTCCCAGAAAATGCTTTGGAGTATGGGGGAAATTAATGAAGAAACTAGACACTAAGTTCTGGAATAATATTTTTTATGCTGTGCACATCATCAAGCACAGTAGACCCTGACCTGGTCCCTGACCATGGCCCAGGAATACTCTCAGAGTAAAAATCAATAGTATAGTCTGCTATAGAATGTTTTAAAAATAAAGCTAGGTACTAGAGAGCTTTTAAAAAGTGTAGAGAACTGAATAATGACATTTGAAAGCGATGGTTGAGAATGGGCACAACACAGAAGCCGAACACCACACACAGACTCACACACACTTTACACCAGGAGCACCCCTTATCCCTTCAGCACCCTGAGACACCCACCCTGCCTGTCCTGATATGGGTCAGCACTGCCACATCCAAGGCAGAGGTGTCTGGTTTGCTCGCGAATCACCTTCAAAGTGCCCAAATTGTCTGCCTTAAAGTAATCCAAAACCATGGCTCAAAAATAAGCAAATATTTATAGAAAAAGGTACCAGTAATTTCTGCAGACTATCGGAAACTATTCAATTTTGGACAAATGTCAAATATGGGAAAGGCCCACCCTTCAAAAGATTTCTTTGTAGAAATAACATGGAGAAATAAAAATTGGACGAAAATAACTGAAAAAAAAAGTGTTTTTTCATTTTTCTTCCTTTACCTTAGTGAGATGAAGAAGCAATATTGGCAATAAGCTCAGTAGTGAGGAGACAGAAAATATGTACAAAGCTAAGGCTCTTGTCACTGTGTGACTACTCCCAGTGGAGTTCAAGGACAAATCTAAGGGAAAGAATTATAAGAATGGATGCAGAATTGCAATCAATTGAATAATTCTATTTTTATATTAGACTTTTGAACTGAATAAAACTTGAGACAAAATAAAGCAGATGAACACAATGTGAACGTAATTTATTCCACTCATCATCATCTTCATCCCTTGTATTTATGGCAAGTTTGCGTAGGATTCCTCTGTTTGTCTTTTTGCATTTAAAAAAAGTTCTTTCATACTACCAGGCTATTTTTTTTAAATCATCCTGACCTTTAGTACCTAGGAGGTTATTTAAAAGGAACCACATGATGAAAGACTGTGGCTTTGGCAATATTTCTTCTATGAAGAATACAGGGTGTGGTTCAATAATGGTGAAGACAGAACTTTCTGGAGAATATTTTTCTCCTTTATTTCTTTATCTAAGAAGGAAAGTCTTCATTCTCTTTTAAATAAATAAATAATTTTTCTGGTTAGTAGGATATATATCATTCCGGATATGCAGAACTTTGTCAGCAGACAAAACAAAATTTCTGTCCATTGACAGTATCGGTGGTTTGGTATTGGGGTGAGCTACAGCTCTGCCTATGGCACTTTAGATGAGTGAAATGACACATCCTAAAGGATAATTAATCCCACTTAATACAATGGAAATTCAGTGTCAGTAAGAGGTAGATCAGGTCTTTGCATTCTTTGAAGGGGAGAGACTGAGACATCAAAGACCAAGGTGCTTAAACACCAGCAGTTTAGCAGAAGTCTCTTTCTCCTGGCCGCGGTTAGGGAAGACTAACATAGGCTCACATTTTTGGGAAGGGTGTCCACACTTGGGAGATGTGTCAATGCTCAAAGTAGGGTGTGTTTTGGGATTGCAGCAAAACAAACTGAGAGTAGCTGGCAGGCTGGTGGAGCCTTGGGGAAACTGGACTATTCCAGTCTCTGGAGCTAGAGAGAAGCCGCTTGGTTTGACGCCACATGGGTTGGGACCCAACACAGGGATACAAGAAGCAGGTAGTTACTGTCGCTGAGAAGTTCTTTTGAAAGTCTGAGAAGACTGACATGTTGAAACCTCAAGAAGATGGAGGAATGATGCAGAAAAATTTTGTGCCTGCATTTTGTGCCTCAAAACCAGACTTTGTTTCTTGAAACAATCACAAAAGCCAAGTGCTCAGAAAATAAGAGATTTCTTTGGCAGTTATTGACAAAGACCCCATAGCAGTATTTGGGTGAAGTTGTGTGGACAGAGGATGCTCACAGGCAAGCAATGGCAGCATCAAGGCAGTTCAATACCCAGCTATAGAACTGACAGCCACGGATGCTCCCAGGCCCTCTCTGTACCCTCCATAGACTTGACAATTTAAATGCAGCACAAGGGTGTTCAGACCCTCCAGAGAAGCTGCTGCAAAGGTTTGTGTGCTGAAATTGGGTCATTGCCTTCCCACCCCATCACTGTCATAGTGAAACATGGACTTAGAGCCTGGCTCTCCCCCTCGGGGTGCAATCCAGCTGAGTGATTCCTTTGGGTGCAGATAATTGCTTCACTCTCCTGCCGCTCAACCTCTCCTTGTCCAACAGCACACACAGAAGGGAGGTGGCACTAGGAGTGAACTTCTTCCTCCCCAGCCTCAGGAGATCCTATCCACCACTGCTGGGAAGGGGCCCTGACAGCCTGAAGATGGGGCAGGACACACCAGCCTCACCCCTCCAGCCTCCATCCTGGAATGGGGCCACACAAGTGGCTGAGTGCATATTAAACAGTCCTAGAAAAATGAGCAGGCAGGAACTGCATTTGCATTAAACAGGAATAGAAAAAATGTGTCTGCTTAGACAAAAAGTGATGTCCAGGAGCCATAACCAGGGAAGTATTAAAAACCCTTTGTACAGCTCTATGAATTCAAATTCTGGGTTAACTATTGTTAATTTAGTGTTCTCTTCAGTTAAACTAATTGCAGAATATTTCTACATGCACAAATAAATTAATTTCAAAAAGAACAGTACTAGGTGAAACACACAGGTCTGACTGTTCATGTCCCATCTTCCTTGCTCCCTTAAAACTATTCTAATCACACAATAGCCCTATTAAGCTCTTTCTGCTTTCATGCTGCTCAGTTTGTTGATGCAATTCTTTCCCCTGCTTTGGCAGAGAGAAAGGCTCTGTTCTTACATTGCATTTTATCCCTCTCCCATTCAGCCACGCTGTCATCCTCACATCACCATGCAGAAAATCTGCAAGGTACATACTGAGGGTGCAAGGAGCAGCAATTAACCACAGAGCCACTGCACTCTAAATAACCAGCCCTACAAAAAATATTTTGCTACTGCAAAGGCTCCTTCAGCAGTGATCAGGATGGCAGAGCACTTTGCTATTGCTCTGTACTACGCTGTATTTACAAGCTGCTTTGGAAGTGCAGAAATTGCACCTATTCCCACAGAAATGTCCCTGCTCCCTCTCACATGATGATAAGAGGGTGGTTATTGCAACATCCCACTGTGTAATCCTGAAGCGTATAGGACAAACTCAAACACCCACAGAATACAAAGTAAAAGGATTCTGACAAACAAAAAGCCTGGATTATACATCGGGTAATGACTAGGAAAACCCTTATGCTAGGAAAATACAGCCCTGTGAAGAATCATCATTGCTCCCACAGTGCAGGTATTGTAAGACACATGCTCCAGTTTTGCTGAACCAACAATAAGTCTGACACACACAAAAAAAGCATCAGTCCTGTTGCCTGGTTAGCCTTGCTTAAGGTTAAAATACCTACAAGCCCATTCAGTACAGTATGTTTTTAATCAGCAGTTTCCTGGGTTTGCTCTCATGCCCCAGAGAAAGTTCCATTCCCACAGAAATTTTAACTGTAGAAATAAATGTATATTTCCAGAGCTGGCTATTTATACATAAAATCAAAATCATTACAATAATAAGAATAAAGAAACTACAGTTCTTTAATAGCCATTCCTGTTCTTTTTCTGTAGGAGAATGCTGAGTTTGAAATTCAGCCCTGAAGATATTTTTCACTCTCTCTAGACTAAGTTAATGTTCAATCCTGAGATGCCTGAAGGGAGCCGCTTGCCAGCACTGGAGGAGGTCTTGAGTAATTTCCCCACCTCCTGGGCAATTTACTGCCTTCTTGGTAAGGTATCCTTTGGGAAGATAATGGGTCCTTGGCCCTCATCTACATAATGCTCAACGGTTGTTTTTGATGTTCCAAATGTAAGGTGTTTTCCAAAAAAATTCCCATTGAGACATAACAAGCTGGCAGTGTTTCCCTGAAAAATCCCAAGTACCGAATCTTGTGGGAAAGGATGCTGACTCACTGGTTCAATACTGAGCTCTGATATGAAGAGTTAGGACAGTGGCATTATTCAGGCAAGAAGAAAGCAACAGAAATGAGAAAGCAAGAATGAGGAAAAGACAGTTTTATGTTTCTTATGAATGAAGTCATACTGTAAGAAGCATGAGGTTAGACTCATTTGTCATACATGGCTTTAGCTGATCTACATGAATTTGTTTTATTCAGGTTCACTGTGTTGTGCCTAGGGAATACAAATTCAGTGTTGAATTTTAAATTGCAGGACATCTAACTCTGCTTTTATTCCAATCCATGAAAAAAGTATTCCTCTCCTTTCTCTCCACCAGACTCTGAACACCCTGTAGTACTCCATTCTCTGAGTAAAACCTGAAATGGATGAGAAAATCCTTCTTTAAATGAACATTTTAGAACTGCCCTTTCTGAATTCTGGCATCTGAATTATGGCATGGTTTTATTTATGTATGATTTATCATGGCTTCGGGTGCACAGTTTATTTTCAAAAGTAAAAGGCAATCTTCAGGCCCACATCAGGCATGAAAATATGTCTTACTTTTTATAGTTCTTTTAAAATTATGATTTAAAGTTTATGCCTGGAATTTTTCACATGTCCAAGGCTTACTTGTTTCTGTGGGATTTGTAAATGTTTTAGAGGAAGGACCTACTGAAAAATTAAATTTCCACAGGCAAGTAAAAAGAGCCAGTCTGCACCACTGCCAGTGCAATTATTGCCAGCATAGACAGTCATTGCTGCAAAAGGAAATATTTTCAGCTACATTGTTCAGACAAGGAATTATAAGGAAAAAATACTATTTTGTTGTTTATTCAGAGTAAGAAAATCTCCTTGCTTCTGGAAAGATGGGCCGAGAAGAAATGGATACATCTTAGTTTTAGCTCAGCTATACCGTGCGGGATTACCCGAGTGATAACCGCAGGCGCTGGGAGCCAGCCCAGCAGCCGACATCCTGCCCAGCAGCCTCCTCATCCCCCGAAGGCAACGCTGAGCAGCGACCGGAGAAATTCTTGTGGAAGCTCAGATTTCAGATACACTGGCTTTTCACTTCTACCTCCCAAGCAAACATTGGCTGGTTGTGCCAGAGGGGAATTTTGAGTCCACAGAGACAGACACCTGATTATCCAAAAACTTTCTGGGTTATGCTAATATGTCTGGTTTCAGTCTGGTCTCTGCAAATTTTCTGTTCTGTGAACCCTGTTTCAGTTCCTCTTGTGAATTTCTCTGTGAACAGAAATTTCAGTGGATGCCTGGTCTTGCTCAGACTGATGTTGCACAGCAGTATAGCTTGATTTGTAGCTTTTTTCATTTACTGACAACATAAGTGAATGACCAGGCTCTGCAGCCTACCCCAGTTCAACCTGGTCTCCTTGCTGCTAGAGCTCCACCAGTAGAAAGAGGCCCGGGGTAATATGAAAGAATAATGAATGAACTGTCAAATTCCTGGAGGTGCATTTCCAGCTAGAGGACAAATCAGGAGTTTCCACTAAGGAGCAGCCACTGGAACTCCGGTTACCGTAGTTTACTTGCTTCTGGAAGCAGCAGGAAGCTCAAGGAAAGGGTTAGTGCCTGCTTGCTGCTGGTTGATGACAAGAACAGAGAAAAAAAGTAATCTCATCTTAAGTCTCTGGGTCACTTCACCAGCTCACCCTGAGTCAACAGTCTGGTTTTCTTTTAAATGCTTGATTAAATATCAATATGTTACAAGTGGAGAAGCAAAGTATTTCATATTGCCTCTGTCAATTGCAGCGAACGCTTCACATTTCTCTACTCAGTCCAATGGCTTTGTGCTCAGAAAGATTTGGCACCGAGGTTTATTTTAATATGGCCAGAGAGGGAGTTTTGGCTTCAATGGTCACTAAGTGCATCTGTCTGGCACTCTGCTCTGTTCCTTCCCACAGGCACAGAGCCACCTCACTCACAGAGCCCGCTGCAACCACGGGTGGGCAGAGCCCAGAGGGGTTCAAAGATTTCATCTGATGTGAAATTTCCCCTTCCTCTGCCACCAGGGGTTGAGGGAACCCCAGCTGCAAGTCAAAGAGTTTAGATCATTCACACAGGAAAATTTGAAAGCACTTTTAAATTCAAAGTAAGAGGTTAAACTAAGCTTTTCCTTCTGAAAAGACTTATTTATTTGAAGTTAAATGAATAATTCTGTCTCCCCCCCACCAAGTCAAACAAAAGCAAATGTAGTATGATTATGCTTTAAAACGTTTAAAGCATTTTAAATGAAAACAAAAGAGAAAAAACATCAATTCTTTTCATAATCCTGTTTTTACTTTCTAAGCATAAAAGAAATGAGCTGAAGCATAACATGGATGTCAACTCCACTTGACTGCAGTAAGTGGAGTGGTTTCCATTCACACAAAAGTTGTATTTACCTGTAAAATTAGAGGGGGAAATTATTTAAACCTTCAGAAATAATTAAATTGTGAGTAAATTGTGTCTGTTTATGATTATACAACAAGTGGTTAGATCTGTTTGCTTAGAAGGCAAGGGGACCAAAAACAAAGTGGGATCTTACACAGTGTAAATATATTGTGGATATATTTTCTTAGTTTAAATGGATGCAGAACAGGTTTCCTTTAGCAGGCACTGTCACATAGAATTTGTGGGACACAGACAGAACTATTTAGTTGCTCTACACAAAAAGGACTAAAAGTACTGGCCTTAAACTGCCTACAATGAAGAAAGACTAAAGAAAATGGGGACTGAAGGTATCCCTAGGTTTCTGACTGTAGCGAGTCTCTTCTGTCAGTTGCCTTCATATTCTGCCTGAGAGGACTGGGAGGAATAAAATGAACTCTTTTACCCTTGCCTTAGTTAATTTTTTTTTTTTTTAAGCCCCGACTTTGTTACATTATGGTAGGTTCAGTTTGTGTAGGTCCCCTGTCCCTGGTGCATCCCTGTTTTTCTCTGTCTTGCAGGCTGTTCTTTGTGGGATACCTTGTATAGCCTCTTAATAAAGTCAGATTAGTGAATCAAACCCACTAACCATCATATCCAAAACAAATAGGGCCCAAAGTTGCAAAGTAAGAAGGATTTTGCCTGCACTCCTGAATCTCTTCAGAAGAGAAGCCAAACTTTTAAGAGAGTTGGCAGAAGGTATTAAAGGAGCTTTTCTTACCAAGTGAGAACAAAAACTGGGTGTTGATTACCTTCAAAGCAGCTCAAATACAGACATTCTTACGTGGCTTTTTTTTAACCTGGGTTATCCATTACTTTTTATTTCAGGCAAAATTAATGTTCAACAAACAGTGAAAGTGTCCTTTCTTTGTCATTGTGTAAGACTGTTTCTTTCTCAGAAGTGTGGCTGGTTTTTATTACACAAATGAATAATTCTGGAAAGACCTTGCATGAAGGAAATCAGTTATTTAGCCCTTTCTGGAAGAAAGGTCCTTCATTTTTTAGTAACTGCTGATGTTTTTGCTTTAGTAGTCTATGTGCATTCACACTGTCCTGAATCAAAAAAGGCCTTTACACTTGCAGAGTGTAACTTGTCCTTCCTCCTGTGGCCCTGGAATAGATGATGAGGAATGATGTAGTGATGAAATGTTTCAGAAGAGCTGACACACTGAAGATATTTGAACCCAGACCTATATCCTGGATCTGAGTTACCTTTTGACTCTGGCACACCCGTGATTAGGGTCCAGGCTTTCAGCTCTGCCACGGTGTCTATGACCAAGTACACCAAACTCTTTCCCATCTTTTTTCTCCCAGCCATGCACTCTTCAGTCAGGCAGAAAGAAAATACCTGTGTTTCCAGTCTGAAGCCTTACTGACTTCATGGACATGGAGAAGTAGTCTGAAATGTATCTTCTGCAGGCAGTTCCTCCTATTGTCCATGCTGAACAGCAGTTCCATGGCTAAATAATCTTCTATTACAAAATGGCAGAAAAGAAAAGGAGGTCTGAGGGAAGTGCAGGAGACTAGGACTGCAAGAAGAGTAGATAATAGTGAAGGAGCAAGGATAAAATAGAGTCAGTATAATTAAAGGAGCAGTTTGGAATATGATGCTGTGTTGTAGCTCTCACAAGGAGCATCTCATGTGTGTTAGAAAACCTCTTGGTCATAAAAGAACTGTTCCAGAGGGGGCTGTTGGTGACCTGCAGGCTTAGAGGCGAAGACCACAACTGCACCCTGAGAAGGAAAGGAAGAAAGTAGAAATGAAACACACTGACTAACTGAACCACAATCCAAGCAGAAGGAAGAAAGCATCAAATTTCATCTTCTTTCACCAAAAATATGAAGGCTGAATATGCATTGACTTTACATATACTCATTTATTATATGACTCCAAACAGAATGTCCCAATGGGTAATAGGCACAAACTGCAAAACAGGAGATCTCTTATGAACATCACGGGTTTTATCCATGTTCTCCTATGAGCATGAAAAGAAGAAGAAAAAAAAAACCAAACAAAACTTTTTTTTCACTGAGGATGACTGAACTCTGGAAGAGATTACCCAGGGAGGTTTTGGGGTCTCCATCCTTGGAAATATTTTAAACATTTCTGGATGCAGTCCAGGATGACTGGCTCTAGGTGGCCCTGTTTCAATATGGGGGTTGTATCAGTTGACCTCCAAAGACTTTCTGTCCCCAACCATCTGGTGATTCTGTGATTCTGTGAATGCCACAGTGTATCTTTGTGCTCTGTTGGACTTGGCCAGGAGGAGCAGAGGCCATACGTGGTGTAGGCCTATGTCACCACGGTCCAGGTCACCTGGCTCCATCTCCAGAGGGGTTGTGGCACATGCTTCACAGTCACTGGGGAAGCAACAGTGCAACAGGGTGACAAACACATCTAGACTCCATTTTCCTCTGCCTCTCTGGGACTGTTTTCCCACCCCAGGAAAGCCACTTGTATCTGCTTTTTAAGTCTCTACTTGAGGAAGAATTCAAAAACAAAGAGGACCTGAAAATACATGGTGTGAATGTATGCTTAGGTCAGAAGTGCACCTGCCTCAGATGATAATTATTCTGTATTTTTAGCATCAGGGTGGACAAATCTTTCTATTTTCTCCATTGGACATTAAAAAAAAAAAAAATCCTTCCTGTTACACACCCAGTACTCACAAGGATTGTTATTCTAAAGGCACTGTCCATTTTGTTAACACATGCACAAAAGTTGCTTTCAAGCAGATGGATAAACACAGCCTGGCTTTATTTTAGGCCTTTCATGTCTTTACTAATGTGACTTTTCAGCTTGGTTGGAGTGATTGCTAAATTTTACAGTCCCTAATTCTTCAGTTCAAATGCTGAAATTCTAATGCTGATCTGATATGTTCAGCTCAACATTCAGAAATAGACATGAGGTATATTTGGGATTGCACATTGTTTATCTTGATTTTGCTATTAAACTTTCAGTTTTAGTGAACGCAATTTACAAGAAAATCCCTCATTTACTTACATAAAATAAGCTTAAGTAAATGTCTTTATACTTCTTTCATGTTCTCTTTTTCTGATTAAGATAAAGTAGGGATAAAAATTAATTAAGAATTAAATGATTTCTCACAAAAGCCTTTTTTTTTCCACACAGTAGAAGCTTCTAGAGATTTAAGATGAAGGGATTCTACTTCATTAGACAGCTCAGTCTCGCCAATCTGTTCACATGGAGAACAAATGAAATGCAAGAATTAAGATGGTTTCAGAATTCAAGTGAAACAGCTCTGCAAGATGCTACAGAAAGCAATGCAGTGGAGCTTCTGTTGCAATTTCTATTTAGTAAGATATGATAAATCCATTTGCCTGACCATGAATCTCAAGCTCTCCAGTCTGGTGGTAGAGATTTGTTCCACTTAACCAGCTGTAGCAAGTGTGACCCTGACTGGGCTGAGGCACTCTACAATGACTGTGAGACAGTGCAGAATGTCCACACTGCTTGTGCCATTTTTTTGCTCAGCACAGGCAGACCAGGAGTCTGGAACTCTCTACTATTCTGTCTACAGGTTTAGATATTAGAAGAGTTATATCACTTCCCTCTTCCCCTCTGTGTGCTGGCCTGTCTTCCATTTCTCATCAGCACTCTTTATGAGCTGTGTTCAGTAACACTCCCAGATGGTTTTTAAAAACATGTTGGTTTAACATTTCTTAAAAAAAAAAACAACAGATTCCCATCAGACATAATTTTACAGCCTTATACAAATGTTGAATTCCCCTCATTATTCCTATTGACCTTGGCTTTACTTAAATCCTGTGGTTGTGCTTTAGTGCTTCTGCATAATATAAGATCATTTCCCTTTAGTAAGATTTACACTGCAGTGCTTTAAAAATGACTAAGTATCTCCTTGTTCTTGCAAGAAAGCCAATAAGGTGTCTTTTACCTGATTGTCCATTTTTATTTGTTTCCAATTTAAACAGTCCTGTGATTATTTGCTCTTTGGTCTAGTACTTTGCATAGTCCATGAAGATAATGTCCAGATTAGAGCAGAGTCAGGCAAGAGACAAAGAAAATGGACAGAGGAAAGCCAAGTATGGAGAAGCTGAGTATAGGAAGGGCTATGAATGACCACTGAAATTCTTTCTCAGTATGTTCTTTTGACATAAAATTTGTTTCTGGGTGTCAGTGCATGCATGTTCCCCAATGTGAGTGGCAGGTAGCCTTTGGTGAGTGGGACAAGGAAGAAGAACAAAGAAAATTGGAGACAATCCAAAATTTTGAAAACAAAAAGAGAGGTGAGGAAGATCTGTTGGCCTGTCTGATGCAGCAGGATCTAAGGATCTGATTACCAGTTGCAAAGGAACTCCAGACAAATAAAGGTGGGAACAGACCACCTGTATGTTGTTTTGTTCATCAGAAGTGAGCATGAAGCTTAGGCAGAAGTGTGACTTGTCACCTTGTCTTGCTAGCTGACCACAATGCTGTTGGCATGTTATGAATGATGGCTTCACATTTAACTTTTCTCTTGACTTTTGAGGTTGGGTTGGGGTTTTTTTCTTCTCATTTTCTTGGGGTGCTAGGCACAACTGCATTCAGGCAAGTGCACTTACATCAGCATCTCCGCAAGTACAGGACCAGCATGGAATTTTCCATTTTGTTAGAAAGTGTGTATTTGTCAAAAGCAACCCATTTCAGTGAGTGCTTGCACGCCGGCTTTCTTGGGAAGAATTTTGCAGTATCTCCCTGGAATTTCCAGTGAAAACAGGCTGTTTGTAAAGGCACATACTTGGGGTGTGAGAGATCTAAGTCAGCTCCTTGGCTTCCGGAAAGATACCACTGCTGGTATAAAGCAAAATAGGAGAGACTGAGAGAGTGCTAACTAAAGAAAGACAAGAATGTGGTGTGAAGGCACTTACAATGGGGAAGAACAATCCGCAAGTCCGTGGATTGAATACAAAATACAGACATTGCTCAAGTCTGATACATTTTGTGTGTATTTCTTAAAGCTCCAAGGTGTTGAATTATGGTAATCAATTTCAGTAAAGAACATTGAAAAAATGTCAATATGCCCTATAATTCTGTATTAACTGACCTCCATGAACTAGTATGCAAAATAATGTCTCAGCTATGAAACATGATGATAATAACATGTCTATATGTAGCTGAATCTTCCCCAATATTCCTTGATGGTGCTCACCATACACTACCACTTTGGGATCTTGTATCTTTTATCCAAGAACAGAACCCAAATGAGCAACAAAGCAGATTACTGTTGAAATTATTCTTGCCTAAGAAGGCAAGACTTCAGAAAAAGCATATGCTGAGATCCAAAAGATGCATTTGTGATAAAAAAGCTTTTATGTCAACCTTGATGTTATTAACATCGTGTTTTTACTTTGGAAGTCCTTCAACTCTTTCACAAAAAACTGGCTTAAACTTAATTGAACTTAAAAGCATAGCTCCCAAGTAATAGTGATGTTAATTTTGTTTTTATTGAGATGCCCTCAAGAAATGTATGGCCTAATTTATTGTCCCCATCCCAGACTGAGCTGTTTCTGTCTGCATGTTTCTTATCTCCTTCCAAGATAAAATCCAGTCAGCTCTTCCAGCAACCAAACCATCTAGAGGCCATGATGCTGTCTTTCATGTTTTTACTGTTGGACTCAGCTCCCAGTAAGGTACTGGCTACTGTTGTCAAAGCACCACAGGCCTGCAAATAGACCCAAACTTGTTGCAGAGTTATTTATTTCAATAGCAAACCAGAAGTCTATTAAATTTTCCTCACAAGCAAATGATAATCTATCTACTTATCATAATAAAATTTTCCTTTAACATGAAGGGTTACACAATATGTTGACTGTATCCTACTTTCCCCTCCATCATCTCATTAAAATATCTACACCTGAATGCTTGGAGAAGCGAGTGGGTCCTGCAGCCAATCATTAGGCTGAAGGTAGGCATCAAAATTTCTTTTCCAAGAAGATTAAAAAAAAATGGCTTGAAGTCTTTTGCAATTTCTTGAAGTCTTTTGCAATTTCACTCCTTTGTCTTTTTCTCCCTTTGCCACTTCTGGTTATCTCATCTACTTAGGCTCTTTGAAGGAACAGAACTGCTACAGTAAGAAGGAAACCAATAATACCATTTTCCAAGAGGCTGACAGCTCTGTGACTCCTGTGCACCTGGAAAAATCAAGCTATCAGCATACTTCTTTGTCCTCTTGATAGTCAAAAATGGTGAGCACAGTCTATACAGACTATGCCAGTCACTCTTGCATGAAGGTCTGACGACAAAGTCATGGTTTGGGCTATTCTGCAAAACAAATCTCCTTTCCGCCAGGAAGAAAGCATATATTTATCTCTTGATCTCATATAATGCCCAAATCTTATCTTTGAAATGATACAGAAACCGCATCTCTCTGGCAACACTTGGATCACACTGGAATTAAGAGTTGATTCTGGCACCAAACCACAATTTCTCCCACTCTGTGGCTCCCATCAGCAATGAAACTCTAATTCAAACTTGATCAATTTAAACAGTACTTCAGAAATATAATGGAATTAACACTGGTTTTCTTACTGACACATCAAACTCACCTATTACTAAGAATCATTTTGCAAGACTGAATGATATTCCTCGAAGCTGCATCCCCCAAACATGGCTAAATGCCCTCTTTCATTGTATGTCCTGAAGTACAACCCCCTTGTCCCACTTGGGCAGGTGTTTGGAGCATGTCCTGGCCCCATACAGACATGGTCTCTGGCAGTGGTGGCCTCTAAGCCATGTCCCAGTCTCAGCTGAGTACCAGCTGACCCTGACTGTCCCCGTGCTGGGGACACGACAAGCACTGGGAACGACCATTTACTGGTGTCCAAGCCCTATGGATTTCCCAAGCAGCCTGAGGATACTCTGTATTTCTGGTGCCTTGGCTAGATTACAGAAGGCCTTGAGCCTTCCCCTACACATCTCCATTCACCCCTCCCACTCACACACCATTGTGTCTTCCTCCCTGGCCAGGGATGTCCCTGCAGTGTCAGTCCTCAAGCTCCCCACATCTCACCACCCCCACATCTTTCACTTCTCCCTCACACATTAGTTGACAACCAAATCCTTAGGCTCCACAATCTGGATAAACAAATCCGAGTCTGTGGTAATAGTGGTGAATCAGGTGAACTGACACAGGTTTCCCCTCCAGTTCTATCTTTCCATGATAATAATCTCTCAGCTGCCTCCTCTCTCCTGCTCCTGCTGTCCCTTTCCCTGCACCAGAGAGAAGGATGCCTTCTGCACCACCACTGCAGACCCTGCTCAGCCCTGCAGACTCTCCTGGAACCAGCAGGAGGATGAGTGTCCAAGCACCCCCGAAGCAAACAGCCTTTTCAACATTCATTTCTCAATTGATCCACCACAGCCCCAGGTGCTCAGAGAGCAGCCTGCTGGCTGGGGCTGCCACAGACCAGGGCTGCTGCTTGGCTTTGCCCATGCCAGCTCTCCCCCAGTGCAGCAGGTCCCTGTCCCAGCAGGGCCATCTCAGGGGTGTGCCTGGGTGTGTGAACGTGTGATCTGGGTGAGCACAGGCACAGCCTGAATGGACATTTGGCCGGGCAGCCAAAATCATCCCTTTCTGCTGAGCAGTGGCGATGGAAGCACTGGACTCTTTGTGGAAAAGCTCACCTCTGCAAATTTGCAGGCCAAAATTCAAATGATGCCCCTTTCTACAGTTATGAAAGCTCTCTTGTTTCCTGTGTTTTACAAGGGACTGAACAATTGCTATTTGGGTCAAAATTTAATCCCAGTGTTGCAACAATGGACCATAACGACCTGAAGGTGTTGTGGACTTGTTTTTTCTGTAGCAAGATGGACAGAGAATAGTGATTTTTCCTGGGGGTTCTCAAAGGAAAAATCAGATTTTGTTAAAGATGCCACAGAGAACGATTGCTTCTTTCTCATTTTATTGCTCTAGTCTGCAATGACAAAATACATGAAACTCAACCACATATCTAGTCATATAACAGCAATTAAAAGCACTTTACAAATAATGTATGATTCACCACAGTGCAATATCATTTATAATACAATTTTAATAATCCCAGAGAAAAGGAATTTCGCAGCCTATGAGATTTTCCTAACTTGTGTGTAACAGCCATCGGATTATTTTTCATCCAGCCTTGTTTCCATGAGGCTGACACAGAACAATATTAAGTTAATTCTGTGAGTATGTATAAACTGAGTACAATAAACTAAAGAAAAGTAAATTTAGAATAAAAATAATATTAGAAGAATAAGGAGGCTTGACTGTAAATCAGAGATTTAGTAATTTTTGTATATTTAAATGTCTGCCATAGCCCAAGAAAATTAAAATCTAAAAGTGGTGGAAAGTGTTCATTTTTTTGCCATCTGGCAAGTCTGGGGTCCAAAGACAATTCTAGACTTTATTAAAGTCAATGGTCTGGCTGGATCATCATCCAGGTACAACAGAACAGCCTGGGCAAAAAACACCAGAAATGAATCAAAGCAGTTACTGATCCATAAATAAATAAAAATCCATGAGTTATTGGAGAAATGCTTTAGAAATTAGAATCTCTGAAATGCTTCATGTTTTCTTTGAACCAAGCAGTAAAATGAGACAACTCACTAATTGAAATGTCTATCCTGCTCCTTTCCCATGCTGGAAAAAAAATCATGAATAGGCACAATTTCATGGCTATGGGCCCATGACTGCATTTCAGCAATGTCATACACAACCTGCTGGTTGCAAAGGCCTGTACAAACTGGCTTTGAAAGTTAGGAAAGGCATGGTAGAGAACAATGGTTCCATGAGATGGACAGACAGCACAAGCATGTTTGAGTGGATTTAGTGCCCAGCTCCATGCATTGTCAGCCCAGCTGTGTGCACCATTCAAAATTTTGCCAATGATAGCACAGTGGGAGTTGTTATTGAGTCACTTCAGAGACAAGATGCCTTGCAGGGGGATCTAGATACATTGGAGATTTGAGCTATGGTTAATGGGATAAAATTTTAGTATTGGACTCCGCACTTAGGATGAAGTAATGCCAAGCACATGAATAAATTGGGAGAGGAGTGCCTTCTTCAGGAAAGGAAGTGAAGAGGGAGGTGATCATCTTTTCTCCCTAGTATCCAGTGATAGAACATGTGGAAATATTTCAAAGCTGCAGGGGATGTTTAGACTGGACATTAGAAAGTACTTCTTTACCAAGAGGTGTTTAAACACTGAAATAGGCTTCCTAGAGAGATGGTCAATGCCCCAAGCCTCTGAGTGTTTAAGAAGCATTTGACAATGTCCTCAATAACAGGCTTTAATTTGGTCAGTGCCAAATTGTTCAGGCAGTTGGACTAAACAATTCTTGTAGGTCCCTTCCAACTGCACTATAGTATTGAATTTTTTTCTATTCTATTCTATTCTATTCTATTCTATTCTATTCTATTCTATTCTTTCCTCTTTTCTATTCCATTCTATTCCACAGAGTCTGGTGAACTGGTGGGATGGATGAACCTGCTGTGTGTTCCACCAGCAGTGTGCAACTCCTCAACTTGGACATTATCTGGATGCAATGATTAAATATTAAACATGCTGCAAATTTTTTTCACTCTCTCCTTGACAACCCAGCTTCTGCCATCCAGCCCTCCTGTTATCATAAAATGACTTTGGGGGACAGCTTCTGGTGTAAACTGTGAGACAGGCTGTCATGGCAATCAGCAGAAAGCCAGGTTCTTGGTGTAAAGGGGAAAACCTGAAAGACACGCTAAAATTGGAGAGACAGGGGAAAAATAACAGCAAAAGGGAAGACCTCCACGGAAAGTTGAAACATAGCTGACCATTGTTGAAGATGGATCAATAGTCACTATAACCTCTAAAAACATCTCAACAAGCTTCTTCAGGCTATAGCTGGATCCAGCAAAGCTGTCAGCATCTGCATGAGTGACGCAGCTGGAGCAAGGCCATGTGCAGGGCCACGTGGGTGCCAAGCTGGGATGAACCAGTAGGGGCAGGTGGGGTGACATTTCTGGCTGTCTGGCACGAAGGCGCCATTTCATTCTTTGCACCAAGGCCCATGCCAACCATGCTGCAAGGCTACCCAGAAAATTATGTTTTGAAGCAAGAACAGAGCCTGCTTAATCCTCGTTAACGCAAAGCCTCTGTTAAAAATGATGTGCACATTTTTAAGAGTTTGTTTCAAGCTGGCTAAACCATGAAAAGGGGACATTCTTTATTACCATTTCTCTTTAAGTGGATTAATTTCCATTCCTCCTGAAGTGAGCCTTAGGGAGTGAGGAAGAATCACTTCCTAAGAGCTAATGGGGAAGGCGTCGCCTATATAACACCACCAAAAATATTCAGTTACTCTTTCCCCACAAAGCCACTGAGTAATTTAAAAAAATAAAACATCAGAACACAGGGCAGTTTGCTTCTCTGTAATTTAGAAGCATAAAAGGGAACTGATGCTGTAATTACAGGCTGAAAACCCAAAAGCCTCATTTTTTAAAGTTGTTTCAGTGGATTTTTTTAAAATTGGCATTAGCTCCTCCAAAGCAGGGACAAAACCTCCAGTCAAGGGCTTTGTTAAAATTTGAATTGACTTAGGAAAGGTGCTGGAGGGGACCCTGGCAGATCAGAGGAGCTTAGTGTGCCACAAGGCAGAGCTCCAAGCGAAGGCTAGGATTTGCTACAGAGAGAATTAAGTGCAGAAGAGGAGATTTGCCATGTTGATGGTATTTTCCATCATACCAGATAAGTATTCTCAGTTCACAGATCAGACAGACACTTGAGGCACAGAAATAATAAGATTGATTAAAAAAATGCTGCTGAAGAGACCAAAAAAATAAAAGCTACGCTAACACACCTTCTGTGTTTTTCTTAAACCTACTAATCCTTTGGGTTCTGAGGTAGTTATTGTATATACAGTCTAGTTAGCTATGTATGTGTAGTATAGCTATATATGAGTGCATACACAGAACAGCTCAAAATAAGCTAATTTTAGTATTCTAATAATCTTAGTATTCTCAAAATTAGCTAATTTAGGCTCAAATGCTGCAGGACCATCACAGCCTTTTGAGAGATCTGTTGCTATATCTTCAAACAAATGAAACCAAACCTAGAGGGAAAGACATATTTGCAGTGAATATTTTCAGGGAAGCAAAGTTGGACAACAAAACTTCAAGATTATTGTGTCTTTTCCAATGAAGTTCCCTGTTCTGAGGTAAAAGAAACCCACCTCCTGTAACTCTGTGCCCTTTCTCAGTAATTCAAGCTGATGTTGTTGGTCATTTTCTGTTAGAAGGTCAAAAGAGATGGTCTCCTCCCTTGCCTCAGGAACACACTGTCTCTTGCTTATGCCAGAACACTTTTTTAGGCAAGGCTTCTGACTTTCTCATTTCCTTTCCTGTTTTGTTTTGCAGGGATTTTAAGCTCTTGGCTTCCAAGTTCTCTTTTGCCTTTGTTTATTGCCATTTAGATTTTAGTTGTTTTTGTTAAGATGCTTCAGGCGTGGATGCCCATAAATTAAAATGCATTATTATTATAATAAAGCTGCGTCAGTGCTGAAAGCCAGACTAGCCAACATCGACCTCTAAATAGAGGGCTAAGTGAGAAGCTGGATGGTATTGACCTGTACAACAGGCAACACAGCAGAAAGTATCTAATCTGGGAGGTGGAAAATATGGAGAGAAAATATACAAAGGGGTGTTCATATAAGCTTCTGGTGACCTGTAAAGTTAATTTTTGAAAACTGGGATGACCATGAAAACCTTTAAAACTTTCATAGGAAACTGAGATGAATTATATGCTTATAAAACTGTGGTTGTTCTAAACTGTTGGGATTAAATGCTAAAACAGGCAGCATACTTTGACTCCCATCTTAAATGAGCCAACCAACTTGAGACAGCAGCGACTGTGCACTACCACAATTACAGGGAGAGGCTGCTTATTGCAGCAGCCATCTATGAAGAGTTCAATGATCAAATAAAACAGCCTGCTCTACTTTTCAAGCTTCTCTTTGAATATTCAAATAAAAAATTTTCACTTCAGTGTTTTAAAAAAAAAATACCCCAGGTAGTTGTGCTTGTCATTTCACTGTTGTGTTTAACCCAACTCATGGACAAACATTCAAAAACTTCGCAGTTCTCTTTGTTAGTGTGAAAACACTAGGTAGGAACCATCCCGCACAAGAAGGGGCCCTGGAAATTGTGTTATAATTTTACAACCTAAAATGTAATTCTTACATGCTGAAGTTGTCCATGAAGTAAAGGAAATGCCTCAGAAGACTTTCAGAAGTCTACAATATTCTTCTTTCTAATGCAGATGTGCAAGGAAGACCTCCATCCAAAGAGTCTTCAATAACTTGCTTCTCTCCATTTATTATACAGGGAATGTTGTTCCCTAATATGTATTAGATTCCAAAGTTTAGCCACTAGTTAGTTGCCTAAGTTAGGTGACCTCGATTCAACTTACGAATGTTTTTCATGAACACTTTTATTCTGGGGTGCCTCCCATATGGAGACCTAAAGGTACTTCTATACATAAAGATGCACCACACTACTATGAAGAAAGCAAGTATTTCCATTTCCCCATAAGAAAACTCACCCCAAGAAAAGGGACAAAATTACTTAGGTTAGATATGCAATGCATGCTTACAAACTCAAGTACAATCTTGTCCTTTAATTTTCAGGACTGAAAAGGAATAAAGTCCAAACCTGTAGTCAAATGCTGTCTGCAAAAGACTTAGAACAAATAATCTCCCAAGCTCACAGAAAATTTACTGAGAAAATACCTCCTAGAGCCTAAATTCTAGAACCCACAATCTCTCATGTAAATGTGTCTTTTTAATTTATAGCTTAATAGTCCTGTTCATGTTCCTCTATTCTAAGTAAAAATCCATGAACTACCAGTAATTTAGGCCATCTGGTTGCCCTTAGGTCTGAAATGTTTTCTTACCATTTCTTGGCGGGTTTGACTTTTTAGCCTTTTCCAATTGAAACATTATGGGTCCTGGTTTTTGTTTGGTTTCGTTTTGTTTGTAAAATATCTGCTGATCTAACAAACAGAAAAGCTTAAGAAAATGTTCCTTGGAAAGAAATTCTAAAAGTCATGTCTGAGTTGACATAGGTTTTCTCCTTGATATAAATAACATTTCTTTTAGCTAATAGGAATCAATACAGCAGATATTAGAGGCTGATCTAAAACCATATGATAATGACACTTGAATTCCTGCTACTTTAATGGAAAGTCCTACTTTAAGTTTTGCTAACCAGGAAACAGGCAGCACTACAGACTTCTTTAAATGCCATAGTTGTTAAATTTCTGCATTAAGTTCCCTTTCTTCTTATTTTTAGCTGTGAAAAGGTACTCTGGCTTTTATGCATACATGGATGCCTTGCATTGCTATCCAGAGAGTATGACAGTAAACATCTCTTTCTGCTGAGAAGGGAAAAGCTGGAGTATCAATCCTTCACTTCAGGTTTTAAATATAAAAGCAACTGTGTGGTATTATTAAAAATATATACTAAAACCAACTGAAAAGATAGCAGTAGCTTCTTCAAGGGAAATGAGCATCATGGCTGATTTTACTGCTGCTCCTTCTGGTAAGTGCAGCTCTCAGCTGTTCCCCTCTGGCTTCTGTCAGAAGCTGGCCACAAGGGCAACTCAAAGGGCCTGTCCTGGTTACTATAAACACTGACACAAGACTGCTTGCTATCTCACTCCCTCCCTCACTGCACAGGAATCTGAAATGTGCAGTAGATTCTGCACTTCAACAACTCCTCCTGTCTGGACCACTGCTCTGAGTGGGTCCTACTAGAAGCTGGAAGTCCTAGATCTCTCTGATCATGGCTCTGATCTGGTTAAACACACACAAAATTCATTAGGGTTCAACTTTTTGTAAATATTTTGGGGCAAGATAATTTGGACCACATTAACTGAATCATCTGCCATGGTATTTTCCCCTTCTGCTGAACTACAATTCAGTTATTCATACATATTAATTAATAATCCTTCAAGAGCCAAAGCATTAGTACATCATTTATTCCTTGCTGCCAGGAAAATTATACAAGGGACTTTGTATTCATTGCTCTGTTGCCAGTAGAACTGTACTCAAAAAACAGAAAATCAGGGAGAGACAGACTGCCCATTCTGTAAAAGCATTGAAGGCATACATCAGACTTTGCTTATCGTGTCCTTGAACAAAAATACACAGCCTTGATGGTCAAATGGGAGACTTCAACAAACAAAGCTCATATAAACTGCCAATTCATTTGGGAAAAAACCAAGTCCTTCCCAGGGCACTTTTCTTTCTTATCTGATATTGGAACTTTTTAACAGGTTCCTTTAACCACAAGCCTCATTAATGAGGACTACTCAGCAATGACTGCATCACAGCTTTGAGATAAAGTCTCCAGCTGTGATTTAAGGAGGGCAAATACATCCCTCCTGCAAAGATAATCAAAGTGAAGCTTTCCCAGCAGTTTCTGTTCCAGTCTGGTGGAGAGGACATAACTCAGTGCCTATGACACTGCTCCTCTGCTGCAGCCATTTCTGTGACGCAGCAGCTGAGCTGAGCGTGCAGCATCCAGGGTGGTCAGGCTTGCCTTCTCACACAGGCCATGGAGCTAACATTTAGGTCAGTTCCTTTAATTGTTCGTATCTAAACATTCTCCAATAGTGGTTGGCTGTTTTCTTACATCAGTCTAAAGGACCTGCTTATTTTTTGTACATTTCTTCTCCCCATGTGTCACTGCAAAATTAATCAAATGGAAAACTTGCATAAACACTTATTAAAATGTTCATTCTCATTCAGCAAAGCTATCTATTTATCAAATTAGTCTGTTTTCTCATGTGAAATGATCTTATCTGTTCACATGAGGAAGTCTAAGAGATAATGAAACATAATTAATGTAGAGGTTGATGAATTCATGATATAAAATTCTTGCCTGTCAGTGAAGAATGGCTCATCTCCATCCTAGGATGTTTATTTCTCCCTCTGTCCCCAGATAAGGGACAAAGATAGTATTTGTTTTGAGAAGGTTTTACATCTATGTCCAAGTGACGACTTGACTATATAAATATAAGGATCAGTCCTCAAGAAAACAGTTTCTCCTACAAGACTGTGTACTATTTGGAAAGCACCCAAGTAAGATCTTCTTAAAACTGTCTATTTTCTGGTGGTTTTGTCCTCAAACAAAACAGATGTGCTCAGGTTTTGCTGCCCTCCTCCACTACAGGCACAAGTACTGTGGTAGGGAAAAAAAAAATCTGGTAACCAAGCCTTTGATATAGAAAAACCACATGGAGTTGAGTCATAAACTGTGGACACAAGACAACTAATTATGGGTTGTGTTAGGCATGAAGAACAGGTTAACTGCTACATAATTACAATTGAAATGGCTGTAGACACAGTCAAGGAAACCCAGTTAATAGAAAGAAGTAAATGAAAATGCATTGGTACCCATGAAGAAAAGCAAGTCCTGTCTGTTTTCTTTAACTTCTTCAGTGATTTCAGATGTTCTCAATGTTTTATTGCTGCTTAAACATTATACTTATGAAGCCTAAACAGAGGTTTATATTTCACATTCTGCTTTTTTTCATGTGAATGGCAGGGAAGGAGTTAGCAAAGATTTTTTAATAAGTGTCCGGAACTGCCAGTTGAGTGAAACTCCAGAGATGAGTGACACAATACAAACTGGGAATCTGTGAAATGGAAACTTCTGTGAAACAGATCAGCAAGTGGTGAAAAGGAGATGGGTGGTCATACCAAAAGTGTTGGTAGTCAAAAGGCTGTGGGTAAAGGAGGGGCACAGGGAGAAGGATGAGCTGCAGGATGCCATGGACAGGAGAGCCTGTGGCTGCCCTGGGCTTTCCTGCCTCAGCAGCCCTGCCAGAGCTAGGGCAGAGCTGTCTGCTCCGAGGTCACCCCTTGTGGAGAAAAACCTTCTTCTGACAACATCAAAGGAGTGAGGAAAGTGGGGTGAGCATCCAGACGGGCTGCTTCCCCGAGGTTTCCCTGAAGACCTGACTCAGAGTAGTTTGAAAGCTTCCCCATTTCCTTCTAGCTTGGTGGAAACTTTTATCCTGGTTCCTTGAACTCGCCCTCTGAAAGTACACACCATTTCTGAGTATTCAGCTATATATAGCCTCCTTCTGCAATGACACCTCACCATCACAGGCTGTTTCCTGTTGACACCAGCTAAATGTGGCATTGAAGTCTGAAGCTGAGGGGTCTCTACCTGAGTGAGCAGGCAGGCAGCCAAATGGACACCCAGTGTGCTTGACCTTTCTGTGGTGTCACAACTTGCGCAGTGGAGCTGCAATCAAACACTGTGGCTCTCTGGGTTTCTCTGTTTGCCACAACGTTTACACTTCTGGTACCACTGCGGGGATGCCGTGGGTAAGCCTGGGTGGTACCGTGCATGACAGCAGCACAGGGTATCCCTCTGCCACACCAGGCATTTCCTTCCAGCTCTGTGGCGGGGAATGTATTCTTGTGCAAGAGACCCAGGTGTGATCCTGGTCTTTCAGGCACTTGTCCTGGTTTTTGATCTGCAGCTGTAAAGACACAGGTCTCCTCTTCAGATAATCAAGGAGAATGTCACCCTGTCCTTGAGCTTTTCCATAAAATTTTTTGGCATTTTCTGGGTCCTACATATACAGAAGAATGTTTTTCTGTTTGAAGTACATTGACAGCAATGTATTTACACAAGTTAATCATGTGGGAAATTTCCAATGTGTACAAATCATTTAGCATCTCACAAACCTCCGTAGTTTTTATTACTGAAAACAACTTAGTCATCCGCAGATTTTAATTAGCTGGCTGCCGGCCTCCTCCTGCAGGTCATCCATGCCTGAGATAGCCCCAATCCCAGAAACAATACCTGGCTTTATACCATGATTCACTTCTTTTCTAAGCCAAAGAACAGGCTTCCACTGTTTAACCATTTCCAAGCCTTTGCCAAGGGTTTCTTGCCCTAAGGTTACTTATACTATGGCCATTTGTACTGTGAATATTTGGAGTGTCTATTAAAAAATTATGAGGGGTCTTTTTTGAACACTAGTGTAAATTGTATTTTCCGGATCAACTTTTGTGCATCTTGTCTTCAGGCTGTACTATTCCAGTTACTGACAAACTGCTGGTTTTCCCCTCACCAAATCTGTGATTTAGAAAGACAGAAGCACTTCTGATTCCCCTCCACATGAAGAAATGTCTTGTTTCAAGAAGTCAGGAGTGAGTTATGAGCCTGTGGAGTTTTGCAGCCACTGTGTATTAGAAATAACAACTAATTACAAAACTGAAAAGCGAAACATAATTACTAAGGAAGAGTATTTAA
Source organism: Agelaius phoeniceus (assembly GCF_051311805.1). Classification (NCBI taxonomy): domain Eukaryota; kingdom Metazoa; phylum Chordata; class Aves; order Passeriformes; family Icteridae; genus Agelaius; species Agelaius phoeniceus. The sequence continues at coordinate 137,839,958 of NC_135265.1, forward strand.
ATGTCACCATAGTTTATTTTGACAGATGAGCCTGTCTTGAAAATAAGGGATTTCCCAGAGGAGAAATAAAGATTCTCAGGTTATTTTTTGATCTAAAGGCAATTTCTATACTTTTCTTTTCATCATCTCCTTTAAAAGGAACCATGATGCAGCGAGGCACAGAGTTAGGGGTGGAATGAACATTAAAGGCTCTTGTCACTGCAACAAGACACTGGAAACCTATGAATTTTTTTGCTGTTTTTCCTGGCAATAGTGTGATAGGATTGAAAGCAAATTTGGGCCCTGATGGATGACAGCTGCGGCTCCAAGAGAAAAAATAGAGATGATTTCAGAAAGCCTTTCTATAACATCAAGCAAGGACTACATACACCAGGGTTCAGGGGTGCACTTCCAAGTATTCTGACTAAGAGGGAAAAAAAAGGAAAAAAAATGGAAACAAGAAAGCCATCACTGTGCAGTACCTGGGAGATGTTAGTCACCCTGGCTACTTCTTGTACATGAAAGTGAAGGTAACAACTTTGCTTTGGTGATGTCTGCAGTCATTTCTGTACTGAAGTATGTGCTTTCGCATGTGTCTATCTGATGCTGGCTGCGTAAGTTATTCAAGTTTTTATGAAATGCAGGTGATCACTCCCAGCTGTGTGCTGTGCCCCTAACTTCAATGCTTTTCTGGGAAATGATCTTGAAATGACACTAAACCATAAACACACAGCATTTATTTAATTATTTTAGGGACCTGAAGTTGTTTATAGGCTGTTCCATGTCTTGGTTAAACTAGTACGTGTTGCAACACTAAAGTCATCTGATTGAAATATCTATCCTTAAACACCCACCAAAACAGAACCATCTGCCACTCCTAGATGCCACAGAGCAGCTCTCCCAAGACAGTTCACAGAAGTAAAGCTGGTAATTTCACATATGCTTCATAAATCCTCTCATATATCTTGCTCAAGTTAATAAGAATATTTCTGACACTCTCTAAGCATTGTCCTTCCTTCTCTCTCCCTTTCTTTTTTTTTTAACTTTCAAGTTTCTCTCCTTTTACAGTCTTATTTTGGTTGCAGGCACCCATTTCCTTCATGTTCAATTTAGGTACGGGCCACTTTCCCAGAACTAAAATGAAGGCATGAGTCAGGAAAATGGCATGCAGAATGTGAGCACTGGTGAGGAGTAGACACTCTCCATGACTACAAGTGAAGCCTTTATTATCACCATGACAAGCCAGTTCAGATTTACCATTAAGGCAGCTTTATTCTGGCATAGGAGAAAATAATCAGTCAGTTCTTAAACTGAGTTCAACTTTATAGACTAATACAGTGAGTAAAAAAATTGTCTCTTCATTTGGGCCAGACATGGAAGGACCATTCATCTGGGTAGTACAGGTCTCTTATAGAGCCTTGTTTAACTTTTAGGCTTCCTTCAGAACATCTGGAAATTTGTGGGATTGACTTCAGCACTGTTTTCAGCCTCAGGACAAATGAGGCCATTTTCCTTGCATGAGGCTACCTCACATGATATTCACTTCTGCTGCCTGGATGAGTTCATCACCCAGTCTCCAAAGCCAGAGGAGCAGAGAAGTGTGCACCCGTATTTCATCCTACTGCACAAAGAAGAGAACCTGGCATGCTTTAAAAGTACCATTGGTTCTGCATCCCACAAGTATCCTCCTCTGGTGATTTGTTTTCTCTGTGGGATATTTTTATTTTTCTTGCATTAACCATATCACTGGGTCCAACATGGGCCTGATGGCCATTTCTGTGAAGTGCAGTAGTGGCAAATGTTGGAATTATATCAATGAAACAAAACTGCAATTTCTAAGGAAGCTGAGAAGTGTGTGCATGCAAGTGCTTAGGGGCTGAACTGCTTTTTCAACCCATCATGGAGTAATATGTATCCCATTGAAATTCAATTACAAGGAGTGAGCATACATTTTAAAAAAATAAAAGAAAACCTAATTCTTTTTCCAAACCCATTTGCTTATTTACTAAAACAAATGGATAAAACTATCATCAGGAAAACACTGCTACATGACCATTGCCTGAAGTGTATTCTTACCACTGTATCATAATTCCCTTTCTTTCCATTCCTTAAAAGTTCATTCAGTTCTAACTTCTACAGTAATGTTTATCTAGGGTACCTAATTATATAGTGCAACCTGCATCTGGAGTGCTGGTTCAAGGTTATTATAGTTCTCCACAGACATAACAAAAATATTATTTTAAACTTATCCATTGAGGAAAAATGGCTGCATTTTACCACTGATAGGAGCATATGAATGTAAAATAAAATCATTGGTACATAACAGTGTTGTCTGTTCAGATTAATTTTCTCCATGACACTTGCTGTCACAGAAGTATCTCCTTTTTGTTTCTGCTGCAGACATAAGATCTTTCAAACTAAACTTAAAATAAATAAATTAGATGTATAAAATGATGGATTATAGTGATAGGCAAATAAGAAAGGTGAATTTTTTTGATGCTTGTCAGTACATATTCCTTGTTGGGTAGATTTGATAAGATTAATGAAATATGAATAATGGAGTAGAATAATAATTTGATAGTTTCTCAGTACTCAGTATCTGAAAAAGAACTTCTATTTGATCTATACCATACTGATTATATGCAGAGCACCATTACTTTTACTACAAAGAAGAAAACTTTCTTTGGCAACAGTAGAAGGAAAGTGGGTAGATAAAACAAACTCTTTAATTCATATGTCCTTACTCATAGGTTTCCCGTCAAGCATGGTTTCTTCTTTATTTAGAATCAATACTAAGTAAGGAAAGGATAAATATATAAATCGCAAAACTCTTTCTGTGGGTGTATTGGTAGCCAAAGTAAATTGCCTGAGGTTTGGAGAGACCATGGGCTTGTTCTGTATTTGCTCTAAAATTCAGAAGTAATGAAGAAATATTTTGCTTCAATCCCTAGAATGAGGCCCACGAGCTCTGCTGGAGCACTGGCCATGTTTATAACATGCAGCATTCCCGACAGCAATGCTCACTCCCATAGCATCCATGGCCTCTGTGGAAAGGGTGAGGTCTCACACACAGCCAAAAATGGGAAGTCACGAGCCATTGGCTGGAGCCCAGATATCATTTCTGCCATGCCAAGCATGTGCAAGGCAGGAACACTATAGGACAATCTCCTAAGGGGTTTAGAGTGTGGAAGTCTCATCTTGCTACCTCAGGTAGCTATTCAAGTGAAAGGTAAAAATAGTCCTTTAAAGCCAGCAATGACTTTAGATAAGGAATGTGATTAAAATTCTTTTACTGACAGTGGACTGAATTAATTGTACTCATACCAGCCCCCCCCACGCCACCAAAAAAAAATCACTGCTACCAGGAAAGTCACTTCTATTTTGTCCATGTCAGTGCCCTTATGTGAAATGGATGCAGTAAAAAGCCCAGGTGATGATGTGATAGAGTTGTGAAAATTCAGATTTTTGGCATATCCTAAGAACTCCAGAAAAAAGTTAAGCAAGAAGTATAGAAACTCTGATATTTTAAATAATGCTTCTGGTTAGTTGCTCAGGTAAGGCAGTCTTCAGATAATGAAGTCAGTTGGGAGAAATCATAAGTTTATTAAAGGTATGATTTAATGCTACTTGAAAGCTCCTGGGGCTTTATATGTGTGCCAATATTTTTTATTCCTCTTAATGATCAGAAAGAACTTTCACTTTTATTTGGGTAAAAATAGTATCAATATTAAAATAAGTTTGGGAACATGGAATTGATACTTCAAGGTATTTGAAGTAAAGTACGTTTAAAAAATAAGGAAGTATGAAATACATGTGTATGACATAGCTACTCCTCCCTTCCTTTAAAATCAGGCATGTTCACTCAACCATTCATGCAGATAAGCCAGGTCAAGTCACTGCAGAAAACTCCTTCACCATTCATAAAAGGTTTTATCACGAGAGGTTAAATATCACTTCAAAACATCTGAGTGTAGCCATCTGACTGGTTGCTTAGCAAAAATTGTCAGAAATGGATCAGTATCCTAAAGAATTATTGCTTGCATTATGTTAATGTACTGTTTGATCAGTCTTCCTTCCTTCCTTCCTTCCTTCCTTCCTTCCTTCCTTCCTTCCTTCCTTCCTTCCTTCCTGCATTCTGAAAATGGTAGGAAAATCATCTGAGCACTCAGGATGACCATGAGGCTTTACTGGGTCAGCTCCAAAGGAAATTAAATTGCTTTGAGGAACTTTCAAATTTTGGATAAAATTACCTGGATGCCAACCCACATCTTTAGATGTGGGGCAGATGAAAATTACTGTCACAGGACATGTGGAAGGTCAAATGATGAGACAATGCACTCCTTGTGCTTGTGTCCAACAATGACAAAAACAGGTAACATAAAGGGGATTATCTGGGATTACAGGCTGCCAGCACCGATGAAGTGTTTTTCTTGCATATCTATCCATAACTAAAAACATAGTTCAATTTTCATAAAGTTGGTCCTTATGCATGTACAAAACATTCAAATAAACGTATTTCTAGAATCATTTGGTTTCAGGGGAACTAACACTGAATTCACAGAATAATTTCTTTAGGAGAAAAAATGCTAGTATTAGAATGGAGACAACATGAAAGCAGTATTAGGGGTAGCTGGGACAGAGAAGTGAGTGGCTCAGATCTTAGGTGACAAACGTTCAACAATTTGATTGCAAGATTTTGGAAGAAGGTTGCAAAAAATCTCAGCCAAGGTGTCTTATGGAACAAACACAAGAAAAAAAAAATGGTCATCATTCTAGAGTGGAAATTCTGAAAGATGGTGACATTTCCAATCTTGTTTTCATTGTTTATTTCAACCTTTAGAAATATTCTATGTATTTACACTACAGCCCACTGTACACAGACCAGGGCAAATAATAAGTATGACCATGTTTAGTCTAAAATAATACTAAGAGGGGTCTCTTTTTTGACATTTAAGACCACCCCCCAACCCCTTAAAAGCCCCACGGGTCATAAGAACAAAAAACAAAGAGAAAAGTAGGAAGAGTTTGTAGCAGCAAGATTGGCAGGCAAAGGGAAGGTGGTGGCATGGGTCTCTTCAAGCCTGGGACACAGTAAGTGGATTTCTTGGAGCTGAGGAAGTGCCTTATTAGAAATGCCAGGAAAGGAAAGAAATGTTGCAGCCCAGACACAGAGTATGGCTCGTGGACACAGGCCAGACTGGAGCAGATAGGATGCAGGAGCTAGGGATGAATTTGTGAGTGTGAAGTGATACATGAAAGAAAACATTTCAGGCTGTTAGTCAGAAAAAGGTGGGAGAATTTCACCCCCGCCAAATAAATCATAGGAGACCTTGCGGTGAGATCATTATTTACCTAGAGGGTGTGGAAGGACCTCAACCAAGCAGGGTGCTTTCAGCCTGGGGCTCCATCCACAGAAAGATTGCCACAAAGTCGAGCGGTGAAAGCAGCCAAGCTCAGGCCAGACAGGTTCAAATTTGATAAAATTGCTTAAATCCAGAGATACCCCGCATTTTTTCCAGACTTTCAACAAAGCTATTACAGAGGTGATTGTGAGAACTGGCAAACTGCTGCTATGACATGAAACTCTTGCTAAGCCCAAGTAAAAGAAAAATAGCAATTAAATTTTTTTAAAATCCTTTCTTCCACTCACGGTAGAGAAATAAGGGAAAGCTGAAGTAATCAATCCAATGCAGAATAATATCAAGAGTTCCTCTTAGTCTGAGAGAAAGCTCTACAATTCGTACACTGCATAGCCATCAGTATTTTTTAAATTACAAGGAAAATGGTTTTTCATATAAGATTTGCACATGAGATAAATGTTCACATGACATCAAAATACTCCCAACTACACTGGAAGGCTAAAATTAATTGCTTATTGTCTGAGCTCACAGAGCTCTTCCAGGCCTTCCTGCCATGCCAGCAGAGTGCAATAGATATAATTTTTTTTTTTTTTGAGAGTTGCACTTCGTTGTCTGTCTGGCAGGTTTTAGAGTGCATTCCCTTATTGTCCTTTTCACACCTACCATCAAAAGCTCCTGAAGACCATCACTGAACTCCAGTGAGAACAAAGGAAAAAGAAAAAAAGGAAAGAGATGAAATACCAGCCTTTTTCTATTTCCAATAATATCAAAATATGTGAGAATCATTTGTTCCAAAGAAGAAGTAATGTAAATGATTAATTTTGTTCTACTTCAAGCTAGAGGACAATGGGATTACTGTGGAAAATTTGTCCCAGTTCTTTGTTTTTTCTTGAGTTCCACTAGCAAAAACTAAAAACATATTGGAATTTGGTTTTTCAATTTCAAATGCTTGAGAAGTTTTCACTCAGAAAACACAACTCAAACCATAAAGCATGTGGGTACACTGGCAACCTGTTTGGGTTTTAATGAGCATTTTGTATATTTTTACTGGGGAGAAAGAAGTTCCTGTGTTTTTTTTCCAATATACCATGGCTTTAGTGGGATTCAAATGTGAAATGAAACCATAGTGTTAACCAAGAGGATACTAAGATGATAGTGTTCTTCGGTTGTTCCCAGCACTAATACCCACTTGAAAGCAGTTAGGAGACCTTATTTCCTTTTCAGGGGGTTTATTTTAGCATTTGAAATATGGTAGATAGCATAATTGGATTTTAAATATCTGATCCAAGTTTATTTCAGGGGACTGAGTCAAAACAAATACAAATTCAAGTTTGTGTAGTGTATCTAAAAACTGGCAGCACATGTGTTTCAGGACCACACCAATTACAGCACTTCACTTATTTCTGAAATAGTTGGCTGCAGATTATTTCTATCTGAAACCTGGTCCCACACTCTCAGGCTTAGTTGCGGATTTGTGTTTGTTCTATTATTCAATCATATTATAAAATGAACCACATTTTCCAATAGCTACTTCATGTTCCCTATTTAATTTTTAATTGTGGCGTTTCTTCAAACATCAGTTCTCCCACAGGATTTTGGTTTTGGACTTTTGCAAGCCACTAAAAATTAGGAATTCTTGAAGTTTGTAATCTGAGCTCTCTTTAAGTCCACATACCAAATTCTTATCCAAAACCATGTCAAAGAAGCCAGAACCAACCATATCACTTCCTAGGTCTGAGTTGCATAACAAATAGGTCTGAACTCTCCCAAAAAATAACATAGGTCTCCTGGCTGACTGCGTTTTTAACACACAGAGAGTTATCTCAATATCCAAAGAAGTATCTATTGTCTTACATCATGTAAAGATGAGCCTTTTGTCAATGTATCTGGTTTTTACTCTTGTATTTTAAATAATCTGACTTCCTCTGATCTGATGGCATTATTTGTCCCTCAAATACAGAAAAAAAAAGATTTTTGTGATGACTGACAGGGTCGTTTTCATCAGCTAAACCACCTTTTAATCTTTGTTTTAATTTCTGAGTGTCCAAAACTACCCAGATGCTTCTCCTCCCATACCCATACACAGTCTTAAGGACCCTCCTCTGCCCTGTGTTGCAACCTCTAAGACATCCTACGCTCTCTCAGAGAAGTATATGGGTCTTTCAGTGTGGTCCTAAAGAATTCGCAGAAATACCTCAGGCTAGTAATTCAGCTTTCTGAGGAAAAAGACAGATCATTATTACAAAGTCCACATGTGAAGAGAACAATCAATCATCATTTTCTGGTGGAATAAGAAAAAAACTGCTGGTGAGGATGAGGTTGCTGCCATACGACTTATGGTGGCTGGGATCCAAGCAATCACCACATCTCAAGCAGGTTAAAAAGTACAGGCACCTCAGCTACATCTTCTATCACCATTCTGTTTGTAGCTTCTTGATGCACCACCAAAAATATAAAATTTTATTTTTCTTCTTTGTTGTAAAACACTTTGAGTAGAAATAGTTCTTTTCCCTAAAGTCTCCTGAAGGCTTTTCATTCTGGGACCAAGGTAATGAGGCTGTCACTGGGTTGCATTTGAAATTGACTCCAGGTTAAGATGCAAAGCCAGCCTCAGGTGCTGTTGGAGACGCAGCAGACAGATCACAGAGTCACAGAATAAACTAGGCTGGAAAAAAACCTTTGGGATCACCAAGTCCAACCTATGACCTAACACCTCCTCATCAATTAAACCATGGCACTGAGTTCCATGTCCAGCCTTTTTTTAAACAGGTCCAGGGACAGTGACTGCACCACCTCCCTGGACAGATGACTCCAGTGCCCAATCAGTCTTTCAGTGAAGAATTATTTTCCTGACATGATATAAGAAGCTGCAGCCTCTTCCAACTGCCACCAACCACTGTTGGTTCAAGGGTCCTGTAATCCACTGAGCAGCATGTGGAGGCATGTAAGGAGCTCTGAGGTGGTGGCAGTGCTGCCCATCTCCAGTGTCTTTGAGCCTACTGTTCTGCACGTTTCTGCCAGGTTCTTGCCATAATCCCTGCTGCGTCATACATGAAGCCCATTGGTGATATCCCCTGCATCCAGGTTGGGGAGTACTTGTGAACATTTAAAGAAGAGAAACTGGGGAGATTTGCTGAAGCTCTAATATCCATCTAACCTGGTCCATATGGCAAAGCAAAAGCAAGCTCAGTTTTTGCTGAGCAAACTGAGTTTGCAGTTCATGTTTCCATACAGCACTTGAAACCCTTAGTCTGTATCTCCACTACTTTCCTATATTACAGTTACAGGCTTCTTAAATTTCTCTTCTGTCACACAGTTGCTCACAAAGCTTGCCTCCCTACAGCACAGATAATTCCTGCCTCTTTTAGGCCAGGAATCCTCAGATCTTTCAGGAAGGTCAGTCAGAGCAAGATGAGACTGTGTGTTTTGCTTTCATGTCCAGTAAAAGGCCAGGTGCATTTCTTCCTACACTGTAATGAAGAATCTGGTATCTAAAGGAAAGGCCTGGGCTAAATCCCTTTTTTTCCCATTGAAAAATATCTCTTTTGGGATCTGTAGTCCACAAACAGCAGGTGAATAAATGTGTCTATAAGGTATGAATGAAACATCTCAGAATATAAAAAAATTCTATGTCCATTAATCTCAGCAGCAAGAAAATCCATTTGCGTGTCCTGCTCCCTCAGACAGGAATCTGTAGAGTCCCTTGGCTTGGGAGGGTCATATGAAAAGTTTGTAAATGGAAGAAGTACAAAGGAAAAGCAAGAAAACTGCTGAGTATAGAGAAACACAGTTAAGGGTAGACCTACACTCTGGTTCAGCAGTTAGTTCATAAGCTTTTAATACATAGCTCCATTCAAGCCTCAGCAGTCTTCACAATCTTCAGTATATTTATGACTCCTCATCAGAAGAGTATTACAGCAACCTCCTTTTGGGTGGCCAAAATGTTGATTATTGTTACAGGTTTGCATCTGGCAGAAAAAGTCCTATGTGCTTTGACATGACCATAAAAATTGGTTCTGGACCGAGCTGCTCGAGAGTCCAGGTATGCAGCTGGAATATGCTGAATGCTGTATTTCACCATGCTACAAGAGTCAGCTATGCTTTCTCAAGGAGGAGTGCTGGTAAATTCTGCCAACCCTTCTGGCTGTCTTCCCTATTCAATTCCTCCTATCTGGCATGAGTTGTGAGATCTCAGCCAAGGCTTAAGCTTCTCAAAGTGGTCTATCAATCATCATCCATGTCAGAAATGACAGTGATGTAGGAACTAAAAGTCATCAGTGAATTGGATACACCAAAGTCAACATCCCTTCATAATCTGTCATATAAATGTCTTCACACAAAAGCTAAGCTAGAAACAACAGGATATAAGTTAATTGGGGAATACAAATTATATAGGTCCCAGATAATCTCCTCTCCCAAAAGAAAGACTGGAGCTGCAGACCATTATCACAGGTACTTTCCTAAGATTTCCTTATGTTTACAGATAGTCACAGTAATTCTGTGTGAGCTTCCAAACACTGGTACAATGCCACACACTATAATGGACAATATAAACTAGTGCTTAGTAAGATTGTTCTACCATGGAGTGCACGAGACACAGCCTCTGGGCTGTGTCCAGCTGGGCAAGGGAGGGATTGTCCTGCTTTGCTCCTCACTGGGGCAGCCTCACCTTGAGTCCTGGGCACAGTTTTGGGCACCACATTATTGAAAAGACTTTAAAGTATTGGAGAGCATCCTGAGAAGGGCCACGAGGGTGGTGAAGGGTCTTGAGGGGAAGCCTTATCAGGGGCAGCTGCTGTCACTTTGCTCAGCCTGGAGAAGAGGAGACTGAGGGGAGACCTCATTGTGATCTTCAACATCCTCATCAGGTGAAGGTCAGGTACTGATGCCTTCACTCTCATAACCAGTGACAGGATCCAAGGGAATGGCATGCAGTTATGTCATAGGGAAGTTTAAGTTAGATATTAGGAGAAGTTTTTTCACCCAGAGAGTGGCTGAGCACTGAAACAGGCTCCCCAGGGAAGTGGTCACAGCATCGAGCCTGCCAGATTTCAACAAGTGAATTCTTGGGGTGTTCTGTGCAGGACCAGGAGCTGAACTCAATGATCCTAATGGGTCCCTTCCAACTTAGAATACTCTATGATTCTTTGGTTATTCTCTTTTTAATTATCTACAGTTCCTGATGATTTCTATGTACATATCTATATCTGGTTGAAAATGTAGAAATGAAAGCAGGAAAGTGGATTCCAAGTAGAGCCATTCTGCAAGCAGCTACACAGAAGCACATTAAATTATGATTACAGTTGGTATCTGTAATTTTGATGCTTCTTAGCCTCTAATAAGCTGTATTGCAGCAAGCTTTCTTTATATGAAGGCGGGAGAATGGTGTTTGCAATTTTTAAGGTTCTTTGAAAATCCAGCAAAATCCTCTCCTCTATTCCTATATGTGGAATCTTATTGATAGCATGGACCATTGGCAGGGCTGATACTTCTACCCAGAGAAAGTAAGACCAGACAGTCACCTTCTGAGTGGGCCAGCTTTCTAAGGGAGCATGAGATACAGCCTGAAATTTACAGATACTTTTGACATGAAGACAGACCAAGTCTCAGCTATTGGGTGTATTTCAAGTCTTCATGGTCACAAATCATATGTGCCAATTTACAAGTCTTTCCTTTCTTGTTTTTCTTTTCTCCCTTCACACATTCATGACCTTTTTTGCTTTATTCCCTCTAATCCTTTCTTATTACAAAGCTTCTTTTTCCTGTCTGTCTGCATGGGAAGTCCCATACACAAACATTATTCAGCATAACACTAAACCTTCTGTTCCCATCCACACTCTCCCCTGTTTCTGCTTCTTCTTCCAATTTCATTATTCTTTTCTTCTCTGTGCATGAACCTGGCTCTACACCCAGCCTCACCAAATTAGATTTGAATCTAGTGAATCTGCTTTCCACTCACTTTTTTCATCACCTAGAGTTCTGTTTTCAATCTTTCCTTTCCTCCAACCAGTTCTCACAAACTGCCATTCCTAATACTCTCTTTAGGCTGCTCAGTCATCTCTCCCTAAGTCTCTCTTCATACAGACTGACTTCTCATCTGCTTTGCTCTCTTTTGTAACTGGCTCTTCATTCCTACAGTGTCTAAAGGTGACCTATGTCCTTGCACTTACTCTTCTTTATGGCTTTTCAGATGGACAGCAGAAATGTCTTTATTCCTGTCTTTGTTCTGTTCTGATATTGCCAGTCTTACCAGTTTTTTACATAGCCCATTCCTTCTTACTGGTTTTAGATTATGGTCTCCTTATCCAACAAGTTTATCCATTTATTTTCTTTTTAACAAAGTCTACCAGCTCTTATGCTTTTCCTGCTTAAACTCTTTGTCTTCCCTGGACATATATCTGAGATCTTGGTCTTTTCTCACCTGGACTGAAGAGAGATGGTCTCTTGCTCTCTGTGGACCTGGCAGTGCATGGGCACAGGAGGCACCAGTCACAAGCCTTGCTGCAACTTTTAAAAGCATTTGCAAGGAAATTCTGGGTTGGTTAGAATGCAGAAGGCATAAATTACTCTGTGGAGATAATGCAGTTGGCCTGCAAAAGGTAGCACATGCTCAGGACAGACAGAAATTTTGAGGAATTCATCTGCCAAAGTCTGCCATATTACTAAAGAACAGGGTTTAAAACTCAGCCAAATATGGGCAAGTGCTTATGTGTCTGGCACCAGGGGGCCTCCAGCCTGCCAGCCTCCAAGTCAAAGCCTGGAGTGGCTAGCATTTCCAAAAAGGAATTCTTACAACCAATTCATTAACATTGGCAAAACAATGTCTTTTTTCATAATCTTTTTTCTGGGAAATAGTATAACCATTTTTGTTGAAACTTTCCAAAAAAAATTGAAACATAGGCAGACACCCAGCATAAAAATTCACAAAGTTATAAATAACCAGAATAGGAATTTATAATTAAAAGCATTGAACAAATTTGCAGTATTGGGTAGCATAGTATGGATAACAACTATTTTCACCAAAAATGCTGCTCAGGGAGCACAGCTAAAATGCATGCAAACATGGAACAGGGATATGTCTGCAATATTGTGTTTCCAAAGAGTTTATAACCCAAATTTTAGACAACAGAACACGAATAGATCCAGAGACATGGAGAGTGCAGAAAAACAATAAGAAAATCCTACTCAGTGTGACTGGCAAGTCATCCCAAGTTACCATCAGTCTATGTATTTCCCACTTACCATTTGGAAAAATAAGAGCCTTTAAAGAAAGTGAGGCTTGATCAGAGGACAATGAGGTAGTTCTGAAGATACTTACAGAGGCGTGGGGTCAGGATAGGAAGAAGTATGGAAGAATTTAAGTGATAGTACTCAGTCATGCTGAGGACGTGTGGGACAATGACATCCAGCAGTAAGAAAGAGCCAGGAGGTAGAGGGACAGGGGACTAAAAAACAAACTAGTCAAGGATGACACCCAAGGACTCATCCTAATTATTGGGATTTCCACATGTGAGCATCCCTGTGACTAGAGGGGATTGTATGATATAAGGACTATAATTTCTCTTTCCTTTCACTTTCTTGTGAGGGAACCCTCTGCTTCTCTCTTGTGTGTATTGGAACGATCCTGAAGATCCTATTTCTTTGTCCCTCAAGGGAGATTGGTTGGAGGTAAAATAAAGCTCATCTGTAGCTCTAATTAAAGTGGGTTCTTTTGGGATAGAAGTGACCTTATCAGCTTGCCTCCGAAGCCTGAAACTCTCCACCATCCTAAGCCATGCTGTTCAGCAGGGCTGCCGCGGCGCTCAGCTCGGCCCTTAGCGGCGGGGGCCGGCGGCGGGTGCCGATGTTGGACCGGCAGGGACGCCGGGCCGGGTCATGCTGCGAGCGGCCCTCGGGCCAGCGGGAGCGGCCCGGACACCGGCAGGCTGCAATGGGGAAGCCGAACGGAGCGCGGGGAGGATCCTGCGGGAAAGATCCTGCGGGACCGAGGGGAGCGCGGTGAGGATTGTGATGGACGGGACCGCGGGGAGCGCGGGGAGGATCCTGAGGGACGGGACCGCGCTGAAGCGGGAGCGCGCGGCGCGAGCGCCATCTGCTGGGCGGGGGGCGGCGCGCGGGGGCTCTGCGCTGCCTTAACGTGGGCCTGACACCGCGTGCCCTGTGACATGTGCCCAACACCGCCCCAAAACGTGGGCCTGACACCGCCTGCCCTGTGACATGTGCCCAACACTGCCCCAAAACGTGTGCCTGACACCTCCTGCCCTGTGACATGTGCCCAACACCGCCCCAAAACGTGGGCCTGACACCGCCTGCCCTGTGACATGTGCCCAACACCGCCCCAAAACGTGGGCCTGACACCGCCTGCCCTGTGACATGTGCCCAACACCGCCCCAAAACGTGGGCCTGACACCGCCTGCCCTGTGACATGTGCCCAACACCGCCCCAAAACGTGGGCCTGACACCGCCTGCCCTGTGACATGTGCCCAACACCGCCCCAAAACGTGGGCCTGACACCGCCTGCCCTGTGACATGTGCCCAACACCGCCCTGTGCCATGTGCCTGACACCTCCTGCCCTGTGACATGTGCCTGACACTGCCCTGTGGTATGTGCCCAACACCTCCTGCCCTGTGACATGTGCCCAACACTGCCCCAAAACGTGTGCCTGACACCGCCTGCCCTGTGACATGCGCCCAACACCGCTCCCTAGCATGTGCCTGGAACATTATTGGAATAGTGGTGCACACTCGTGGGATTTGCAATCTTTGTACTAGATTGATTTCAGACTAAAGTTGCACCAAAAAAAAAAAAAGTTGGCAAGTGGTAAAATATCCCACTGAGATTTTAAAGACTCTTACCCATGATTAACTACTTTCTTAAAGCCATTCAATGGCTCACTTCTGAAACCTTACCCTTCAGATCCTTCTCCATACAGAAGACAAGTACCCAAACATCCACTTGCAATCCTCTTTGAAGCACCTTTTGGAAGATACATGAATGGTGGTTTCAGACCATTTGTAATGATCTTGCTCTTCATCAGAGTCTCTGGATGCATCCTTCCACCATACTTTGAGATAAAATTGTGTTGCAGATCACTGGCAAAAAGAAACCAAGACAGCAGAGGTGAAACTGGGAGCTTAAGGCAAAGGATAAAAACTGGTCCTCACCTCGGTGGGACATTCCTTCTCAGTAATAGAAATTAAAGCCAGCATGTAAAAGCTTTCTTTTTCTGTTTTACTCTGGTTTTTTTTGTTTTAAATAACGAGGTAGCCATTATGGCTACAGCTAACACAGTAAGGGGTTAGGGTTGGCAGAGTATGAACACTGTCACTAACTGCTTGCTCGGGGTCTGCCCATTTCCAACTTCAGTAATGCAGTTTGAACTGCCTACACTCTGGGTCCTAGCAGCAATATCCCTACCTTTAGTGAGTCTGCACACCTAGAAATATGAAGGTTGGAAACCTTTCAAATGGATGTAAAAATTCACCCTGTTTCACCCTGAAACCACAAGGTTGCTCTTCTCTTTCAAAACATGTCCTTCTGAAATCTTACATGGAAGGCATTATCCAAATGATAAACAGGGTGAATTAACCTAGACTTCATCCTTGGAGAGAACCAGATTAATTATTTCTTGTTAGGAATAGAATGTTTTCTTGCATTTGTCCAGCTGCTCAGTGGTTTTGTCAACTTGGCTATGTTTAGCCCAAGGCTATGAGCATAGGTGAGCGTAGGGGCAGCAGTGCACTGCTTGGTTCAGTTGAGTGCACTCTGACCTGCTAACTAGGTACAAGGACACTCTCTACAGCTACTTGCAAGGCCAGTTTTGAAGATAAAACCCTACTCAGAAAAATAAAAATCTGCCACTAATCTCTATGAGACTGTGTCTCCTCAACACTGGTGCAGTCAACTAATTCGAATTTCTTCATTGCTGAGAACATTTTAATATTGTCCTGTAGGGAGAATGATATTTCTAGTCTACATCCTGCTTGCACTTCTCCTTAAGAAATAATTGATCTGTCTCTTCCTTCTCTTCCCCTTTCTTCCCTTTTCTGTGTGTGTTAAGGTAGTCTACCAAGTTTATTGTGAATTACCATAAATAGTAATGTTATAGGAACCTTTCTAATTGTCTTAATCCTGGTGCCCAGGACTCCCTGTATGCACTCAGCACATACATTGACCCAAAGAGATTAGTCTAAACTGGATGTAGTGCATCTTTCAACATTTTTTTTATTAAAAAGACCACAAGCTATTGTGGACCATTCCTGGAGCTGACAGGGGTGGCTTTGGGTGGTAACTCCTACCACGGTAAGGAGAAATCTGGGAGGAAGAAGCCATCCTGATGCTCAATGCTCTGCATTTTTGACTACTTGGAAGCATTAAGCAACCTGACAGCTTGTCCATAATTAAAGGATTTACTAAGATAGGTCTGTGATAGAGTGACTGCAATGATGAGATGCAGCAGCACTTTTTCTTTCTGCTATCATTTATATTAACTCCCCGAGGAAAATCACTTGTGCTAATTAGGACTTGTAAGTCTAAATGCCAATATGTAACTGCAAGGTAGAGAGGAAGAAGCTCTTCAGGAATGATTTCTTTCCTGTACAGAAGAACACACAGCAAAACATTTATGTAAAAGGTTAGTCAGAAGACAACGGAAAGGCAGGAAACAACCATTTTTAAAATATATTTGATAACATTTATCTGTTGCAGAATAAATTTTAGACATTGCCTCTTCTTGAATAAACATTTGTTATTTGTTCATTTCAAAATATCCTGCAGTACAGCTGAGTCGCTGTTGTTGATATCAATGGAGAAGGGAAAGCAAAAGAAGAAGGTAGAAGACATTTTGACTAATTCCAATGCTAAAGGTTGGACATTCAAGAAGACAAAGATTTGCTTTTTTTAATCTCCCTGAACTCTTACCTTTCCATGCAACTGAGATATAAAATAAATTACTTAAGAATAGTGAGATAAAAATAATTTCCAGTAAACTGCATTTTCATTAAGTGGTTGGTTAGATATTGATGTTTAAACAACTGTAGAAAGAAAATCAATAATGAATGCAGCATTTTTGAGGAAAGTTTTTAAAAATAGCATTTCCTTTAATGTCCATGGTGAAGGAAAAAAAATCAGTGATATTATTACTTGTCTAAAATAGCCAACCTATAGCTAATTTCTTTTGTTTGATTAAATATGATCTTGAACAAGTTATTTTTTACTTTATTTGATATGACATAGCTTTAAATCAGTATTTACAGAGTGTGACAGCCAAGAATTGGATGTACTGATTAAAACCAGCAGCAACTTAGGCCCAGGAAACAGGGTGAACTATAAAGTGCACAGACCCCTAAAAGCTATGCAACACAATATTATCCTACAGATTTGGAAAAAACTGAGACCTGCAGATTATTTGCAACATTTTAATGCAAAGACTCATGCAACTAGAACAAATGTTCCTTTAGTGTTATGAAAATTGGGATATAGCTTTCTTGAAACACACCTGACATCCATGAGTCTGTTCCTCATGCCCACCCTTCACTGCCCACTGAATCCAGGCTCTCACCTGGGTTAGTCTTAGCCATTAATTTTCTCCAGTCAAGCATACAAAACCCACTGACCCCAGCTTGGATATGCTTTAACTCAAGATGAATTTAACACAGGGAAGAACCTGCTGATATAGTTATAGAGACTGGGAAAATCCTAGTGTGTCTCAGCAGATAACACACTTGGACACTCAAGGAATGCAAAGCCAGCCAGGTAATAGTAATATATGTTGTACTTTGTTGTCCATTTTAATGCAGGTTAAACTAGATTCTCAAAACTAGTTATCTGTCATACAAGGAAGAGCTAAAGCTTGCTCTCATCTTCTGCCTGAAAATCATGCATTGTGCAATGCTGCAAGAAAGGACTATGTTAGGAGATTTGATTCTCAAGAAAAATACAGGTTTGAGGACTGTATATATTTGTAGCTATGACCTAACAAACCTATAACTTGCCAGATAGGAGTTTGTAATAACAATTTGGGCCCTAGCAAAGTGGTAACTTCCAGTTGAAACTATTTAGTAACAAATATTTTCTTGGCAAAATCAAAGCATTTTATGGTAAAAATAACAACTTCATGAAAAATAGAATTGTTTTTCTACTGAGCAGAAATGAAAATGAAGTATTTGGTTTCAGGTTTACTTGGATAAAATTGTTTTGTTCACCAACAGCATGTTCCAGCATCCATGCCCAGGACTCACAGCTGCCAACGTGCAAGCAGCAGTTCTGGTCATGGATGCCAGAACTCTGTCCCAGAGCAGAAGGGAGGTGTTTAATTCCACAGAGCAAGCACAGTGTTGAACATGGTGTTCTCAATGTTGTTCCTGTTGTCTAGCTTGTGGTCTCTCAACCTCCTTCCTCCTCTATCCCATGCTGTCAATCCTGTTCAGGGATTTTGCGCTCTTCCCAGCCCAAGTGCTCCAGCAACGCCCTTGGGTTTCTGAATTCCTCCCAGTGAACGGGGCTTTCCTTCCCAGTTTGCATCCAAATCCCCTGATCTTTCCATTCTGTTTACTTACCCCAGGTTTTAATCTAACATTTTTTTTCTCTTGCTCAATTTCCTGCTTGCACTTCTCCTCTTTCCTTGGCTGGTGCTCTATTCAGTGCCCTCTGGGCATAGTTATTTCCTCATTCTACTGACTAATCCTGCACCCATCTTTGTGCCACTGGAGAGCTTCACCCCGTGTATGTATGCACATGCTTTCTTCCAGGTCATCACTACACACTGGAGGCAGTCTAGCTGAAAATACTAATTCTGGGTAACTGAAGCTGGGGTTCAGTCTATCAGAACTTACAGGACAGACGAGCCCTGTAAGAGAGACTCTTAAAGAGAGAGCTGATAGCAGGAAAGGAGAATACTGGAGAACAAAATATCTCTCGAAAATACAGAGGAGAAAAAGTTGGAAAAACAGTAGTGAGAAAATTATCAATTTCAAACTGACTTTGAAACCATGGCATGAAAATCCAAAGGAAAAAAAATACTTCCAACTTCAAAGATGACAAGACCTTTTCTACTGGAGAGCCCATTGGTCTTTAGGATGTACACCCCTTTAATTAGCTTGAGAGTCCCTGTTTTAGGAAGACATTAGAGATTTCTGAAGGTCCTTCTGTGCTCACATAAAGTTATTGTTGACAAAATAATATCTTATATACAAACTATTGTCAGCAGGAGAATTTTCAGCCTGCAGCAAATGTGTAAAATTTAATCTAGTTTAACCCTCTGCACTGGGGCTGACCTAATTCCAGTGGCTATGCATTCGTGGTGGGTTAAAATGCACACACAGCTGCTGTGATGAGGATGACATGGAGTGCATCACCCCATGATTTACCATTTCCAGGGATGTGTTTCAGAGAGTCTACAGGCACCTTGTCCAGGCCTTCTAGACTCAGTGGTAACTTTTTCCTTCATGTGATTGGTCCTCAGGATCAGTCCTGCAATGACAAAAGAGGCCACTTTCTGTCTAATTATCCCCCTGCCAAAATATACTTAATATCTTCTCATTGCAAATGTGAAATCACTGGGATGGGAGATTGCTTCCAGTGCTGAGGTGATTGATATCACTAAATGATTTCTGCACGCTTGCACTCTGCAGCACTGTGCTGTCGATACAGGTCAATAACAGACTTATCACAAAATAAATAAATGATATGTGCCTGTGATAAGCTGCAGCTCCAGTCTAGGTGGAGCAAGTAATTACAGAGGAAAACAATTTCTCCTTTTGATGGTTTTTAAGAGCACAAAGGATAAGTCAACTTTGGCACTGCTGATTTAGCAGGAATCTGGTGGACCTCAGTAGAGGAGAAATATTATCCCTCCTGCCTCTGGGCTGGTGGTAGAATTTTAACAAGGAGTTCCTAAGAGACCCCTCAAAGCACATCACTGCATGTAATTCATTAGCTCAGCTGCACCTGAGGTCTTGGATTTTCTGCACAAGGTGGGCTTCTGCAAAATGACTATAAAAAAATAGAGACCAGGTTCAAGCACAGATCTCCAGAGAAGTCCAGATGGCTATTGTAAAAATGCAATCAAAAAAGGCCTCTGGCCTTGATCATTTGTAGACTGATTTTAATAAGAATTATCAGAGCATTTTCTCTTCCAAACTGTGAGAGGATTTTTCAGTACAAAAATAACAATCTGTCACTCAATTAAAATTTGTTTATATCACAAACCACAGGGAACTCGGATGGTGAAGGATAGAAAGGTTGTTATTGACAACCCAATTTGTCAATTTTATTCTTTTGGATTAGTTTATTCTCTTATCTTTTCTCTAGCATCTTTTAAAATATTTGTCTAAATATTACAATAGCTGTGGGAAGGTTGGAGAAAGAATAAGTTTAACTAGATTTGAGGAAGTCAAGTCTGAGCAATTAACAGTTCAGTCCTGGTTGGCCAAAGATACAATTTCAAAAATCTTAGCAGGTGCAAAGTGATGCTACATGGGGAGGTGGTACAAGTCTATGTTGCAGGTCTGAACACTTCCTAATGAGCACATGGGTAGAATTTGGAGGATATCAAGTAACAAGTGTAGGCATATCTTTTGAGAAAAAGTTGCACAGGAGATTATTTTCTAAGGCTTGGGCACACTGTGGCCAGCAAGAACACTCTTAACCAAAATAAAAGGATTAATAATTAATGTCTTATCTTTCACAATGTGTAATTAAACTGTGACACTCATTTTTACAAAATATTGAGACCAAGAGTTTAACGGCATTAAAAGAAAGATTCTATCTTGCAAGGATAATACTAAATCAAATGGGGTGGTAAAAAATTCAGGTAATACACAACCTCCCTGCTGCAGGCAGAGACATCTACTAATTAATAATAATACAAATATTTTTCTTGGTAGGTTATTCTGTAAGTGATCACCACCATGAGGAGATTCCTGATACCCTCTCTTTCTGCCAAGAGCAAACTCCCTGAGACAATGACCACACCAGCAAACCACCAGTGCTTGCCTGGGTGCCCACTACTTGAAAGGACTTCATCTAAAGAAGGGCCCATCAAAATTACTGTGACTTTAAGAGAAGAACACTGTCTCAAGCATGACCAGGAAATTACCTTCAGTTCTTGTATTGCCTGTTTTGTCTGAAAAATTAACATTTTATTCTAAAAAGGACCAAACAAGATGGGTAACCACTGTTAGAGGAATGGGATAAACAGTGCAAAGGATCTTGCCTCTACAAGGGGGCTAGCACAGAAAGAGACAGAGTACTCAAGTCTCTGAAGAGTACTCAAGAGACAGAGTACTCAAGTCTCTTAATTCACACACACACACACACACAGACAATTTGTTCTTTAGCTTCTTCCACTGTCACCCATAAGAAATTTGAGGTCATCTGAAAAGGCAGTGTTTTGCTTCAGATTGTCATAAAACATTCTTTCTATGGGAACAAAGAAATTATCAGTGAAATTTTATGTACAGAAAGCATTGTGCAAAGGTGGACTCCCACAAACAATGGCAAAGGGAGAAGAGAACAGTCACAGTACATAAAATTGTGCTTTTGTTAAAAGCATCTTATTCTGAAAACCAAAATAGCAGACCAAAACATAATTTACTCAGGCATAAAAAAATTAAACAAAATTTAAAATGGAAAATTCCAGTGAAATATTTCCTTTAGCTCTGTGCACAGTTATGCTCCCACATAGGGGGACTAGTAATGAAGACTACAAAGGAACATGCTGAGCAGGATGCATCAAATCAGTCTATGAGACCTGGTCTCATTTGCTACTCTTGATCCATTGACTTCTCACATGAATACAACTCGTCCCTGATGCCCAGGATCCTATCATGCTTCTAATTTACTTAGACTCCAGTTTCATATTTCCCCTATGATAACAGCATTATACTAAATCCCAGGGATTGCAGTTTTAGCACGAGGCTCACTGTGGAGCTGCCTGGGAGATGAAATTGTGACAAGTAGTGCAGGAAGCTTCACTGAAGGATGAGATACTGCAGGTGAAAATAAAAGCAAGGCCAGCAGCTACAGCTGGGAGGAGGACATTCAATGGGCCACAGAGCATCATAGGTGAGTGTTAAATTTGTTGCTAAGTGAGTTAAGAGAGAAACTTCCCTCTCCCATCCAGCACAGCCAAGGTGGAAGAATGAAGCAGCTGCCTACCAAAGACTGCTTTCCTCAGAGGCTTTCAGCACTGCCCGTGAGAAAGGCAGGAGTGTGGGCTTGCTGCAGTGTCCAGTGCCATGCAGCCCCAAGTTCAGAGGCAATACAGCTGTCTTTTCAGGATGTGCAGGGTTTGGGTCACATCCATCAGCTCCATGCAGATATCTCACATCCATCCCTGATGTTCAGGCACCCAGACTGAGCCCTGAAATCCATCGACTGAAATAGGAGCTCAGACACCTAAATTTAGATGCAAATGTCATTTTCTAGAGATGCAACTGGAACCTTTAATGTGTTATCTGTGGCTGAGTGTTAACTGCTCTGTGATTAGAGGATATATGATGGTAACATAGTAAATCCTTGCAAACCAGAGCACAGGATCTCAAATGTCTTCACATTTTTGTGAAGAGGAACTGTAAATATTTGGTCTGTAAATGAGATTCTGGAAAAAGAAATTACAGTGCTGCTAAATATATCCTTTTAATCTTATCCTGTGAATCTCAGAAGACCTGAGTTGGCAGCGTTTTCTCAGTCAGAATTTCCTCTGCTGTTCAAGGGATGATGTACTGTGGCTGCGAGTACCAGTGTGGGCAGAGTGGGAAGGAGAGGTGAGCTCTTCCCGTAGGCATGGAGCAAACCCAGTGAGCATGACATTCCATCCATGCAATGATCTGGGCCTCCCTGCTCCCTTTGGTCAAGGGGAATCTGCTCCCACCCTACAATGCTGCAGAGCCAAACTTTTTCTGCATCCTCTTCACAAGTTAATGGAGCACAAGGAATTGTATTACATTAACCTCTGTGCTCATACAAGGGAGGAGGAAAGACTTGCTTCGTTCTTCCTGGCTGCACAGGTCCAATGACATCCTTGCCCTGGGGTGCTGTCTTGGCTTGAATAAACCCTGAATAAGCATGGACAGATCCGACTCAAACTACTACTACTTAAAACATTTTTTAAAGGGTTAATCAACAGTCTGAAAATCCCACATCAAAGACATAAGGCTATACATATGGAATAATGCAGAATGTTTCATTTTCAGATGGATTTGCTCCGTTCTATTTAAATTCTGTGACCTTCAGGAAATCAAGTTAGTTCTAGCTTTTAGTTTATAGATTTTGTGTTTGGTATTCAAAGTTAACTTCTTGCTTGATTAGACACAGGCGAATTCTTGCTACTGCAGAACTACAGTGGAAATGTAGCCCTATACTGTATTTAGTCAGAAATGTCAAGAACCTCGTAGTTATCTACAAAGAACTCATTTTGTCTTCCATTAGCAGCATTAAAGTAAATTTAGTACTGTTTTTTTTTTCATGTTGCAGAACATAAAATTGTCATAAAGTGGAACACATGAGATGATTTGAAGATCACCATCCCTATTTACACAAGGAGTACCATTCTGTTGTTAATTCATTATCACTATCAGTACAGAAAGAGCAAATGAAAGTTCAAGCAATTTGGAAAAATATTTGCCAGCTAAAGGAGCCAAGCAAACTATCGTGGTAACACTGTAAACAGATGCTAAAAATTCCAGAATTTTGAACAAAATAAAATTCATATTATGTGGCACACAAAAACAAAAGAAAATAATCCAAATGCACAGGAGCAAGTCAGGTTCAGAAAAACAGTGTTGTGTTTGCCCTTGATTAGTTGCTTAAGATGCACTGGTGCTGGCAGAAGCTGGCTTGTCCAGACAGCTGCCTGTGCCTGCACAGAGTCTTGTAGGGACATGGCACATGTCCTTTGGCCACCTAATAGCTGCCATGGTTTGTGAGACACCTTTTGCAAATGCAGCGTCAGACACAAGTCTGCCCCTCCTGAGATTATGAGGTGCTCCAGATGAGAGCTGCTGTACCTGAAGCTGGCTGCTCCCAGGGGCTGCCAAAGCTGAAAGTAGTCTCAGGTCCAGTTTAAGAAAGTAAATGCTCAAGGCTGTTTTCAGGATGCTTCAGATCTCATTTGCCTTGGTAGCAGGGTGTGACAGGGCTCTCTCTTCTAGGAGGGGGCCATTGCTGTGTCTGCTGATGGGCAGTGACATGAAGCCAGGCCCCAAGAAATGGGTGAAGGTGTTGGGCCAGGCAGTGAGTGCCACCCATGGGCTGGGAGGGCAGCCCTTGAAGAGGGTCTAGTATTGCCCTGGCAGGTATCATTACCTTGGCCCAGAGACATTTCCCAAGACCTTGCCTATGAATTGGTCTCCATTGTATAATCGTGTCAGCATTTTCAGGGAAGTATTACTGTTATACAGCTGTTTCATGCTCCCAGCTCCAGTGTGAGCATCAGCTTCAAGTCAGACCTTTCCCTTACAATGTTTGGTTTACAAATATTACTGACTTTATATCTGAGTGAAGAGAGACAAATTTAGTTTGCAGTCAAAGTAAACACCTTTGAAATGACCTTGGCTAGTGCATGGCTGTTATGCATCAGTTTGAAGTGAGCTTGACAAGAGAATACACACTGGCTGCTTCTTTTGATGCACAGTTCAAGTGAAGACTTGAGAGCTTGTTGACTGGGAACATTCAGATATGGATCAGGAAAAGAATGTTTTCACATGCAGTTTCCTCCTTCACCTTTTCTTTACTTCCTTTAATATCATTTCCAGCTATTTCCCCAAGACATTGGCAATAGTACTTGCTACGTGGCAAAGAAACCCTATTTAGAGTTTTTACAAGCCATTCTAGACACATATTCAAAAGGTATTTTGATGCTACAGGAATACTATTTTTCTTTACTTACTAAGTCAGGATTCAACCAGCTCTTTTATTTTTAGAAGTTGCCAGTGCAAAAGAATAAAGAAATATAGTTTAATGCCTTGGTATTTGAAGATATCTGATCTTGCAGCATTGCTGCTTAGGTATATAGTGTGCTGAAATTTCGGCAAGATAGATAACAAGTATTCTTTGTAGGGAAGGTCCTAAAATTGTCATCAGAATTTCAACAGCCCTCATAGCTGTCTGTTTGGGCATGCAAGGGATCTTGAGACTCACTTTGTTTTTGAGGAAGATAAGGAAGGAAAATGTCATGTAGAACTCCATTGTGGTGTGGCTGTCCAGAAAATATCTGTAGCTCGAAATTGTCTGCAAGTGTCAGGGGGACCAAATAACAGGCTTTTGATACCATATCTGAGACTGTCCTGCACCCACTGGAGGTGGTCATCAGTGGGGTTGGGTAGGCTGTAGGCTCTGAGATGTGAAGTACATTGCTCTCCTAAGACTTGTTCTGCCACTGTCTGTGGACACACCTGGTGCAACTGTTCCCTTTTCCTCGTACTACCTTGCCCAACAATGCCCTTCCCATCACTAAAGATATTATTATCTCTCAACTGTGGTGATTGAGGGATTTTTCCCCATTCTGAGGACTGAAGGTCTGCTAGATGAGACCCACCCTTGCAAGCACCAGGAAGCACAGGCTGCTCCAGAGCAGATTGCAGAGGAAATGTAACCGGGTTATGTTGTACCCTGGATAAGGTTAACTTAGTGTTGCTTCTGAGCTACTGTAACCAGCATTGGCCTCCTCACAATGCCCAGGAAAGCTGAACCTGCCTGTATTAATCACTGTGCTGCTCTTGGAGGTGGGCTCAGCTTGTGCTCTGCTGAAAGCTGACAGCATGAATGGGGCCCTGACTGGGAGGGAGTGTTTGCACAAACTCCTGTAGGCTTGGCTGGGCCTCACGGCACTACATTTGGTGAGCAAAACATACAGTCCTGCTGCTGAATTGCAGCAGGGAGTAGTCCTCTAGAGCACTCCTCTAGAGCAGAAGAAATACACCAAAACCCCTTGAGATGTGGAGGCTTCTCCCACTGGGCCATATTTATCATTACCTGTGGAAGGACTATCTCCCCATCATGGAGGGTTGTCTTCTCCCCTGGGCAGCTGTCATGCACAAAGAACAGCCACCTTCCTCCTGCCTGCCCATGACTCCCTTCTGAAAACAGTATCATACACAGTAGTTTGCAAGCAAATAAATCAAATCATTCTTTCATTGTAATCTGTGACAACTGTGTTGAACATGTCAGTATTGCAGGTAAAACAAAGCATCAGCTTCCTATCTTAGAGTTGTCTTAAATGATGGGCAGGTGCTTTCAACCAGCATCAGTACAAGCTCATGCCACCATTCAGAACTGAGGGACACTCAAAATAGGAACGTGTGTTGGTGATCCTAAAGAAGAAGTATCTGAGTAAAGTGAGGACTAGGAGTAAAAAAGCTCAAAGTGATACAGTATGCACAAGAAAGTCTAGACACAGAGTCAGGATTAAATGCCTGGATTTCTGAAAAGCCTAAAGAAGGACCAAGATTTGGGGCTAAAAGCTAACAAAAAAGGAGCACAAGAAGACACATTATGCTGTATCATTTAATCCTTTTGGGAAAAGAAGCAGGATTCTGAGATCAAATTTGCCAATGAGAATATTTCATGGCATTGCCTAATCCATTGACCAAAACTTTTTGGAACATTAGCTTACAGTTGGTGGCCTATCATGTATGCTTCCTGGATGGCCCAATCTACTGATTTTATGCCTGGGAGCTCAACTGCATCCTGTTAAAACATGACACTCAGCTCTTAGATCCAAGTGATTACTGGATGATTCATATAAATGTTAATATGTATATAGAGGTGAGGGCTTTCCTTTCCCCACAGAAGGCTGCAAAATAAATCATAGATGCTAATATTGATGCCTTGGAAATGAAAGCTAAAGTAAACTGTCAATGAGACTTATGTAATTGGTTCCAATAATTTTGTTTTGAAGAGAACTCAACTCAAACTCTTAGCATCAGCCAGCTGGCATGCAAAAAGTCTGTAAATATTAAAAGTTTTCTTTGGCAAGAATACCAAAATGTTACTGGTATCTCTGGCATGTAATTCAAATAAAAATGAAGTCAACTGTAAATTTTAACAAACCTTAAATAGCCCTGATATCTACTAAATGGAGAGTTTTATTATGCCAGGCTGACATGGCCTCAAGTAGTGCTTGAATCACAAGGACTGTGTTGGGTGATTCCTGGGTGGGTGCATGAAGTGTTTAATGAGGCATGTTTTCTTAGGCAGCTTGGTACCTTGCCTTTTATGTGGCTGGCTCTGCAGTGATAATCCCCCTCCCCTCTGGCTCCTTCTGCAGCAAGGCCCAGGCTGGACTGCTGCATAGCCTAGTGAGGTTCTCCTCTTTCTGGTCCTTGATATTTGAGACATCTCGAGCCTTTTGCATAAGACTAAAAGCACATGTGCCTTCAGAGAAGGTCAGCACAGCAGCACATGCACTGAATGCTGATGCTGTGGATGCACTGAGGATTTCTGGATATGCAGTGGCCCTTGATGGACATGTCCAGCCTCATCTATGAGCACTTGTGCAACTGCTTAGTGCACGGGAAGAGGCCCAGACATTCAGGGAAGGATTTCAATTAGAAATCCTGTAGAAATACAGCAGTTGCTAAATTATGTGTGGAGAAGAATTGAGAAAGATATTTCTGGGGGAGGCTGAACTACCCAGTAGCCTTATCCATTCCTGATTCCTGGAAAACATGTCTCATGCAGCCAAGTAAGGATGTTGTGCTGGTTACCTTCACTTGTATTGATTAGGCCTGGTATGTTTGCAAAGATGGCAGGTGGCCCATTAATGCACAGGTCATTTCTCTAGTCTGAACTTTAGAACAAGCTTCAAAACACTTCTTGAAGCTTGTTTCCCAAAGATCCCTGCCAGTGGGAAGGAAAACCAGGAAATCTGATGGCTGCTGGCAGCCTGGGCTGTGATGTGCATTTCCTCATCAGCCCCAAATCTGCCAAATTATTTGGAATTGTCCCTTGGGTCAGCTGGGATCAGCTGTCTTGGCTGTGTCCCCTCCCAACTCCTTCTGCACCCTCAGCCTCCTCACTGGTGGGGTGGGATGAGAGGCAGAAAAGATTTTATGCTGTGTAAGCCCTGCTCAGCAGTAACAAACACATCCCTGAACTCTTTTCAGCACAAATCCAAAGCATAGCCTCATACCAGCTACTATGAAGAAAATCAACTCTATCCCTGCCAAAACAGAACAGTCTGGAACTGAGAACCATCGAACCAATAAAAGCATGGAGATGCCCCTTTGTTAGTGAGCCCAGAGACTGTGACACTGTGGCTCATTGCATATGCTCCAACACACAAGCAGCTACATCTGTGCAGCAACCTGGCAAACCCCAGCAGAGCTCCTCATGGCACAGCACTTAGCCTGGGAAGACCAAGACCTGCAGGATCTTTAATTTAATTTTTACAGCTCTGTGGCATGGAATGATGAATCTAGCAGAAATTGCAATTTTGTATTGGTGAAAAATAAAAAAAAATACCCATTAAGCAGAAAGAGTACATTGTCAGGCACAATTATTTTTGGATAAAAAGCAATAGGAGTTGGTGTTAGAAGTACATTTTTCCTGTCTTTTCAACTTGGCAAAGGGTTAGGTATATATAATACAATATTCCATGGTTCTGGAGAAGAACAACCTGAGCAGTATGGCATCATATTTTTCAAGGCTATATAATGAAAGAGGCCAAAACTGTGTCTAGATTATTTTTCTGCAAGTGAGTAATGTGGAAGATAATAAAATATTTATGTTACATAACGGGAACCCTCTGGTTATGCTTTATTTTTGGAAATGTTAAAAAAAAAGCCAGGGTTTCTCTGAAATGAGCATTTACTAACTTAATGGGATATGCAGTGTGGATTTAGCAGAAGCCATGAGCAAAGCAGCAGACTGAAGTATCAAGTGGAGTGCTCTGGAGTTCTCTTGCATTGTACTTGCTGCAAGCCCCTGTCACATGGAGGATTATGTGCTTACCACATTTGCCAGGAGGGCAGTTTTTCTCTGTGTCCCCACACAAATGTGTGTCTCATGTATGCTCCTAAGGCTTTTGGCTGAGATGGGGTGTGTTTCCACCCTGCATTACCAGTGAGTAGTTTACACTCTGCCAGGGAGCAATACAAGAGAGGGAAACCAAGCTCTGAGCTACTGGAGATGCCCACACTTTCCAAACAGGGTTGGAGGCTGGTTTTGTTGAACTGCTGCAAATGAGGAGGTGCAGGATCACCTGCTGCTGGTGATGTTGAGTGCTTGTCTCTCCCATTATTAACCCTCTGAGTGCAAAATAGGTTTTGAAATGTTCTCTGATAACACCACATCTTTGCAGGCATACTTGGCCTTTTCCAAAACAATGCAAAAATACCGCAGAAAGATAAATACAATACCATACCATGCCATTATCTACCTCCTGACAGGATATTTTCCTAGGTAAGAGCTCAGGCATCCTGCTGATAAATTTGATAAGTGAACAGATGCAGAAAAAAAAAAAAAAAAAAAGAAGGAAGGATCACTTAGTGGAGAAAAGGTTGGTAGAGAGCCTGAGCCGCAAAATTGCAACTCTGTTGGTGATCAGGTTAGGGAGATTGTACAGGCCTGTCTCATGTTACTGATCTTATTTGTTCAATTAACAGTACTGAAATCAAACCAGCCTAATTATTTGTTACAAAAAAGGCTATGTGAGACTCAGTGCTTTTAGCACTGGCAGGATTTTTTCACCCCTACTTTAGCAACTGTTTGTCTGAGGACTGCTTGCACCAGCCTGTGACTGGCCACACTGGCGCTGGTCATTGGGAAATTCAGATTTTGCATCTTCATCTTGCCAAGTCTGTCATGCTGGGTACTGATAGCCAGGCTGTGCAGAGCTGCTTTCAGGGACAAAATTGGATAATGGTGAATAGACAAGGATCGTTGGTGACTGCTCAAGATTTATATTAGGTTTTCTTCCCATTCATCTGTGAAAATGTGTTCCCCAAAGCTGATGGAGACAATGTGGTTTCTTCTACAGCTCCTGTGTTAGAATTCAAAATATGGGGAAGAAGAGTGATTGGGGCAGGAGGTTTTTATGGAGCCCTACAGAGTTTGTGCTCACTATCATCTGGAGAAGGTTCTGTTGATTTTCTGCTTATTCTCTGAGATCTGGGAGAAGGAAAAATGTCTGCTGTAATGCAGCGTTACACGAGCAACACAATACAAAGTGAACATCATCTTGGATCAGGACAGTATGAGGTTCCCTGAGTCCATGAGGAGCAGTAAGATCAATATCAATATCTGCTATTGCAGATGAACTATTATTAGAGATGAAACTCAGAAAATTCACTGCCCCTGGCTGTTGGCAGATGGAGGGTGTGTGGCAGTACGGGGACAGAGATAAGCCAGGACAGGACAGGGATAAGCCATCAGCTGCTCTGCTGATGGGAGCCATCACCCCACATACCCTCACTTCAGTGCAGTTACTGAACTCACTGTGGCACTGTCCCATGCAAATGTTTCAAAGGCTGGTGGAACAAAAAAACCCCAAGTATTTCACAAGGACAGAGGTACAGGGAGGAATGGAAAATTCTTACTAACATATCAGGATGCCACAAATCATGCAACTATTGAAAAGTTGGGGGGGCAAGCTGCAAAAGTGATTAGTAGCATACAGAGTACAAGGGCATTTAACTGTTAGATTCAGCTTTCTAAACAGTTCAAAGGCTGCTAGGCATCTGTGTGGCCATGACTATGTTGTTTTCTGATAAGGATATCAGTGTTTGAAGAAGGATTAAGGAAATGTGATAGCAAGATCCTACTTTACATCTGCTACTACAATTCTGGGCCGTTGAGGAGAGAGCCCCACTCTATCCAAATACATAGTGCACCACATGTAGGAAACATATACTTAATTGGCAGGTAAGAGACAACTCAAAAGATCTCCAAGCAGCTGAATTTCCTTCTAGAATTTCCAAACAATGCAAAATCAGAACAGCTTGGGCATGTTCTATCCTTTCCCCAGCTTTCTGCCCATTGCCAGTGCTTTCTATTTAAGACCATTCATGTCCCAGTTCAGCCAGGGCTGTCTGTGCTCCTGTATCAGCAATGTGCCAGTGTATGGCTTGAGCTTTACACAATTAAAAGTTTAAGAGGTTTGTGATACAGAAGGCAAGTTCCTAAATCAAATGAAAATATTCTTCATTTGCTTCAGACTACAATAATTTGTTCCAAATTTCATGCTCTCCATTGGTCCAATTTACACAAACTCACAGTAATTAGCTGAAGAGATTCTTTTAAATTTACAAAAGCAATCATTCTCTGCGATAGCTTGATGCTATGCCCAACTCCCTCTGAAAAGACTTTAATGACACAGTAACCATGGTTACAGTATATAAAATATGCAGCCACGAAATAAGGAAATGTAACAGTGTAATACAATTTTCTCTGGAAAATAAAGGGGTTTGGCATATTTGCATTAATTAGGACATCACATTAAGTATTTCATGTTTGCATTCTTTATGAAAATAAAAGTCATAACAGGCAAAGTGATTTTTGAATTCTAGTCAGTGGCATACAGTACCATTGGGAAAGCATTTTCCCCAATAAAATGGGACAATTTAATTGGACATCTATAAGTGCCATTCTGGTAAATTGAAGTTATAGCCTGTTGGAAACAAGCTGAGAGATCCACTGCAACTGGAGCAGCCATATGTCACAGAGCTCAGGCTTTTAATCTGAGTGGCCTCTGGGAGGAAGCAGCTAAACCCCTCACCTGCAGAGCCCAGCAGGTAACAGGAAATCTGTGAAGCAGCACAGGAAACCAGCACTGGCTGTGTTGTGTTTCCAGGCATTCTGCTTTCCTGCTGCTATTTGCTATTACATCTGCTTAACTGGTATAAAATAATCTATAGCACACAAATCAAGACTGCTGCTAAATGATAATCTGTATATTTGAAAGCTGCAGCCCCTGCCATCAATACTTCATGTATCACACGACCCTCTTGCATGGGGCTGAGGATCCTGAGATCTCTCTTCTCCTGACAATATGCCTCTGCAGCAGACTTCTCTGTACTGGTGGGCTAGATATAATCTACAGCATTTTATCCCTCCAACTCACAGCTTCAACATCTCTATTTGGAAAAGGGGGGAGGATGGCCATCTCAGAGCAAAGGGAGAGGCAAAATGCAGCCCTGCTCTACGTTTTGCTCAAGCTGTATTTCATGCTACCATATGCATGAAAAATGTTACAGGTTGGGCGCATCCTTCATCTCTAGTTTGAAATTGTGGAGATAATTTGAACCAACTTAGCTGGTTAGCTGTGACTGAAACTCAAAATTTTACTTCCAACTGAGATGCTACCTGCTGCTCTGTCCTGTCCAGGGGACAACTTCAGAGTGGTCCTAATGAGCCCATTTGCTTAGCTGTAGTTTCAGCAGAGATGCCATGACTGGCAATCAGCCTTGAAGTGACAGTTTTTATCAATACAAAGACAGTTACTTTATTTTTTCTTGAAGCATTCATCAAATGACATTAGATGAGGAATATATTTATATAATCTGGTCTCTTCATGACAAACTGATTGCAAGAGAAAAGATTAAATTAATTGAGAAACATTGATTATGAGCAGGTCATTTAGTTCTTGCCTCAAGCAAACCTCTTCCTTATGAGCTAGGCATGGAAAGATGCTCTGAGTTCAGCTGTACCTCTTGTTCTCCCAGCTGCAGCCTAGTGAAGGAATCACAAAGGAAGGAAGATTAACCTTAGAAAATATAAAAGGATGAAAGGTTGGTGAAAATCCTTCAGTTCCATTTAGGTCAGGCTGGCATTCAGCAACTACTTCTGTCCAATTAGGCAACTGGAGCGAATCTGCTTTTTGTCCCCATATTGTGCAACGTTATTGCAGAAACAGAAGTGGAAGATAACATTTTTATTTCAGTTTCAAAATACAGATATAATGAGATTCCATTTAGGGAAATGACACTAGGTCTCTCCTTTTTTTGCTAGCATTTTATCTTTTTTTGTTTGTCTTTGATTACTTTACTTTCCCACCATCCAGAGAAGATCACATAGAAAATGCAATTAAGATTGACATGTATATGTTCTTTAAAATCTTGGACTCAATTTCTGAGATATATATTTTGTTGGTGCAGAAGGGACAAAAAGAGCAGGACTCCTTTCTGAATCTTCTGTGTGTTGACAGGATTAACGAAATAGAGTCACAGGATGGTTTGGGTTGGAAGGAACCTTAAAGATCATCTACTTCCAACATCCCTGACATGGGCAGGTGTACCCTTCTCTAGACCAGGTTACTCAGAGCCCCATCTAACCAGGCCTTGAACATGTCAGGGGATGGGGCATCCACCACTTCTCTGGACAACTTGTTCCAATATCTCACCATCCTCACAGGAAAGAATATCTTCTTTATTTCCAAACTAAATATATCCTCTTTCAGTTTAAAGCTATTCCCCCTGTTTGATCACAATATGTGCTCATAAAAAGTCCCTCTCCTGCTTTCTTGTAGCCCCTTGCTGTACTAGAAACACTGGAAGGTGCTGTAAGTTCTCCCAGAACCTTCTCTTCTCCAGGCTGAACAGCCCAAATTTTATGAGCCTGCCTTCAAAGGAGAGGTGCTCCAGCCCTTTGATCATACTTGTAGCCCTCCTCAGGACTTATTCCAACAGGTACAAGTCCTTCTTACATTCGGGGCCCTGGAACTGGATGAGTGCTGCAGGTGGGAACTCACCAGAATGGAGTAGAGGGGCAGAATCCCCTCCCTTGTCCTGCTGGTCACACTGCTTTTGATGAAGCTGGGGACACAATTGGCTTTCTGGGCTACAAGTGCACATCATGATGAGCTTCTTATTCACCAGCATCCCCAAGTCCTTGTCTTCAGGGCTGCTCTCAATACACTCTCTTCCCAGCCTGTATTTGTGCTTGAGATTGCTCTGATGCAAGTGCAGCACCTTGTACTTGGACTTGTTGAACTTCATGAGGGTCACACAGCCCCAGCTCTCAAGCCTGCCCAGGTCCCTCTGGATTTCTTCTCACAGCACAGTGCATCTCCTTAAGATATTTGCAAAGCACTTGTCCCTGTGGGATGAAAATTAAACATCAGAAGAGCAAAGGAATAACTATTTTCTACTGGATGGTTCCAAAGAAAAAGAAGGACTAAGTAGAGCACCAGCTCCAAACTTCATTCTAGGTTTGAGCTCATTTCTAGCAAAAAGCACTATGGACAACCATCTTCCTTCCTCTCTTTCTTTAATTAACATTAAATCATCAAAGAAATCAAAGGACATTATTTGAGAAAGTAATGACTGTGTCCTGGTCTACCTAGTGTCATTTTGATAAAAAGCATGGTAAAATCCTAATCTTCATTGAGTCAATGCAAAAATTAGCATTGATTTAAATGTTTTTCTTTTCATGTGAAACACAGACTCAACACTCTCTTCAGCACTGACACTTGACATAAGTACTCCCTGACTACTGGCCAGCCAGCCAGAACTGTCAGAGGACCAGAGCTCTTGGTGGTCAGGAGTTCATGGCCCTTCTGAAGTCTCAGTGACACCCTGATGGTGGTTTCTGCCCTGTCAATTCTGTGTCCACCTGGTCAGAATTCTGTCCTGGTTCAGTTCTGCATCTTGTAGAGAGTGGTGGCAGACACCTCCCACCCCTGTCTTATCCAGACACAGCACTGACATGCCCTGCTCACTGAACAACGTGTCCTCAAACCTCATTCTGGTGTTCCCAATAATTCAAACCTACTAAAAATAGATGTCATTTTAAAGAGTAATTACACACTATTATGATCCTTTGAAACTGAATAAGTATATCAAATTATAGCAAAAAAGGGCAAAGATATAGAACTGTGATCCCCTTCTTATTTTTTACTGCTATATTTTTGAGCTATACATTTCTGTATGCACTGAGTTCTGTACCCAATGGCAACTTATGGTATCATATGGTACCATGGTTTCTTCTCCAGTCCCACTTCCATGCAAAAATGTCAGCTAGACACATCTCAGAAGCTGGCTGAAGACTAGTACATGTTGTTTGATCACAATAATGTATGATACCTGTGTTTTATGGTCAAAACCAGTACTGACCTGATCCAGGAACATCTCCTGATTTAGGGCTGCCCCACAGGAACTGACCCATGGCATTACTGGGGAGAACCTGAGAAGATCAGCTGATGCAGTATATACATCACATCCAGACCTGCAGTGGTGCTTAGGTTCTCCCTCTTCCCCAGCTCATGTTAACTGTGTTTATGCTTTTCTGGGTTTTTAAATAACTGTGCTGGTAGATCTTTTTCAGTTGCTTGGAATAAAGAAAGTCTTTGCTTAAAATTGCTGCATTGC
Organism: Agelaius phoeniceus; assembly: GCF_051311805.1. NCBI lineage: Eukaryota > Metazoa > Chordata > Aves > Passeriformes > Icteridae > Agelaius > Agelaius phoeniceus. Next base: position 137,874,604 of record NC_135265.1, read on the forward strand.
AACATCTCTACTCCCAGCTATTAAACATCCCACGGCACGAAACGCCGAGTCCACACAGGCCTACCTCAGCAAGTGTTCCAGTCAAGCACAACATGAGTCATCTTCTGAGCTTCAGCTGGATGACTTGGGAGGAATTTGCAGGTGTGTGTTTGTTTGGATTACAAGGAGACTTATTTCAAGTGGAGACAGAATGTTTCACTCCTGCTCCTCAGTCTCAAATGCACATTATATTTGTCACTCCTGTCAACAAACATTTGTAAACTAAAAATAATGAGTTAAATATATGCACCTTATTACACTGCTCTGGAAGCCATTTCTGCTTACAACTTGAATTTCAGTTCTTGGCTGTCTCCTTTCTTTGGGAGACAGCACTCTCACTGTGCCATTGGAAACAAAGATCTGTCCTTCTTCCCCCACCCATTTTCAGTTTATGCACCCTTACTTTCAAACGTCAGAGAAGAGCAACATCTTCTAAAAGTCCAAAGAGTTTGTAGACAGCCTTGGGAAAACTGGCTTGGGCAGTTTTTCAGGGCAAATTTGTGAGACCTCATTTTCCACCAGTGGAAGTTACATGCAAGCAAATGACAGCCTAACCAGGACCCTGTCAGGTTAAACAAACATGCTCATCCTTTCCAGCACAGGCTTTCCGTTTGCTCTGTGTCTGTTTTGCTGGACAGCTCAGACTCTCCTGAAATAATTGTCTCATTATGTATACAGGATACAATTTGTAAACTGCATTCTGTCATCTCACAAGTAAATTATCCCCAAACAGCTACTGAACAGTGAGTGAGAACACAGTCTGGCACATCTATTTTGCATGATTCTTGGAACAAGCAGTATCTACATGTAATCATTGCCATTCAGGTAGTAAGGTCAAGGTCAAATCCTTTGCATTGCCTGATCTCTTCCAAAGGCTGTGCAGAAGGGGTGCAATCATTATTCAGCATCACCTAACAAGGCATACAAATATTTTTATGAAAATCAGATCAGATCTGATTATTTACAAGATCTCTCCAGTGGCCTTTCACATGGTGCATGTGAGACAGGTAAAAAGAGAGGTGAAATGGGCAAAGTAGGAAAAGTGTCTATAGAAAACAAGGCCAAATAAGAAGGAAAAAAAGATAATTAGGTGAATGTTTACTAAGGATTCAAAATGGCATAAATATATAAAAATTCAAGCAAAAAAAAATAGAAGTGAACAAGCACAGGATGCAAATATCATAAATTAAATAATCTCAGATGATTGTTATTATAGACAGCTGTCTTCTCTTCAGCGGATGCTGCAAGAATTTTGCTTCTGAAATTGGCTGACTGCAATTTAATTATACTTCAAGCATACAACAAAGTGTCACAAGTGGAAATAGAATATACAATTATTTTGATTTTTCTTAATTAAAGCAAAATTGCATTCAATTTATACTCTTTTTTCTTTTCTGTAACACAAAAAAGATAGTCAAAATGATTGGACCTTTTTGTCTTTCATTGTATCTTCCCTTCTCAAAGAAGATAATTTGCCCCTAGGTGATTTAAGTGTTTGATCGATTAGGAATCCCAGATGTAAAAACACACAAGAACTTCATTAACAGAACAGAATGAGAATGAAGGAATTTAGTTATGATTTTTCTGAAATGGACAGTGCTAGCAAGTGGTTCGCAGGCTGTAGCAGGAGTGCTGCATCTTTAATAAATGACAGCTGTACAATCTCAGGAGTTATACAGGAATATATCATTTTGCTCTGAGACACTGGTTCCACCTATCCAATTTTCTTAATGGCTCTGATAAGCCATTAAGACCTTCCCCCCATCCAGTCCTGCTCATCAAAAAATGTCACTGAGCTCCCATCACACACTACAACATGGGGCATGGGAAAATGTGTGGGCATCCTCTGCTCTTCTCTCATGGTGCCTACGGCAGATATACTCTGATTGTGTGACTTGTCACCAGCTCAGTGCATATGGCACTGTTGGGAGGAAAGGGTTAAAACCAGATTTGACAAAGAGGATGTAATAGCTTCTCTCAAACTGACCTTGCAGCTGGGAATGCTAAGAATGTCAGTGTGAGAAAACTCTGTTTTATGGCTAGTATTGTTCTTCCTCTGCCTGTTTTGAGAGGTGGAATTCCTGTGTGGAGATAACTCTCAGAGATACACTTGAGCTTCCTGCTGGGGCTGGGGAAGGGGAGAAAGAGAGAGGGATCCTAAAGACAGAGCCTTGTGGTAAATAGTGCGTGTGAGAAGCCCTTTGGAGCAGGCAGCACCAACCCCTCTGCTCCACTGCTGTGTGCAAGGATGAACTGAGCCTCCCCACGTGTCTCTGCTGTCCAGCGCTGTTAGCCAGGTAATGAAAAACCCCAATCCTTGTATCTCAGCTGCAGTTTGGGGTCACCGTGGTTACCTAGGTGGTTGATTCACACAGTCACACTGGCACCGGGTGCCCATTAAAATTAAACTCTCAAGGGAAAGTAATTTTAATTTGTTTTTTCTTTTTGCCTTTACTTGCTTTCTTAACACTTTTTTTTTGTTAGGACAGATCCGTTTAGGATAGCACTAATGGTTCTTGATTCTATCTAGACCACTGCTGTTGAAGAAAGGGGTTTTTTGACAAACTAGAAGGCTAGGGTGAATCTCCTGCTACTTTGAGGGCTGTGCACATTGCAAAGCCAACAAGAGCAATGTGCAGCTGCAGAGATGCTTGAGTGATGCTCTTCATTACAGCCCAAAAGCCAAACTCCTGTTGCTGAATCTCTGAATCTGCTGAATCTCTGCCATGGAGCTATTAGGGGTAATGATAAGAAAATTTTTTCTTTTCTTTTTCTTTTCTTGATATCCCTCCACCTTCCTGAGATATTTCTGATCAAGGATGGTATGTAGGAGGAATAAAAGGAGAAAGCTCAGGAAATCTTTTTGTACCAAGCACCACTAGAAAAACACTTGCAGAAGATAATTTCTTTCAGCAGAAGACACATGATCTAGAAATAATGATTTGTGGTGCAGACTGTGCGCATAGTTATGCAGAAAGAAAGAAAATTTTACAAATGAAGGAATGAAACTCTACTACTGTGGGAATAATGGAAAACTCCAAGGAGACATTAACTCTGCCTGCAAGAGGTGGCAGACACTTAGCATGCTGAAAAGCATTTCTATATTATTCTAAAGGAGCAGCAAAAATACTGAAAAAATAAGCAAAGGGAATTGAAGATTAACTTTGACATGCAATATTCATAGCCAGAGAAAATAGCTATTATTATTTATGTAGGAAAGATAGACAATATAGTATTCTTGTGGACATCCAGCAATTTTTCTAATAATGAGAACTAATTTCAATCTTGTTCTAATCACAGACAAAGTAAATCCAAATATTTCTAATACTCAGATGAAAAAAAATTGAGCAAACAACAGAACAACCTATTTCACACATATACACCTCCTTCTGTATCCTTGTCTCCAAGGACTGAAAAGATTTTGGTTTGTGACCCAGCAATCCAGCTGTATTTGGAGCTGTCCCTGGAGAGAGCCTGAGCAGCCTGGGGTCACCCCAGGCTGAGCACTCCACCCTGCCAGGCTCCTCTCGGGCACTGCGGAGCCTCCAGGCTGGAGATCAGTGCTGCAGGGGCACAGCTCAGCCAAGGAGTCTGGATCACAGAGAAGCAGCAGAAAGAAGATGGCTGGAATCTAGATTCCTGGGTCATTCTGTTTTAATGTCCACAGTCTTTTTTTTCTTTTCTTAAGAATTTGGAGTTGAAAATTGGCTGAAGGCATTTGCATTATTCCTCTTCGGTGTTGGTTTTTTATTCTGTTTTTTGTTTGGTTTTTTTGTTGTTGGTTTTTTTTTTTTTTTTCAACATCAGTATTTTTATTTAGAGAGAAATCTTTACCTGGTGAACCCTAATTAAATGTGAAAGTTGGTTTATTTGGATGAGTAATCAATACAGATGCAGGAATCTGGGAGTGTTGCAGATGATCACGCCATGAGGCAGCTTTGGGAATCCCAACTGCTCAGGATGATGTAGTTTTAAGATAGTGCTAATCCTGTGATCAACAATTCCTACCTTTGTGCAATTTGCATGCTTCTAAAAACCAATATTGTTGTTGAGGGACATTGTTTCCTTGAGGGAGACATGCCAGGTATGTGGCTGAGATGCTAAAAGGTGCTGGTGTTTTGCATCTGGGTGACAGGACATGATGTACACTTCAGCACTCACGTAGGCAAAGAGATGCCAAAGATGAAAAATTTAGGGCTGGATGAACTCCTATCAGAAAGTTGATTTGTACCTGAAATTGTTTTTCCACTCTTCCATGGAAATATTCAGTGACAAGCATCGGTTGGACAGCAGAAGGAATACAAAATGTGGAGAGATCAGAGATATCAATATTAAATATGTGTCTTCTGTGTATCAGGAACTGAAATTAACTAGCTCTGCTCAAAGGGAGGGAGTAAATCACCATTTCTGTGTTTGGGGTTTTATTAAATGCAATTCAAGGCCACAATGAAAACTCTTGAACACTAGAAATGAAGACTGGCAAAGGCACACTTCATAGGTAAAGACTGTCCCTGCTGCACTCATGCTGGCCCTTGGGTGAGCTGCTGTGAGTGAAGCCCTTGTGAAAATCAAGTCATTTTGTTGGGTGCTTGAAATAAAGTTTTCCTTTCAAATCTTCGTTTTATGCCTAAGTGTGTGATAGATGAGAATATGGCTAAACATCCTTCCCATATAAGGACTCTCTGAAAACACGCTAGAGGGGTTCAGGCAATTTTTTAATAGATTGGTATCTATATCACAAAAACCACAAAAAAAGTTTGATCATTTGATTTACTTAGAGCAACATGACTATGTAGTAAAATGGCTACTCCCTCTGAAACCATTTGTTACTAGAGAAGGCCATCTATCCTGAAATGAAGAGATACTGTGAGAGTGAAAAATTTACAGAAAAATTTTAATAGAAAATGCACGGTATTTTATAATAAAAATCACAGGTGATAGCATTTTATGCCAAACAAAACCCAATATTTATGTTAAAGCTTGAGAAAAAATCTACTTAGTAAGCCCTTTTGTTATATGTGCTACAAAATTAAACACTGACTATTGTACAACAAACTAATACAGGCTTATAGCAACAGCAGGGCTAGAAAAGTTCTCTAAAATTAGTGACATTTTGACTGTAAAAAGACAATAATACAAGGCTATGGTTAAGCCAGAATATCTTTGGGAAAACCTCTGTGGTAGAGGAAGTACTACAAATACAGGATAAGAAAGATAAGGGATTTCCTTTGAAAAGGCATTTTTAAACAACAGTATCAATTAAGTTATTTACAAAACAACAAGTGAAATAACTAATAATGCAAATTGTATCAAATTCTTGACTTTCCCAACATCAGTTGATTGGAAACTACTAGCAAAGGTTAGAACAGGGTAGAACACTGATTTCTTTGATAAATGTTCAATGAAGGACCAGGAAGCAGTGGTGATATGGACTCTATTTCAGTGGGTGTGAAGTTCTTGTAGAAAATGTGGCTGTAAAAATAACTATGGATAGGTTATGTTCTTCATGTTAAATTGTAATATGAACAAATGCAAATTCGTAACTAAATTAGAGAACCAGGCTTTCCAATGGAAAAAAACACACCATATGACATAATAAAACTTAGGATGTAGGAAATTACTGTTCCACACCATTTAAAGAACTGGAATGTCAACTGGCAAGTCCAATAGAAGGCACTTGGTGAAACCATAAATGTTGTCTGAGAGGTTGCAAATGTAGTACAGATATCTTCAGAGAAGGACGAAAACATGATTCTGAGCAACACCAGGCCTTTCAATGTAACTTTTACTGTGCAAAATTTTAGAACAGATTTTGGAGGAATGCATAAGGAAGAGCAGATTGGCAATACAAAGTAGACTAAATTGCAGCATGATTTTGTTAAAGATAACTCAAGACAGATTAATCTTTTTATTTCATTTAATGTCAAATCAGTGAGTTACTACATAGAAGTATACAGCAGATATAATCTAGATAGGTTTATGTGTTCATTACAACATTTTTTAAGTTGAAGAAATGGGGGATTAATGTGAAAGGGATAAAGAGATGTTTAAGGGGAAAAAATTGCCCTAAATCATATTTTGGAAGGAGTTATTAGGCTGACAGTGGTTACTAACTCAATGTTCAGTATTGGGAGCTATGCTCTGCATATTAATGGCCAAGGAGACAGAATAAAATTATTTGCTAATGGAATTTACAGATGACACAAAGTTGGGAGATATTATGAACAGCAAGAGAGTCACACAAGAAAACCTTTCTGCAGAAGACACTGAAATACTTTGGAATACAGTGTTCTATTCTCACCTATGCTGAAGAAAAGCAAAGCAAAACAAAATTAAACTAAATTGGAATAAGAACACAGAAGGCTTTGGAAAATGGAGTTTTCATTTTATAGGGAAAAATGAAAAGATTAGGGTTTATTTAGTTTAGGCAAATGAAAGTTTGAAGAGGATTGACAGTTCCTTATAATCAGGGGAAATTGTTAAAAAGGGAGAAGAAGTCCTTACATGAATTAAAAATGCTGGTCTAATATCAAAGGTATAAAACAATAATGGGTATTTATTAGCCAAGAAATTTAGAAGATGACTTCTAAACATTCAAAAAATTAAATTCAGGAGGAGTTTTCAAAAATAAAAAGGTGGTGAGAGCCAGAGTCTGAATTTATTTTAAGATGGAACCTGGCAAATGAATGGAACTGTTGTTTGGCAGTCTAAGATGCCTCACTAAAAACTGAAGTCTTTGTTTGTATGTATTAGTATTTGGTACTGGTATTTTGGGATCTTCAAGGGACTATGAAGGATGGCTTGCTGGTTGTTTGCATCATATTTACACTGTATCTGCACGACATACATGTTATTCTATATTTAGATTTAGATTATTTAAATTTAGATTTAGATTTATTAATATTTATATTTATTTATGAGGGTCATTCTTAGCAGAAGAAAGGAAAATGCTGTTATCCTTGATAAATATCATCCAACTTCTGCAGTGGAATGAATGTGAAATGGGATTATTTCATGTTTTCATGAAACTCTGGATGTTGAACAATCTAAGAGAACGTAAATGGAAGACAGTGGTGGTTCTAGTGTCATTAAATTCTTAGGTGATTGATTGATATATTCTGTTCCAGTCCTCAGTGGTAAAAACAAATGTCAGATTTGGAGTCATAGTGGTGGTCTAGGGAAATTGAAGTATTGCTCTTTCTTTTGTTTTCTCTGCAACATATGGTAGTAGAACACTTCCTAGTATAAAGTAAGAGTTTTATTTACTATTTGCCTTCCAGGGACACTGATGAGTTCTTGGAATTCTTCCATTTTTCCTATGGTCCATTATAATGGAGCTCATTCTTTCTCTAATATAGGCTTAAAGTTTAAGATGCTGGGATGCATTCTTATACTTAGGCTACAGCCTGATGCAGATTAGGAATTTCACAAATTAACCGCTGTTACATGGTTTTCCCAACTGGACAAAACAGAACTGAATGACCCCTGGGTCATTATTATTATCATATTATTCTTATTCTTTATTATTATTAATTTTTATCAATTATTATTATATTTGTTTCTTTGCCCCACACTTCTGTAATTGGACAGATGTTCAGTCAATAATAAGGGGGACAGGTAGATGGATTAATCACTTTTGTTGCCCTCTGCTGGATTTTCTCCAAGAGCTCTGTGTCTCTCAAGGCCTGAGGAAACCAGAACTGGACACAGCTCTCCAGAAGTGCCTCACCAGAGCTGGGTAGAGGGTCAGGACCACCTCCCCTGACCGGCTGGCAATGCTCATCCTGATGCATCCCAGGATAGCATTGGCTGGCTCATGGACAGCTGGTTGTCCAGCAGGAGCCCCAGGTCCTTCTCCTCAGAGCTGCTTCCAGCAGATCAGCCTTTGGGCTGCACTTGTGCCTGGGGTTATTCCTCCCAGGGGCAGCATCCTGCAGCTGTGCTTGTTGAATTTCAGACAGTTCTTCTCTGCCCATCTCCCCAGCCTGTCAAGATCTTCTGAAGGGTTCACAGCACTCTGGGGTATTGGCCACTCCTCCCAGCTTTGTGTCACCAGTGAACTTGCTGAGGAACCATCTGCCCCTTCATTAAAGTCATTGATAAATAACTTAAAGGATACTAGGCCCAGTATTGAACTTTGGGGGAAACCACTACTGAGAGGCCTCCAAATAGACCCTGCATCACTGATTACAATTGAAACAAAGTAAAATATAATAATAATAATAATGATGATTATAATAATAATAATACCAGTAGCAGTGATAATACTACTAATAATAATTGTGATTAAAAGGAGATGGAGATAGGGAGAGAAATCCCAAGAGATGTAAATGATGCACAATATGGTTACTCACACCTCCTCCCACCTGATGCCCAGCCTGTCCCCCAGAAGCAACTGGCCCCTTCCAGGTAATTCCCCCAGTTTATACACTGGGCAAGACATTCTGCAATATGGACTATCCCTTTGGCCAGTTTAGGTCAGCAGTTCAGGCCATGCTCCCTCCCAGCTTCTGGTGCAGCTCCTCACAGGCAGAGCATGTCACACTGAAAAGTCCTTGACTCAGGACTTAGCAACGACCAAAACATCAGGGTGTTATCAACACTCTCCCACTGAATCCAAAACACAGCCCTGTACCAGCTACTACAAAACAATGATATCTATCCCAGCTGAGACCAGGACAGCTTGCCACACTAGGCACTTTCCATTCTGTATTTTCAGATACAGACTCCAGTTGTTCTTTGTCCCCAGACCTGTAATCATCAGTGCTCTTAGCATGAAACCCACAGCCAGAGGCCAGATGGGTGTGGTGAGATGGGGACCATTGAGCCTAGTTGCACGCCAAGACTCTTCACAGCTTTAATTACTACTGTAGGCTATATCCATGCAGATATTTGCTGATATGATTAGTGAGAAAAACAATAATAGAAAGGTTAACAAAACTGGTCATGATGCTCATGTTATTATTATTGAAGTGGACAATTGAGAGGACAGATGTCCCAGTCCTACTTATCTTAGAAATTGTTAATAGCTGCTGGCATTATTTCAGGACCAACCAGCTGGACAAAATTCAGTATCTTTGCCCTCCTCTCATATTTTATACTCCCAAATATTTGTTCCAGTAACCAAAATATTGGGTTTTACAAACATCTATTTTATGGAATAGGTTGTCTTCTGCCCACAGGAGAAGGAGGTGAACTTTGTGTTTCCCTAAGAGTCCATGAAGATTTTTGCTGGAGAAGTCAGGAGCATAGTTTCTCTGAATTTTACACTATTTTTATCAGCAGGAGATGATATGCTCTGCCAAACCCATTTTCATGTAAATCCAAAAGCCTAAAGGCAGAGATTTACAGGGGACTCTGTGAAAGCAACTTTGCAATACTTGCCTGGTTCTGTACTTTATTAGCTTCTGCAGGAATTGCAGTTCATAGGTACTGCAGTACTAAACTAAATAATGGACTTATAATGGACTTGATAACATAGCAAAATATATTCAGAGCTTTATGATGCAAAATATATAAGATTATTTCAAAGACAGGACAATCTGAGTCTCTGGAGAAAACCAAATGTAATTAAAATTATTTCTACTCCAAAAATTCACCCCTCATTACAAAAGTTGTCATGGACTATTCCCAATGTAATTTTTATTCACAGTTAGAGATATTAGCCTTCCTGAAAACTGTGTTATTCTTATATCATAGTGTAGGCCTTGCCTTGAGTGAAAGACAAATGGGAAGTAGATGCTAGATTGTGTCAGGTGACTTTCAGTCTCCACATTTTCATGTTCTTGGCAGGAAAATGTAGTATTTGCTGATGCAGAGATGAGAGACAATCCCATGTGTCTTCAGAGTGCAATTATTTGGTATTTAAGGAAGTTATTAAACATATGTGGAAACCACTATGTAAGAAACAAAGGAATCTAGTCATTAAAAGTGATGTCTGCTAAACAAAATCCTCAGATTTCTTACCTAAATGGGAATGCTTTATGATGTGGAATCAGGGCCAACAACAGCAGGCCCTTTTACTTGACCTTTCATTCATTTACATTTTATTTTCTTAATTTAAATATTCAGAGAAAATGAGAATGAATTTAGTAGATTCATAGGCAATGTGAAAATAAAATATATGCTTTTCTCTGTTATAATGAAAGACTTTTGCTGAGGAAGAAATGTGTGTATACCTTTTACTTGGGCAGGTTACATAGCCAGCAGTAGGTAGAGACACCACATGATACAAAAATACAGCTTTACAAACACTCACTCCTCCACAAATAATACATTGAAAATGCTTCCTCTGGGTGACAGGAACAAGATCATGATTCCTCTAAAAGGAGACTAGAAAAGGAGATGTTGATACAGCAGGGAAGAGGTACAAGGCAATAATTACAAAACAGTTGATACAACTATAATTGATATAGTTAAAAATACTTCGCCTCAGGGAACTCTGAATAAGCTTGAGATAGACATATGGCTGTCTCTAAAAAACAAAACAAAAAAGTCAAGTTTGTTATTTCTAGAAAAGGCCAACAGGTTTAGGTTTTTGATGCATAGCTGAAAAAGTGAACTATATCCAAATGTACTAAAAATACAGTATATTAATGCAGAGTGATGTCACAGAGCTCCTCGATGGCAACTCACTGAAGAACTGGCAACAATCCAGCAGCAAATGTAAATGTAGACATTAGCAAAAAGATTTGGCAGAGATCAAACGGGATTTCTATTTTCTTGTTCCCCAGCCAATCTTGTCCTGCCAACCACCTGCTCTCAAATTCTGCATTTCCTGACCATTGTCATTTCACTCCTAAGTAATGAGTAAGCACTGTTTGCAACCACCTGAACAATTTTTCAGTGAAACCCACAAAATTGCTTCCCCCTTTCCACTTCTCCCTCATTCTCCACAGAACAATATGAAAAGACACTCCATCGCCTGTACTGACAAATGACTCTCACAGACACTGCAGCCCAGTAAGCACTTTGTGCTTCTACACTCCCAGTACTTCCATCCTCTTCTCCTTTTTGGAGGAAGAGTGTGAGTGTGAGAATAGCAAATGAGAGCCCTCCACTATGATTAGAATCAGCTGTTTCACTAACAAGCAGCATCCTTCAGATCAAAAGGATGGAAGTAAATGCTGTCTGGGCTCATTCAGCTTCTTGTGGAGAGCCAAACATCCTCTTGCAGGAGGATCAGAGCCTATGTTACTTTGTGTTTTACTGTAGCCTTCTAATAACTGCCACTGGACATACAAATCAGATAATCTAGGAAGAGAAGATAGCCCAGCAGTTTCAGTTCTATGTGATGGAAAATACTCATCTACCAAAAAAAGATGCAGTTGGTGTTCCCCTTGTGAAGGGCATTGATCAGGCACCCCTGGGCAGCAAGGGAAGGACAGACCCTTCCTCCTGACTGCCCTGTCTCTGGGTGCTTGTTGTTAGACTCCTTCTGTCATGCAATTGCTGTGACCATGCTACATCATACTTTTATACATTTAGAAGAAACACTGTAAAACCTGGACAAGATGCCCAATGATTTAGAAAAAAACAACATCAGTGCACATGCACCATTTCTCCAAAGTCTGAGAAATTCTTGAATTTGTGAACATTTGAAAAATAGATACAATACATAACATTAATCTTTCAACAGAGAAAAAGACACATTCTCTTTGTGCATTAAGCTGGAATGAAGGAAAGAGGCTTCAATCCCTTTTCTTGGTGATAAATGTGATTTGGTATTGGGGCTGTTAGAGAACCTGCTGCTTCATGCATTGCTGCTTTTATGGCAAGTGGGTACAGGTGAGCTTGCAAATGTGGCACATGAAACACTGAAAGATCTGCTTGCAGAAGAGTGTCTCAGCTTTGCTGCAGAGAGCTCATACTGCCTGAACAAGATGTGACATGAAAGAACACTAGAGTCACTGCCATCCAGAGCAAACTGATGACAGCACAACTAAGTGGGCAGGTGATTCACAGCTCACACTGTTCAAGCTGTAAGAACAGTACATGTTCTTACATGTAAGCAGTAAGGCTTACAGCATGGCCAAGAGAAAATCATAATACTGCAGACACAGCCCAGAATGCTGCCAGCATCTCAGAAAATCTTCTTTGCATGACTTCACATTCTTATGAAGAAAATTTAATGGTAACACTGCAAAAAACTGGTACTGACATGCTTGGGTGACACATCAGTTAATGTTTGGCATTAGCACAGAAGCAAACTCAAATGCAATGAAGACACAACACCATGCCAGCGTTTCTGTTGTCATCAGGCAGACAAGAGGTCTATTTAATTAACATTGGATGTTGATTGTTTACTTCCTGTAAAATGAAATTGCTTACTTGGAAATATCTAAGACTTGCTCAGTTTGTGTGTAGTTTGTTGCCTGAAGATGAAATTCCCAAGTGTGGTAGTTTGCACATAGATGTGCTGGTGGGTGTGATTTGGGTGCCTGCTGAATTCTCTACTAGAAAAGCACATAGGTATAGGTCCAGGACTACCACAATAAATATGCAAACATGTAACAGGAACTGCACTTCTTCACCATGAGATGTTAATGCAATGCAGAGCCCAGTTATTCATTATGAGCCACAGATGAAGGAAATTCTGCTGAAGGTTTTGTACACAGACATAAAATTTAGCCTAATCAGGTACCATATGACAGAAGTTACTTTAACAATAGGTTACAGCAAGAGATGATCAATCAGAAAGACTTGTGAATAACAAAATATGATCTGCAATGACAACAAAGTCATAGAGCACCTGAGGCTCTATGATGAGGCCTCTGTGAAACAGGGTTTTGGTCAGCAGAGCTTGCAGGGCTGAGAGGGTTATTTAGGAAACTCTATGGTACAAAAATCTATTTCAAATTGAATGAGTAAAGCCAAAATATAATGGTGTTCATGGCAAAGGGCTCCAGATGCTGCTGCTTCACCATACACTCTCACAAGCACCAGACAGAACCCAGGGTTTTGAGAGACAGTGGAAGGGTAAAATCAGGAAAAAGAGTAGGAACTGGAAAATGTCTGTATAACAATTTAAACTGTATAAAATCATCATTATCATCACTATTATTACTACTATCACCATTGTCACCATTATCACTATTGACAATTCCTTTCTGTGTAAAATAATTCTTTTAGTAGTTTTTCCTTTTTCTGCAATACTTAAATCTGAGCCATTAGTGATTCTTAAATGAATCTATTAAGATTTCTATTGTAAAAACATACATTCCTGACTTTACATAAAAGGTGTGTTTCCTCTTTGTCCATAGACAAGCATTTAAATTTAACTGCACAGTCTTCTGGGACAATTGTTTGAATGCTTCTCAGAAATGGTGTCTATGTTTTTCATTAAATTGTCTAGAATCCAGTACTGCTTCGATGCAATTTTAATTTTATTGTATTTTATTTTATTTCTTTAATTTACTCAGAAGGAATACAGAAGACCAAGCAGTAGAGGCACCAATCACTTTGTCCTGCACCAACTCAGCATTACAGAAGTTGAACTTTGCCAGATAACACTTCAGATGGAGAGAGTCATCTTTTCTTAGGAATATAATTTTTCCAGCAGGACAAGAATTAAACCTTGACATTACAAATAGTTTGCAGTATCAAAGTTTAGAACTGCCAGAAAAATAGCAGGCAAACTGTTTTTCAGGCTTATTTCTTCCATGTTGTTAAAGAAACTTTGTCCTTAACTCTGCAGCACAGCACTCATCTTATTTCATTTTGTGCTACTGCAGCTCTGATTCCTGATGCCTCATACTATGAAGTCAGAGCTCTGCTCACTTGAGCCCTTTGGGATAATAGTAAGGCCACTATATTTGATGCAAGAATACTTAATAAAACCAAGAGAGAGCATATTGCTCTTGAAAGACTCGTGTACATAAAAATAGAGAAACTGCCCCTCAAGCCATAGATGTGAACAGCATACAGATTATTTTCTTCTGAGAACAATAGAGGGATTCAAATGAACAGAGATATAAAATATCTAATGGTCAGTGAGATGACTTGGATTTACAGGCATAAATTCAGATCTTCACTGAAATAAAAAGCCCCTCAGAAACTGAACACAGGACAGATGTTTCACCCATCTTTATTTTTACTAGGTCTCTGAACAATGAAACCTAATTGTTGACAGAACTGGCATTGCTATTGCAATTATTTGAAAGAGAGTCCTTATCACATCTGATTCCACAGAAGTTAAGTGGCTTTCTGGCAATAAGATGGCTTAGCAACCTAAACATTATCATTAAATTGATACACAGAATATCTACAGTTGGCTGATGCTACACCTCAACTCATTTTCAGAAGAAAAACCTGACAGTGGAGCGTGTATTGGATTCTCCATTTGAATGAATATGAAATATTTAATTACTCACAGAGTTCCTAAGAAGCCAATAGTGACCAATATGCCCCTTTTATGGTGTGACTGACTTAAAATGTTCATCAAGGCATGGTTGACATGATGGGCCTATGAGCTGATGCACCACTGAAATGTGGCTCTGCTCTCCTCTGGGTAGGAAAGGACCAGAAATGGCTCTAAGGTCACAGGACACACCTGCTACCACAGCTCACTTTTCTTTCTGCTGTTTTCAGCCAGGAAGAAAATCTCAGAGAATCAACATCTGACCGAGGAACAGAAGTCACCATCTTAGGATGTGAATTTCTTCTAAAGGAAGGAAAGCATGATGCAGGGGCACCACTGGAAGCTTACATTCAGGAAACCAGAGAACCTGAGAATGTCAGTAGAATTTGGAAAGAAATTATTTTCAGGAAAGCAGGAAGGTCTTCACTGGAGACTTTCTAAAAGCTTTTTAAGGCATAATGGCAAGAGGCATGTTAATATGTGGCTTGCCAAACATTTTTGAAATACCTATTCAGCCCTCAGTCAGTGAAAGAGTCCTTCCTTCTGACATGGGGTGAACTCTCCATGGGGCTGAAGGTCACCACAGGGCAGCACTGATAGCTCTTTTGGAGACCCTATTGTTGTGCATGGCTTGCACAACAAAAGGGTAGCTTTAATTTTGTGGAAAATACCATGTATTTGCTCATTGGTGAGAGCTGCAGTACTTTTCTCACACCATATTGCTGTGTACTGCATTTTCTTTCTGATACAGTGTCATCAGATAAGAAAAGAGATTTGTAAAACAGATACACCAGTGAGCATCACCCATGTTGTAGTAGGAATCTTGCATTTACATTCTGCAGCTAATAGGTATTTAGCTCTAGAGGCTTTTTAGTGTAGTTCTGGTATAGGCAGAGGTGAAATACAGAATAAAGGCCTTAAAATTTGAATTACAAAGACTTAAGAATTCACTTGGAGTATAAACTGCAGCAGCAACAGAGGAGCAGTTCAGAGCACAAAGGAAAAATGAAGCAGTCTTATGAGAGAAACAGAAGGAGGCAGATGGCAATTAGGTGTCAGTAAGTTCTCATTAAAAGTGGATGGTTTCCAGACTCAGTTAAAAGAAAACTCTTTGAAAACATTTTTTGGAGCAGTAGAAATAAAAAAGAAATATTAAACCTCTTACAAGGCGGTTGTGTATTACAAAATATTTTGGTTTCATTTTTATTTGGGAAAAGAGTGAAAAAGTTATATGTGGAATCTGTAGTTCTGTCACATAACTCAGATTTTGCTGCTATAGGCTTGCAAAACAGGTGTGTTCAAACTAGTAGAAAAAAGGCAATAAAGTGGAAAAATAAGAGCATAACTAAAAGATTGTTCTTTGCTTTCTTCCTGTGTCTTAAAAATAATGAAGTCATTATAACTGACATTCCTAAAAATAACCTGAAGTAGCAATCTTGTAGAGAAAACACAGATTTCTCACCTGTAAGACATAAAGCTAAAGACTCCTTTTGCCTATTATCCTCAACAAATAATGCTGTGAGAGCTGTTAGGCTCAGAGCATGGTTGCTTACTGTCCTCAAAAATCACATCAGTAATGTGACACCAGCTCAGGCTACTATTCCTTCAGCTACGTGAGTTGAACCAAGAGCATCCACATGGATGGCTGCAGTTTGTTCCTGGTCTGCACACAGAATGTGCTCCTCAGGGCTGAGCACGGCTCAGAACTGTGTCCCTGTGCACTGTGACCTCCAGTGGGTCTGGCTGTGGCCCCACTGAATGCAGGCTGGGCACTGCATGGCCTGCAGCTCCCCTGTCCTGTGTGCTGGGAGGGGCACAGGGTGACGGGCTCAAGGCTACCAGAACCTTCTGAGGGCTACCAGCAGCTTCTGAAGGCCACCAGCACCTTCCACAGGGGGTGAAGGAGGAGAGAACTGAGCAGTTCCCAGCTCTCTGTTGTTCCTGGCCGGCATTTCTGTGCAGCTGGGACAACAAACAGCAAGTACAGAACACTGGGCATAGCCTGTGCCCCAGGGCCCAGGAGGACAGTCACACAGCCTCTGCTGCTCAGTAGGACACTGGACTGTGATGGAAAAGTCTACCACAATGCCATAGTCTGTGGTCATAGATGTCACTGAAAGAATCTCAAAGGACACCAAACACTTGTGTTTAGACAGCTGAGTTGATGCTGGAACCTCTGCACACTAGAGTCACAAACACCACTTGAATTTCTGGGCTTACTGCATGTTTCAGAGCTTCTCCATTGCAATGTGTCAGAGAAGGGCACTTGGGGACACCTTCTGGCTTTGGTACAGCTGCATAATGTCTGCAAGGGCACTTAAGCAATGTACTCAGCCTGCAGTGCTGCTTGGCACTGCTGTCTTCCATGATCTCCCTTGTCCTCTCCCCCAAGGCTTTTCAGCAGCTCACACAAAGCCACTTGCCAAGAGGGGCACAAAATAACTTAAAACTTATTTTCTACTTATCTTTAGGATGGCAAAATCCAACTTTACAATAGAATGGAGTTTTGCAGTTACTATAAAATGCTGGGCTAAGGAAGCAAAATGTCAGGGATTGCAGGAGGTTTCACAGTCATACAGATGGAAATGGAAGAACTTCATGTTCTCTCACTAATTACACTGAAGGAACCTCCTCCCCTGTCCCCAAATAGACCATGTTCACCTCCAAATAATCTTGAGGACAGAAAGAGACAGCAGGCATCTTTGGGCACAGGGAATCTGGGGCCCAGAGAGCTGGAGGGACAGCTCCAAAGGGCCTTGGTGATCTGGGTTTGTTGCTTCTGCTGCTGGGCTATAATGGGAAAGGTGCATTTCCTCCCAGAAACCAGCACCTCTCACATCCCAATTCCTGCTCGGACAGCAGCAGTGCCTAAGCTGCTCACATAGCCATGTGCTGTTCCCCAATCCAGTCTTTTCTCCTGCTAGAACAGGGAAATAAGTATCACTAGGCATTATTTGGGTTATTTATATCACCCCAGCAGTCTGTGACCTATCCTTGGAACTGACAGCAAGACCCATGTACAGCCAATTCAGCCAGTGTGAACAGAGATTTCTGTTCTCCTGAGCTGTGGGTCAACTAACTTGTTCTGGATACTTCACTTGAATCCTTCTATGCCAACCTAATCTAAATCAACTCCATCTACTTTCCTGGGATAATGCTTTGTGTATGTGAGAAAGTAGGAATTGAGGACTTGGCACTCTGAAAGATTGTCTTCATTTGCAATCATTAGTTTAACTTAATACACCTGAATGACTTCATTTGTACTTAGCCTAGCTTTAGGGAGCACTGGCATTCAGGAAGCACCACTCCAGCTACTGGAGTGATTTGATTAGCAGTGCTGAGTGATTAGATTAGCAGAGTGCCTGGACAGACTGTTAATTACTTATTGTCATTCCAGCTGATGTATCCCCACAGCACCAGCAGCTCATGTATTTGCACAGAGAAAACCTGAGCATGCTTATACTCCATGGTTTGTAATTCACTGCCTTGCCTGCAGCCAGTGCTTCTGCTCCCTCAGCTTACATATCAGAGGTCTGTACCAGCTGCAAACTTTATTGTTAGCCTGGACTGGGATCATTGCATGGTGTCAGCAAGAGAAACTATTGGTTCTTTGTCATCACTCCAGCAGAGGCCTATTTCAGATTCTCTGGGTAATGCTGCTTCTGGAGTGATGTTTCTTGGCATGCAAAAGTGCCTCATTGCAGAATACTATAGTTTTTTTGATGCTGTTACAAATGGCAGTTTTCACCATCTCTGAAGTCCTCCTATATTCCAATTATGGCAAAAAAAAGCTTCCTAGGAAATAACCCTAGCCTTAAGTTTGGGGTTCCAGAGACATATGTGCTCACATTCTATTTGTGATCATTTCTGTTCAAGGAAAAATGAAAATAAAGTGAGTAGGAAGTGAAAGTAAGATTTCTCTCTGTGAACCTTGTCCCCTGTTTAAGCTCATTGGTCACCTGGGCTGCTGAAGGCAAGCAAATTCAAAAGGCAGCATTCAAAAAAATGCTGCTTTTCCTCCCTTTGGTGTCTTCTAGGAAATGCAGCCTGAGTGCTTGATGCTTTTGTAGCTAAAGTTCAGTGAGATGGAAACAGACCTATGCTGCTGCTCCTCTGCCAAGAAATAGCAGACATTATGTTTCTCCATATGGAGTAGCGCTCTGAATTATTGTGGAATTCCCTTTCTATTAAAAAGCAAACCAAAATAGCCTGCTCAGAAATAATTGAAAGATTTTTAGGAATGTGGAAGAGGTGTTTTTCCAAGATGCCAAAGACAATTTAATGTTCTATTAGATTATTATAAATTCCCTTGTCCCTACAAGTAGTAAAAGCATGTAATGTAGAAAGGTAAAACATAAAGTAATGCTCTCATAAGGAAAAGTAGCATAAGAAAAAGTAGCTTTGCCCTGCTCCTAGCAGCTGATTTTGCACAGTAAAAGCATAAAATCCTGCAATACTGGACCTACACCTCCTCTGCACTGGGAATTTCACTATATGAGGTGTGAGGCAATGAAAAATCAGGGCCATAATATCCTACTGAGCTTCTGAGTCATCTTATTGCACCGAAGTAAAAGCACTTTAGAAAATACAAGCCATCTGTGATGTTAAATGCAATTATCTGATTTGCCTTAATAAATGCTCAGAAATCACTGCCATCCACTTCAATTTTTCAACACCATTCTGAGTCATCCATAAGCAGGTAAAGGTCATTGTGCTCAGACCTTATCAACTCTGATCATTATCAAGTTATTATTTTCTGCAATAACACAACTGCTTCCCTCCAAATCCAGCACATAAGAGACCTTAAAAGGAGATGTAATTTTTTTAGCTCTGTCCTGGTTTCAGCTTCAGCCATGACAGCTCTGACATTCAGAGGCTCACACTAGGTATATTACATTGAAATCAACACAGTATTGGCTATTACTTATAGCTTCTTCCTACTGGCATCAAGGTAAGTGACAAACATTACTGTTGTTAAAGGTCAGAGCCCAAGCTCTGTATTTCAGATTCCTCATGACTGGAGCTTCTGTATATCAGAAATTATCCAGATATTTCCCTCTTCTATTTGCACAATAATCCTGTCCAAGTGTGAAAGGGGCACTGTGATTGAACCAATTATATATTCTGGTTATAAGAGCATAATGCTCAGGATGTGGCAGCCCCATTGGGCACACACAGATCATGATCTAGGCAGGCTCTGTACAGATGCATCAGTCCCACACTGCACAGGTTCATGTATTTCTTGTCAGGTAGACCTTGAAGAGCTATGGTGCTACCTAAAGCTTTACTTCTTAGAAGTTATTTACATCTGCAACAAAAGTCACAAGTATGAATTTAAAAGCTATGCTGCATAAGTGTAAAAGTTTACAATTGGTGATCAAGAAAAGCTGCATGTGTTACCCAAATCTGAGCACACTGAGCACAAACACCAGTGCACCCCCTATCCAGTGTCTAATATGTGAGTGTAGCAGGAGTGGTTTGAATGCTCAGCCAGTAAAAAACAGTATAGTAGCTCCACTGCAGACCTTGTCCAGGTTCCTCAAAACAGCAGAGAAGAAAATTGCTATAACCAGCAGGAGACACTGTCCAAACATGCAGAGGTGGTGTTAGAAATGCCAAAGCCCACCTGGGGATTTATCTGCATGAAGGACAACAGGAAGAGCTCTACATCTATGTTAAGAGGAAGACTGGGGAAAAAAATAGGCTTCCTACTGAACAGATAACATGCTATAGTGACCAAGTACATCAAAAAAGCCAATGTACTCAATGCCTTCTTCACTTCATCTTTACTTGTAGGACCAGCCTTCAGAAATGACAAGACCCTAGGAGCTGTGAGAACTGACACAAGGAACACAGACCCTGGGGTGGATGAGGAATAAGTCAGGGAACATTTAAACATACTGGATTTATATAAACTCACAGGGCTTGATGGTTTGCACCTGTCAAGTGCTGAGGGAGCTGGCAAACACCAGAGCAAGATGACTCCCAATTATCTTTGAAAGCTCATGGCAATTTGGGAAGATTCCTGATGACTGGAACAGAGCAAATCTGAACAACTACAGGTCAGTTGGCCTTGCCTTGATCCCTGTGAAGGTGATGGAGAAACTAATCTGGGAAACCATTTCCTGTATTTAGGACAGGAATGCCACTGTACTGGAATCCATGGTCAAAAATAGATTTGCACAAGGGAAATCAAGCCTGACTTGACATTCCTGACCTGACAGCCTCCTATGAAGAAATGACTGGCTTTCAGTTCTGTGTCCAATAACACTGTCTTAGAAAACTGATAAAGTACAGGCTAGGTAAGTGGTTGGTGAAGTGGCCCAGAACTGGCTGATAGGCTGAGCTCAGAGGATTGTGATCAGCAGCACAAAGCCCATTGGGAAGGCAGACATGAGTGGTCTACTTCAGGGGCTCATACTGGGGCCATTACAGTTCTGTCATTAGTGAACTGGGATGATGGAACAGTGGGCACCTTCACCAAGAGTGATGATAATCTCAAACTGGAAGAGTGGCTGATACACAGGATGGTTATGCTGCCATTCAGAGGAGTCTGGACATGCTGGAGAGTGTCCACTGAGGACCATGAAGATGATTAAGTAGTACCATCTTCAGGAGTACCTCTTATTCAAGAAGAGGCTAAGAGAGATGGGCCTATTCAGCTCATAGAGGAAAAGTCTTTGGGGGCATCTCATAACTGTGTATAAATACCTGATGGTGGGGAGTAAAGAATGTGGAAACAGATTCCTCTCAGCAGTGTCTCAGAAACAAGGCAATGGCCACAAACTGAAATACAGAAAATTCCATTTAAATGAAAAAAAGAAACTGAGGAGAGACATCAAACACTGGAGCAAGTTGCCCAGAAAGGCTGTGCAGTATCCACCCTTGGCAACACTCAAACCAAAATAGACATGGTCCTGAGCAACCTGCTCTAGTTGCCCCTGCTCTGAGCACAGGTTTAAATTAGATGAGCCCTAGAGCTGCCTTCCACCACCAATGGCTCTGTAATTCAGTACTTGCAGGTTACTTACACCACTGAATTGTTCCAGGCCACATCAAGTTGCAGTTCAGCAAACAACAGCATTAGTCAGGAGTGTTTAAACAAGTTACTCAACTGTTTGCCAACTGGTCACATGGACCTGCTATAGTAGACTGCTCCTCTAGTTCTGTTTAAATACACATCCTCTATTAAGTATGGTTCTTCCATTTTTTATGAGGAACTCTTATGTGGTAGGGTTCAGTGATTCACACTCTCCAATCATGAGCAAGGAGGGCACTCAATGTGTTACTTTTCTCTGCAGGAAAGGGACACAAACACTTTTCAGGAGAGCACAAATCTCATTCACTGCATTTAGATCTCCAGTACCAACTAACATGTCTGAGGCTATCACTGAAACAGCCAAACTCTGCATCAGTGACACTAGCCTCTCTTGCTCCCACCTCACACCATGCAATTCCTCGTGCTACCACACTGTTTGGGCAGCCACCAGAGAATGAGAACAGGGAACTCATGGGTGTAGCACTCAACAGGCTTTGCACTAGTATTTAGAAGAAAGGAAGGCTTTCAAGGTTAATGATAGCAGGAAGGTAAATCCACCACTTTAGATAGAAGTGCTAGTCCAGGGCAACTGAAGGTATTCATGAGATCACAGCATGATTCAGGGTAAAAGGAAGCACAAGAGGTCTGTAGCCCAATCTCCTGCTCCAAGCAGGATCAGGTGCAAGATCCAAGCAGGTTGTTTATGGCTTTGTGCCCGTGGGGGCTTGGGAATCACTAAGGATGGTGGCTGCAAAGCTTTTCTGACCACCAACCTGCTCCTAAAAATTACTGTCCACCAGGTGAAAAAGGGTTTCCTTATACACAGCCTGAACCTCTTTTTTCAGTCCATGCCCAGTTTCTCCCAGCCTTGCCCCATACACGAGTGGAAAAGCCTGACTCAAAAAGCTGCCATGTGAGGCAATCACAGCTGTGGTCTCTGCCTGCAGCCCTGCTGCTGCTTTTGGACTCTGCTGCTGGGAGAGTTGTCACAAACTTGCTTTGAGAGGAGAATCTGTGGCATGTTTCCACATTTGTATAAAAATTATCTGTAGTTTACCATAAAGCAATGAATGGAATAACCCATCAAAACATTTGATGATAGCAAAAGTCAGTACCATTCTTTGTGCATAAGACATAGGTATAATTGAAAAGTGGAATTAACTTCACACTTATAACAGGAGTGACGTTTTTATATAGTGCTCTCTGCCTCAGACATGTACAGATCATATTAACCCACCCACTTCCCTTCCCTGATCTTCTATCAAATGAAGTGAAACACAAAAATTCTATGAATCTTCTGGGTATTTTAACATTCACATACCATTTCTTCCTTGAAATTGAGGGCAGGGAACATGATTCTTGAAGAATATTTTAATTAATTTTAAAAAATAAATTAATAAGTG
The DNA here is from genome assembly GCF_051311805.1 of Agelaius phoeniceus. Lineage (NCBI taxonomy): Eukaryota > Metazoa > Chordata > Aves > Passeriformes > Icteridae > Agelaius > Agelaius phoeniceus. Next base: position 137,897,444 of record NC_135265.1, read on the forward strand.
AAAAAAAAATCAGAGAAAACACCAGATAATGCTACAGTAATGATAAAACTCACCTTCCAGACATCTTGTGATTTTTTTCAGTCTCCTACAAATCCCTAAATGCACTTTCTGTAGTATTATGGATTATCATGCAAAATATTTTTGACAATTAGGAAATGTAGATGTGTAATATGAGCAATACTCAAAGTATATTCCAGCAACAGTATAAACAAAGAATATTAATTATGTAATTAGACTATTACACTAGTAAAACCTGAATTTCATTGCCTTAGTACATATTACATATATTTTAAACATGTTCATCTATATTTTCCTTGCCTAATAGCTCTTCTGAAGTAATTCTCAGACACCAGAATACTCCTTCTTAACATTAACCCTACACTTTGACATCTACCATACCTTGGGTCATTTTGTGGTAGTAAGCCTGGATCCACTCTAGCATAAGAATCTGTTTCCATGGATCAGAGCATGGGACTTACACCAAAAGTCTGTTTCTTCCCTTTTCTCAGTATATGCTTACATGGTTAAAAAATTTAATTAAAAAAACCAAACAAACCAAACACCTGTGCACCCAGCATTTTCTCCCTGTGCCTTTCATGTATTTGCATGAGTCTCAGCAGGTTTCTTAGGAAATGCCACTTCTTAGAGAAAAAAAGAGAATCCAGAGAAACCCCACACCCTCCTCCTTTCATTCCCGATCTGACACCCATTATTCCCCAGGCTCTTTTTTCAGCTATGTGGCTGACTCTGTCAAAGGAAAGGGAATCAGAGGGGAATTTTCTACTCACTGCTTCCACACCTGAATTTCCACCTACCCCCTTCACTGTGGTGCCCACAAAACTTTCTTGTTTTTCATTAGCAAACAAGTGCAGCTCCTGGCCTAGGGTGTGTGCTGAGAGTGTGTGTGAACCATCTACAGCCCTTCCCTTTTCTTGTTCCCTCCACCTACAGCCCTCTGTACTGGCAGAGGCACTGCAGTGGAAAGCCCCACTTCTCCTTCCCCATCAGTATCAAACCTGTGTAGTCCTACACATGTTCCTCCCACACCTTCTCCCTATCTCAACATACTTCTCATCAGTTACCTTTGAAATACACACCCATTTCCATGTATTCCTTCCCTGGAATATCCAAGGCAATATAAGAGTCCAGTTACTCAAATTTTAGGCAGATGGTGTGGTCCTGTTTCTGTCATACTTGAGTTTGACGACAAACTTTGAGTGGTTTTTATCTCACCATCACAGTTTAGGCCCACTCAGCTAAGCAAATCACAGCCAAAAATATTCAGACACGGCTGTGCTGCTCTTCACTGCCAGAGACACGTGGTGCCTGACTCGGGGTCAACGATTTTCAGATGTTTCTTAAACTGTTCCCAAAAAACTTCTCCTGTGCGTGTGGTTTGGGCACCAAAAATAATCATGTTTTAAAATCTTGGGGCACAATGATGTGGCAGAAGTACCTCATTAACAAGATCATCAGATGAAGATGAGTGAGAATTTCAGTGTTTTACAGAAAAGACTTAGGAGCACAAGGGGTTGCCTAAAGCTAAATGACTGTTGAATTTCTGAAAGGTGAAAGGGGAATAAAAAGAGAAAAATGAAGATGGATGATGTGAAGTGTGCAAGTCTAACATCTTGTTTAGACTTCAGAACTCTTGCAGTAGGGCAATGCTGTTGATGGACATTCATCAACTCTACTTTCATCTGATGTTAGCTGGCAGAAGTCCTATTCAGAAATAATTAGAATGGCTAAGGAGCCTCTGGTCAGTATTGCTTTTTCATCTGGTGACCCAGGGAAAGTACACAGCAAACTGACTGTGGCTGTGACAAACCAAGTCTGTTTAAAGGAAGTTTGCTACACTTATAAGAGAAAGTTTAGAAGAAATCTCTCTGAAGTGAGGCAAGGTAAAATGAGAAGCAAGGAAACAAGGCAGAGACAGCAAGAAACAGCTCTTTCTGAGCCAAGAAATACAGACTTTTTCTACACTGTAATTTAGCAGGGTGTTTTAAGAAAGTTAGCTCACTCTCACCTCATGCTTCTGAAAGCTCTTCTCAAAACATATTGTACTTTACCATAGATTAATTAAAACAATTAATGCACCCCCTTGAATCAATTCACAGGCTCTTTTCTCTAATGAACAACATACACTAAATTACAATTTGTCTAGTTTTGACCAGAATTTGTTAAGTTTCTGATGGTTTTAGTTACTGTTAAATATTACATTTCACTAGCTATGAGGTACCACACACTACACCTTTTAACATCTGCCATGCCTTATTTGCTATCTAGTCACAGTCATAATTTTGCTGTTCTTCAGCAGGCATGAAGTTGTAATTAAAAACTACAGGGCTGTTTAAAGGGCTTAGTAAAATTGATTAAATGATCCCCATCACGGGGATGTCCTCTGGGTCCAGAGCTGAAATGTAGTTACCAGTCAGAAATTCAGCATACTAATGGGGACAGGACTCCAGTGCTCCATGTCCATGCCACATTTAGTTCTGAGCCTTGATTTATTCCCTCTATGGCTCCCAACTCATTCCACACAAGAAAGCACTGCTTCACATATGCATTAGCCAGGTAATTACTCCAACATATCTCCAGATATTGTCACAGTCAAATAAATGACTAATATTTGAATACATGAGCTTAATACAAAATGTTATCAAAAATCACAGAAGCTTATTATGCATTGAAGGCTGTATGTGTGTATTACATATATTTGAAAACTGGGATATCTAGGAATAAAAAACTGGGATATCCTATTTTCTCCACAGAAAGCATGTGAACATCAGTCTATTCTGCCAGCATATGGATCAGGTGTGTGACTGTACTGCACTTGGGAGCACCAGCATATCCTCTCAATTGTTTTACTTATAATGCACTGTGAGTGTGCCTATCACTTTGCAAACACATGAACAACAAGGCTGCTGCTCCAGGACACTTGCACAACATCTGGACTCATGTACAACACAAATGCTAATAGTTCAGGTGTTTATGAGAGCAAACAACAAGTCAGGTCTTCAGGGCAAAGTTGGTAATTAGAAGGCTTTTGGAAAAAGTTGGGCTTCAAGACATTTCTTATAGGCTCTGAGTTTCCTTCATAAAATAAATGAAGACCCAATTTTTAATTAATTTAAATATTTCAAGGATGTCAAAATTCCTGGGGTTTGTGCTCATATTATGAATATACAACATGCATATTCCCTTGCATATTGTATATTCTTGCACTCTTAATTTGAGGTTTGTTTTGAAAAAATAACCTGTCACAAATAACACTTATTAGCCACAATAGCCACTACTAACAAAAAGAACATGTAGCACTGTTTTCATGCCCTGTCTGGGTTTGCCCTTTCATACTCAGTCCCTTTGCTGTTATTCTCTTGATTTTAATGACATAACTTTGGTGAGTAGAGTAACTCATAGACTGTTTCTGAGTAGTTAATATTTACTGATACACTTAAAATGAAAAAATGTCTACTTCTGAACGGAAAAAAAAAAATCTTCAAAATCTTTCTGATATCTAAACTAAAACTGAGACGTGCACAAGCCCACAGCTGTCTCCCAGGACAGATCCCGAGGACGGCAGGCTGTTTGGTGTAAGATTTCTGGGCACCTGAAGCAATGACTCTGCTACTGTGTCCCTGATCTCCTTCGTTTTTGGGATTTGTTGTAGGACCTGTCAGAGTGGGTAAGATGGACAAAAGCTGAGGGCCTGACTCGAGGCTGAGGTGCTGACCGATAGCTCCCGGTGCTGTGTGCGCCTTTTTCTTTCCCTGCGGACAAACTCCTCCGGCCGGCCAGGGAGTGCGGTGGGGTGGGACGGGGACAGGTCGGGCTTATCCTGGAGCCGTCAGCCTGTCTGAGATCCTGAAATCCTGGAGAGAAACATCCCGGAGCTGTGAAATGAAGCTTCCTGGGGCAGGGTGCCCGCGCTGTCCCTCTCCCCCACAAGCCCCGTGGGGGTCCGCAGCCCCGCCGCCTCTCTCAGCCCACGGCCGGTCCCCGTGCTGCCCTCCGTGCCGCCGGGGACAGGGGAGGCGCCCCGGGGCCCCGCCGGCGGCAGGGAACGCGGGTGCCTGGCCGGGCGCCCGTTTCCCGGGACTACGTTTCCCAGAGATCCGCGGCGCGGCCCCGCCCGCTGTCAGCGAGCGCTGCAGGTTGATCGCCGCGGCTGCAGATGAGCGGAGCCCGCGCGGGCGGGGGGGCGGCCGGGGCAGCGCCGCCGGGGCCGGGTCGGCGGCCGGCGCACTATGCGAGGCCGGGAGGATGGCGGTGGAAGGTAAGGGCTTCGCGTCCCCTGCCCGCCGCCCCCGGGGTCCCTCCCCTGTCTCCTCCCCCGGGCACTCACCTGCGCCGTGGCGGGGCCGCCCCGGCCCGGCCGGGTCCGGCGGGACAGCGGCGTCCGCCGGCGGGGCCACTGTGCCCCCCGCTGCCTCGGCCTCGCCGCGGGGCATCCCCGGCCCCCGCGCACCTCGGCCCGCCCGCCCGCAGCGCCGCGGCTGCCCCGGGCCAGGTGCCGTGGAGCCGGGCCGCGGCTGCCGCCCCCGCCCGCGGCGGGGTGGGCGGCAGGGGCTGCCCGGAGGCTTCGCTCGGCAACTTCCCGCCGGGCCCGGAGGTGCCGCCTCTCCCGGCAAGGGCGGCCGACCTGCGCCGCCTCGCTCCGGAGCGGCCCCGGCCCCGCGCTCAGCCCGGGCGCCTCCCCCGCCCCGCCGCCGGTCGCTCTCCCGCGGGCGCCGAGGCGCCGCCGTTCCTCGCTGCTGTCCGGATCCCCGAAGTGCCCCCAGACCGCGATGCCCACGAAGCTCCAGCGTGCCCCGCATGGGCGCAGAGCTGTGCTCGGCCCCTCCTTCCCTGAGAGGGATGGAGAAGCCAAAGGGCCGAGATGCTCAGCTCCTGGGCAGCCGGGAGCTGTGAGGTGTTCACAAGGTGCCTGGCTCCTGGGGAAGTACCCCGGTAAATGAGGCGATAGCTACCAAGCCCTTGACAAGTGGATGCTTTGCTAGGTCTTCAGTAAATGCTGGGCTCCCTTCAGCCTTCTAACACTGGCTGTGTGTTCCTTTTCCATTGAATCTTTTGGGAAGTTGGAGAAGACAGGTGTATGAGAAAAGGCAAATCTGCCTTCCTGCTGTCTGCTTCCAAGATTCACTCGGTGTTCTAGTGCTTTAGACTGAGGCAGTGACAGTCCTGGGTTTGCGCCTCATCTTGTTTTATTCGGCGCCCTTGAGAAAATTTAAGAATCCTGTGTAAAACCAGCCATCTGACCTCTTCTCCTGTGCTTAATTTAGTGTCTCCTGTGCTTAATTTAGTGTATGACAGTATTTTTGTGTGTTCATCTTGTGACTACCATGAGTTTTGTTTCTCAGTTATGCTGAAATCTTCAGTTCCATCAGATACGCTTGCTTTATTGCTGAAAATCATGCTGTAGCTGTCTTTTGCTGAGTACCCAAGTGAGCAGTGCAAATGATGGTCCAGCAAAAACTTAAACGTCCTGGAAGCAATGGGGAGCTTAACATCCCTGAAAAACAGCTTCCTGTGCAAATTCAAATAAAGATAAGCAAGACCACTGTGTCTCAAAAGGTGTCTGTCAACATCCCAAGTTGTTCATCCTAAGTGTAAACCTCTCCCTAAGGCAAGCATTTGTTAGGCACAGGCTGCTTTACTGAATGGCAGTTTTGAAGACTGGAATGATACAAAGAAGGAATGTAGTGGTCCTGAATAAAAGCATTACTTTGGTGGCAAAAGCATAATGACATGAACTGGGCATGCGTGCCCGGTAGTGGGTAAGTAAGTAAATGAAATGGACTGCCATGCACCAGATGGTTCATATGCCAGCAGCAACCCCTGTTTCAGTGTGCTCACTAATGTCATCCTACTTTATTTACTTGAAGTCCTTCTCAGTCTGTTTGCTAGATCTTTTCAGGTCTGTAATAATTCCTGTCATATCTGCAGTGCCCTCCATCTGAGAATCTCTAAAAGCTTTGTAAATATTAATGAAGGAAAGCTCTGCTAAAGCTTTGGGAAGCAGTGCCTTTCCCTTCTCCTGAGATGGAATTTTTTCTTTAACTCCTTCTTCCCATTTCCTTCCCCCAGGATGCATCCTGCTGTGGTGTGTCAGAACAGGCATTCTTGTCTCTGTGTTCTGCATTCCTCCCATTTTGTTTTTTTCTCCCTCAACTTTCTTGCCTTTGCACGATTCTGTTGCCCTCACACTAACACAGCACTATGACTATTTCAGCACAAGTAGCATGTGGCTGTGACTGCTTTGTGTGTTTATAGTGCATTCACATTTCAGGCCTCTTATTATCCATCATTTTATGTTGGAGCCCTGTTTCCTTGTGTGATTGTGCTTAGAAGCTTGCCTTTCTCTTAATGCACCTAGGGCCTTGTTGGAGCCCTAGGTGTGAGCTGTGTTCTGTTCCTGAACTGTGACTTTTGGCAAGGAACATTATGAAGCTGTGGCATTACAGCTTCTGTTTGGAAAGCTGAGAGGTTACATGTTCCTCATGACTCCAGTCATCACATTGTACAGACCCTGCTTTAGTCTAAAGTAGAGTTGCCATTGAATCTTCTAAATAGATACTTAGGAGAAAAATGTCCTGGACTCAGGAAGAGCAGACAGTTGGGATTTTTTTGTTTTCTGTTTGTTTGATTTGTTTGTTTTCTTTGGAAGCATGCCTTCCTGGTTTGCAGCTTGTGATCTTGAGAATATAACCTGCTGTACAACAGTTTTGGAAGCTTGGAAATAAGGTTTAAACTGAGGTTGTCTGGCCTTCCAGTCTCTGCAGTAGTCAGCTGGGAGCCTGGCTAGGATGGACTTCCTGGGTCTTTATTTTCCTTATAGAGTGATTCAAGGCCTTTGAATGGTTGGGCCAACTGGCTTCTTGTGCAGACTTGGGGGTGGCTCTGGGATGCAGCTGGGGGAGTGGGAAGGTCCCTGGGGCACAGGGGAGGCAGGAGGCAGGGATTCTGCAGCACGGGAGTTCCTGGCTGGAGCCAACATCCTGCCCCACCAGCTCCACCGGGGCTATTGTTCTATGGAAACTGCCTGTTTGTCAGCTTCAGCCATGAACCCAGAGTCTTTGTTTTGTTTTTCCTTTCAGAAATGCTCTGCGTGGCTAAGGTGAAAATATTTTGTAGCTTACACTTTTTGGAAAGTCTTTGAAAAATTTATTATATCTAAAAATGCTGAAATCTTCCTCAAATCTGATTATTTTAAAGCTGTCTTAGTATGGTGTGCTGGGGTTTAGCAATGTCAACAAATGTCCATCTGTTTACTTCAGGAAAATATCCAAACTTTTTTACTGGGATAGCTGACAGTGGTAGACTTGCATATATGAGGTAGGAATTTGGAGAATACTTCAGTTCTTTGCCAGTTATATATAATATATTCTTTAGTGTCCCAAAAGAGTTTATGGGGACTGGGAGGTCCTTTGGGCTGTATAGTGCCAGTGCTTCCAGACTGATGAAAGGGTTGGTGTGTGTGTATGAGGAAAGTGAGTTTGCACTCCTTAATATGAGCCCGTTGAGATGGCAGCACTGCCAAGGTAAGTCTATTTTTAGACTCAACAGTTTTGACAATGTTCCTTTAAGTGTTTTTTCTCCTTCTAGTAAGAATGAAAGAACTAGGTCAGAGCCAGTAGAAAAAGGCTTTTGATCTCTGCAACAGTGTTCTCTTTTTTTTTTTCCTTTTCAGTTTGCTCTTGTGCAGCAGAGGTAAAGGGGAAAAGAGAAATGGTGATTTCTTCCCCCCCCCCCCCCCCCCCCCCCCCAGTGTTTATTGCACAGGAAGGTGAAAGCCTGACAGCACCCATCAGATGATGTCTGCATGCAGGTGATCCCACACAGTTCTGTTGGATCCCCTGCAGCTCTGATCTGTGGTGTTTTTGAGATTCCTTTGCAAAGAAAAGTGCTAATTATTTCATGGAGCTCTTTCATGGTAAGTGTTTAATGAAATTTGGTCTAACACCTTTCTTGCTGTGTATAGGCTTTGGAAAGTGCCACATAGATTTGTTGCAGGTTTCCTCCTGGAAGTTTATGTAAACTTCCAGTCTCCTATGGCTCTGGATCTTCCTATGGGACTGTGGGTTTTACTAAGTGGAGCCTTGCTGACATAAAATGACAATGACTGGCCTTACCCCTTGGTAAGGCCAGTCTTAAGGAGACTAAGACTCAAAGGAGGTTAGGGTGTTCTGTGGAATGGCATCCATGTTGACTGCTGCAGAACTGAAGTTATTTGCAGCTTGTAACCAACTTCTATCAGAGTGATCCTGTGGATTTCAACTATGTGGTGTACCTTGGTTGAACGCCTGCAGTGCCTAGCAACTCCATGGATATTGAATGCTGCCATGTGTTTCTTCAGAGACTTGAAATATGGTGAGCTCATAGATGTGCTATGCTAACTCTGCCAAGAATGTCAAAGCAAGTTCAGGATCACCCAGAGGACAGCTTTGAAGCAGCTTTCAGTGTAGGTACCTATCATGCTGTTCCAGGGTGTGCCCAAAAGTACAACTCTTCTGACAGGTATTCAGTTACTCAACTTCGCCTTATTCCTACACCCACTTTGAGCTCAGACTGGATATGTCTCCATATCTGAGTTGCCAGGGAATGTGATCCAGTAGATGGTGTTTCAGCACACTTACTTGCCTATGGAGTAAAGAAGTAACAAGCCCTGTGATTCAAAAATAGCACGTTTCTGTCATGTTTTTGGTATCTTCGGTAATTTCTAACCACTTCTTAGCCTGAGGGATTCAGACATGTGGCTTGGAAATAGCTGCCAGTTGGAAGCAGGACAGAGAGAGACAACTCATTTCAACTCTCCAGGTGAAACAGTCACATTGGGTCATAGTAGAGGAGATAGATAACACCAATGCTGGAGGTGTATTGGACAGTGAGGCATGCGATTTGAACATCAGCCTTTAGTCTTGAGTTCTGTGTGTCACTTTCTGACCATTTTTTGCAAAAATGCATCAGCAATTATGGGATGCCAGACTGGAAGATACATCTCATCCACATTTAAGTGGCAGCCTCCTTGTTGGGCTGTAACATCTACCCCTTTATTTCTTGCTCAACAACAGCTCTACCTCCCACCCACCCCCACATTGTGCATACAGCTTCATGGCTGTGTGCTTCTCTGCTTTGAACCACTGCTTTGAACCACCACTCTTCTGCTTAGAGCTTTCCAATCTCTGTTGCTGCATTTGAAGGGGGGACTGTGAGCTGAAGTTCAGAAGGTGCACTCCATTGTGGGGGTTGGAGGCCCCAAAATGAAGCTGTACCAACAAAGAATCGCCCTGCAATGGAGGGTCTTTGTGTGTATTCAGCTTGAGTGGAGGGTGGATATTATGGAAGTTATGTGATCATTTTACCCTCCCTGAATCAAGGTACCAAGTATAGACTTGATGTGACGCTTTGTTCCTTTGGATGAAATTTGGTTGTAGGATAAGAGTGTTTCTTGAAACTTAGAAGTACTTCATATCAGCCAGTTTAGATACAGTTCCTTGAGTGTTTGACCTTACCCTTTAAAGTACATGGAAGACTTAGAAGCTCAAGGAGGACACTGATTAATAGAAATTTACTGGTTCAGTATAATTGAATACCATCCTAAGGTTAAAACTTGTCCAGTGGTGGCAATATGAATGCAAATGGAAGGAGTTATGCTTTGAAAGTTTGTGTGCTTTCTCCACCAAGAAGGGAATGCAAGTGAGCAAATGACAAGAGTTAGACTTTGGATGCATTTCCTAATGTACTACTGGAAAGTATTGACAAAACCTGTAGTGACATTGTAAGAGCTCATGTTTACTGCTTAATTGGAAACTGTAAAGTAGAACTTTTCTTAAGGGTTTTTGGAGGGGTTTTTTTTGTTCTTCTGTTATGTCCAAGCATGGCAGGCAACATTCAAGGAGGTTGTGTAGCTTTGATGCTCTCGTTTACAGCTAAGTGTGTGAGGCCAAGACAAGCTGCTCAGAGCCAGTCTCTGGTGCTTTCCAGTATTGCTGTGTCACAAGGGCTGTGGCAGGAGAACAGCAGGGACGGGCTCAGAGCAAGGCACTGCAGCTGGATAGTGTCAGAGTTGCAGGCTGGTGCTGGTTGTTGAGTTGATAAGCATGGAGAGCTTTCTGTCCAAAGCATCTTCTGTGCAGGCTTGCTGGTGGGTGCAGAACTCGGTGTCTGTAGAGCACTGTAAGTTTTACTTTTGCCCATTGGTCTCTGAAAGTAATACAGCTAGTTTGCAGAGGTAGTAGAGCTGTTAAAAGGCTGCTTTTCAGTTCACTCAGTATTGAGTCTGTGGGTCTGTTGGGATAGTGTGCCTGGTTTTGGAGCCAATTTTCTCTGTTGTCCTGACTGAGACAGCTTTACCTTCTTGTGCCCTGTTTTGTCTCTTGACTTGTCTCTTCTTATGTCCAGACTGTGTGATCTCTAATGCATTGCTCCTTTCTGTGAGCAAGAGACACTCAGAATTTAAAACTGAGCAATCCTGTTGTTGGGTATTTCTCATGAAAGCTGTTGCCTTTGAATGGATACAGGTATTTACCCTTGCAGATTAACAATTGAACAGCTCAGCCCTCAATTATCTGCTCAAAACATGCAGAGAATGTAGAGGGAGTAGTTCTGGAAGGTGCCAAAGGCAAAAGAGCTAAAAAATGGAGTAATTTTGAGGTCTTCTGAAACTGTCTGGTTGGTGCTGGTCAAAATAGCAAATAAGATCTCAAGAACTATGAGGAGAGCTCTGAACAAGGCAAGGAGAGCTCTGAACAATGTTTCTGTATCATTGCATATTGCTCTTGTATTGTCAATGCTCCCTGCAGCTTTTGCTTGCCACACCCTAAAAGAAGGAGAGGACTGGAAAAATAGGGAAAAAACAAGTCAGCTGGTCAGAGACATGGTGTGTTCTCTGAAGGCAGGTTACAGATACTATCATTCTTTAGCTTGGAAAAGAGATGAGCAGGTTACAAAGAATCTGAATCTTTAGCTTGGAAAAGAGATGACCATGGAGAGAATCCTTAGGTCTTGATGAATGGTGTGGAGAAGGTGGAAGAAGGAACTAGGGCACAAGGCAGAACAATGAAGCTGTGGGGTTTTGTGCTTTAAATTAAAAAAGGAAATAGTTTTTCATATAATACAAGGGTTCCCCAAGTGCACTTTTAACCTTGGGGGTCATTCCTAATGTGCCAAGGCTGGATCACTTCATGTACGCCCTGCTCTCAGGCTGTTCCTTAAGCAGTGGCATAAAGGGCTAAACTTCTAGTCTGACCCAGCTTGATGACTTTTATGACAAAGTCTAGCTCATCTGCTGTGTGTCCAGAACAATTCTACTCACCACAAGAATTTGATTTGCATTGAGTAGCTGAGAGGGAAATTTGGTCAGGACAATCCAGAAACAGAGGAGATGGGGAATTAGGCACTGAGTTACAAAAATATTAACAAGCAGGATCATGATGCATAAGATATGTCACTTTCTTTTTCTTAGTTTATAAGAACTGATACTGCTCTGGAAGAGGAACTGTGTGCCATGTCTGGTCAATGGGATTTGGGGAAGGAGAGGCCTGGTATTAGGCTACAACTGTAGAAATGCCATCTGGAAAATACTGATTCTCCACAGCAGGTAGGGTTGGAAACACCTGTACTGACCTCTCTAAATGAGGTGAAATATGGTCTGAGAGAGACATTCAGGAAAACCTGAAGCAGATTAGTTCTGCAGATGTCAGCTTTAGTGGCTTCTGCCTTGAGTAGGTTTTATGTTCCCTTACCTTTGCAAAGGATTGTCCTTCTCTCTCCAGAAGTGTCCTGTTGCAAAAGGACTACAGAAAGAGTGAGGCAGTTGCTGTGAATAGCTGCATGTTCTGTGTGCAGCATAAGGTAAAGTCAGCATTAAAGAGCAGCTTCATTACCCGAAACAGTAAGAATTCAGCTTACTTTGTGCTCCTGGATGAAGCAAGGAGGTGTGCAGGGTCTGAACTTGGGCTGAAGTAAACCCTGCATTCAATTACAGGATCTAATATACTTGCAGGGAGTATGTCATTGACAGAAATAAGAGTGTGAGGAAGACAGTGTGGATTTTAGCTGGTCTTTGGTGCAGCCCTATCCTGTGCTAGCTCCTGTTCTTCAGCTGAACATTCAGGTTATTACTTCCCTCCATTCCTCCACTCATTTGCTCACCTCTGCCCTGTCTTTGTGGCTCTTTTTAACAAAAAAATTATTTTCTTCCCCCAGAGGGGATTTTGCTTGAGTTGATTTTTTTCTCTGCAAATAACCTAGTAAAAAGCAAGAAAGAGACTTTTAATAATGCTGTTTCATAAACATAAAGAAAGAGAATTGTAGTGTGCGTCAATAGAAGCTTTCTCTCAGATTGTCCTCTGCATGCTCTTGGCTGGCGGTTTGTTGCTACACAAATCATCTGGGGTACTAGAGTGAGTAGGATACAGTGGTATGAGCAAGCAGTAGGAGGTGAAGAATTTTACTGGGGGAAGGAAAGAAGGCATTTCCAGGCTCTTCAGTTAAGTGTACCAGGGAAGGGATATCCTTGAACAGTAATAAAGGAGGTAACTTTTAGGCAGTTGAGAGAAATCCAGGACTGAGAACAGAAGTCAACTGCCAGATTTCAAACTAGTTATGCTAGTGGGGATGAATAAAGATACTTTGCATTTTGTTGACTGTGCCTCATTCATGGGACAAGAAATAAAGCCCAGATCCACAGCTAAATGTGGCCATTTCTGTGCCACATGTTCAGCAGACACTGGCTTTCATGAGTAGGGCAAAGGCAGAGATCTGTGCTGCATGTGTGGGACAGTGCATCTCTGGTGACATAATAAGGACTTAACCTGTTTGTCTCTGAGCTGTTCTTTGTGTGCTGGATAGGCTTGTTAGCATTTAAAAACATTTTTTGATGTCATGTTGGCTGAGTACAGAATTGAACAGTAGTATTGTTAGGACTTGAGAAGAGGCAGTCTCAGAAATGTAGCTTGTAGTGAAGTGTGACTATCCCAGCTTCCTAATCAGTGACTACAAGACAAGTTTATTCCAAGATCAGTGGAACTAATGCAGACTCATTGCATACCCAGGTGTGTTATTACTCTTTTTTATCTCTCCATTTTCTCTGCAAAATCCTTAGGGCAACAGTGGTACCTGGTTTGGAGTTTGCCTAAGTTGGTTGCTGACTGACAGTTGTAATATATGATGAATTCTTTTCTTTGTGAGAGAAAATTATTCAAGGTCTCTGCTTCTCTATCTACCAATAGATTTTCTTTGTTTTTCATTCATACAATCCTTATCTGTTATAGCACCCTCTTTTATGCAATTTTGTGCAACTCACAATCTTGAAATCCAGACTTCCTTACTATTAAAGAGAATCTACAAATGACCAATATTTTAATCCCTTGCTTAAATGGTTTTCTCGTGTGCAGGTGAAACATATTACTTACTGACCTTTACTACATTGTTCACTAAGATCCATTTTGCTCCAAGTTAATTGCATAGTTCTTAGTCCCCTTATGTGTCAGTATTCTCCTGTTCATCTATACCTGTACAGGATTTGTGGTAACCTGGCCTTATTTATTCACTAGATAGGTTCATTTTTCAATGAGTCTCTGTTGCTAGCGTGAATTCAAGAGCTGCTTGTACCAAGTGTACTTTTATTAAAATGAGAAAATGCTTCAGAAATAATATTGCTCTCCAGTCACTGTGTCAGCTTTTTATAATGAAATCTTGTTGCTGTTATAAAGGCTGAACTTGCATTACTGAGACACCAAGGTCTGTCTAGCATAGCGATGACATGCAGTCTGCCTCCTGAAGAGCAGGTGTAAAAGAAACTGTTTACAGCATTTGCTAAAGTCTGTAAGATAAGAGATGGTAAGTGGATATTACCATACATAAAATAAATAGTTTCCAGTAGGAAAACTGTAAAAAAAGGAATAAGGAAGTTTTTTAGCTGAAGAAACTTAATTACATACCTATCCTGGTTGGGTGAGGGTCTCAGAAGGCAAACTCAACCCATAGAAGAAGAGAATTTCTTATTCTGGGCTTAGTGTTTCGGTTTTGTAAAGAACTAAGGGGTCTCTTCTCTCTACACTCGAGATTTTTTTTGGCCTTCAATCGAATTATGAGTTTAGTTTGATTCTAGATATGAAAGTGCTGAGTTACTCATTTGGATTTCTTGATATATTTCTATCATTGTACAATACTTTATACCATCTTACAGCTTGTTAGAGATATATATGTGTAGTAGCTTGTCTCTGAAAACATACTTTTTCTGTGTTCTTCCTTGGCTTTAGTTTTGTGTATTTTTTAATTGTTTCTGGAGAGAGCAAGTGGCTTAGAGCAGTAATTGGCTCGATACCATGGGATGACTACCCCATTGTTCAGCTAGAGATGTTCAGGGATAGTTGGCTCAGGAATGCCATTACCTTAAGTTTTCTTGCTAATAATAATTCCAAAGAGGTAAAAAGGCAAAAGCCTGACAAGTCACAGTTAAAAATCTAAATGGATGCTTTTCCTCTGAACACTTTATCCACTTCTGCCTCTCTCCACTTTTTATACCTGTGTCCCCTTTGCTCTGCCCTTCCTGCCCTCTTGATCTGGCTCAATGTCCACTCCTTGCTGCTGGGCTGTCACACATCCTGCCCAGCTGTTGGGCACGTCCCACTGCTTTAACAAAGACTTGGTTGTGAAATTCATATCTTGTAAGAAGCTGGGTTTTTGTTTACTTGATTAATGATTAGTAGTCATTATAACAAGAGGCTAGAAAGACAAGCAGCTCCCTGGAGAGATCTGCAGGTACAGGTGTGTGTCTGTCTGCCAAGCCTTGCTGCCTGTGTCTGTCTGAGCTTTGTGTGCAGAGCTCCAGGTACAGCTCATCAGCAGCAGCAGTTCACAGTGCACTCCCCAGATCAATACTGGCCTCCCTTTTGGCACAGCCTGTTTGGAATTGCTTGATGCTGCTTTTTGATGCTGACCAGCAGAAGCAGATAGCTAGACCCTAATATTACTTCAGTTAAGTACTTTGGGATTTCAGCCTTACAGGAGGTTTGTGATAAATTCATGTGACCTGTACTGAAGTAGAAAAGGTCCTGACTGATTTGCTGGGCTTCTTTGCTCTGTGTGAGTGCTGCTGATTTGGTGGCCATTAGACAGACAGGTTTGAAGAACAGAGTGGGCTAAATCTTGAATTTACTTGCTCAGCAGGTTGCCAGCAGTATTTACTAGGTTGCAACATAAGCAGCAGATTGTATTTATGTGAAACTTTGCATTTTCAGCTGGTTCCAAGTGATGTGTTGGGGGAACTGTGCAAATTTACATTAGGTGAAGAGAGGACTATATGGAGAAGTACTTCTGGTAGGCAAAAGCCAGACAGTTTCTTAAAACTAGAAGCTGATTGATGAGGCAGATGAACCATCCATAGGAGTTACAGAAACTCATTACTATGGAAAAAATTTCTGCCAGACAAAGTAGTCAAAATAGTCCTAAATTTTATAGTACAAATTAAAGCCATCTTTATTTGCTGTTTTTAATCTTGTTTTTTACTATTGTAGAAGTAGTAGTAACTGCTCAGGTCAGATATTTTGAAAATAATTCCATGTTTGCTAGGGATATGCAGAGCTGCTAATGAAGTATAAGCTTCTTGAAATTCAAGAAGGGCTTTGCAGTGCAGATCCATCTTGCTCATTTGGTAAGTGTGAGGAGGCATCACAATCTGAGCAAGACTTCAGTGTTTTCAGTGTGAATATCTCCTCTCTGATCAACCCAGATAAAGCAGGTTGTGAGTAAAGGCAAGCAAAAAGCCTCAGGGATTCTGTCTGACTGCTCTGGATTGAAAAGCCTCTGGAAGTGTATAGAACTCTCATTGAAAATGCTGACTGCAAAATTTGATGTGATTGGAGGTTTGATTTACTTTTGACAAAGAAATGGGCAGTGATGGAAGGAACAAGTCCAGTGAGAGCTGCTGTCCAAAGGTGTTTTTCCCTAGAAATACTCGATAAATCTTTGTGACTACTGAAATGACTGAAAAGATATTTGGACCCTTTCTGTAAGGTCCCTGCTATGTCCAACTCGAGTTTGTTAATGTTCAAGCTGTGGAATGGATGAACTTTTGTCTGTCCTTTTCAACAATGTGGCATTTTATGGTGGGAGTAGTAGGTGGATTGTATGGACTTACCTCTTAGCATTGTGCAGCTAGTCCGTGGAATGAATACATAAAATGGAGCTTGCAAGGTTGCCAGTATTTGACACATGAAAGTTTTGTAAGGATTGTTAGAGCTTGGGTGGGTATCTCCTGTGCCTGCTTTTTGTCTCTGAATAGCAAAAGCTAGCATATGACTATGATGCACACAGAACAGGGCACATGAGTAAGAAGATGCTATTTTTACTCGATCACTTTTTAGAATAGAACAATTGTTATTGCATGTAACTCAAGTACTTGCCAAATATGCTTTAATGTAGCCTTAATTGATCTGCTTAAAGTTTTAAGCAGCCAGCAGTATTCCCACTGAAACACATAGTTATGAAAGGTTTGACACAGTAGGCAGTGAGTGCACAGAGGTAGTGATTGATCATAGATTTATCTGCTAAGCCTTGAGCCTACAGATGGAGAGACAAAGACTTTCCATCTGCCCATGCAAAACTTTGGATATATCAAGGCTGTGTTCTGAAGAGTGCCTTCAGGCTTTTTTCCAGACAGGATTCACAGAGTACCCTCTAGGAAAAGACAAGGCTTGCCCCAGATGCCAGTAACTTGCGATGGCTCTTGGTGACTTCTGTGTACCATCAAGCATGCTCAGCCAAGCTGTCTCTTGGCTGCTTGCCATCTGGGAGGCAGGCAGGCATGGGAGGAAGGTAGCTGGGGGGGCAGAGCATTCTTACTGCCCTGTGAGCTCTTTCTTGAAACTGCGTGTGCACCCTGGAGAGATCTGTGTGGGCATGGAACTGGCTCACATGTATGGGCCAGCTTCTGCAGGGCAACAAATTATCTTGCTCTGTATACATGGAAAAGACTTGAGTTTGTCTTCCACCATATATAAAAAGTACTTAGTGTATTGCATCCTAGATTTTTAGGACAGATGTAGGGTAATTTTTCCATTTTAGATGCTCTGCTAACTCTTTTTCTCACAGAGCTTTTCACTCTCATAACTTGGAAGATCTCAGCAGTCTTTTTAGATGCTGAAAAAGTGGATATTAGATTCAGCTTTACCATTCAGTTAGGAGTACAAGAGCACTTAAGTACCTTTGTTTTAAATAATAGTTTGTTTCATAAATGTAATCTTTGGATCTATGTTATTGTGTCTGCCAGCACCATTCATTATGTGCTTGTTGCTGTGCAGTCAGAGCTCTACAGAACATCCACCCTCCTTCCTCAAAAGGAAACAAGTTCCCACCACAGAAAGCTTTCAATACAAGTTGAACAACAATTGTTGGGGGATCTTGAAGAGAGAATAATCAGCTGAGGTGGGGTTTTTAGCAGGGAAAGGAGAATATAAGTGATCTGAATCTGGATAAAGGGTTGTATTACTGAGATATAGATGATATATGAATATTGAGATTGTATGGAAGAATATTGGAAGAAGTTCTGTTTCAAAATCTAATGATACTGCTGATAGTGGTATTAGGCTGATACTGTGAGCTGATTTAGAGGGTGTTTGTTGTCTTGATGTACTGTTAAAATTTGGGACTGATCAGGTGGATGCAGTTTGGTGGAATGAAGAGGTGCTGAGGCAGCAGGGATATTGTCAAAGGAGCAGTGTGGGAGAATGGTCTGAAAGCAGAGGGCAGGATGAGCTAGTGTTAGCCAGTACCAGAGTAAAGAGGAGTAATGGTCTGAACAATATTTTAGCCAGAAACTACTTTGTCTGGAGAAAGATTTTTTTCCAGATGAATGCCATTAAGTCCTAAAAGAAATTTAAGATGTGTCAGCTAAGAGTCAGAGTGCATGGGCTGTGGTGAAGTTAGTGATTTGTGATTATTTTCTAAGAGCTGTTTTGACTCAGCTCTATGGGGTGTTAACTCTGGGTGCTGTCAGCCCACCAAGCCCCATTAGGTTTGATAGTTGGTCCTGGGTTTTGAGCTGACCTTATCTAGCTAAAATTATATAAGATGTAGATTTAAGAAGAGAATAAATTATTGACCAAACATTGACCTCTTTCGCTGCCTTTAACAAATCCTGAAAGGGAACCATTTTGGTTTGTATTGACATTTAAAAGGAGGCAAGAACTCCACCTGTCTGCCACAAAGATGGATCTATGTACTCTGTGTGGTAACAGGAAATAACAGACCCACACAAGGAAATATTCCTTGCTCCTATTCTCTGTGTAGCTGAGGGTTGGAGGTAGCACTAGAAGAAAATAATAGAGCTGGCTACCTAAAGATGTATTGTGACAAAGAAAGAAAAACTTGGCCAAGTGACTGAGATACTTATTCTTCTTAGGAGATAAATACCCCTAGAAAAAAGTTCTCTTTTCCCCACTTCCCTCCCCCACCCTTCAATATTAGCAACTCTGGAAAAGTCCCCTAGGACAGCCTGTGTTTCTTTTAACCACTCACCTGTTTTCAATTAAAAGGCAGTGGGCATCTCTGTAATTGCCAGCAGCCTCTTCCATTTTTTCTCTTTTGTATGCTGAAGGAGCCCAGTAAAAGGCATTGCTGAAAAAGCACTAGCATTCATTACTGTTGAATGCATGATGGGCTAAGAGTCAAGCAGCATCTTGCCAAGTGACTTATTTCATTTTCAAGCCATCCAGGTGCTTATAGATTTATAAAACCATTGAAGTTGGAAAAGAGCTTTAAAATCAAGTCCTGCCCTTAACCCAGTGCTGACAAGTCCACCACTAAACCATGTCCTCAAGTGCCATGTCTAAATGTTTTTTAAAATACTTTCAAGGATGTTGACTGCCCCACTTCCTTGGGCAGCCTGTTCCAATGCCTGACAACCATTTCTTCCATGAAGAAATTTTTCCTAATACCCAATCTAAACTTCCCCTAGCCCAACTTGAGGACTTTTCCTCTGATCCTGTCACTGTTACCTGGGGGAAGAGACCAACCTCCACCTGGCTGCAGCCTCCTTTCAGGGAGCTGGAGAGAGTGACAAGGTCTCCCCTGAGCCTCCTTTTCTCCAGGCCAAACACCCCCAGCTCCCTCAGCTGCTCCTCCTCACACTTGTGCTCCAGACCCTTCCCCAGCTCTGTTGCCCTTCTCTGGACACACTCCAACACCTCAATGTCCTCCTTGTACTGGGGGCCCAGAACTGGACACAGCTCTCAAGGTGTGGCCTCACCAGTGCTGAGTACAGGGGGACAATCCCTGCCCTGGCCACACTGTTTCTGATTCAGGCCAGGATGCCATTGGCCATCTTGGCCACCTGGGCCCACACTGGCTCATGTTCAGTCACTGCTGACCAGCACCCCCAGGTCTTTCCCCAAGGGCAGCTTTCCAGCCACTGTTCCCAGCCTGCAGGGCTGCATGGGGTTGCTGTGACCCAAGTGCAGGACCCACACTTGGCCTTGTTGAACCTCACACCACTGGCCTTGGACCGCTAATCCAGCCTATCCAGATCCCTCTGCAGAGCCCTCCTACCCTCCAGCAGTGTGATCAGCACTCCCAACCAACTTGGTGTCATCTGCAAACTTTCTGAGGGTACCATTGATCCCCTCATCCAGACTGGTGATAGATATTAAATAGACCTGGCTGTGGGGAACACCACTTGGAAAAGTCCCCGAGGACAGCCTGTGTTTCTTTTAACCACTCACCTGTTTTCAATTAAAAGGCAGTGGGCATCTCTGTAACTGCTAGCAGCCTCTTCCATTTTTTCTCTTTTGTATGCTGAAGGAGCCCAGTAAAAGGCATTGCTGAAAAAGCACTAGCTTGATATAACTGGAGTTATATAACTGACCAGTCACCAGCTTGATATAACTCCATTCACTACCACTCTCTGGGCCTGGCCGCTCAGCCAGGTTTTTGCCCAGTGAACAGTACCCCAATCCAAGCCATGAAAAGCCATTTCTCCAAGAGAAGGCTGTGGGAGACAGTATCAAAGTCGAGTTAGACAATGTCCACAGCCTTTCCCTCATCCACCAAGTGTGTCATGTGGCTGTACATAGGAGGAGGTGAGGTTAGTCATCATGCTGCCATGTTATCAAAACCTGTATCATTTGCTGCCTCTAATGCATGGTGAATTAGTGCCATAACCCAGAAGGGTCTCCTTGTTGATGCCATGCAACCCTTCTCCCTAATCTCTATTGTTTGGGAGCACTTGGAAGGGAGGAGTTGCAATTCACAGGAGACTTGCTGCTGGCATTGTTCTTCCAGACAGTTTTAAGTTCTACTGCGCTCCTAATTTCTTTTTGGTGAGCACTGGAACTGGGCTGACAGCCAAAAACTGCCTGCTTCTGAATGTTGCTGTAGTGTGTTAGGGTTTCAAAGGTGTCTCTAGGAGTCTTCCTATTCAGCTAGGGAAGATCCTGGCAGTTGGAGGATTTTTATGGATTGCATCTGATACCAAATGTGTTTTTACTGCTGGTCAGCCCTTGCTGGAGCAGGGTGTGCTAGGAGGGGAGTACTTTTACAGGTCAGTTATGATACATTTACATTTTTTGTACAGGGGGAATTAATTAGGTTACTAACAGAACAGTTTTTATTCTCAGTGTGCTGTGAAAATAGTCTTGGTGGATCACATCTATCTTTCTGTGGTCTGGAGGACAGGCAGAGTTGTTAGTAGTTGTTTCCTTTGGGTAGGTTAATATGATCTAGAGGAGCTAGATAATAGTAGGTGGCTATAATCTAGGAGAGAGAGAATTTTTTTGGTGTTTTGAGGCACACTGATGTAAATGTAAACCACAGAATCAAATTTCTTTTTAAGTTCCCACAGGAGGTGTTCTTGTCCTTGGCTTGCAGATGTAGGTATTGTAGTAGTTGCAGAGATCACTTATCTTTTAGAAATATTTGGATGTTTTTAAAGATCTCAAGGCAAAATGGTCAACATTTTGGCCTCTGCTTTAATTCTGTACCAAGGAATTCTTGTAATTTAGACTCAAAGTTTTCAATTAAGACTCTAGGATTTAAGCTGAAGAGATTTTCAAAAGGTGCTGAAGTTAAATAACCCTTTGCTTTCACAGGCAGCTTGAGCCAGTTTCCTGTGAGAGGCCTTCAAGGGCTGATCTGTAGCTGGTAGAAACTGGCAGTTCTTCCCCAGCTCCCCATCCTTTGCTTCTAAGTCAAGCAAGAGTAAAAGGGCAGCTTTTGTTTTGGCTGTACATTGTAGTTTAGGTTTCTATTCAAATCTGTCAAACATTGCACCACAGTATCTGAGCAAAGTTCTTTGTACACAGGGGAAGTTGGGACTATTAATTACAAGTAGTGCTAAAAGTAGCCCAGTTGTGCAGGAACATAAATGCAAAAGTCAGTCACATAAAGGGGAAGTTATCTCAGTATCCACACATTTTTAAAATCACTACTATATGTGTGAGTGCTGAAACTGTGAAAATTTGGGCAGAAAGCAAGCTACTGCCATAGTTCTAAAAGGCCATTTCTGTTGTATGGTTTGCATTTGTTTTATTTTTTTCCTCTGGATGCTTTCCTTATTCTGCTGTCATTAGTCCCTACCTCATTATATACTCCTAGGGAGTACATCTCTCTTGCTTGTTAGGATGGTGTAGGTGGTAACTTGCAGTGGTACAAAGGACTGAAGGAGAAATAATCAGCTGGATAAGTCATTACTCTGTGCAGAGACTGACTTGCTGATTTTTTTTGTGCATGGCTTACTTATCCCACATTCTTCAAGACCTAGAATGTTGTAGGAATTGAAAATGTAATAGAAAACCTTCAACTTGTTTGCCTAGAACAGAAAAAAATGTATGGTTGGATGATGAACATTTAATAAAAGCTCTAAGTTGAGGGTCTTGGAAGCTCCAGTGAATTCAGCAGAGCACCGTTCTGCATGGTAGCCTGCACTAAATAAATTTATACAGTGCTGCATTCCTCTCTTTCTCAAATATCTCACCTTGAATCCACATCAAAGTACAGATGGTTCATTTGCTGTGGTCTGACACAGCTCTGGTTACTGCATGGCACTTCTCAGTAGTTCGTGCTAAATGTTTGAACCGTTGGGTTCGTCTTTCCTGAAGCAATGTTTCCTAAAGCAACGTTTCTCATATTTTTTCCCAGCTCTAAAGCAATGTTTCTCCTATTTTTTCCCAGCTATCCATTGCAATCTGAATCCAAATGGTATTGATCACCCTGTCCCCACAGAAGGCATTAACCTGCAGCTTGAAGGCGAAGGAGTTGATTCGCTGGCGGTTAAGAGCACCGGTACTCCCAAAGGGCCCGAGTCAAAAGACACACCCAAGAGACAAGTGGAGCCAGAAATATCTAAGGTAGGTAGAATTGCCTTCTTATTTATTTTGGTGAGTCTTTAAGAATCCAGGCTTCTTGAAGTCCTGGCGTCTGCTTAAAAAGCATTTATCATCCTGTTAAAGACATATAAAGGTGTAAAAATAGCAGTCAGTCTGAGGAAGTGGGTGTTACAGAAGCAAGGTACTGCTGTGGAGTTGTAGCATACACACACCTTGGATATTCCACTATTCTGTTTTTCTCTAAATGAAGATAATTAAAGTAATGGGATCTCTCTTTTTCAGACACTGTGGAGACTTTTTCCAAATGACTTGGATAACAAGCAGAATGGGCACAGAAATGTTTTTCTTGAGGTTATTTTTTTGTTTTTTTGTTTGCATTTATTTTTTCTTGAGTCAGGTAAAGGAGGAGAAAAGTTCTATGGATATACGAATATGTGGATTTTTATATGGGTGACTGATTTTAATAATCTGTTAACTCATTTTAGGTAAAATACCAGGCCAGTTCTTCCATGTCTGATATGACAGTGAGCAAACGTAGTTTAGAGATGAGTTCCTGAAAACAAACGTGTCTGTTCTTACTCATGAGCTTCTACTTCTTGTATGAGTGCAGCAGACATGACTACCAAGTGCAAGTGAATGTGTGTACTCAAGATACTTTGGTATAGGACAGTAATTTGTCATATTAGATACATTTTTAACTGGAATCACAGAATATTCTGAGTTGGAAAGGATCCCAGAAGGATCATCAAATCCAGCTCCTAAGTGGATGGCCCGTACAGGGATTGAACCCACAAGCTTGGCATTACTGGCACTAGGCTCTAACCAAGGAAGCTGGTCTCAGGGTCAAAAGACAGATAAGAGAATGTTATAAAATAATTGGGAAGCATTCTTTAAAAGCCTTATCAGTATTTTTGATTCTTAAAGGCCTAAAACCAGGAGTTTGGGGGTAATTTCTGCAGAGTGGAAAATTGAGTCTTTATTGAATCTGACACTTTGAGAGTTATTAGAGCAAATAAAATGAGTGTCTTTTTTTCTAACAGGTTCAAAAAGGCAATAGAAATTATTTCAATGACTGAACAAATAGGAGTATTTCCTACTGCCAACAGTACAATAAACTTAAAAAAGAATACACATATGATTGTGATGTATGTCACTTTTGGAATAAAATAGTATTAAATGTTTTGAGCTGTTTCCTTGACAATTAAGGTTTGGTATGAATTCTCCATTCTATTTTTTATCTAAAATATCTAGTTTAAAGTTATTACAATTTAACTCATTTCATTCTGACTTAATGCATCAAACTAGATCCTTCATTACAGGCTGGCAGCAATTAAAAAACCTCTGCTACCTGCAATCTGTTTGGTGGCCATTTATCAACCACCTTGCTGATTTGTCATGAACCCTTGGAGAACAAATTTGTGGTTACTGATTTGAAATACCCATTTGGTAACAAGACCACCAGATTTTGGATGGGTTTTGAGCCAAAGCTCAGCAAATAAGGCATTTGCCCAGCTGTTCACAAAGGCAAGCTAACCCTGCTCATGTTTCAACATCAGCAGATGAAAATCTGCCCTGTATTGAAGGCTGAGGAGGTGTGGTAAACTTGGAAACCATACAAGCTTGGGAGTGAAGAAACTAAATGGTGCAGTAGGGCTCCCAACTGAGAATGGGCTTGTGTGTAGCTGACATAGAATACAGTCATATCAAAGTTGTCTTTGCTTGCAAAAAACTTATCCTAATGAAAAATCAGAGTGAAATACATCAGTGACTTAATGTAAGCAAGCCTGCTGTCACTGTCTGAGCTGTGATTGTTGGACTGATGAATATAAAACAGGCTGTCCTTGCTGGAGATGGCTGGGGAAGAGGGGAAGTGTGGTGCTCTCAAAGTACTGAAATCCAGTATTTGTTTTCCACATATGATTGCAGTAGTTTTATTTAGAAAACTGGGCATGATTCAGATTTAAAAACAAACAAACAAACTGATTTTTTGCTTAATGGAATAAGCTTAACATAGTAGCATCAAGCAAATGGATTGGACTATTTTTCTAAATCTATTGCTGCCTTGTTAGTAACTTTGTCTTTTATGTGTGTATTAATTTAGTGATGTTTTTCATCTGGATTCATGTTATAGCTTGAGGTGACCTGTCTTTTCTGGCTTGCTCTGCCTTAAATTTAAATATTGGTTTGCTCCTCTAAAATGTGAGTATGGAGTTGACTTCAGCTTGTGTAGCTGTAAGAGTTGAATTAAGCTGCCATTAGGAAACTTCATCCATGCAATCATATAGGTACAGTGGAAAGAGGAGCAGGAATTCAGGAAAGTTTTGTAAATACAACATTGTGAACACAGCCATTTGTTTTATATTTCCATTGCACAGTTGTTTTTAAAAGGATTTCTTTGCAGTCCTGTATATTCAAATAATATTAACACACACCTCATATTCACAGTAGTGAGACCTGTGTTGCACAAAGCAGTGCAATGTATTGAATATAATTTAAGATGCCTCCTAGGCTCTTGTTCCTGCTTTCAGCTTTCTAATTTGTCATCAAGATCACTTCCAGCACTTTAAACATCTGGTTTTGCTGTCCAAAGAAACAAACAAAATCTCCTTTCTAATGAAGTGTGTCCTTTCTTTTCTGTCCTCAGCTATGGAATTAAAGAACAGTAGTAACTCGTGGCTTACAGACAGATTTAAAGTTCCTTTTTATGCAGCTACTGTAATGTAAATATGGGAGTACAAGTGTTTGTTTCTATATTTGGGATGCACACAACAGAAAGCATAGCTCCAGTGAAGGATCACTCATTTATAAGTTCCTGATGAATATGGAATTTAGTATTTATAGGCTGACTGAGGTAAAATTATAATGGAAAATGGAACAATGATCTTAGTCTCCCTCAGCTGGTTCCCTAAGGAACCACCTTGTTACAAATATGAGCAAGTCCAAAACTAGCAAGATTATTCATAGCTAAACTAATGCCTATAATCTAGTCAGACTCTGATAATCTTCAGGATAGAATACAAATTAAGGAACAGATATTAACTGTAAAAATGCTTCATTTTTTATTTATATATATCAATAGACATATTTTCTTGGTCAGTAACTGATTTTTCAGCATTCCTGGTATATAAAAACAATTCAGGCAGTTGAGTGGTCACTTTCACAGAGCAGTAAAAGCCACTGGAGAAAGCAAGGATGGTTTTTAATATGCATTTAAAAATATAAATTATTTCTTTACCACCTATGTTTAAGCACTGTTATGTGTGTTTTCTGGAATTCTTACCTTATTCATTGAAATGTTACTTCTGGCTCTTATGTCTCATCTGTTTGGTTTTAATTCCATAGTCACAGAGTAGAGTTCTGTTAAAAACAAGCTAATAAAGGTTTTGCTATACTTTTGGAATCCCGTACTTCTCTGAGTATAGGCAGCTTTTTTAAGGAGATTCAGAAAATGATCTCTTAAAGCAGTATTGACTTTTATCAAGTCCTCCCCCATGATGCACTCACAAAGCCTTGTTGATGGTGGGTGTGAGACCCAAATCTGGGCTGTTGCTCATTAGGAGGTTATTTATTCAGGGAGTTTTCTTTCCTGAGTAAGGTGTGCATACCTGGTGACACATTTTGTCTCATTATGTAGTAGCAGCAATTGCAAATAATAAAGGCTTTTTAATGGCAACTACTGCTGTTAGGCTTTTTATGTTGTGTTAGCAATTGCAGTTTTTTTTTTTAATTTGACTCGAGAGAAATTAACAGTCCTTTAAAATGGTCACGAAAACTATGAAAAGAAACTGGTAAAAGAAGTGAGAAGCTTTTATCTTGTCTTCTGTTGATAAGTGCTATATAGACATCAGTAGACTATGTTTTGTTGCAGTGTAGCTCATTAGTTCTTTTGGTTGCTTTTGCTTTCTAAAAAAACCCCCTTTTTAAAAAATTATATAGAACAACACTGAAGGGCTGACTGAACTCAGTACCAAGAGGATAAGAATTCATCTCAGCTTACTGGGCTCAGTTCAGGACTGACTGGGGTAGAAACAGCTCCTCTGGCTTCCCTGGCAGGGATATGCTCTGTTCAGCAAGTGGGAGGGGTGGAGGGTGTCAAGTGTGTGGTGAAAAGTTGAAGCACAGAAGAGTAAGGATTTTAAGTAATAAAGGTGTTACAGAATTCCTAGAAATATTAAAATTTTGTCAGTTATTTAAATAAAAAAAAGTCTTGGTACTGTTCTCTAAAAAGAGACTAGGAAAAGTAATTTTCCAGAAGAATTCTCCAGTTTTTAAATCCGTGGCTTCTGCTTCACAGTGTTTATCCCTTTTGGTCAAGCTTATCACATGGGTTGGATGAGAAAGAGCATGTTAGGCCAGTCTGGGTGAGGCTCTAAGCAATCTGATCCTGTGCCAGGGGGCTGGAACTAGTTGATCATTATGGTCCCTTCCAACCCAAACCATTCTATGTCCCCTCCCCACACTTTTTTTTTTAACCTTTATTTGCAGTTGAGAAACACCAATGCCCACTGAACTGGGGCAATGAGGTTTTACCATTTTGAGTTGTCTTCCTATTATCTTCCCCTTTGAAGAAGATAATAGGAAGTCTCTTGTGAGACTTCTGGTGGCCACAGGATATGGGAAAAAGAACCAGATTAGACTGATTGAAGCAACATTTTTCTGTTGAAGTGAAGGTTCAGCAAAACCCCAGCTGGGCTGTTCAGTTCATCCAGATTTTACTTTAAAATTGTATGTCAGGGTGTTTGAATTACAGATCTCTGTGTGTTTCTGAGTAAGGTACTGACCCTGGATGGGGAAATGCTACTTTACTGATAGATAGTTTGCTTTTCTTAGCTTACTTTTGTGGAGAAGCAGTTAATAGATTTCCACTGTCCACATCAGACCACCACAATGAAAGTCAGTTTTTTCCCTCTCCCACTCTGACTGTGATAGTGACAAAACACCACTTACTGCATTGGGTCTTCTTTATGACTAACAAAAATGGGCACAGAATCTCAGTGTAGAATATATCTGAAGTGAGTTTAAAAACATTTGGTAAATGTTACTATCACATAGCTGAAATAATTACACTTCAGGATAATGTGCCTTTCTAGTGTCTCATTCTGTGATTATTAGTAGTACACAATAATTACTGTGCCTGCTTCTATCTTAATATTCAATGCACTTTTCATGTGTTGCATTATTATAAGTATGCATGTAAATTGGGGGCTGAAATGTTTGATGTGTATGCATCCCTTCCTCTCTCAGCCTGTCATTCACAATTGTGACCTCTGGCTGATGCCTGAAGTTTCAGAACCATGCAGTGAGCAAACCTCTTATCCTGAGCTGTGAAACAGCAGTGCTGGGTGACTTTGTGCATTTCAAGCCACTGAGAGTGATATTTTGTTTATCATTCTGGGATTTCACTGGAGAGAATGAAGTGCTGAGGTAACCCTACCTGTACTGCAAAATACAGCTGCTTAGTTCAGAATTCACACTCTCACAACCAAGAAAAACAAGAAACATCTCTCTCTGTTGGGGTCCTCTAAGCCAGCTTACCACAGGAGGACAAATGTCTGATTCAAAATCCCAGTACATTCTTGTTGTAGCATGATTTTTGCCATTGCTGTATCATCCATTCTTGCTATAAATAGTTTAATTTGAAGACCCACATTTTTACAGCAAGGTTTCTCCATTCAGCATAAAAGATCTGGTTTCTCCTGTTCATTCTGTTCACAATGATTGCATGCCTGGGGATTCTGAAAAATGTCATCTCCTCTGCTGACAGCATCCATTTGGAAGTTGGAGATCTTGACAAGTTAGTGGGTTGTGCTCTGTCCAGGACAGTGAGGGAAGGGCAGGTGGAGAGGACCATTTGTGTCCTTCTCCTTTGCCCCTCATCTCAAAGTGGGACTATTTTCCTATTGGTTTTCTCCCCACAGGAAATCAAAATAATAAACTCAGACTAATTCTTAGCTCTTTTAGGTGATATAAGAACAGGTGAAGTTTATTCACAAAGACACTGTTGATTGACCTTCTGAACAAAAGGCCTTTATGAAATTCACCTGTACAAGCACACTCCCTTTATCACTTCAGTCCATCAGGCTATACTAGGAAGAAGAATTTGTTAGGATTTTACAGCTGGATTTTTTAACAGCTGGACTGCTACTTTCAGAAACAAATCAAGGATGAAAACATTTTGGGCAGTTGCATGCACACAGGTGCTTGCACGTGGAGGACATCAAGGTGTTGGCCCCTGGGGAGCGCTGCAGTCTGTGACCCGAGGTGTGCTCGGGGCTGCACAAGCACTCAGCAAGGAGGTGGCTGCTGCTGCAGAGACACAGTCCTTGTACAGGGCTGCCTTGAGCAGATGGTTACAAAGAGGCAGCTGACAGAGCATAAGGAGGGAAGTGTAGTCTGATCTGGCTCCTGTTGTCCTGTGAAAACTATCAATGTGAAATTTGTGTTCTTTCCCATTGCACTAGTGTGAAAAGGAGCAGCAATTGCAGTACATATTAGCAAACATAAGCAGTAAAAAGCTGTGGTAGTGCTCTAGAAATAAGTGGGATGTTTAATACTAGAGACACATGTAGATACAGACACCTTATTTAAAACAACTCCACTTTGGGGAAAAAGAAATGTAGATAAAAAGATGGAGTGGCTTTTAGAGGAAAAAGCAATTCCATACAGCATGTGGATGCATATTGTACTTACAGTGCCAGTTCTGCTGCTTGCCTCATTGTGAAGCTGTTTCACAAGCCATCCAAACCCTCTGCTTCCACTTTGAAGCTACTTTAAGGGCTTCAAAAATAAAGCAGTATTTTAATGACACAGCTGCCTTGTTGGGGATGGAAAATATAGAACTCCCTGGTCAAGAAAATAATAGCATTATGATTAGAGAGATTACAAATGAGATTACTATGGAAGCAATTTAGCCTTTAAAATGGAAAATGCTCCACTGCTGACACTACAGGTCTGTGAATGGTGTATTTCACCTGAGTTATAACTCATAAATATAATATAATAAAATAAGATATTTTATTAATCTGCCTCATGTGTTTGCTGGCAGTTGCTGTAGTCACTAGAGAATCATAGAACCATTTGTTTTGGAAGCAACCATAAAGATGATCTTGTTCCAGCCACCCTGGCATGGGAAGGGACATCTTTCACTGGACCAGGTTGCTCAGAGCTCCATCCAGCCTGGCCTTGAACGCTTCCAGGGATGGGGCATCCACAGCTTCTCTGGGTAACCTGTGCCAGTGCCTCATCACCCTCACAGTCAGGAATTTTTTCTAATATCTAAACCTATTGTCTTTCAGTTGGAAGCCATTCTTCCTTCTCCTGTCACTACATGTCCTTCTAAAAAGTGTCCTCCATCTTCCTTGGAGGCT
This sequence comes from Agelaius phoeniceus, assembly GCF_051311805.1. Classification (NCBI taxonomy): domain Eukaryota; kingdom Metazoa; phylum Chordata; class Aves; order Passeriformes; family Icteridae; genus Agelaius; species Agelaius phoeniceus. The sequence continues at coordinate 137,927,136 of NC_135265.1, forward strand.
CCTTTCAGATACTGGAAAGCTGCAATTAGGTCACCCAGAGCCTTTTCTTCAGGCTGAATAATCCCAATTCTCCCAGCCTTTCCTCACAGGAGAGGTGCTCCATCCTGCTAATCATCTTGGTGACCTCCTCTGGGCTCACTTCAACTGCTCCATGTCCTTCTGTGCTGGGGACCCCAGAGCTGGATGCTGCACTGCACGTGGGGCCTCACTAGAGTGGAGTAGAGGGGGAGAGTCACCTCCAGCTTCCTCTACAAGTGGGAATTTTTGTCCTTTCCATTTCAAAAAATAACATAATTGTGGAGAACTGGGAGTGAGAAGTGTCATAGTCACAAAAGGAGTGTGGGACTGCAGTAGTCTTGATAATGTGTGGAAGGAGTTTCTTGGGTTATCACCACCAAGAAGGGGAAGAATGTCATTAGAAGAGCCTGGAAAAGGGTGGCCTGGGGCAGCGTGAGGTCTGTCTTTCCCTGAGTTTCTGTGGGTAGAGTTCAGTTTGCTGATGAAGGCAAATTAAATTACATGTCTGTGTGTAAGCTAGGTATGTAAACTCCTCCTACATTTGGTGCAATCTAGTCAGCATGCTCACAGGAACAAGAGAGGGATCAGGCTCAGTCTGAAGAGAGTGCTGCTCACCTGAAGTTGTCTGCACTTTGGGGATTGTTTTGACACTTGAGTTTAGGTGTTTGGATCTCAAACTTGGTTCTTTCCTCTCCCTTACTGTCTAACCAGCTTTGCATTTGCTATTGCAGTGGTTATCCATGTCTGATGGTATAATAGAGGAAATGTATTGTACTTGAATATCTGTATAGAGGCTTTGCCCCGGGAGGCCCCGGTTGTCCTTGATGAGCTGCAGCTGTGATGTCCTTAATTGGGCTGCAGCTGTGACCAATGAAGATAACTGGGATAAAAGGGGGAGGGTTAGCCAGTCAGGGGGAGCCTTGGAGGAGCCCTGGACTAAGAAAGAGCAACATGTAGAAGGAGTCTGTGCTGTGAAGTTCTGCAGCCATAAGAACACACCAAGGAGGTATGGGACTTTAGAAATTTGATAACAACGGTATGGGATTCTAGAAATAGAACAACAACATGATGGGGGTGTAACTTTGTGCTAGGAGAAGCTGTTTCAGAAGCTGCACTTACCTCAAAAATCATACTTGGAACAATTAGAATAGACTACTCACATATATATGGTTGTGTTCAAAATTATATTCTGGCAAGCAAATATGATGTAATCTGAAAAAAGAGTCTTACCTTTTGGATTAAAACCAAATTATTGGAGTGTGTGTGTTTCATTTTTACCCACTTAGTTTAATTGGTCATGGACTTTTAGAAGGCTGTTGCTCCTCTCTAGAAGTGAAGCTCTTGCTGTCTGGCTCAGTTTACCCAAATATAGAAGAATGTTGATAACTAGGACTAGTTAAAACTATTGTTTCAGTAGAAATCTGAGATATGGACTGAATTTTCTAACAAAATTTCAAACCTGATATATGGAATAAATTTGCTAACAAAATTTTGTCTCTTGCATGTGTATGTACATTTGATTTATTGTTCAGGTCAGGCTATCTGAGAGTAACAAATGCAGCAGCACATTTGCTGCTGTTCCTGTTCTTCTCCATGGGACAGATTCTCAAGCTGTTTTCCATGGTGGGTAGTGTTAGAGGCTTGCACTGGTGCTTTCTCATGCCTCTGGTTTTGACTGGAAGTATTTGGTGGATGGAGGCTGAAGTAAACTGGTGTTTTGCTCTGAGGGGCCTCTAGGCACTGCACAAATGCCAACAATAATGACCTGTGATGTCAAGGGAGGATTTTCAATATTCTCTGGTGTCATACTTTTCAAATACCAGGGTTTTTTTAGGTGTTTATGAATGGTGGACTTCATTCAGAAGTGTTTTGGTTTTATCTGAATTCTACAGTCAACTGCAGATTATTGTATTGCTGCTGTACCACTGCAGGGAGCAGGGAAGCAACTCTCAAAGTTTAAAGCCTGCATTTTCTATAATGCTGTGTACCGTCCGTGGGGCAAGCAGAAGATAAGATAAATGTTGTGTTTAATGAGATTCTTCCCTTTTTAGTTTTTTTTACCAACTCATTTGTAAGTAGCATGGGGTTTCCTTGGTTGTAATGCCATTAAGTGAAACTTTGATATAGTGATTCAGCCTGGGGATGGCTTTAAGTGCCTATGTCCTACTTCCAGTACTTTTGTGCTTCTGCTAATGTTGATGGTGTGCTTTTACATTGTCATTAGCTGCTCTTGGAATTCACAGGGTTAGTTCAAAAATGAGAATGGTGTCCAAGTATGACAGAGTCTTGAACTGAAAGAAGTATTGCAAGTGCTCAGTGAGAGGGCAGCTGGAGTGAGGAAGCAGTACAATAGCATGTTTCTTTGAATTTGGGAGGTGCTAATGTGCAGCTGAGGCCTTTGGCACTTTTGGTGAGGAAATTTTCCTGTCTGACCATCCAGGAGCCACTCTGGGAGTCACACTAGCATGACCTGAGCTGGGTCTGAGGCCCCTTCCCAGCCACTGAGATGGTCAGACCAGATTTCCTTACTGCCTCTACCCTGTCTTTTCCACAGCAGAATCTCAGACATGTGGATACTTAAAATAACTTCATCATTGTGAAATAACAAAATAACAACTCAAGCTGCTGCCTCTTAGGAAGGAGCCCGAACAAAGGAAGCCCTGGGCTTTTTTATCCTTATGATCTAAGCAGAGGAAAGTCTGGGCTCTTCCTGCTGTGTCACTGGCTCCTGCTGTGGCTCTGAGTCACCTGGCTGGTGCCACAGGTCCCTGGGCCCTTTGCTATGCAAAGGGTGGGTGCCAGGTCTCAGCCTCTCTCCTGCCACCCAGAGCTCAGTCTGCAGCTCTCACTGCAGCTGCTCACCAAGCTACCTGTACTGAGTGTATGCCTGAGCACTTGGAAAAGACAAATACTGTTGGTGATAGTGGCATGAAACATCACAAGTAAATTTCCTTTTGGAGATTAGGGCATGTGTATCCAATTCTGTCAACAAATCAACAATTTAAGAAGAGAAAAGAGATTACATTTTAGGTTTTTTACTTACTTTAGCTTTTGAACTGTCTCTTGTTCTGTTTTTGCAAATCTGTGATGCTTTCCTATTCTCTGAATATTCCAGCTGCCCTCTTCAGTCTGCCACCCTGTCAGACTGTACAGATTGACACATAGCCATCTCCTGCCTGCCACTTCAGTCTCCACTTTACCTGCCAAGCTGATTTTGTCACCCCTAAAGCCTCATGAGGAATGTCTTCTCCCTCCCTAGTTGATGAGTGTCTTTTGTCAGAGTTCACTTGAGTCAGGGTTAGATACAACAGTTAAGGCTGATATAATACTCAGTTTTGCTTTGCAAACTGTTGCCTGAAATGGGAGATGCTGATCCTCATCCCTGTGGTGCAGTGCTACTGAGCCCCACCACCTATGCCTGATTCAGAATGAATAACCAGCAGAATGTGTTGGGGCTTCCCAGCTGTGTGACTGTGAGTGTGCGGTGGGAGAGGCTCAGCGTGGGTTCCGAGGGACAGCTGTGCCCATCTCATGTCCCTCAGCAGCTCTCAGATGTGACCCTTCTTGCAATCTCAAGAGCTGCAACAGTAGGAGCAGTGAGAGTGTGCAGCCCTGGCTGCTGGGAACTCTTTGGGTTACAGGAAGTGGTTATATAGTAGCCATTTTTGCTAATGTAAATATTTAATTTCCTGCTTACACAACTGCTAGCAGTCACTAAATGGTCTGGAACATCAATTCTTCCATCTCCCTTACCTCCTAGTTCTTTACCCAGAGATCAGAGTTATTACTGGTAGGGGCTGTTGCCAGAAGATTTACTTGGTAGAATGAATATTTCTAATTCTACCAACGTGTAGGAATTAATATTGTGATGAGGCATCAAGCTGCACTTCTGGGGTTAAATGTGTCTTTAATATGCATATCTAAAAATAGAAAACCTTCAGCACTGAACAAGGTAGAGATACTGCATATCTTGAGGCCTTTTTTCTATCTTTAACAAAGAAAATCTTGTAAGTGGGTATTATGTTCTGCCAATTTTCCTTTTTCCTCTAATGTCTCTAAGTGCATCCATCAACTTTGCTGACCTAGACACCCTCTACTTTTTTGCCTTTTTTTTTCCTTGCTTTAAACAGAAGCATGACAATAGAGTCTGTACCTAATGGTTTTAGAACTGCTATTAATCCATCTTTCATTCAAGGCTGATTGCTTTCATTCTTAGCAGCATGCTTTAGATTGTGAAAGATGTTGTGAATGTCTTTTCATTATTAAAGGGCAGATGTGATTGAACTTCAGCACACCTATGCTGAAAATACAGTCTTCTATCTAAATAAAGCTTGTAATAGGTTTGAAGATGTCTTTTTAAATAAACAACATTCTTATTGTTCATTTAAAAATACATCTTCAAACCTAGAGTAGAAAAAGATTTTCTGGAGGTAAAGGCTATCACAATAGTATGTTCTCCTTCAGATATGACTGTCTCAAACTTACTTCTCTTTTAGTAAGTTGGAACTTTTGCATTTTTTTAGGTTTGTCCTGAAGAGCAAATAGCTTGTCAGATTTGTCAACGTTTCAGCATTAGGTGGTAATGTGTGAAGTTGATGAGGAAAACTGAGACAGGATGAAAAATGAGCTAACCTGCAAGTGTACTAAACCTTCCTGAAGCCTTTATTGTGGCTGTAGAAGAAGATTCTGAAGTGCTTGTTAAGGTTCTGCTTATTTAACTGTCAGCATGGATTTCTTTTTCTGTGGGGAAGGCTACTTTGTGGCTTGCAAACTGTAGTTAATGGTCCATAGTGACTGGTAGCAGATTATTTTGGAAATTTTTTTTGCCTGAATAATTATCAGCTCTGTTTTTCCTAGGTACTGTTTCATGTTCCCTTACTCTCTCCTGAAATAATTTAGTATTGGAAGGTCTTAAGTTTTAAAGAGTATTTTCTAATAGGAGAAAAAAAATAAAGAGCAGTGCCAAATAAAATGCTTAGATCAGGTAAGTGTTCAGGATGCTGATTAAACCGTCAAATTCAGATGAAATTCAGATGGTTGTGTGCATCCATTGTACCTACTGTGCCTTCTGCTTTTTGCTGTGTAGAAAACAGTATAAGATAGTACCTACCTGATAGTACCTGTTTGGTTTTGGTTGGGACTTTTTGGTTTGGGTTTTTTCCTGTTGATCTTTTATTCCCTTTGTGGGGAAAAACCCCACACCCCAGAGTGCATGCTATTATTGCTCTACAATATTTTATGCAAAATGTGATTTCTGAAACCACAAAATAAACTGAACAGATGAAATTGAATTTAAAAATTAAGCTAGCTTCTCTATGTGAGGCACAGTGATGACAAAACTGGGTCATTGTTGATGAAATTCTTATTTAACTCTTTTCTGCATGTTCATCACCTTCTTCCTCTCAGAACCATCTCCCATGGTTAGGTTTTGTTCTGGATTTGTGGATTGTTGTGTTGTCACAATCCTGCTTCCCTTCAGGATCTAACAAAGGCTTCCACAAGACTGGAGAGGAGACATCATGCACAGGAAGTGGAAGTGTGTCCTAGCTGAACTAAGCTGATGATGGAGCACCCCATTTAATGATGTAGCACATTTCAGTCCCCAGTCCCTACTGTCTCTCATTTTACTGAGTTGGCAGCATAGTTCTGACTTCAGTGAGTTGATCAGTTTTTCACCCACCTGAATGATCAGTGAATTTTGGTAGAAAAGTTACTCTGATTTCCTATTTTTATGCTCTTGAAGCATATATATAAAGGATTTAGCTCTCAGACTGTTGCAGTGCAAATCTCACATGGTAAGTAATTGCAACACTGCTAGCAAGTACTTTCAAATGATGTGCCAGAGTACTTCAGTGCATCTTTACTATGTTTTATGCCTGTGTTTAGAAGTGATCAAGATGTTAGATAGCATTCCTAGAGGTTATTTCTGAGAATATTAGCCAAGAGAGTTTTTTGAAATTGATAATATTTTCTTGTCTGTCAGGAAACAGCCTTTTCTTATGTGCATCTGCTAATATTTTTGTGTAGTAAAATAATAAAAGGTTGTAGTACTGTGTTCAATGAAATAAAACAGCAGCAGGATAAAAGTGAGGAAGAAACATCCATCTCCATGTAATCTTCTCCATGAGAACATAGAAGGATATTTCATTGCATGAAGTAAGCCTTTAAAGGAGGTGGTTGCTTCTCCTCCAGGGACAGTTCAAATGTTTTTGACTTAAGTGTGGAAAACCCTTGTTGACTAAGGAGGTTTTGGAAATGTGCTCATAAACAGCTGGTGATAACATGTTAATTTATAATTGTAAGGTGGTGATATAGCAGCTGTGTACAAGAGGTGATCATCTCCATGCGGGAATCTTCAATCACAAGGTGAAATGGGAAAGTGTGCTACTGCATCTTGGAGCAGTTGGGCTCTGGTGAGCCACGAGCAGGAGAACAGCTTAAATGTATTAGGGGAGACAGGGCAGGTGAGAAAATGTGAAAAGTACTGACACACCTGTAAGAGAAAGGTGAATTCCTAAAAGCTGAAGCACAATGGAATGCAGTGCCTTGCAGAACTCCCTGGGGCTGTCAAAGTGCTGCCTGTCAGTAGATGGTGCTCTTTATATCAGCTATTTACTATTTACTGTTGCTGCCTGTGTTTTCATCTAAAAGGTCTGATAACATTCTTTAACAGTTCATTTCTCTGAATTCTGATGCATGGGAGATTAGAAAATTGAGTCTTTTGAGGGACTGCCAAAACAAATAAAAATGAGAGTGTTTTCTAGGTGACTTTGAAGCATCCTCCATCCTTGAATTTTTTCAACGACTTTTGCTTGTGTTTGTGTACTGTTTTGAATTTGGACAAATTCAGAAGCTTTCAGCATAAAACCCTTGAACAGACATTGTGGATTTGAGAATATATAGCAGACTAATTCAATTTGGCAACTGACCTGTAAAACACTGCAATAACATGGTCTAAAATAAAATTGCAAAGCAGATTTGTCAAGCCATTTGTGATTTTTAAGTTTTCTTTTGCATGTTTACTTTGTAGTTTTACCTGCTGTTTCTGGATAGATAGGAATAAGTTTATTTTTAAATGTAATGCTTCTTAGAAGGGTCTTAAATGAATCAGTGCAACTGAGAGTTTTACCTGGAGTCATTTATGCATCAGTAATTGGATGGATATAAAAACCTGCATAAAAATGAAATTTCCTTATTAATGTGGTTGGAGTATTATTGGACCTGTCTGTATATTTTATTATTCAGAAAATATGCCAGCTTTGAAGGAAAATATGTTAAATGTGTTAATTGTTCAAAAATATCACTTGTCAAAGGCTGCTGTTGAGACAAAAGCCCTGATCTGGGCAGCAGAACAGCATGGCAGACCTAATGGAAAATTTGAAATGTTTAAAGTTGTGTGTCTTTATGCTGTTGTCTTACAGAACATCAGCTACTTAGCCAAGAGTTAAATTTTGGCTTATGAGATGTATTTGCCCCTGGAGTGAATCTTGAGAACTGCCTGCTGTTCACAGCCTGAGCTACTGGTCTTTGTGCAAACAGAAACTGAAGGATTAGTGTGAATTTTTCATGTAATCTTAAACTGCGATCAAATGGTCCAGGAAAGAGAAGGGAACTCAGTTTCTTTCAGAAATCTAATTAAAATACTTCCAGTTCTTATTTAGGGCAAGTTTGTCCTCCCTGGACATTAATTTAGTTATCCCTTCACAATCTCTCTCCAGAAAAGATACATATGCAGTCAACACATTACAGCAGATGAATATTGTTCCTTATTATGCTTAAGCTACCTTCCTTTAGCCCTTGTCTCAATTTCACCTCCTTATGACATAAGTTCCTCATATTGTGGTCAGGTGGGCATTAATGTTTTTATTAAAAACCTTAGTGCCACATTTCTGTGTTGTCACATCTCACAGGTGCCTTCTCCAGGAAGATGTTGCTGGGACATTTTGGGCATATTTGGCTTTTATTTTTTAATGATACCTGAAACTGAAAATGCAAATCTTCACTGGCATTCCTGGTCTGCTTAGTCTCCATGTGGTGCCTGCTGGATGTTCCTGGGAACATCCCATTTTCCCATGTGGGCTGGTTTTAACACCAGAGGAAGTCAAACTCCAGATGAGCCATTCCCCATCCAGTAAAAGAGGGGCACAAAAAGAGAGACCATGGGTCTCCTACAGCAATTTGCTAAAAGCCCAAAGCAATGGAATTAGACATGCACAGTAACAACAGTATTAATAGCAAAAGGGCCTGGGCTTCGTAGATCCCATTGTGGGGGTAAAAGGGCATTGTAGTGCTAAAGTTATTTTTGTGAATATAGGACTTCATAAGGATGATAAGTGAATACAGGAATTCCCTTATTAGGGAGAGAAGATTAGTTTCTCAAAAGTAATTAGCAATAAATTACATTGACATCAGAAGTGCTCTGCTTGTTTTGAAAAATAAGTGATGGATCTGCCTTGTAGATAATTTATTTGAGAAATCCATTATGACCTTCTATACACAGGCATTGCAATGCTCTTGCATGAATCAGATGGTTGGGCTAATCTGACTCTTCTGTCAACATCTGCCTTTTTTCCTCCTGTTTTTGCTGGATGTCTTCTTGGGGAAGCAAGAGATTGACCTGTCAAGTCAGGCTCAGACCTTTTCCTACTTGTACTTATGTACTATAAAGTTGTTCTCCTCAAAATGTATTTGGCTCAAGAAAACATAGTTAAGAGTCAACTGGCAAAGGTACCTAGAAAACTTTGATTGCCGCTAGGGTCTAAAATGCCTTGGCTGCTGCACCTGCCTTCTGCATATGAATGAGCCTATCCATAAAGACTGAAAGTTGGCATGCAAAGGTTATCCTGCTTCTTACAGTGCAAGCCTCTTAATTGGCACATCTGCTGGAAGCAAAGGTGCCAAAAATGTGATTCACTTGGAAGGAGTAGACCTTGTAAGAAAGCCTGTCATTTAATAGGGATTAAGATCCTCTCAGGATACTGGATGTTCTCCTTGTACAAATGTACTGTTGTTGAGCTAATGGTGGAATTAACCTCACTACTTGCTAACACTGAAGTAACAGCTTTTATAGCTCTTCTCTTATAGAAATGCTTCACTGTGTGTTTAAGATGAAAAAATTGACCATATACCTCTGATATACAGCAGCTATTAAAAAATGCACAGTGTTGAGTATCTTCTCAACAGAATACTGTAATTATAAATGGCAGGAATGAGGTGTGGCCAGTGCTGCCCAGATTCATTATGCCAGGGAAATTCCATTAGTAAATCCCCCAAATAAAAAATAATAAAAATTGCCAGTATCATTAATGACAACTCCCCAGAGAAAGGTAATACTGCCTCAGCAAAAGCAATATTATGCCATTGATGTGTAATTCTTTAAAAAGCATGTCACCAAAAACAACATAACCCCCACTGACACTCTTAACTACATGTTTCTGAGGTCAGGCTTAGCCTGTATTTGAACCATCTTTTGATTTGAATACCCTGAACATTTTGTTTCTGCCAATGTTACCTGAAATCTCTGGAAAGACTAGAGTACTGCTCTGTACAACCTCTTTTTTCTCCTCCCCCCATTAAAGACCTATTTTTATTGTAGTTGAATCCCTAGTAAAGAAAATTATTTTTATAAGTCTTAGAAAATTCTGCTATTAATCTACACATAATAATTTTAATTGCCACATTTCAGTTCATAGTCATGATAATATGGATTATGTAAATATGAAACAAGTGCATTTAAGACTGTCATGGTCCTGTCTAATTAGTCTCATTTCAGGGCAGCTTGTTTTGTGATTTGTACTGCTAACAATTGGTCATTCAGCTGTGCTTGAAAGGGTACAGATAAATGACTGAAGAACTGTAGATAAGGTGTCATCAAATACATGTGCTTATTAGTCAGATGTAGCCTTAGGATTTACAAAACAAATACAGGCTGACCAGCTGCCTTTACTCTTTTTACTGAATTTGCAAGTGTAAATTCAGGACTTTTTTCTGTTCTTCAGATCTCTACATTTTTAGCTCTTGGTTTTAGCTGCTTATTTTTCTATAGGTAAGTAAGTCTATAAGGCAATAAGATTTTCGTGTATTATCTCTAAGTTTGTGCTAATTAAAAATTTTCCAATCAGGTTTGGCCAGTGTATTTTGTATTTTAGGTAATAAATTCTTCTGTGTGACCATCTTTAAATAAGTGTGTGAGAAATTCTGAGAAAATCAGTGTACCTACTTATATACTTGTTTTGTATTTATTTTAATAGAATTCCTGATCAGCAGTCTTGGTTTAGTTCAACTGTAGATACAGCTGCCTAAGCTGTAACTTGCAGAGGTGCCAGAATTGGTTTAAAAAAAAAGAAAAAGTGGGAATGGAGACTCATCTGTAATTGTCAATTTTGTAGTACAGGTAGATTTTGTGTGGTTTCATTTCTTTTAATTTTTATTTTAATCTAGACATGGAGAAAATATTTTTTACAAGTACTGAACTTCCTCACAATTGGAATTTCAGTTGCTGTGAAAGTATTTCAGGATTTAGGAGAATCTTTTGGGAAATAGGGAGCTACATTTCATCACCATTTTATTATTACATATTCCTGTTTGCTTTCCTGTATGTACCTGAATGGATTTGAACTTACAGCTCCATCAAGATGGGGCACTCCCCTGTGGCTAATCTATGTCTGAAGAGAATATTCTGTGATGAAAACTTATGCCATGATTCTTCTTCACAGTGTGTGTAGTTCTTAGTCCTTGAGGCAGGATTAAAAATGAGCTGACCTGCAAGTTGTCTGTGCCATGTGGAGGACGAATGCCTCAAATTTTTATTTTTGCTGAGGTGGAAGGTCAAGTGCAGTAAAAAACATGTGCTAGTAGTAAAGTTATTTACTTGTTGTAAATTACTATTAATCCAACACCACTAACTAAGATTCATTCTGTTTCTTCTTTGGCTGAATAGTTTTAGTAAACAGGCTAGAGAAGGTCAAGGAGGAACCTTTTTTCTTCATATCTGTACAAGGCTGGTTAGTTGGGCACCTGCAATGGAAGCAGAAATTGTCTGTTCTCCAGATCTGTGCAGGATACAGAGCAAGATTCTGTTTGTAAAACAAGAAGGATTTGTATTTATTTGTAAAGACTGTAATCTGTTCTATAAGATAGTGGTGGTCAGAGCCAGATTTGGACAGGTTTGAATGGTCTGAGGTAGAGAAGGGAAATCAGAACCACATGAAAGAAGAAGTGTCAAAGAACTGACATACCTTGTGAGGTAGCAACGCTCACCTCAACAGAGCAACTCTTCCTCTCTTCCTTTTTTGTTTTCTCAGCAAATATCCAAAAGCAAATATTTAATTTTTGGACTGGAAGGAATCCACTGTGGTAAGTGAAAGGCTCTTAAATTTGACAAGATTAAAAATACAGTTTTTTTTACATGAAGTGAATTTTAAAACATTATATGCTTTGATTTGGATTTGGAGGTCAAAACCTAAAATTGATGGTGCTCCTGGTCCTACTTGTGATTTTATTGTTGGCCTGTCTGTCCCAGTTGTGGCTTTCAGGATTCTTGATAGCAATTAGAATGATGTTAGGCTTTTGACAATGCTGAGGAGTGCTCAGTCTTCTCCTTTTTCATTCTGACATTTCAGTTCTTCACAGTTTGCTGATAGTGCCACTGTCATTTATATCAACACCTGCATCTGCCAGTCATGATTCTTGCTTTCAAAGTGGGATATTTCATAGAAAGAGAGAGCTCTCATGGGAAATGTGTCACCTTATTTATCTTTGCCTGTTGTTTTGGTTCTGTCTTTCTCCAGATCAGGATAAAGCTCAGTGATATTATTTGGACACCTTTAGCATTTCCTATTGGTGGTTATACATGCAACAGCTTTCAGAGGGACTTAACTCCCTCTTACCAACTTCTCACTTTTCAGATGAGTCTCCTATTTCATAATTTGTTTCTCCTCCCCTCCTCTGTTTGTAGTACAGCTGTTTGTGGCACTGGTACAGAGGGTGCTGGATTGGGTCAGTCCTGCTGCTGCTTGAAAGCCAGGGAAAGCCTCCCTCTTTGTTCAGTCTTTGAACAAGTGGTGGTGCTACATGGATTTGGGTTTGTGCTTGTGCAGAGCTGACTTCAAACACCACCAGGGCATTGTCTTGGCAGGGACAGCCCTTTATAGTCTACTGGAGGCAATAAAAAGCAGCTGCTGAGTGAGTGGGGCCTTGGTGGTGTGCAAAGATGGAGAGACTCAGGAAGAGACAGGAGGCAGTGAACCGCTGCTGCTCATGTAGGAGGGAGCCCTGTAGCAGTGACATTTTTTCTCTCCTTTTCCTTCAGGAAGAGGAAGGATAGGAACAGAAAATCTACTTTACAGTACTTTTTACACTTTTCTCCTACCTTCCATGCAAGTCTCCAGTCTTTCCCCTATGTGATCCTTTCTGGAGAGGGCTGTCCTGGTCCTGTTCACAGCTCAGAGCCCGGAGCTGCTGCTGCCCCAGTGTCCTCATCTCCTTCTCTAACTTTCTTCTTTCCCTCCCCAGTACCAGAAGACTGTCACCATCTGTTCAGTGTCTGGATTTCGGATCCAATTCAAGTTTTATACATTCAGTCTTTTATCAGCAATCTTTTTAACATTCAATCTTATAAAAGACAAGCTGTCTTACGGTATTTTTGTAGTTTGTTTGTTTTGTAAAAAAACACATTTCCTTTGGTTTGTTGTTTTCATGTCTTCTTAGTATTAAAATTCTCAACAACATAGATGGGAACCCAATACAATGGACATTTCAGTGGTTTTATGGCATTTCTTATTACTGTAATTTTCTTCTGTCTTTGCTGGAAAAATCTGTAAGTATAAACTATCTGACTTTCTGAGAAAATGTATTTCTAAACCAAAATGTACCCTTTCCAGATTTTTCAATATTTTAAGATAACACATTCACAAGTGTGGTTCATTTTTTTTCCTGGATGTAAAGCCACATTTATGTTAGCCATTGATTCTGAATTCTGTATAAGCAGTTTAATGTTGGAGAAGTAATTTGGAATATATGATATTTTGAAATATATTTTGAAATATAATTTTGGAATATATGATATCAGCTTTAGAAATATAACTCAAGCATGTTTCAAAAGAAAATCATGTTTTTGAAGTTCTTACTTGGCATTGCTGTTCCTGCTGCTTCTCGTCATAAAATGATGAAGATTATGCTGTTAGCCTTGCTTCTGGAGCAGCCTGAAAGATTTCATAACTTAGATCACTCCTGGAGCTGTGTAGTAAAGTTCCCTACTTTATGTATCTGTGTCAGATAAACATAAAATTTTTATTTTTATAATTTTTAAATATATCATTGACCAGTTGTAGTTTGCTTGCAGGAGGCGTTATGTTTTGGTTTAAGAAATATTTCCTTTTCTACTTGATGTATGAAACAATCCCATTTCTTTTCTTCCAGTCTCTTCCTCTGAGCACAGACATGTCAGTGGTTTTCTGACCCATTTTAATGTTTCCTGCCCCAGCTGACTCTCTATTATTCTTGTGGCAGCCACCCATACTGCTCTCTCTGTCCCTGCTAGGTCACAATGACCTTACTGCTTCTTTCTTTTGCTTGTCTCATATTGCCCCTCACAACTGAGTCCCCTTTTCCCTCAAACTGCCTGACTGGGCTGACATAATGGTTCAGCATTGAGCAGTTGTGTCTGAAGCACAGCTGGAAGAACCCACACTGCTGGTCTGGTAACTTGTGGTGCTTCTCCTTGTAGCCTTGCCTTGCTTGTGTACTGTCGTATTTTCACTTAGAATAGACTTGATTTTCTTCTTGGTCACTGGTACAGTGCTGTGTTTTGGATTCAGTAAGAGAATAATGTTGATAACACGTGGATGTTCTGGTAGTTGCTAAGCTGTGCTTGCCCTGAGTCAAGGACTCCAGTGTTTCATTCCTTGCCTATGAGAAACTGTAGCAGAAGCTGGGGGAGAGCATGGCCAGGACAGGTGACCCAAACTGGTACGTTCCATAAGATATCCTTTGTTACCATGAAAACCTGGATTTTCATTTTTTTGGTCATTTTTCATATGAAAACCTGGATGGGTGTTGGCCAGCATGCTGGTTTCATCTAGGGTAGAGTTCATTTTCTTCACAGTGGCTAGTATGGGGCTATGTTTTGGATTTGTGCTGAACACAAAGTTGATAATATAGAGATGTTTTTGTTATTGCTGAGCAGGGCTTGCACAGAGCCAAGGCCTTTTCTGCTTTTCATAGGGCCACGGTGGTGAGGAAATTGGGGGTGTCTGGGAGCCTGGGAGGTGACATAGCCAGAGCAGGTGACCCAAACTGGCCTAAGGGAAATTCCAGACCATATGACATCATGCTCAGGATATAAAGTGGGGGGAAGAAAGGACAAGGGAGGATTTTTGGAGTGATGGTGTTTGTCTTCCTAAGTCTCTGTTACATGTGATGGGGCCCTGATCTCCTGGAGATGGCTGAACACCTGCCTGCCAGTGGGAAGCAGTGAAATTAATTCCTTGTTTTCCTTTGCTTATGTGTGTGTGGCTTTTGTTTCCCCTATTCAATTGTCTTTATCTCAACCCATGAGTTTTCTGGCTTTTACCCTTCTGATTCTGTCCCTGACCCCACTGGTGGGAGAGGGAGTGAGCAGCTGCCTGGGGCTTGGCTGCTGGCTGGGGTTAAACCTTGACAGCCAGAAGGAGCCAAGCCCTGGGGATGGGCTGGGTATTGCTGAGCAGGTGGTGAGCAGCTGTACTGGGCATCGCTTGTTTTACTGTGGGGTTATTTTCTTTCTCTTTCTTCCCTTCCTTTTAATCACTATCATTAGTATCATCATTATTATCATTGCTACTATCACATTAATACAATTATATTTTACTTTGTTTTACTTATTAAACTCTTCTTATACCAGCCCATGAGTTTAACTTTTTTTAATCTGGTTCTTCTCCCCATCCCACTGGGGGAGCAAGTGAGTGAGCAGCTGTGTGGTATTTACCTGCTGGCAGAGTCTAAACCATGGCAGTCCTTTGACCAACATGGCTGTAACAAAATTGGTTCTGCTTTGTCTTTTTCTAGTTAAACTGAAAACCCCAGAGCAGAATCTCTCAACATGTATATTGGAGCAGAATCTGCTCCAATAATGCTTTCAGCAGTGCCTTGTTTATCCATCTGTTTCATAAAAGAAACAGTGGGGTCTGACTTTGGGTAAATTTGAATGTAAATATGCATTGACTGTGCTTACATGTCAGGATCTGTATGTTGGCAAACCAGATGTTACCAACAGTATGAGACAGCCTTATTCCAGCAAACCTGCAGCCCTGTTTGACTGGGCACCCTCATCTCCACAATCCCTGACTTTTGTAATCTGAGCAGGTTTGTAAATACACAAATGTTAGAGTTGGAGAAGCACTTTCAGATAGCTTGTCTCAAAGTATGTGGGGTAGTTTAAATTATGAGATTGAATCCTTCATCACTCAAAAATACAGAGGCCCTCTCTTTCTGGAGTAAAATATGATAAATAAAGACAAAGAAATCCTGGTGAATAAATTGACCTTCAAAGCTGGCAGGCTTGGTAAATTGCACCTGGAAGGCTGAAGAGATAACTTGTCCATCATTGCTTAGGAAGAGCAGGGCTTGGTAGCTGATGCTATTCTGAATACTAAAATACACTCTCTAGTAATGCATAGGCTGTAAGTTTTAGTTGTTTATTTATTTATTCTTGAGTTAGTTATGTTGAGTACTATCTTCCCTGCACCATGGAACAAAGAGAGCATGAAATTTTGTCAAGTAGTAAATATGTTTTTTTCTTCTTCTTGGCAGTCATTTTTATATTTTGAGACACATGTAACAAAAGCTGGGGTTGGGCAGTCTAGAAGAAAAAGTTTGTCGCAAAATCCTGAAGAAACAGGTTTTCCTTCAAATATACAAGAAAAGACCAAAATACTGTAGACTTTTATTCTCATTACATCTATATCTGGCACAAGACTTGGCATAGCATTTGGCAAGATGAAAACTATTACAGAGTAGCCAGCAAAGGGTGATCTTAGGATTAGTTTATGTCAGGAAAATTAAAAGGAAGGCCAGATCAAAGGTATTTTTTAAAATACATTATTTTATTTTAATAAATTTGGGCCTATTCTTTGACTGAGCTAAGAAACAGAAATACAGTAAAACATACTATGTTTTTCACCTGTCTGGGTAGTTCATATGTAGTTAATGGCAGGAGTGTCTTTTAGTAGGCATGCTTTGGGTACAGGTAATTTTCTTTGGTTTACTGGGAGGTTTTTTGTATGAGATCTAGCCTTCAGAGTAGGAAGGAAACTAAGAAATGAATTTTGTGGGAGGAAGGCATATTTTTAGGAGCCTTTCATTTGGAGCATCTGGTTAGAAAATATTTTGGGTATGATGTTCCAAAAATGAAAGTGAAGACATACTTTTGCACCATTCCTTTAAACCCCCTTTATTCCTCTAACTCATCAAGTCCTTCAAAATTTGACAATAAAAAATGTTAGGTTTCATTTTCTATGTAAAAATGTCCTCTTTGGACTGTAGTTATAAGTTTAAATGTTTCTAACACAGTTCCAAACATTGAAGAAGTCAGCATGTATGCTTTCTGTGCAGGGATCTGTATTGGCATGGCATAAAAGCTACATTTGAAACCATCTTTCAGTTCTGTAGGCACAGAGGGATGTGTTAAATTTGTACTGTAATTGTTAATAACTTGTATTTTGGATATTTAACACGATGGTGCTTAAACCTTTTAAGAGGACAATAGTTGCTGAACTGAAAAGAACAGCCTCTTGATTTAAACAAACAATGGCACTGCTTGTGTACTTTCAGCTAGGAATAAATAAATTTTAAGTCCATAGCTAGCTGTATATATTTGTATACAAATATTTATCATTTAAGTATTTTTGGAATGTACCAAAAAAACTATTAGCCATTTATTTTCAAGGGCTGACAGACTTTTCTCTAGTCTTCAAAAATTCCAATGCAAAAAAAAAAAAAATCTTTAAGCAGTAACACATATAAAGATAGACAGTGAAGTTTTGAGCCTGTAGCTCAGGGATTTCTATGGAATCAGACAGACTGCTTGTGTCACATGGCTAATTTTGCTTTTTTATTTCTTTGATGTAATTTGAGGAGGACACCCATTTATATCTGCGTGTAACAAAAATTCAGCAAACTGATCGCTTAATATTGGACTCTTCATTGAAACTCAGTTAAATAGCAGTGCTGAGAAGACCAGAGAAGTTTGAGGGCCCTTTGATCTCTTGGGTTGCATGAGGAGCTGGGAGTTCCAGGGCAGCTGCTCTCCTTGCAGAGGCTGTGCCTTCTCCAGACCAGTGTGGGCTCCTGTGTGTGTAGAAGACTGATGAGCTGCTCAGAAAGGGCACTGCTAGGGCAAGTGCTGTCCTGGTTTTTGTGCACCCTCAGCACCTCTGGAAGTTTCTGTTTCTGTGAAGACTAAGTCTGTCAGTCGAGCTTCTGTATTTTGGTGGGTGGCAGCAGCAGCAGAGACTGATTCTTTGGGGTGGTTTTGTGCATTATTATTATACCTCTAAATATGGATGATGCCTGTTAGCATGTTTGAAACAGGATTCATGTTTCTGATGAGTTTATTTTTCTTCAAACCGAAAAAGGCTGAGCTAGGGGATGTACATTGTATTATATATTCAATCATGATTTTCCTACTGTTTCTTCAACTTTTACACAGGCAATAAAAAGGAGATAGGGACAACTGGGCATGAGAAATTCAAGGCACATTTGCCTGCTGGATTTTTAGGTCTGCCATAATCCCTGGCCCTAACTTACTATCTTTGCATGACGTACTTTATGGACTTAATAGGACATGCAAAGCAGTAGCTTAAAATTGCTTTGGTCTTTCGGGCTTCTAGTAATGAAAAATTTGATGCAAAATTTAAGCAACTTTGTGAAAGTCTGTCTGACAAAGTGCATCTGAGCAAATGCTGCGATAAACCCTGCCTGGTGACATTGAGGGAGTCTGCCATGAGTCCTAATGGAGAAGATGGGTTGAGATGACATTCCCCTTCACCTCAAATTTGTGCAGAGAAACTTCTCTTGAAACTTTTTCACCACCAGGGAGCTAGCTGGAGGACAGTATTCTGCATGCATAGCATTGAAACAGACACTTTGATTTTATTCCCTAGACTCATTCCTTGACAAAATATGAAGTAAATGTATACATTGATGTTCACACCCACTTACATCAGCAGTGTCCAGTGAAACATTCATTGTTGGTAATACATGGTGATTCTAGAAAAGTTAAAGTTATAAAGGAAACAGAAAAACTATAGCTGCTTGTGAACATCATTAAAATTAGGAATTTTGTCAGCTGAAATGTTCAGTATGAATCAGTATCACCAGCTCCATGTCCATTGGTGTGTAGTCTCCTCTTCTCAGACAAAGCAGTCTTCAGGCTTGTTGGCACTAAAGGCCTTTGTTGCAAGATCTTCTGTCGTTGTAGTTGAGGACCATGCCTGGCCAGAGGGTACTCCTGGTCTTCTGTGATTATATCCAAACTGGGGCACAAATGTGCAACTCTCCTGTGAGTTTGAACTATTCAAATTGTGCATCTGTTATCTTTTGGCTGTAGTCATTGGTCACTCTTAACACTATTTATTGAAGTGCAGTATGGTTCTGTGATGCAAGGAACATGAAAGCAATGGAAAGTAATGTTAAAGAACCTTCCACTGTGTGTGATTCCTGTGTGATGTATTTGAACAGCAGGGTCTTGTGGAATGGGCTGGCTATTACTGGACATCTGTCAGAGCAGCTCCTGTTTTGCATTTAGTATTTTAATATCATATATGGAAATGACAGATTAATATTTCTGAAATTTGTGTGCAGACTAAACATCATTTCTGTTCTTCATTCTTTGCCCCTAGTCTGGAACTGTGAAGCTGACTAAGCCTGTGGCGTTATGGACCCAGCAGGATGTCTGCAAATGGCTGAAGAAACATTGCCCTAATCAGTATCAAATCTACAGTGAGTCATTCAAACAGCATGACATAACTGGTAAAGTATGCATTATCAGCAATATTTTACTGACTTAAAATGTGGGGAATTGTTTTACTTTGCTGTTAATAGATTGTAACTGTGCACTGAGGGCTTTTTGTTGAATGTGTGACTAGAGAGTTACAAGGTTTAGAGCAGAGGGAGTATTCCAGCTTTCATAGGATATGGTAAGTGATATCCTCATTTCTTTAAAAGACAGTTTCAGATAATTCAGGGTCAATATAATAAGGAAAGAAATCAGTCTGTATGTAAGTAAAGGCCTCACCCTGTTCACTCAAAATAAAAAAAAACCCGACCATAAAGAAACATCCTATGAGGCAAATGTAATTTATGTAAATTTTCTCTTTCATTGAGGTGTTTGACCTTGGATACATATTCTTTTTTTGTGCCTCTGCCCACTCTTTAAAAAAAGATAAAAAAAATCTTTGTGTTCCTAATATGTAGGGTAGGAAGTGATCCCAGCTGAGCCCCTCCCTTAGCCTGAAGCAGGATCAGTACAGCAAGTTCATTTCTGACGGATGTTTGTCTAGCTTTGTTCTGGAAATCTTGCAATGAAGCAGATTTTCGCATCTCTCTATTCCAGTATTTTATGGTTCTTAAAGTCAGTATTTTCCTAGGATCAATCTAAAATCAATCTGAACTATTATTTCCAGCCAAAACCCCTGATTTCTGTCCAAAATGTGCCTTGAGTACAGCCAGCCACTCTTTTGTAGTCTTTCCTTCGCTGTATAGGGTGCTGCTTCTCAGCTGCACATACTTTCCTTGCCTAGTCTAAAAAATATATCTTTATTCTATCATGGTTACTCAACAAATACACATAGGACCTCCAAACCTTCAAAACTGGGTCTCTTTTCTTAAAAGAATATATTGAATACAAAATTGTATTGTCTTCTTATTTACTTTAGAATTGATATTGATCCTGTTGATCTGCTTGACTTGTTAACTCCTACTCAGTTTGCTGTAGTTGTCTTTTGGCTGTTCACTTTGAATTGGCATGAGTTTAGCAAATATAACTTGGGAGTTAAATAGCATTTTTGCTCATATACCAAATAACAATTAATCTGTAATTAATTGTACGTTTAATATGGAACACTGATTTGCTCTCTGCAGTGGTGGTATACTAAACTGGAAATTGGCATTCTGCCATTTAACGTTAAGCAGGAATTTGAGTTTCACATACAAATCTCACTCTTAACAATGTGTTGTTAACTGATGTGGGTTTCAGTCTCTGTCTGATCACGTACACATGTACTTGTGTTGTTTCCAATTTTGCCTTCATTCCTGTTGTTATTTTCTTATAATGTGTGAATGATTGCAAATATGAGAAACTGCCCATAGTTGTTTACTATGTAGCCATGAGTACATGTACACAAATGTAAGAGGTGGTTTGCTAAGTGTTAAGGCTTCGTACATAACCATTGTGCCCATTTCCTCTCAGTCACCATCTGTGGGATTGTAGTCTGTGTCTCCACCCATGTGTACAGAGCTGACTGCATCCAGAGCACTACCAGAAAAAAATGAAGCTATTTTAAAATATTTTCTAGTACTGCTTTACTATATTCTCTTTCTAGAATTAAGGCACTGTGAAATGAAGTTGAAAGGAAGACATTTTCATTTCAGCATAAACACTGATGGAAACTGTGGAATTGCATTGCAGAGGTGCAAAACTTTGAACTTTATAGACCTCTATGAAAAAGAGGAATTGAGATCAATCTTTCTTACTTTACACAAAAGAGGTATAAGGGAAAATATTGGTATGAGTGTTAGAAAATAAATCTGCAGGAAAGAACTTCAATTCAGCAACTACCAAAGAAGAAACACAATCAATATCTGTACAGATTTTATAAAAGTATATTGTGATAATATTGTGAGTGGAATCATTAACTCAGGAGGATATTTCCAGTGCTGTTGGTCCCCATGACTCTGATTATTTGAAATCTAATAAAGGGAAAGAACAGAGGATTTGTGGCTCAGAAAAAGTAGAGCATAGAAGGACCACGGAAACTAACGTGAAGATTAAGCCAAGGTAGTGTAACTGTTCCCAGATATGGCTGTGGAAAATTGATGTGATTGATGAAAATCTCAGGAATTAATGTGACTTTACAGGCTGTTTTGATATGGAAAAATATGATGGAAAAGTTATTGAAGAAAGTGACACAAAAATGATATTTAAACTTTATTTGAAGATAAAATCTAAGGCATGGTCATAAGCCAGGAAAATAATCTTGAGCAAACATATCTAACAGTTGTTAATATAGATATTGAGAAGTGTGGCTTGTACTTGAGACTCTTGCTGATTAAAGTTTGAGTTGTGGACAAAGATGAAACCAAAACTATAATTTCCTTTGTGGAGATTTAGGCCTTTTTACTACTTCTGACAAAGAGCAGCTGCAGATGTAAAAGAAAAAATCTTCATCTGGAAACTTACCTAATAAGAAAAAAGATCTTCATATTAACAATGATGTTGAGGACGTCATGGGGTGGCCAGAGTGTACTCTCATCAGATTTGCAGATGACAGCAAATGGTGGGCACCAGTCTATAGATTCAAGCAGGGACAATCCATAGGGATCTAGGCATGGGGACCAGACACTGGCAGGAATACATCAGTAGGACCCTTATGAAATTCAACAAGGACAATTGTAAAGTTGTGCTGCTGGGAAGGCTGAGGCTCTTGCACCCTGCTGAAACTGGAGCTGACTGGCTGGGAAGTGGCTCTAGTGAAGAGGACCTTGATAGTCAGGGAGACAAAATGAGCCAGTGTTGTCCCTTGCAGCAAAGAATGCTGTCACTATCAACAGGAACACAGTAACCTGATCAAGAGTAGTCATTATTCCCTTTACTCTGTACTTGTTAGACTACAGTTCTTAGATCTCCAGTGCAAGTCAGGGTGAGGGCTGCAAAGATGCCCAGGGCTGGAGCTCTTGCTGTGTGACCAGTGGATTGAAGGAGCTGGGCTTGTTCAGTCTGGGGGAGAGGCAGCTTGCCAGCATGGGATGGGGGCACTAGCAGCAGCTCCCACTATACAGGAGGATTTGTCAAAAAGATGGAACCCGACCCTTTGCAGTGATGTATGAGAGACATGAGGCTGAGGCTGAAAATAAGGAGAAGCTTTCTTCCCCTTTTAGGACTTGGAAGCTTTGGAATGGGTTGCTCGGATTCCGTTCTGGGAAGGTTTCAAGCCCCAGCTAGGTAAAACCTTGAGAAACCTGATTTGATCTCATAGCTGACCTTGTTTTAAGCTGGAGGTTGGACTAGAAATCTGCTGGGGTCCCTTCTAATCTGAATTCTTCTATGGTCCTATGATTTGCTTACTGAGTACTTATTGAGCACCAGCAGTGAAATGCATTTTGCAGCCAGTTAGGGTAAATTAAATATGGAATAGTCTAGTAAGAAATGGTAAGACTTTTTAATACATTAAGTCCTTGGATTCAGGGAGTGGAGCATGTGGTTGACTTACTCAGCAACAGGTGAGATGTATTTTAAGGTGCTGAACCCAAAGACAGAGCAGAAAGAATATGAAGCAGTAATACTGAGCAAGATCTAAGGGCACCTGGCAGGAATCAGCAGTGGTGGGAAAAACAAGAAAAGGGAAGAAAAAAAATTATGGTGGCCTGTACAACAAAGAAGGCAATGCCATGGTAGTGTCATGTCACTAGAGGCTCTACAACAGGTGTTGGCATTTACAACAGTATGAGGAGACATAAAAAGTTGCACTCACCTGCCAGTTTTTATACTGGTATATTCCTGGAGATAAAACTGAGAAATGGACCTTGCTCTGTGTGCATTTGTGACTTTGAATTTGCTGGGCAGCAGTACTTTTAGATGACTGGTGAATTCTAGAGAGAGATGAGTTCTTTGATGGTCTTGTCCCATACCATTGAAGCAAATAACGATTTTTCCAATGTCTCAGCATTAATAGGAACAAGACTGGGCATAGAATGACTAAGGAATAAATATTTGGGGATAAATAACTATTTGGGAGGTGGGGAGGACGGAAGGAAGGGAGGGAAGGAAGGCCTGCCTCATGTTTTGGTTTTACATCATGTTCCTCAGTGTGCAACTGCATGTCTTCAGAGTAAGAGGTTTTAATGCTATGATCATTAAACAAACCTCATTCTGTCAAAGTAATACCCAAGAGGTACCTTGGTCCAATTGAAGAAATTTGATAGGAGGTAGTTGAAAGGACTCAAACCTTTTAAAATTAAAATTTTAAGAAGGAAAGGAACAGCACTCAAGAAAATCTCATTTTAGTTTTAGAAGAGACCAGAACTTCTGAATATTCATTAAATGCCAAATGGCACCTTAGAAAATGAAATATGAATTGATACTGAAAACCTGCTGCAAATAGTCTTAAAATCTGCTAATTTTAGATCTTCTAAAGATGCTTGCATTAAATAAGCTTTATTGACATAAATAAGCTTTATGCCATGAAATTAATCTAAAAATCATGCTTTCAAAATCAGCATTGATTAATTTTTTTCACTTCAGTAATATATTTATAGATGTTAGTGTTTATCATATCAGATGAAATGTTCAAGTTATTTAGTGTTTTAATGAAGAGATAGTCTCATAGTTTAAGATACTACACTGGAATTTGGAGATATCTTGTCTCTATTTCAGTTTACTCTGGAAATACACTGGAAGTTTACTTAAGGAGCATACTGAATCCTCAGGGTCTAAATTATTCTCTCTCTGTACAGAGAAAGGGTTTTTTTTAAATTAAATTGTTCCCAGATATCTTTCCAATTTTTAGAACACATATAATATATTTCTGCTCTTTGTTTCATGGGCCTCAGGTGAGTTTTGTGGTGCAGCCAGTGCAGTGACTTGGAGATGAAAGGTGTACAGTGGACTGCAGGGGCCTGTGTTTCATTCCTGGCTCCAGGGCAGGAAGGGTGACCAAAAGTAGGTGGGTTTACTCACTGTGGTGAGACTTCATGAATATATTCATCCTTTGCCATATGTTTTGGTTGATGTACAACAGAGATAAAGATTCCAGTGTTGTTAAATCTGTTGTGATATGTGTATAAAAGATACTATTTGAGTCAATCAAGCCTTCCTCCTAACAGGTCTGTTCAATTTGGAACAACTTCTGCTCACTTCCTGACCTTCCCTTGGCAAGTGATTCCAACATTATCTTTCATCCTTCCATTATTGATGAGTATTACACTCACTCAAAATATCTCTTGTGCCAATGATACAACACACTTCATGTGAGGCCTGATGCAAGAAGCCAAATGAGGTCTTCCGTAAAGTGGCCTTTTAGGTGTCCCCCAGCTGTTTCCT